>NC_030679.2:90640186-91840186 GCF_000004195.4 Xenopus tropicalis | reverse complement strand
GAGATACAAAAAAAGTCATAATAGAGTGTATTTAACAAATTACACTTACTGTACTGGTAGTCTTTAGGTTTTCTAGCTTCAGACAAAATTCCTTCCTTTAACGCAGTCTAGAAAGAACAAAAGAAAACACATTTAGCATCTGTTCTTAAATAACCTAGCGAGTAGGGGGTCCAGTTATTGCAGGGTGTTTCTTCTGCATTTACAGTGCATGTAAGCTTCCTTCACTCAAAATCCTAAAAAAAACAACCCCAACACAAAGGCTCTTCTCCATTTATATATTGTAATATGCAGTAATATTACAGTGAAACCTCAATATTACATACCCTGTTTTTACACCTTTTTTGTGGTCCCACCAACTTATAATGCATAACACATATCCCTGACTTTACATTTTCACAGATATTACACACCTGAAAACTGTCAAAAAGGTGTTTTACTGTAATTTCAATAATTTATGCTAAAAATTACTAATTTCTGACATCCTGCTGTTAACTTGTACTTGTATTCTGAATGTGAGAAGTACAGAAAAATTATGTTACTACCTTCCTATCTGCTACATTTTACCCTGTATGTTAAAGGGGCTGTAAGCTCACTTGATTAACATGGGTTCAACAAACAGGTCTTGCACTATACTTTTCTCCTAATGCTGCAATCATGAAAAGCCTATGGCTTTTGTCATTTTTTTCAAAAACAGAAGCTACTTCATGTTAGTTCATGTTTGAGTTAGATAATTGGACTACCAATTTACAGATAATTCCCCTACATAATGGACTCCTGCTAAAAAAACAGTCACAACAAAAGGGTAAGAGAGGGGAGTTATATACTGATAATTTAATTATCTACCTCACAATGACCAAACATAAGGTAGATCTGAGTTCCCCTTTGCCCTGTTTAGCTAATAAAAATAACAAAAACCATAGGTTGAGATGAAAACAATAGGCAAGCTCTATTTATTGAATTTATGTTGAACAAAGAGGTATAGTACCCCTAAAATTTTACCCTGCCTTTCTAATCCATGACCTTTAATTTCACACTGGCTTCTATAAAAAGCTCTATTCTGTACTTGGGACACTCAGACTTAATTGAGTTTATAAACTCAATTCTTCATATTATATCATACTGTAATATTGAAAATATAACCTCTTCAAAAGTGTTTCCAGATGGTTATTGATGGTTTCTCTGCTAAATGTCTAACATGAAAAGGAAAAATCATTATAGTTGAAAATCTTATCCCTGCAAAATACATTTCAGCAACAACACATACTTCTGATCAAATGCCAATAGGAAATTATGTATCAACGTAAGTAAATGTGATTTTACACATGACGTGAGTGATGAAAGCAGAGTAAACAAACAGAAAATAATAGAGAAATGCGGCATCTAAAATACAGCACAGAGACCGTGTTCTCAGAAAAGCAGGAATGAATTTTATTTTATTAGAGAATATAATAGATGTTATAGTTAGTCATCTTTTCTTGGAAAACATTTCATTTAATAACAGGAGTGTAAGCGGAACACTCCTACTCACTCACTACTTAGTATAAACACAGAAAAAATAGAAATTGCAAAAAACAAACATTTAAATCTAATTATTTTAATACCTTTTTTCAGTTCTCCTACAAAATGGCATCTGAAACAGTAAGACTTAATAACCTTTGAAAATTCTCAATTAATGTACATTTAGAGGTGGCGCATTTACTAAAGCACAATATTTTCGGTTCAGGCTTTTTACTGCAAGGAAAAAAAAGTGTGAATTTGTGGCATTTTATAATTTGACAAAACCGCAATAATTCCAAGTACTAAAATATACTAGCAAAAACTTGTTGAGATCTTATAGAATGTAATGGCAGATGTCTCTATTACAACTGGAAGATATTTCTATCCGTTGTGGTTTTTTTATGCTGGCCTTTGTGCAACAATACGAAAAAGTAATACGCTAAACTGAAAGTGGCCCGACGTTGCACATTTCACCCTGCAAGTGCTATTGCCTTCAGAAATGCTTGTTGCTTAAACATAGGTATTATGATAAGAGTCAACTGCTCTATTTGCCAGAAAGACATGGCTACTATATGTGGTCTAAACTAGTTACTATGTTTAGAGTCAGTTATTCTATTTGCCAAGAAGACTTGGCTGCTAAAAAAATACTTAACTTTGCCCTCTCATTCACTCCCCACAAAATTTTGCCACATTAGCTTAGGAACATCTCATACATGAGACAACCAAAACATTCATACACATTTTCATAGACTACTGCGACCTGCTGCTGTATGGACTCCTCCTTTATCAATTGTGTCCCCTCACCAATCGATCAAGAATACTGTTTCCAGACTCATATGCATGTCCTCCAGCTCTACCAGTCCCTGGCCCTACTGACTCTCCTTCTCGGTTGTTACCTCTTAATACTCACGCATCTAAGAGTTTTCACTTACTGCACCCATCCTCTGGAATATTCTTCCAAATTTAATAAAGGCCTCCAGGCCTTTAAACACTCACTTAAAACCCACCTCTTAATCCAAGCTTACAATTTACAAAAGTCAAAACAATTTGCCTACCTTTTAGAACATCCTTATTCTTCTCCAACACCATAATTTACTTTTTTTTACCATTTTTTTCAGGCCTTATCAGACAGGCAGGACCATACAGGTCACCCAAACCATATACATTAAGTTGGCCATACACAAACCAATATATGAAGTGTAGTTCCATACAATTTTTGGGGTGTGTGGGGGCTCCGAATTATCATCCCAATAATTTTTGTACCACGACTGATCGGATAGCATTTCCAGGACTTTTGTAGGATTGTTGTCTGCCAATCATTTTATGTTCAGAACACCCTCTGATTTGTTATTGTAGGACTTTATCCTACAATATCTGTCTGACTAAGTTTTAGAGCATTGCATTTAAATGTACAATCGATATCCGAACATTCATCGGAAGAAAACTAAAACCCGAATGTATATGGCCAGCTTTTGAGTCTGTCCCTCCACCTACTGTTTTAAAAAATTGGCAAACTTTGCAAAGTTTTCCTGCTTTGTCAAGATGAAATTTGTATGTATAGATGTCTTTTGTTTGCATTCCCTTACTTTGATAAGCCCTACAAGAGACACAATGGTGCCATGCAAATAATAATAAGGAAACAAAAACAAACAGTAGTTTTTAAGCCTCCCATTGCCAGATTCTAAACAGCTTGTATATATCTTAATTTTTTGCCAACATTTTTTTGCACATTATCCTAGTTCAGGGGTCTCAAACTCGCGGCCCGCGGGCCATTTGCGGCCCTCGGTACAATATTTTGTGGCCCGCACCAACGCCTTCTCAAAAGCAATGCGATTCAAGGGATAATGCAAGGCACGGCGGGCGGGAGCTGCTGATTGTGGAAATGACGTTATGCCATCATAACAGTTATTATGGGAAGACGTTCTGTGTGCACAATTAGCTGCTAAGGAGCTAATTGTGCACACAGAATGTCTTCCCATAATAACTGTTATGATGGCATAACGTCATTTCCGCAATCGGCAGCTCCCGCCCGCCATGCCTTGCATTATCCCTTGAAAACCAATTTTTTGTGAAATCCCTTATGCGGCCCAGCCTCATCCTGACTTTGCCTCCTGCGGCCCCCAGGTAAATTGAGTTTGAGCCCCCTGTCCTAGTTAATATTTTAGTAAATATTTCTGCTTGCCATGTATTACTTCTTTATGGTATCAGTGATGTTGCAAGCTGCTCTAAACCAGAGACTAACTTTCAAACAGTTCATCAGAGATGTTGTAGGGCAGTTTGTGGTCTAATCAATGGAAAACAAAATAAGAAGAGCAGAAAGGAACTGAAGACAGAGTTTGGAAGATGCATTTTTCTGCTTAAAACACCAGTAAAGTCAAGTCAATGTCAAGTTAGTATATATTTTTACATTAAAAGTTTGTATCTCTTAATCCAGTACCTACAAATATAGTATTGCTTGGAAACAAATATTGTTTTATATGAAGGAGGTTTTCACTAGGGTAATGTCGCAGGTGGAGATTAGTCACCCGTGATAAATCTCTGCTACTGCAGGCAATTAATCTCCCAGAAAAGCATTTCTACCAGCAATAAAGGGAATTGCTGGTGGAAAGGCCTATGCATCACTTCGGGTTTTCTGAAGTCACATGAAGTTGCCTGCAAGAGGAATTCTGAGAAAAACTGCATTGTGAGTAAACAACTTGGCACTCTTCACATTCAATTTTAATTAAAAAGCCCTATTGTGTGATTTGACCATTCATTGGTATGGTTAGCCCAAGCAAGTGGATCTGACAAAAAGTAAGAAGGACTGCGGTTCCTCTCACTTTCTAATGTGTCAGTGCACCATCCATATGCTCAATTAGATGGACCACTGTGAACACTGTGCCCTTGAGTTACCATATATGCATAAAGGGATGGCAGTTTTGCCCAATTCAGCCAAAATGTCTATAACATTTGGGCCATCTACAGAAAACATAAATTAGTTTTTTTTTTATTCCAAGAATTCATATACAACAAAAAAAAAATTCTTACTAGAATGTCCTCTCTAGGCTTGCGATAATACAGTTTGCTTTTCACATTCCAGTAGGTGCTGAAACTATCCAAACGGACCAACTAGAAGACAAAAAAATGTTTAAATACACTACATGGGGAAAAAGTGGATGCGCAGACAAAGAAACAGTTTTGTGTGGCATTTGCCTCAATCCTTAGTGTATAGCTGAACCGAAAGTGCACCATTTAAGTCATGTGAATTAAAAGGACTGGCTAACCAAGGGCTACAAATGTTATCTTTTTATACTTTGTGACAGCAAACCTTTCCATCACGTCTGCCACAGGCCTATAATATAAACAAACAAATCTCCCTATATAAATACTGAGGGCCATGCCACAATAGGCATTTTCTCCATTGGTGTATCATGCTGGGGATACATAAACATATATACTTTTTTATATATATATATATTTATTTTTTTTTACATACCAGATTCCAAGATAGAAAGGAAACCATGATAGTCTCTATCTGGCTTTTAAGAAAAATTTCCCAACCCCCCCCCCCCTTAAGATGGCTGAACACGACCAGATTTGTTTGTTTGGTAATGTCACCAATCAGTGCCTTAAACAGATGCCATAAAAGGTACACTGTTCCTATAACGTTTTCTTAAGCTTCTTTCTGCACACAAATTAAGTACTACATGGTCGGAAGGAGTGACATACTGCCAACATTTCTGGGTTTGAGGTTATGCAAAGTGAAAAATGTATTGCACAAATAAAGCTGCTAGATTGCTGGAAGGAAAAGGGTTTAGTAAAAAAAAGTATGCCCTGTTTTTCACCATTAGTTTGATCAACAGGGCTTGAGCTGAGAATAATTTGCCAAAATTAAGAAATATGTATGGTTTTTATTTCATGCACTAAACATGGCAAAAACTGAAATTAAAATTAAAATCACATTCTACATCCTGTTCATACAAACAGAATTAAAACAAATCACCAATCCCCTAAGAAGTTCCATTCTTCCCTAAGCATAAGCCTTTAGGCTTTCAGATAAGGAAAATCTCACTACAAAAGGCTGCAGAATTGTTGAAAATCATCAGCTCAAAAACATCTGAAATCTCATTAAAATTTTAGACACATACTAAATGACACAGCAGAATGCATTCTGTTAGTAAGGTACCATTCTGGGTTTGTGATGGATAATCTAGGGGTCAGGGGTTACACATACAGAAGGCAATTTTATTTTTCAAAGGGATATTTAAGTGCCTAATTTTGGACTTATAAAAGCTTGAATAAAGCTTTATGTACTTTCTTTCTTTATTTCTTGCTCCTCTCACACTCTTATGAAGTATAATGTTACAATTAAAGCTCTTCGTAATATAGGACAAATAAAGTGATATTCACTGGGTGGTGCCAATATGTTTGGTACCCACCAGGCCCAAACTGGGAGTCAAAGTAGGACCTGGCTTTTGTAGTATATAAAAGCCCCCACCAGCCCACTAAATAGTAACTGTTTATGGCATCTTACAGCAGCCTCTCTGACATGGAGCAATGGAGCATCGACACACATGGCAGCTTGGCAGTAAAAGTATCCCATGCTGGTGCACTTTTTTAATGGACAGGAGTGCCAGCCTGGAGTCTATAATTAGTGATAACTGTTCATGGGGGGCTGAGTGCTTAACACAATGGCACCCCCAACTGAATGTAACTTGTCCTTTAACATTCCCTATTTTGCGGCATATCAAAGATGTAAAGCTGCATTCTCGTTTTACATTGGCAACTGCAATTGTGCAGCATGTTAATAACACTTAAATTATAAATACTCACCTTATAGATTATTTTTGTTGCTTCATTCAATATACATGGCTTCCAGGATTCATTGCAGGTCTGTGTAGAATACAGATGAAAAATGTGACTATATACAGTACATATGTCATGACACTGCCCCATTCATCTTCATTGCTCTACAACTACTCATCTTCAGTGCTCCACTAACTATTGTGCTATATATTGCATTAGTAGGTATATCAAAATTTGAGCTTAGAGCTCAATATATAAAAACTCACCCACGTTCTATTCATTCCTATGGGATTTTTATACGTGTATTTAGCAAGTGAACACTAACTTTCACCCAATGATATATATGCTTTTAAAAATCCAGTAGGAATAAACAGAACATGGGGGAGTTTTATGTATTAAGTTCTAAACTCACATTTTGCTAAATCTGCCTATTAGTGTCTCTTTATGCTTTCATCTTATGCCATGTCCTATTTTCCTATTGGGTATTAAACAGGAAACCAGCTCTGCATCAATACTGGCTATGAGTTCAATGCGTGGCATTCCACACCTACTTGCCTGTCCCTAGATTTCACTTTGAAATTCTGGTAGCCTTATAGTAATGCGGAGCCTGTGACAGCAGACTGAAAAATAATGCAGTGCAGCAAAAATAATTATTTCTGTTCAAGAGAATGTGACTAATACATACATACATACGTACCTGGTTAGGATAGTAAAATCATTTTAATGTGGAGTCATAGAGTAACCAATTTAGAAGTTTCTTAGACAGGAAAGTCATTACAGTAATACACTATTTAAAGTGACATATTATGATTTAATCATATAAGAATGGAAATGTTATGCTGTTATTTGCGTAGTCCGTCCTTACCTATACTAGAAATTAGAAATCCCAGTATCCAGATTACACAGATAAAAAAAGCTGTAAAAATGCAAACATGTAACCTTCAATTTAGAGGATTATTCCAGAATATATGCTTACCTGAAGACTTAGCTCGCTCAGTGTAACTCCTAGAGAAACAGGCACCTTGGCATCAGTAATCTAGAAAGTCAAAACCAAAAGTCTAATATCAGTTTTCAAGTCACTGACCTTAAACGGATGCTATTACAAGAGAACTAGACCATAAATACATGCATGACTATAAATCCTATATTTTATATACTGGGCTTAATGCACAAGCTGAAATGTTCAGCATCTCTAAATCTGTAATGATTCAGGCCTTCAAAGTTTACACTGGAGCTCCTCATCTTAGAATTGTTAGAAGTGTCAGTGGCATGCACATTCTCAGTGTGCTCTGGGCAGCTGTTGGGAAGATAAGCTTAGGGGCCATCACAAATCATCAAGCAGGAAATGAAGTTTTCCTGTCATAAAAGCTGATGCTTTTGATTATTAAATTCTGATGCCAATTGCACTGGTCTTGGAGCTTCTGATTAATCAGCCTTGTAATGTAACTTTTATACAGTATAAATACTGTATATATTGTGAGTTGGTCCCTAAGCTGAGGTAACAGACAGCATGAGCTGTGATTTAACAGAAAAGAACACAAGAAGCTACTGGGGGCATTTTTGGAGGTACAAATCATCACTGTTAAAGGGTTGCCTTGGGCTGGTACAGAACCCCAAAACATGTGGTATACCATTTCTAAGTTATTTTTTGTTAAGAATTTGTTTTTCTTTAAACCAAGATTCCCTGCTCTTTTTATATATACATTTAGTTTTTACTAACTTTAATAAGTGCGGAATAACATTTGTTGATAAAATAGTTGCAGTTTTTCAAAAAATATATATTTTAAATCTGTCATGAATTTCTTTTCTTTGCCTTGCAATGTCACTCTGTTTACTAATCTTCTGACCACCACTTGTACCAAAGCCATCCTGCAACTGTCTACTGTGAAAAATGTAGGTTTTTGATGCTTGTTTTTAGTTTGGAAAAACCATACTGGGCCATGTATCCAAATCTGACCCACATGTCACTATTTTAAGGGTTTAACATTAAGCAATAATGTCAACAGTGGGCTTCATATAGTATCTGTGGCCAGGGTGCTCTTTTATAATAATGGCTAGCATCTCAGTCATAATTCCTTTTTGCAAGCCAAAGACAAGACAGAAGAGCTCATTCACTCTAGTGCAGTAACCCATGGCAACCAATCATTTTTGCTTTCATTCCACATACATCTGATTGGCTATTATTGGTTACTCTCCAGATGCAAGTGCGGCTAGTGTTAAAGAAGCCCAACCTTTTTTTGCTGTACAACTGGCTGACCTTCTAGTTTATCATGAATATATTATTCAGTATTGCAGTGTGTTCACATTCTTGGTAATTTAAAAGCTACCAACTCTGGGTTCCCTGTGTAATTTTATTGTCATATAACCAGTCTGCATTTTATTTCTATATGTTTACTCCCATGCATAAGCTACTTAATAACTCACGTCGTCTTCATATCGGATGTGGATATCTGTGATTTTGATCTGCAGATTTTTTATAACCTGTGTTAGAAGTTTTTCCATAAATGTGTCCTTTTTCGCATCCTTTGGTATGTCTTTAAAAAACAGTAGGAAACAGAAAAAAGGAATAGTAAAGATTGTCATTTTTTGTCCAGCTTAGTCTTGCCAAAATAATTAAAATTGTTACACACATGTGTGTAACATATGTATGTTTGTCTGCCTGCTTCAAGTGCTAATGCGCATGTCCACTATAAATTTTTTTTATCCACTGGACCACACCAGCACTTGAAGATGACCCTGACGAAATTGTGTGTGTGAAGCAAGACGTGCTTAGGATGACTGAGAAAGAGTCAGTGAAAGACTTATTACAGGCTTATTGCAGTCCACTAGAAAATTGCGAGTTGATATCAACTTTGACATTTTTGGTAATGCATATATATTGAAAAAATACGTACTCGGAAGAAAAAAATCCATCTAGCCATATAAAATTAATTATGAAGGTGAACTACCCATTTAAGTTTTAATTGCAACTTACTTGCAAGGTTAAAACTACCTAAAGATGCAGATAACCTTGAAATTTGTGAAAAATGTATAATGAATCAGATGAAAGTAAATGTAGGACAAGCTAGACCAGAGATGACTGACATAGTTGGCCAGCTTGAAAATATTGCAATATATACCTTTGTTTAAAGGGGAAAGCATTTCTTAGTAACTAAATGCACAGAAGGTCAATGCCCTATATATATATTGATAATGGGAGTACAGAGGACCTCTTGTCTTAGCATATGTAGCTCTCTCTCTATCATTGTAACATATCAATTAATATCAATCAACCAGATGCATTGACAGCGTACTATATTCTGAATTTAGAAGTATTGCTAAATAAAATCCTCAAAATACCTTGTACAATAAAAGATTAAAGTAGTACAGGGCTTCATAATGCAAATATAATTATCAATTAGATTGCTGCTTGTAACATAATTTATTACACAAAGTACTGTTAGCTTTCTGCAGCTTTACAGAGGTCTACCACATGCACAAGAAAAGGAACATCTGTAACATCACCATTACATTTTTTCTTTCCAGTCAACATAGAAAAACGATATAATGCACAGGGAAGGCATTTGCTTGTGCAGGTATGGGATCCCTTATCCGGAAACCCATTATCCAGAAAGCTCCGAATTACGGAAATCCCATCTCTCATGGACTCCATTTTACTCAAATAATTCAGAATTTTAAAACCGATTTCCTTTTTCTTTGTAATAATAAAACAGTACCTTGTAACTGATCCAAAATAAAATATAAATAATCCTTATTGTATTCAAAACAATCCTATTGGGTTTAATTACCGTTTTATTGATTTTTTAGTAGACTTAAGGTATGGAGATCCAAATTACGGAAAGACCCCTTATCCGGAATACCACTGGTCCCGGGCATTCTGGATAACAGGTCCTTTACCTGTATAACTAAATACAAACAGGATTCAGACATCTTGGGGCTGATTTACTACCAATACAAATCACTTTTTGCTCACATAAACTGGTATTTTGTGCTATGGCAAATATTTTATGACAAAATAGAAGTAAAAACTGACTGAATGAACATTTGACATACACAGAAACAAATGCTATTATACAAGTGTAATGCCTGAAGAAATAAAACCTAGAATACTTAAGGAAATATTTATATTGTGCTTTATTTTTCTCTGAGAACGACTGGTCCAGTTTTACAAACCTTTTAATGTTTTTTAGTTAACAACAGACCATGGAAATGTTTTTAGTGGTTTGCACAAATGCATTGTTGATTAGTATTGCATTAAAGCTAAAATAACTCTAGAAAAAAATTCTATTAATTCTATCATAGGATTTTAAGATGGCTTTCTAAATTCTATCCCAATGCTGGAATCACGTTTGTTGTATATTTTAAAAATATAATCTAATTACAAGTGACAGTGTTGAATGGGTGAAACCATTGACTTCAGTATAAAACATATTAAACTTGTCCAATAAAACATTAAGCTTACCCACCTGTTTTAGAGTCAAGAACCTTAAAGCGGTTCTTAAAATGTTTAAGTTTTTTACGTTTGGATCCTATACATTGTAAGCATTAGTGTGAGAGAAGCATAAAAAAAAAAAAAAAAAAGAGTTAAAAACAGTCAGTCCCACTCTTGTAATTGCGTCATTCAAGGCTATCGTACAAGTGTGGTAATTAAGGCACCATCTATTTGTGGTAGTTCACTATCCACTAATATTAGAGAGCATTGGGTTGTACTGCATATACCATTATCACACCAAACCAGTCACACAAAACCACTGCACCCTGATGTTAATAAGGAGCAATCTGTGTTAAATAGCAGACAATCAATCAAAGAGCCTCTGCTGGCACAGGGAATCGGATTATTAAAATTATATATATCCTGATTGCTATGCTAGTTGTTTTTGCCAGAACTGACCTATTTTTATCATTATTTATAAAGCATTACACATACACATTACATACAAGAACTGACTGAGGTAAAGAGGAACTGCTCACTATAGCTTGCTGTCAATTGACTTATTCTGTCTACAATATGGACATCAGATTTCAACAAAGCAAAAAAAAAATGCATCTGACTGCGCCTGGATACAACTGTTTAATATCACATGATGCAAATTAAGTGCTACACACTAAGAAAATATTTTCATAGAATAAAAGAGAAGGAAACGAACAAATTGATTAAATATACCTTGTTTGTTTGCACATGCATTTAAATAAATGGTTATGCAATAGCTGAACTAAAGTTACGGCATAGTGAGCTTGTTTTGAAACTCTGTTAAATTGTGTGTATTAGTAAAAAGGATATTGTATATTTTTTAAAAGAAAAAGTTTCCTCCCCATTGTTTGTGTATTCTCTTCTCTTTACTATACCCCTGTTTGTGCTATACAAATGAATAAATACATACAAAATAAATAATAGCCCTTATTTCTTCAAATAAATGTGTTTAGGACATGATGAAATACTCTGTATTTTTGCAGGTGTGTGTGACTGGGTTGATACACAACTTGGCAAAAGAATAATGCAGCTTCGAATCAGCAGAGCATGATTATTGCATGCCCTCAGCTGAGGTCCCCTCAGCACTCCAGAAAGAGTGATTACATGGCTGGCTTGCAATGCATTAAAAGATTTTGGCCTCATATAGCACTGAATAACACCCAATTTAAATTAATAGATGGAATAAAAAGAAGCAAATGTGTGACTGGTTCCTATGGATTACTGCACAACAACAAAATACAAATAACTGCATAACCTTTTTTACTGCACCAGTAAACAAACTACAGTATGTTTTGTAGTTGCAGTTAGAACTATGTTACTGCCTAACAGTCACAGTATTGCAATGAAAGCTGAGATCCTTTCAGTTAAATTGTATGTATTAGTTTTATTGTTTGTAATAATGGAAAGGATATTGTTTATTTTTTAAAAGAAACTTAGCTAACAACTGCTGCTCAACCACATCTGACTCTTTTGTTAATGGACTACAAATCACAGCATAATTTAATATTATCAAAGGTTAATGCACACTGGTAGCTGTAGTCCAACAACATCTGGCTTGTATTCCAAAAGCAAAATAGCACAATAAAACCTTTTCACAGAGCTACAGGGTAAGAGAGACCATTAAAATACAAAGTAATCCTCCAGTGCGAATCCCATCTGATCAGATCTCATTAACTTTAAAGAAAAAACAGCTATGATAGTAAATTTAAAATGGCATCTGGTATTATCTAAAAATACATGTAAAGGCTCCTTTCTAATGAGAAATAAATATATTAAAATTATATACAGTGGCTATTTAACTTTATTCAACCATTTTAATCGTCTTACAGGGCACATACAAAAAAGGCTCTAAGAGAGCCTCAGTCCACTTAAAAGCTTTATATGGGTATACCACCTGGCAAGTTTTTGTCAAAGCTCTTTCTCAAGTGATACCTGTATACTCAGAGTTCCACTGAACTGAGAAAATGGGATTTATATTCCTTACTATTTAGTATTTTGCATGGAATTTCAGTACTGCCATTAAGTACTGCTAGTGCTGTCATAATGTTTGGGCCCTTCTGGGCTAGCCAAATGATAAATGCAGTATTTTTTTCCATTTAAATAGGTCATATTGTAGCCATAATTACTTCTAGTTAGCAACTTTTTAATTTGCCTTCATTTTTTATTTTTATAGATGTTACTGTATTTTCCATTCTCTATCGGGTCACTGACACTGGCAGCCAAAAAACTATTGAGGCTACAATTTTATTTTTACTGCTACATTTTATTACTTATCTTTTTATTCAGGCCCTCTCCTACTCATCAGCCAATCTCTCATTCACCACTGCCTGGTCACTAGGGTATATTAACCCTAGCAAGCAGATAGCTGCTGAAATTCCAAACTAGAGCACTACCAAAAAATCTAAAGAATTAAAAAAAAAATGCAAAAAAAAGCGGACAGAAAGTTTGGCATGTAAGGATTCTAAAAAGTCTATAGAAATATAGTAAAAGTTATTCTCCCTAGTATAGACTAGGCTACATACATGTACCTGTACAAAATAACTGAAAAAGAAAATCATTGTTTATAAAACAGTGAAGGACTATACTGTGCATAATTAAACTATGTAACCCATAAATGACCAAGATAGTTTTATTATCTAACTTGATGTTTTCAGATCTATTGAAACAGAAAATGAAAGTTCAGGTAATACGCACCAGGTTTAACGTTTTTATACACAAAGTTCTGTAAGTTGTAACACTCTCCAGGAAGAACTCCTTTATCCATTGTAAGCATTGAGCAACAGAAAATAAAGTTTATTGTTTTTTCTTGAACCAGCACCTTTGCGTTATGGTCGCTATAAAAAACTGTTTAGCATAGTATTCACAAAAATTTTCTTTTCTTGACATCCTTTGTACCTTTATCTGCAGCTTTCTGAAGGGCTTCTTCAATCCTTAGTAATTCTCGCTGCTTCGTCTCCTGAATGCTTTTCTCTTCTTTCTGCGCATCATATTTTATGCCTGTAAATGCAGAACACTGCCTGTAATCAATAGTTCATGTTATAACCGGTATGTGTCTGTGCTAAGCAGAGAATAGATTTTTGAGAGACCCCCCTCTGTGTGGCCCCCCACCTGTCTGGCTGCTTTGATGGCTTACCTTTGTGTAAGCTTTAAATGGTATCAGTACTGAGACTAACTGCCCCCCTGCATGGTTCTCACCTCAGATTCAGGCTGTAATCCTCCTGTATTGTTTAAAAATGTAATCCCCTGTGTTGTTCACACCTTTTAATACCTGCATTGTTCAACCCCTGTAGTGTTCACACCTCAGACTCAGGCTGTAATCACCCCCATTGTTCCCCTGTTCACACCTCAGACATAGGTACTGTAGGTACCTATGTAGGTACTGCCTGGATTATGCTGCCTGTGTGGCACACACAGGGAGCATAGGGTAGGCAGAGCATGGCACACACAGGCAGCTAAGGGCAGGCAGAGTATGGCACACACAACCAGCATAGGGCAGGTAAAGTATGGCACACACAGGCAGCATAGGGCAGGTAGAGTATGGCACACACAGGAAGCATAGGGCAGGGAGGGTATGGCACACACAGGAAGGGTAGGGCAGGCAGAGCATGGCACACACAGGCAGCTAAGGGCAGGTAGAGTATGGCACACACAGGCAGCAACCTGTCAGAGGTTTGTTGTGGGAGTTAGCAGTTGGAAATAGCCATTAAATGGTCCCTAAGGTGTACTTAGGTGTACTGGGGGTTGCTGTGCTATCCACAGGGGAGGAGGAGGCATATGGAATTTAAGGGTATATCTTAATATGACATAACATAATTCTTTCACATATGAATGATGGTTGATATCCCCACAGTAAGGACCAAGCATTTGGGATTTTGCTTTGCTACCACCATTGTGATAAAATAGGTGTGGTTTGAAGTGGGTGTGGTTTCAAAAAGGGGAGTGGTCAAAACTGGCTTCCATTAGTGGCCCTCCACCATGTATGCTAGAGAAATTCCGGCCCTCGGCACCGCAGAAGTTGGACAGCACTGTCATAGAAAATTGTATGAACACGTGATAACAAAGGTTGAAACTGAGAAATGTAATTGTTTTAAAAAATATATATGCTTATTTTCAATTGAATGTCAGCAGCATGTTTTAAAAAATTGGGACACAGGCAAGAAAAGAGTGGAAAAGTTGTCTAATGTTGAAAAAACTAATCAATAATACATTCTGTGGAACATCTCACCAACATGTCAGTAATAAAAAATAAAAAGCTCCCAGAGAGTCTGGGTCTCTCAGAAGTAAAGATGGGGATGGGTACACCACTCTGTGAAACAATGCGCAAGCCAATATTGCAACAGTAAAAATTAAACAAAATATTGCAAAATATAATTGCAAATAATTTAGGGATTTCATAATCTACAGTACATAATATCATTAAAATAATCACAGAACCTGTAGAAACAATAATGGATGGCCATGATCTTTGGCCTTAAGGGGGAAATATATTAAAAACAGAAACGGTTCTGTAGTGAAAAATCACTGTTGCTTCGGAATATTTCCAAAAGCTATTGTAATTGAACACAAGTTTGTCACTGCATCCATAAATGCAAGTTAAAACTCTACCATGCAAAGAAGAAACCATACATAAACATGATCCAGAAAAACCAGCGCATTCTCTGGGCCCAAGCTCATTTAAGATAGAGTGAGGCAAAATGGATAACTATGTGGTCTGACAAATCAAAATTTGAAATTTGTTTTGAAAATCATGGACACCACACCTCCTGAGCTAAAGAGAAGGACCATCCACCTTGTTACCAGTGCACAGTTAAAAAGCAGGCAACTGCGAAGGTGTGGAGGTTCATTAGTGGACATGTCATGGGGTAGCTGGCACATTTGAGAGGGTGAACGATATATACAGGTTTTAGAGCAACACATGCAGTCATCCAAACAACATCTTCCCAGGGAAGGCCTCGCTTATTTCAGCAATACCAAATGGCATTCTAAACATATTATAACAGAATTGCTCTGTAGTCAGAGAGTTTGGGTGCTAAACTGGCCTGCCTGCACTTCAGACCACTGACCCATTAAAAACATTTGGTGAAAAATTTGGTGGAAAAAAAAAATACAAACGAGACCCCAAACTGTTGAGAGGCTCAAATCCTATATGAGCCATGAATGCGACAACATTTCAATTTTAAAACTGCAGCAATTGGTCTTTTTAGTTCCTAAATGTTTACATCAGAAGAGGTGATGCACCACAGTGGTAAAAATGCCCCTGTTCCAATTTTTTGAAACATGTTGCAGGCATCAAATTCAAAATAACAGATATATTTTTTTAGAGAACAACAAAACTTTGTACTATTTGCAATTAAATATAATCTTAAAAGGGATTTGCAAATTATTCTATTCTTTTTATTTACAATTTACCCTGTCTCCTAACTTTTTTGAAAACAGGGTTATATATTAGAGGAAGTGCTTTCCTCACTTCTGACATTGAGGGAAGACAAAACGTACTGTATTTTGTTTTTTTTAACCGGTAATAGCTAATAATAGGATAAACTAATAACCACAAAAACTAGTTTACTGGACTTTTCACTCTTATCCCCTAAGGATACTCCATAAAATACTATGCTGCATTCTCTTACCCTCGCCCATATTTACAAATATAAAATACTGGTAGCTAACAGGCGCAATTTGAAAAACATGTAATATATTGCAGAGTTGTTATGCTGGTAAGGACTAAAATAATAATGTATGATGCCCTAAGCACACTTAATGACTTTCCATCAATTTTCCATATTCAGATAACTTCCCAATCCAATCCTGCTTAATTTTCAGCAACTTCAGTACGATATATATTACTAAGTTCAGCATCACTTACTTGCACCAGGCACTACAAGTAGAAATAATCCTTCAAGTGTTGCAACAACAGCATCTCCGTACAAATTTTTCCAGGGGATTTTCAAAGTGAGTTTATCTGACAACACAAAAACAATATATTCTAAAATGATACAGAATTATTTGCAGACCCATACATTCAAGATGTCATCTATAACATATGTAAAATGTATTCATTTTCCCTATGTTCCTCATGAAAGGAAACCTAGTTTTAAGTAATTAGTGGTTTTAATGTTATTTGTAAATGTATCTAAACTGAAAACAATATTGGTTTTCTCTTTCTACTCTGGTTATGACCCATTTTTTTAACTGAATGGACAGGTTTTTTTATTTTTTTTCAGGAGTCAGAACCAAAAGTGCAGTGTATATAAAGAACCAGACAGATCAGTAATGTAACATAAGGCCTACGGCTCAAGTGCCAGATCTGTTCTGGTTTCTCCCCCATGCTGCTGGCAAAGTTTACAGTGTAGCATGGTAAGGTGGGCACTAATGCAGTCACAACCCCAGCACCAACATCCCCAAAGAAGTTCCACCCACGAGACATATACTGCTTCCTACAGCAATTACATTTACAAATAACACCTCACTCGCGACCGCCCTTGCCAGTCCCCCTCTAGAGGAAGCAGACCTAAGTCCCTCTACCCCTGGGGCCGCGAGGTCTACCTCTTTAGTTAAGCCAGTGCTTATACTTTGCTGACCAATTTAGTATATAAAACAGAAAATTACTATTTTCAAGACCCCTAGGCACACAGGATTGATGCCTGTCCAAGGGGACAGTGGCTTAAATCACATGTGAATATCTTTTTCATTAAAGGGGTAGGTCACCTTAAAGTTAAGTCTTAGTATTTTAAAAACTTCCTGTTCTCAGCAATTTTCCAACTGGTCTTTATTTTTTAATAGTTTTAATTATTTGTCTCTTTTGTCACTTTCCAGTTTTCAAACGTTAGCCACTGACCCGGGCATTTAAAGAACTATTGCTTGATAAAGCTACAATTTAATTGTTATTCTCTCTTCCTTATCTTTCTGTTTAAGGCCTCTCCTATTGATATAGCATATACAGGTTATATAATCCAATAATTGGACATAGCTTTACTCCCACACTTTTCTGTCCTTCCAGTTAGAGAATCTGCATTGTTTTCTGTTAGGTGATCTTTGAGGTGGTTCAAGACCAAAGATAATAGGGAAATATCTACATACACGTATTTAATATATATTTTGGGTCCTGTGGTTTTCTGGATAAGGAGTCTTTCAGTAATTGGGATCTCCATACATTAAGGGGCTGATTTACTAACCCACGAATCCGACCCGAATTGGAAAAGTTCCGACTTGAAAACGAACATTTTGCGATTTTTTCGTATGTTTTGCGATTTTTTCGGATTCTGTACGAATTTTTCGTTACCAATACGATTTTTGCGTAAAAACGCGAGTTTTTCGTATCCATTACGAAAGTTGCGTAAAAAGTTGCGCATTTTTCGTAGCGTTAAAACTTACGCGAAAAATGCGCAACTTTTCGCGTAAGTTTTAACGCTACGAAAAATGCGCAACTTTTTACGCAACTTTCGTAATGGATAGGAAAACTCGCGTTTTTACGCAAAAATCGTATTGGTAACGAAAAATTCGTAAAGAATCCGAAAAAATCGCAAAACATACGAAAAAATCGCAAAATACCGATCATTACGAAAAAAACGCAATCGGACTCCATTCGACCCGTTCGTGGGTAAGTAAATCAGCCCCTAAGTCTACTTAGAAATAATTTAAACAGTAATTAAACCAAGTAGAGTTGTTTTGGCTGCATTAAGGATAAAGTTAGTTAGTACAAGGTACTCTCTTGATATTACCGGAAATACTTGATTAAAATTGAGTCTATGGGAGATGGCCTTTCTGTAAATTGGACTTTCTGGATAACGAGCTTCCAGATAACAGGTCCCTGTATATATGTAAAATTCTTTGATAGGACACTATTATGGTTGGTTGAAGATATAATTTTCCTTTAATACATTTTTATAATAAAAGGAAATCTCAGGTTTATGAATGGAAACGGTCTGCTGAAAGGTAATTTCAAATTAGCAGAAGGTTATCTGTGTGTGTGTGCGAATACACAACCCTTTTTTTTTGTTGAGCAGAAGGTTCACTGACAATATGATTTATATACAGCGTCCAGTGAGGCTGCAACCAAGGAAACAGATTCATTCATTTCAAGGACAGAGTAGAAGCACTTATACAAATTATAACAATATCTGGCATTTTAATTTGATGATTTTATTATCAGGGTCAGTTAAGCAGGAGGAGTTAGGAGTCACTCTGTAACTTGCACTCAAAAGGTTTTTGTGCGACAAGGATCATTGGTAAATGCAATAGGACTGCACTTTTTTGGTGGTGTTCAACACCCTTGGTCATGAAAAACAAACCCTAAACTGTGGAGGTTTATTTCCGTCTAACTATTACTGCATATTTTCATGTTTTAGGGTTTGGAAGGTAAAATATACACTTATTCCGTATAAAATCAGAGGTAAGCAATCTGTGATGAGTTTTGGCATTTTGAGACAAAAAGTTTAGAATTTAGAGACAAAAAGTTTAGAATTTAGAGTTACCAGAGGCAGCTTTTTGCCACTTACTATCAATAATTTGTGGCTGATCAGTTTTTGAAAAGCATTATACCTGTTGAGAGATTTTTTAGGCCTAGAGTTTTGTTTGAAAGTAAAGCTGTAATGGCCCTCTCAACCTGCCTAATGAGACAGGGCTGTCTGGGAAAGCCTTCTCTGTTGATGAGAGGGTTGGTATAGTTATAGTATTGAAGAATTGGAGGAGCTGGGTGAGGTTATGATATGATACTTTAGTGGTATATAGTGGTATATAGCTGCTGGATCAATTAGAAACAGATTTATTAGATACTGAATACAATTAGGATGTAATTTAAGTTAGTTCTACATTTAGGTAAAAATGGGCATTTGGAGATCTAAAAAGCAGAAAAATTGCTTAAAGCAGAATGAAAGTTACAATCACAGGGGGATGGCGAAATATTACGTACCCCCCAGTCATTGTAATCACTTACCCGAAACCCCCGGCCAATGCCCCTGTTATGAGAAAACTGCACCACCCAGGGTGTATGCGACAAAGCGATCCTCTTCCTTCTTCACGCACAAGCACTGGAGTGAAAAGCTGAACTTTAACAAAAAAGCCGTCAAAAAAAAAGGAAGGAAGAGGATCGCTCACCTGCATTACCCCTGGAGCACCAGACAGGGGTTTCAGGTAATCGATTACAATCACTGGGGGTAGCCTAACCTTTTGGCACTTTCCAATGAATTAGCCTCCTCCTGTACAAAAAACTGTACAATAGTGTTGGAATATTCGTGCTTGGTAACACAACCCATTTCCCAACCCACCACTATTTACCTTTATTACATAAATCAAATATGTATACGACATGTTAACCAAATGCAACATTATGTTTTATTATCTTAACCTGTTAAAGGACATGTAAAGAGGGGCACCCTCCAGTAAAATAGATCAGTTTTTTCCCCAAGGCTGCTGCTTCTGAGAACTGCATTGGTCTGCAAAAAAAACTGTAAGCAATGTTCCTAACATTCCTAACATTTTGGCACCTGCCCAGTGAAATAAACTTTACATGTTCTTCAAAAAAGCATACGGGTATGGGACCTATTATCCAGAATGCTCGGGACCTTGGGTTTTCTGGATAAGGGATCTTTCTGTAATTTGAATCTGCATACCTTACGTCTGCTAAAAAATTATTTAAATATTGAATAAACCCAATAGGATTGTTTTGCCTCCAATAAGGATTGATGACATCTTATTTGGGATCAAGTACAAGGCACTGTTTTATAATTACAGAGAAAAAGGGAATCATTTTCAAAAATTAGAATTATTTGCATATAATGGGGTTTATGGGAGAAAGCCTTTCCGTAATTCGGGACTTTCTGGATAACAGGTTTCCAGATAATGGATCCCATACTTGTACCTATAATTTAACATTTGGACATCCCCAGCATTTATACCTTTCCTTCTTTAAAGGGGTGGTTCAAGTTTAAATTAACTTTTAGTACGTTATAGAATGGTCAATTCTAAGTAACTGGTCTTCATTTTTTATTTCGTATAGTTTGAATTATTTGCCACCTTCTTCAAACTTTGCAGATTTCAAATGAGGGTCACTGACCCCAGCAGCCAAAAACTATTCTTCTGTGAGGCTAAAGTGTTATTGTTACTTTTTGTAACTTTCTTGTCTATTAAGGCCCTCTCCTATTCATATACCAGTCTGCATCCAAACCACTCCCTGGATACTAAGGTAAATTGCAACACAGCAACTAAATAGCTGCTGAAACTCCAAACTGGAGAGCTGAACTGAACATGAAATTACTAAAAAATTACAAATAAAAAAATAAAGGCCAAATATAAATTGTCTCAGAAAATCACTCTCTACATCATACTAAAAGTTAACCCAAAGGGGAACAACCCATTTAAAAGTCCATCCTTTGAACCTATAAAGTTTATAAAGACTGGTAACTTACCAATCTGTCCAGCCTTCACTTTAAAAGGCACATTCAGCTCACTCTGTGAAGGAAACAAGTAGATATTACAAATCAATATCAGAAATAGAGTAAAATATCAACATTTAACCTTTTAAAAATGAATGTAACCATAGTGCCAGTTATAAGTATTCATACAGAGTTGTATATGTAGTACATATTCAGGTACAGGATCTATTATCTGGTATGATTATGACCTGGAACAATAACACTGTATATATCTTTTGTCATTGTCCATTCTAAAAAGCAGATTAAAAAATAAATACATTTTTTGTTTACCAAAATGTTTAGCTTGATACACAAGGTAAATAAACCCAATTCCCATGGCAGGAACACACATTTTTATAAAAGTATGTCAGTCACAGTTAGGCACTCACCAAAGCATTTTCTTTAATCCTGAGATTTTCCAGTGCAACATTTCCTTAAGAAGAGAACAAGGAAGGAATAAAAATAGCAAAATAATGTTCAGCTTCTTTCAACAAAAATCCACTGTTTCATTTGTCAACAAGAGTACATAAAATTATATATATATATATTTTTTTTTTTTTTTTCTTCTTCTAAACCATAGCTTAGATAGAGCTAAATCTAAAATATGTTAAAATATGTCTGGTACATACATGAGGTGAAATAAAAATGCAACCAAAATTATATAAAAAACATATAAAGTCAAGTGAGTCCGTGTGACCATCATCCTGATTAATGTTATACAAACTCTAAGAACAAGGTCGCCAAATAACCAAAGAGGCAACAGGCTTCCTTTATTATTGCTGGGCAATGTGCAAATGCACACCGTTTTTCTTGCACATATCGCCCATCAGACTTCCATGCTTTATCTATACCCACACAGCTCTTAAACTGAAGCAAGAGAATTGTGGTTGTCTTCTGTATGCATCACTGCATATCTATAAGCATTAGGAGTGGAACATAGGGGGCCTCTTCCACACCTCCCATAGCTTTTGCACCATTCAGAAGAACAAAAGAAAAGGGAATGAGAGCACCAGCATCAATCAGAAGAACAAACTAGAGAGCTTTAGTGGGTGCCAGGTGCTATGGAGCTCTGTACATACTAAACGCCTACAGCAGCCATTAATCACAGGGCTGCCCTTTGCCTGACAATGCTGTGTGTGCACCTTGCTCCAGATATTTAATCTGGTGCAAGGTACAGAGCGTGGCCATTGCCCCAGACAAAAGCACCCTATGTATGGGCACTAAGGTATATAAATCTGCACCTTGGACTTAGTACAGTGCAATAATATATAATCCCTTATATCAGTGTTTTTCAACCTTTTTTGGGCAAAGGCACACTTGTTTCATGAAAAAAATCACGAGGCACACCACCATTAGAAAATGTTAAAAAATTTAACTCTGTGCCCAGCAGCAGTGCCCCCCTAGTACATTGGTGCCCAGCAGCAGTGCCCCCCTAGTACATTGGTGCCAAGAGCAGTGCCCCCCTAGTACATTGGTGCCCAGCAGCAGTGCCCCCCAGTACATTGGTGCCAAGAGCAGTGCCCCCTAGTACATTGGTGCCCAGCAGCAGTGCCCCCCTAGTACATTGGTGCAAAGAGCAGTGCCCCCCTAGTACATTGGTGCCCTGCCTACGGCACACCAGGCAACATCTCGCGGCACACTAGTGTGCCGTGGAACAGTGGTTGAAAAATGCTGCCTTATATTACTATTTTGAGAACAAACTAGAGAGTTCCAGTGGGTTTTAGATGCTAGGGAGCTCTGTACATACTGCATGCCTAAAGCAGCCATTAATCACAGGGCTGCCCTTTGCCTGATAATGCTGTGTTCTGCAACCTGCTGCAGATAATCTGCTTAATCTGGTGCAGGATACAGAATGTGGCCATTGCCCCAAACAAAAGCGCTCTTTGCATGGGCACTAAGGTGTACAGGTTTGCACCTCTTTAGTGTTTTTGAACTTGGGTCTGGTGCAATAATATATAATCCCTTATATTACTATTTGAAGACAGCCCATAGATTTGGAAAGGCAATTACACTGCCACGGTTGTTAGAATAAGCATGCCTAAACAATACTAATTAATACTAACATAGTCTTGCAAAATTAACCTCATTTCTGATTGCCAATTCCTTTGAACCAACAACCAAAATATTTTTCTAATCACTGTGGGGTCATTTTCAATTTCCTTGTACTTTAGGTTCAACACTACTGTAATTCTTAATACCCTTATATCTTATAGGGTACATCATTTCTTATATAAATATGTAACATAAAAGTTGATGTGTTGATGTTGATTTTTTTATGTAAAGGGATATTGTCATCATTTTTGTGGTACTTTTTATTTCTAAATGACACCGTTTACATAGCAATTAATTCACTCCACCATTTAAAATTTTAATTGTGAACCAACAAATGTATTTTTTAGTTGTAATATTGGTGTGTAGGATCTCAGTTCATTGTGCCTGACTCTTAGCTTTCAGAAGGAGCCAGCATTACACATTAGAACTGCTATCAGATAACCTATTGTTTCTCCTACTCCCATGTTACTGGAGGAGTCCCAAGCCGGACTTGGATTTCTCACTATTGAATGCTATTCTAATATCTTCTGGGAGCTGCTATCTTGCTCCCTTCCCAAGTGTGACTGAAGTTTATCAGAGCAAAGGTCACATGGCTGTGGCACCCTAGGAAATGAAGAATATGGCTAGCCCCATGTGAATTATCACAATTAAATATAAAAAAAATCAATGCAGGATTCTGCTGGAGAAGCTCTATTTACTGATGCTTTTTTTCCCATGACAGTATTCCTGTAAAGTTTCTTACCGTACATTTATAGTACAGTTGAGGAAAGGTAATAATATTGCATTTGAAAATGCTAGGTACCCTTTCTGCACTGCTGGTTCTGAATGTGAGTCATGTAAAACCATGTGCAGGATTCTGCTGCCCTCAAACCAGGACTCCAACTTTAACCTTAAAGAATAAGTAAACCTTTTTTTTTTTCTATGAGTAAAATTACTCATAAGGTGTTCTTATATACCCTACTATACCCATTTACTACAATACATTCCCAGGTATGCTAAAGAGAACATAAGTATGTTGCACAAATATCTGTCCAATATTTGCCACCTTGTTGGAAACAATAACGGATCTATAGTAGGAACGACTTTCTAGAGACATGTCTAAGGCTTACATAGTTACATAGTTAATGTTAGTTGATTAAAAAAGTCAATCAAGTCCAACCCTTCCAAAGCTTTTTTGTGAAGAGTCTATAAATATTACAAAATAGCCAAATAGGATAAAGTAAAAAAACTAAAGAAAAATTCAAACAAAAGTTCAAACATGCAGACTCAGTCCCCTAGTGACCAAAAGAGGGAAACAATACAATTTAAAGAGTAAGTCCGCAAAATTTTAAAAAAGTTAAATATAAACATCTTTAATATAATCCATTAAAACAAACCCCTTGTTTAAAGCCTGACGCGCTTCATGCTAATCCAGCACTTAATCATAGGCTCTAGATATAGCCTATGATTAAGTGCTGGATTAGCATGAAACGCGTCAGGCTTTGTACATGGGGTTTGTTTTAATGGATTATAAAAAAGATGCTTATTTTTAACTTTTTTGAATTTTGCATACTTACTCTTTAAATTGTAAGAGTCTATAAATCTTCTTCCTGTAGCATAACTTGCGGCAGACTTAACTGGATACTGTTTCAATGCTGATACAATACACTGACCCACAATAGTCCCCTTTTTACCAGTGGCTGCCATGAATTTACAAGTCAGCCAGCTTGTCATTCGGTGACAAATAAGCCCACCAACTAGAAAAAGAACACCTCCAAAGGTTTCCATGTTTCAAAGCACTCGCATTTTGTGCTTGCATTCAGGGCTGCCATCAGTGGGGGACAGGGACGACAGCTGTCCCAGGCCAGTTGGTTTTTGGGTCTTTAGGGGGGGCTGTGCTGCATTTACTAGGATTAGCTGGGTCCCCCTGCTGTCAGTGAGCTGCAGACTTTAGAAGGAAAGGCTGGGGCTTAGGTGCCTACAATTTTTTCCCCCCACACTTTCCATACTGCTCATTTTACAGTAAGTTCTAGTAAAGCCACATGAGGATTGGATGGGTTGAAGGAGAAGTTCAAACTTCAGCCATCCAATCCCTGTGCAACTCTACTGGGACTAAAACCTTTGTGACAAAAGCAGCAGCACAAAAACATGTGAAGGGGAAATAACATGCAGGCACCAGAGCTTCTACCCTCTCATCCCAAATCTGTAGCTCACTGACAGTAGGGGGGGGGGGGCACCGGGGTGTCCCAGTCACGAGATCCTATTCCAACATTAAACCCCCAACCCCCACAATACAAACACATTTCCTGTGGGCCTGGGCATAAGTGCAGCACTGCAGGGCTCCCCTAAGTGATGAGAAAGAGTTACAGCATTTTAAAGGGGAAGTAAAGCAAAAAAAAGTAAAAGCCTTATTGGTCCCAGGTTCTCCATTAAGAACACTATTTCTAATATACATTTTTTTTTTAAAAAACCCATACCATTTTAATAAAAAATGCAATACTCCCCCCTTAATTCCATTAAATCAGATTACTGATCACACTAATCCTTAGGACTTGTGCTGATGAGGGTTCTATCATGTGCTCCCCTGCAGTGGAATTCAGGAGAACGCCAACCCAAAGGAGTGCAGAATAGAACACTCGTCAGTATGAGCCCTTGGGCAGCCGCTGGCTGCCATACAGTGAAATGATTGGCGCAGCAGCACAAGGGGTTGTTTCATGCCTTTGCTTCTCACTAAATCGAACCTTGCTTTTTCGATGTCCAGAACTTGGGTAACAATGATGGTTTTGAAGTAATTCAGCCAGCACATCTAAAGATTTGGCCGATCAGTTACCAGAGCTAGTGGAGTGAAGGGGCGAATTGCAGAAAAAAAAGACATTTTTATAAAAGCAGGATGAATAAATGTATATTTTAAATAGGTTTGTTTTAATGAAGAACTTGGACAATTAAGGCCCCGGTTTTGGGTTTTATGAACTGGGCTCCTGGGGGTTTTTGATGACAGTCCTTTTTGTTCCACTTTATTGTAGTTAACAGACCCTACAACAATGTGGCCAAATACTTAGGATACATGGAGGGAGAAGTTAGAGGTGGGCTTGTTGTATGACACGTATCTATGCAAGCATGCTAACAGCACTGTAGGAAAACACACAGCACACTTTTTATTAAGGGGGGGCAGTGATATAATGGTCTTATCTTTCCGTCTCCCCATTTCAAAATTGTCTCTATCATTGTGGGTAATAAATGTACTATATATATATATATATATATATATATATATATATATATATATATATATATATATATATATATATATATATACACACACACACACACACACACATACATATATATATATATATATATATTATATATATATATACATGTATGTATAATATATATATATATATATATATATATATATATATATATATATATATAAATAAATGTGGATGAAATATAATGGCAGCTACACACAATTCAAAATAAAAAAACATGTGTTGTTTGCCTTCCCTTAGAGAAGAACATGTTGCTTTAAATGTATAAATGCTGTGTCAGAATAGCTGCTATCTTATCTAGGTGTGCAAATCCTACCACCCCACTTTGTGGTGCTCAAAAGTGCCCACAAATAAACCAATAAGCAGGGTGTACTGTACTGTACGCTTTAGCAGTAGTGAACATCATTTAAGCCAAAACCCACCATTAATTCCCATACTAGCACTGGCAGAATGAGGTTTCTGCAATGGTATAATGAATGGAGGGAAATGAAAATACACATTGTTGCAAGGAGCACACACATTTTATGTCCAAGTAAAGAGCAGGATTGTTGTTTTATGACGTTAATAAAATAACTAACAGAGGTTTGCTCTGTGTGCCAGGCCTAAAGGAGGTTTCACATTAAGAAAATATGGTTCTTTGCAAGAAACAACAAAGTAAGCACATCAAAAAGAGAAATGATCTTACCCCCCCAAATCCCCAGCTTCAGCTGGGACCTATCCAGGTTTTCCACATAATCCCCCAGGAACCTGTTAAGGAGATCTGCTACCACAGATTCCAGCATGATAGCTGCGAACCAGGAAGTGTGTATGTTTCTGTTTAACAAGGAGGCCGGGCTATGGGCGTCCACAGACAGGGACTAAGGGAGGACACTTCTAGACTTGCACTTCATAATAATGGATATTCGCTTTCCATATATTTATATTTTTTGTTTTGTTCTTTTTTTATATCAGCACACATCTTTAGATTACCATTAAAAACCTGAAACAATTTTAGACAAGGCTTACATCCTGCAGTTAACACCCCTTCAAAAATGGACCATCCCAGAGTGATTCTGTGTAAGCTGTGTGCTGCCTACTCTTCAGCTCAAGCAGTCAGATCTTATCTCCGCCCCTTCTCTCTATAAGAAGCTTGCTTCTCAACTGTGTAGCGGCTTCTTTCCCAGGGTAGATGAGTGCGAGGATGTGTTAAAGGGTAACTGTGTGTAAGAGGATCTGACAAACTATGTATGTAAGTCATATACATAGTATAAGAGAATTTATAGTATATTTATATATAGCTCGCTATGTAAGTACATATCACATTATTAAATGCAGAGCTTTCAACCCCCACTATTTTTTCTGGAGTTACCCTATTTTGGTGGCTCTTCCCAGGTCTCTCCCCCCCCCCCATCATTCTCCCAATTTTTCTGAAATTTTCCGAAGCCCTGCGGTGAATTGTGGGCGCGTATGCGCAGTGAGCACTTGGTGACATCATTTGAAGCATTTGTCACTTCAAGGTATTGCAAAAAATGTTGTTTGCGGGGAGTGGTATGTGCTGCACAATCCCCCAATCAAAGACTACCGAAGTCTGACAGCGCTGTAAATGGCACCTGTCACCCTGAAATTGTTTGCCCTACCAGATACGTGGGATAATGCATTATACATTATATATTGGTGGCACCGCAAAAAAGGTGTAAAGTGAGGGAAAACTTAAAACCACAGTATGCCACCTCAAAATGAACCTAACAAAATCTGAACTAATGATCTTTCCGCCTAAGCCTAGTCCTACCCCCCCCCCCCCTTTTACTATATCCATCGATGGCATGCTCATCAACCCATCGTTTGGGGGTGATCTTTGACTCCTGTCTCTCCTTCGTGACCATATCAACACCACTGTCAAAATCTGTCACTTTTTCTTAAGCAATATTGCCAAAGTCCATCCCTTTCTACTGCAACAGCTAGGCTGCTCATGCATGCTCTCATTCTATCCCAACTTGACTACTGTAACCTTCTACTAACTGTCCTTCCTAACTCCCATCTCTCCCCCCTACAGTCTGTATTAAATACTGCTGCCAGAATTCTCCTCCTCTCATGCAGGAGAGTTCAGGCCCTTCCACTGCTAAAGTCCTTATCGTGGCTTCCCATTAAACAAAGAATATCTTACAAACTCCTTCTCTTAACCTTCAAAGCTCTCTATTCCTCTTCTCCTCACTACATCTCTACTCTTGTGTCTCCGTACGTTCCTGGCCGACTCCTCCGTTCCTCACAGAGTAACCGCCTGGTTGCACCCCCCACTACTACTGCTGTTTCCTGTCTTAAACCTTTTTGCCTTACTGCTCCTTAGATTTAGAATGCCATCCCTTAATTCCTTCAGAGTGAATCCTCCCTCAGTTTCTTCAAAACTAAACTCAAAGGCTACCTCTTGGAGCATTCGCACAGTACCTGATCTGGGAACTAGCACTTATATTGCAAGGTCACCCTACAGCACTGTGACCTACAGCACTTATATTTGCCTATTTGTGTCTGTAAGTTACCCTCCCATATAGATTGTAAGCTCTATGGGGCAGGGACCTCCATCCTCTTGTCTCTTTGAGTCTTAACTTATTGCAACTGTACCTGTATATATTTGTATTTATTGTTATACTATGTATCTATTATTTTAATAACCCCCTGTTTGTATTAATCTATTTTACTGTACAGCGATTTGTACATAAGTAGAGCTTTATAAATAAAGATATACATACATGTAAACTGTTGCACTGTATTTGGATGACTATTACCTTTTAACCCTTTGCCTTTCCTCCAATAAACTTTTCTTGCAAGTTGACAGCTGGAGGCTGTTGACAGACAAAGAAATAAAGAACATTTGTTGTGCACTTCCTCTTCCTGCTATTGGTACTTTAAAAACCTGCTTAGTAATCAGTTTGTCAACTCCCAGTCCGCATCAGCATTTTTATTTCACTTGAATGCAAGGCACTGCTTTGGTAATGCACCCTTATAGTCAGGGGAGTAACTACTGGGGCACAGGGGGTGCACCTGGGCCTGCTTCAGGGTCCAGGAGTCCAGGAGGTCCTAGTTATGTTATTGCTTCTAGTTGCAGACTGACAGGTTAGAGAGCTGCAAAGGAGGAACTTAAGTTCTGGCTATTATGTTAGATATCCAATCACTCCAGCCTTATGGATTACATTTTTGGCTAACTATATTAAAACTGTTTTTTATTTTCCGCAGACTATTTTCCCAATTGTATTTTTATACTGAACTGTTCCTTTCAGCTGCTGCTGGGGATTACTGGGAAAAAATTTTGGTACGTCTAAAAAATTCCGAACTAAGTTTATTTTATATGCAATCAGTGCTGCCCTGCAACATGTATTTATTTGACGTGCCCCTGAATTTTCAAGTGATCTGGTCATCCTATCCCACAGAGACAGGACTTTTACTTTTACTTTAAAGGATGGCCAACAGAAATTTTCCAACACAGCTGATAATCATTGACCCACTAGGATTGTAGGATTATCACTGGCATAGCCCTACAACTGTCCATACATATCTAGACAGCATGATCAAATTTGGCCAAGTTGCCTAGCCAAATTTGGTCATATAGAGCCAGGTTTAAGATGGAGAAGTGCATGGAGCAAGAAGGCAGTTGCCCTTGAAATGTGAGCATGCTGTTTCACTAAGCCTCAAGTAAACCTTACTTTATGGTCCCTGCAAGCAAATATAAATAAACCTTCCCTTCCCAACTGCAGCCTGTTAGGCCATGGGCAAACAGAGCATTTGTTCCGCTTCTCTCAGCCCGCTTATTTTTTGCAGGCTGAGAGAAGCGGATCCGCTCCATTCCACAGCACTAAAAAGTACAGCTTCCGTCTGAGTGCAGGCATATGGAGTGGCCAGTGGTATTCCTGGGGCTGCTGCCGCCTAAACCACCCCCACCTGCCCTGTGCTTACCTCTTCCACATCGAAAGGGATCCTGGGGGCCGCATCGCTAGTCCAAAGTGCGCTATTTCACTTTCTACACTAGAAGAGCCGAACTTCCATTACAAAAAATAGAAATTTGGCTCTTAAATTTACCAGAGGCGACTTTTCGCCAACCCTGGTAACTATCTGCCTGCTTTCGTGGTTTTCAGGCTGACCTCTACTCCAATCCGTATACTTTGCATTCAGGCAGAAATTGTACATTTCAGTGCAGTGAAGCTGTGGAAGGGAGCAGATCTGATTCTCTCTTCCTGCATAAAAAATGCAATTAATAAAAGTTGGAGGTGCACACTCAAATCAAACAATAAGAATCAGCCCATAGAACCATCCCAAATACATGTTTTTATTACAGCAAAAGATACATAGCATACAATTACCAAGGCATTTTATCCATAATGGTCTTCATTGTGGCAAAAAGTTACAAAAGAAGTGGCAGAAAGAACCATTATCAGACAAAGTGCGCATATCATTTGTTTCTGTAAAAAAATGGTGTCCATGGAAGCAATTGTGTTCCATCTTGGGCGTAGACATGCACACTAGACCCCCTAATGAAGATAGAGAAAGTTGAAATGCGTTGGGAATTTGTCATGTCTCACATGGGGAGATGCTGTGGAGAGGCACAGGGGCTTGGTATCAGGCAGGAACTAAGGAAACAGGAACCAGATGGGATCTCAAGATCTAGGATACACAAACTCAGGATGGCAAGATCATTGCCAACAGCTGAATGACCAAGCACAGAGCAAGGTCAGGGGGCAGGCTTATAAAGGAAAGATTAGCAACACATAGGGCTAATGAGGTAGGCAGAAGAAAGGAAGCAGAAAGCAGGAATACAAAAAGTACAGAGGAAACCAAACAGAACTTGTACTAACAGCCTACAGTGGCTCAGTTGGGTAATGCACCAGTAGCAATCAGTCCTGGGATTGAATGCAGACAGGTCCTACCAGCATTTTTTGCAGTGTATCTTGCAATAATAAAAACTTTTCTACTTTTTTCATTTTGGTTTTGATTGTGCTATCTCTTTTGATGTTTTTATGCAGAAAAAAATGCAGGCTGAATGCAGTGGAGCCAAAACCAACACTCCATCCGCGCATGACCTTATACTGGTTGGGCAGGTAACAAGATAACAGCTCTGAAAGATTCAGCTCCCTGAACTGATTGGAGCTCCATGTTTTTCACTCCCCAGACAATAGAGTACCAGAAAATACCTATGAATTGCTCTGCGTAAATTGCTGCAGGTAATACTGATGCAAAATGAGGAAAAATGCAGGGAACATTTTCATGTCATTATGCAGGGTCAGTTGTTTAACCGGTTCTGTCTGCTTGTCAGGGATTCTGATAATATGAAATGCCCTGTAACTGATACTCATGAAGAGGTATTAACTGCTCCATGCTCACTATTCAAGGTGCTTTTAATTTAATATTATCAGAAGTGGTAACTGCTGGCAGACAAACTGCTGTCTGTCCCATAGCCCAAATGAAAACTGCTTAATACTGCTAGTAAAATGTCTTAATGTGCATTGGGATGGAAAACACCTTTGCTTACTGCATCAGGCAGTTTCAATTTACTTCAGTAGTAAGTGGCATGGGTGGTTTTGTTACTCTGCCACCTAAAATACACTGTTGAAAAAATGTGCCATATTCCATTAGCTTCAGACTCTCTGTATTAGCTTGTACAGGTATGGGACCAGTTATCCAGAAGGATCGAGACCAACGGTTTTCTGGATGAGGGATCTTTCCGTAATTTTGAACAGTTATGATCAAATACAAGATACTGTTTTATTATTACAAAGAAAAGGAAAATCAATCTTAAAAATTTAATAGGAGATGACCTTCCTGTAATAGGGGAGAGTAGATGAACCCAGGAAATCTTCTCTACCAGGGGCGACTAATCTCTTGAAATGCTTTTTGCAGTGTTACTTGACAAAGGGCCATGTAGGGCTCAAAACATGTAGTGTGACAATAAATTCACTTTATCAGCTAGTCTGTTGGCTTCATAATTTCTTTGGTCAGTAGTTTATTTCTACATCAGCTATAAAATTCACATAATTTCTTCCAGAATATTTAGCAACCTGTTGTTTCCAGCAGCATAAACAACTAGGGGCTATCCTGTTATTTTTTCCTTCTTTAGTACAGTATGAGAAGAAACCAGTTAAGAAACCAGTCTTGGGTTGGTTTTGTTTGTTTCACATTAAAAATAAGATTTTCCAGGATATTCGACTGCCTAAGGGCTGTGACACACGGGGAGATGCGTCGCCGTACAACAAATCTTCCTTGTCACGGGCGAGTAATCTCCTTGAAATGCTATCCCACCAGCTAGAATGTAAATCGGCAGTGGGATGGCATGCACGGCAGCGAAGTTGCCAAAGTTTCCTCTCAAGGCAATTTAGGTGAATCATGCCGCCGCGTATGCCATCCCACAGATTTACATTCTAGTCGGTGGGATAGCATTTCGGGGAGATTAGTGGCCTGCGACAAGGAAGATTTGTCACGCTGCGACTAATCTCCCCTTGTGTCACAGCCCTAAGGCTTCAACAACATGGATAATAGGTGCTCTCTAGTTATCTCTGAGCTACAATACCAAGCATTCTCAGTAAACTGATCATTTACAGTTCATTCTGGGTGTGATAGTGTAGATGCAGCTGGCAAGGTATATTGGCAAATTGTCTTCTTTGCTTTTCGGTTATATTTGTGGGTTTTTATATCAGTGGAATAAAACTTACATTTATCAGTTTTATCCTAGAAAAACCTACCTACATGCTAGCTTATCATTTGTGTAGCACATACAAGGGGCATGGCAAAAAAGAAATTGGTACTGTCAGCTTGTGTTCATGGGTGGGGGGTCTCCAAAGTTTCTGATGGCTGTCCAGAACAAGATATAAACTATAAAATGTGTCCTGTTCTTTTCTGATTTCCCTGACTTGTCTGGTGCTTATCTAGTGTATGCCCTGAGCAGTACTGCTATATCCTCATGGTGTTAAGTCAATTCCCCTTCCCCCTATACATGGTTGTTAGGGTGACAAATTAAGCCACTGTGGTGAGCAAAGTACAAGTCCTGCTTCCTGTGAATACAATTTCTTTTAAGTTGCTGTAATGGGTAGCAACAAATTGAGACCCGGGCTACCATAAAGCTATAGTGCTTGAGATCTATTCTTGTAATTTTTTTGTTTCCTGCTTTGAATACACTGTTCTAATTCTATGTGGCAATTATTTAAGTTTGCGCAATTCTGTTCAGAGGCACAAAAGCTATAAGGAAACAGTATTTCTACATCTGCCTATTTAGCTGTAAATGCCATCTCTTAGTTTCAGCCATAAATAATAGGTGCTACAATAATAAAGTCAACCACCCTTATAAAACAACTGAAAATTCCAAAATTACCAGATACTGGGTATTAAAGGAGATTACAGAGAGAACACCAATACATTAGTAAATAAGCAACCTAATATTTTAAGAAAACTCAGTGCCATCAGTAACAGTTAGGGGCTTATTTTCGAGTTTGTAAATTCGAATTTGTTCTTCTAAATCCAATAAACTTGCAAATGAAATGGTCGCTTATTTATTAATAAGGAAAACTCATCCAAATAAAAAATTTTGAGTTTACGCGCTTTAAAAACTTGAGTTTCAGAATATGGCTTGACTTTGCCAATGACAACTCTTATTGACTTCTATAGAAACTCTGAAGTTTTTAGATGGCAAATTTTTGCATTTGAATTTTCGGGTTTTTTGCACCTAATAAATACCAGACATTCGAGTTTTCGAACCATAACGTTAATTCAAGTTTTTAAAGTGCAAAAAATCTTGAATCAAGCAAAAAAAGACAAACTCGACCATTGATAAATCACCCCCTTATTGCCTGCTGACCAATCCATTTCCAAGGATCCAAGTCACACATTAACAGTGAAATTAATCAACTGGTTGAAGCAAATGCAACTTTATAGCTCTTTATGGCACACAAATGCCAACATGACACCCTTCCCAAATATTTTCAGCTTTATATCGAGACACAATGGACAATAAGCCTTTGTCCATGATGCTATCCTCCCAAAAGGCTATTTTGACAGATTTTCTTGCAGTACCATGAAAAACTGTTTGTATCAGAAAAACACAGCACACATGCATCAGAATACCTACACAAAAGTAAACCGGGGACAAAAAACATTCAGTTGTAGAAAAACATTAAAAAATTGTCAACACACCAGAGAAAAAGTAATTTCATACTCACACCTGTTTAAACACCAGAAAACAGTAATACCACTGACAGATATTTACTGGAGAGCTCATAAAAGTAGACAGGACCTGGGAGGGTGCTGTGTCCAATGAGACTAAGGTTTACCCCTTTGAAGAAGAGTTTAGTATATTTGAGGCGAGAGGGTTTAAAAATTCTTCCAGGAGAGAATGAAATAAAAATGTGTATTAGCGATGGGAAAACTAGAAATGAAATATTTGAGCTAGCTGACAGGGTTAATTGTATTCATAATAGAGATAAGCATTTTATCATATCTTGTCTCATTTCCCTCCTACAGCTAAATGCATATTAATTGTATATGTAATCCACTCTCTGTCTTTCCTACCAGAATATTTAACCTTGGGTTCACCCATCTGAAAAACATGTAACCCCACCTCTACAGTCTACAATGTTTTTCCTAAAGCTCTTATGGTGACAATTTGCTTATATTTTTGAGCAGAGCTTGACATAGCAGCAGATATAGTTAAATGCATACCCCTGAATTGTAACTGTAATTGTCACTAGTCGACACTGAAAGAGTTAACATTTAGCAGCAGTGGTCCCACGTGTGGGCGAGTCAAAGTAAGCTAATGTGCTTCGTACTTATTGGCTGCATCTTCACTCCTGACCACTGAAAAGGTAACACCAGTCATTACTGCTACCTGTACGGCTTTCATACTTGCAGCATGGCACCAACAGGTTGCTTCTTGATGGGAAGGTAAGTCATTTTTACTGTTATTACATTATTTTTAGTGAGTGTATGGTAAAACTTTGATACTGTGTATAAAATGTCATAATCCAAAACCTGTACATCAGGAAAAAACATGTTAAGTTTATTCATTGCTGATCCGAAGCACCTGCAACAAAGGAAACAAGAGATCCAATTGCCGGTAGCTTCCAGGTTCTAATTGTATACAGACCTGAATAATCTTGTCATTTGTTTTCCAGCAGTTACAAATCTTTATACTGCTGTGAAATACTAATCTATTAATTCTTCAGTTAAAGATGTTTGGAAGAGTGAAGAGAAAGATTAAATGATGATAAATTCTATATGTAAATAAAAGATCTCCACAAGCTTAATTTGCCAATTAAAGATACTGCTTCATGGAAAAATCTTTTTGAACATGAAGAATACTTTTTGACATTTTACTACAGATAATAAGCCTGTTGTTTTGTAACTTAATTTTATATGGCAATATGAGCTAATAATATTTTGAAAACTGAACTGCAATGAATAGTTAATTGGTTGGAGAAATTTCACTCCTCAACATCCATTGAAGTCATCTTATAGTCTAGACTAGTGTTTCTCAAACTACAGTATGAGGCTACATTTGCAAATGTGAATGGACTCCTTGCTTCCCATGTGTGCCAACTGACTCAAGGGAAGACTAAAGCTTTACAAATAATTAGGCTTAGACTAATACCCTTGTGTTTTGGGTTTTCCACCCCAAGGCCACCGTAAACCATGTGCTTACATTATGGATTACACCAGTGTTACCCCCAACTTCTTTTCTGTTGATTGAAATCACATGCTCTCACACGCTATCACGTATATAACCTAAGGGAACTCACCATGTACAGTATAATATAAAATTCACGACTCAAGACTGAACAGAAACAGGGGCACTGCAAAACGTCCCTTCTGTTAACTTTGAGAGGTGAAATTTTGATTTCTAAATCAGTCCCAATCTCCCTTCGACGCAAAAAACCCAAGGAGCGGAGTGGCAGTGAAAGGCAAAATCCCCAAGACCACTTCAGAGCCGAAACACCCCTGATTAGAAATGATAAATAATTAGACCTGTAGTATCAACATCTCTGACATTTCTGCTAATGTTTTCATGATTTCAGGAAACCCTTAAGCTTAGCTTCTCACTAATACTTAAAAGATGACCAAACAAGAAGGTGGGGAGCTGCTGTGGACAACTTTGCAGGCATGGTGCAGTAGGTTTTTTCGACTCCTGTGCTCTTTTTATATTAGCATGGTGAGTACAAATTACATTTTTTCATTGCATTCTGGTTCTTACATATAAAATAATTTTTTATTGTAAAATAATATGCTGGTTTTAGGAGACATAAGTAGCCCTATTTGCAATCTGAGCAGTGGCACATTAAATGTTTCATGGCTAGATGTAGAGAATGCAGGTTATGCCATTATAAAAAAATAATTAAGAACCCCTAGCCTAGAATTTAAAGACCATTTTTATCCTTGTAGTTTCATAATGTTGACCATGCTATATAGAGCAGGCCTATACTTACAGTTCTAACTTATATGTATTTGAACATCAAAATGTCACCAAATGACACAGAGATTTAATGAAGTTTATTGAGGTCTCAGCAAACTCTTCAGGACAGCCCCCTTCTTTCAGTGCTCTTACAGGGTGTAATTAAGTAAAGCATAAATTGCCAATTAATGGTGGCAAAGACATTAAAGATATACTACACTGTTAGACACAGTCTGTTTCTCTCTGTCTTGTCTTATGGGTTTACATTGCAAACACTCAATACTGGAAATCAGACAGGGCCTGAACTATGGGCAGGCAGAAGAGGCACTTGCCTAGGGTGCAATGGTAATGGTGGGGGGGGAGTGCTGAATAGTACCTCTTCTACCTGCCGTTATCTAGTTTCAGCCCATCTGCAAGTAAAAGCTACTCATTTGGAGGGGGGGATATGTGTTTATATTTAAAGGACATGTAAAGCCTACATTTGCCTACAATGTATATCAGTTTGGCACGTCTCCCCCACCCAAATGGCATCATTTGTACTGCATATATCCCTTCCTTTTGCCAGCACCATCACATTTTCCTAAAGCAAATAGCAGCATTCACCCAGTGGCCATTTTTTCTCTGATACATAATTAGATGGATTTAAATCTGCAAACAGCATACACACACACAGACCCTTATTCAGCATACATTTCATCAAGAATACAGGCTCTCACAGGCACAACTGTCTTTGCTAAAAGTTCTGCTTTGTTTGAGCACTGTAATGGTAAAGCTGAGCTCAGGAGAAAAAAATTGAAGCAGACAGCTAGAGCTGAGTTTCTATGGGAACCAGCAATGCCATCTCTTTACTGGCTGCTAGACTGGGGGGCGTGTTTAGTAATCTGAGCTTAGAACAACTGAGCATGCCCACAAGCCAACAGCCAAAGCAAATTCATGAGGGATGGGGCCAAGTGGGTTACAGGAGGAGAAGGAAATCGAAGTGATTAAAGGGATGTTGCAGCCTTCCTATTAATCCCTGGACAACCAGTGTGGCAGGTATTGAAAAATTTCAAAGAGGCTGTTCACTGATTAGATTTTTGTGGGTGGGGTTTACATGTCCTTTAATGCTACACATTTACAGATTTACTTTGCTGGAGGGTTTTTAGCACAAATTTAATTCTATTTGTACTTAACTGATACAGCAGGAGAGACATTCAGTATTTTTAAGGAGATCTAATTTTTTTGTTTTCTGCATGTTTTAGGACATCCATCTTACTCCTTCACTTTGAGTAAAGGTTCATTTGTGCTAAACCATGGTGGGAAAAAGACAGACACCCCTCTGTTCCACATGTCCAAATGTTCTGATACCAAGTCAAATTCCTGAATTCTGTATTCCGCCAAGGCATCAAGAAAAGAAGGGTCTAAAAACCAATACACTGTTAAGGTCAGACTATTTTGGGTCAGTTTTAGAATCGGAAAAACTTTACTTGCCAGAGACACACATAATCCAGGTGGAGGAATCGATAGGGGGAGAAAATACTAATGCTGACCCACAATCACAGGCTGCTCTGTCTTTACCTCACCTTCTCAAAACACAGACCTCCTATGGGTTTTGCACCTTGCTTGAGAGCCCAAATACCAGAAGAAAAGAATCGCTTTTTCATAGTGACCCTGCTGACCTGCCTCTGCAGGTGCGTAGATCCCATTCAAGTACAATATCATGTTGGACTGCATCCTGCAGTGAAACTTACATCAATTTCAAGTTGCAGCCACTGAGTATATCCGGCAGGTTTGACAGGGATCCAGTCTCTTCTACTGATTCCTCTCCTTTTAGCTCTCCTCTTTTGAAAAGGGCTCTACCAAACTCTTTACTGAAAGCCCTAAGCCAGGATAGCATGGTTTCCAAAGCATTAAGGGTAAACTGCAAGTCTTTTGCTACAAGAAATAACTCTCTGTCCACTGATGAAGATACTTCTGCTGACAGTAGTCCATGTGTTACTAGAAGGCCCTCTTATGATTGGGCACAGCATCTATCTACCCAGTCTAACATTGGCCTATTAGTATCTTTTAGCCAGCTTGCAAAGGATAGTACAGTAACCCTGGATACTGGAGGAATTTTAAGACTCTCTAGTGAATACCGATCTGAATGCATGAGACTCCGTATCCGACTAGTGAGTGCAGAAGGGCTTTACAAATCTTCTGTAGATTCTAAAAATATCAGCTGCTCCATATCCATATCCATTGTGCCTGGAAAGAACCAGAAACAGAAAAGCACTTTGATTCGTGGAAGTCGTAACCCAATATTTAATGAAGATTTCTTCTTTGAAGGAATGGAGCCACATGATTTATTCCAGAAGATATTGAAACTGAAAGCTTTAAACAGGACTTCCTATGTCTGGAAAGAAAATGTTCTGGGAAAGAGTAAAGTGCAACTTGTTAGTGTTTTACCAATCTAATGTACTTCATACATTACTTTTATTCATGCTGAATTGCATATTAAAATCGGTTGTTGTACATTTACACAACACTGATCTTAAACAGGAGTGTAAAATCATCTTTTTTTCTTAAATAAATCATTTTAGTGCTGATTATACTATGCAGATGACAACTTTCTTCTAATCCTGTTTTCTACATGTTGCAAATGCTGCTAATGTTATATGTTAAATATCACATTAACATTTTAGGGCAGTGTTTTTGTTATTTTACTGAATTCCAGAATCATTGCGGGCACCTGCTAAATAGTGCAATGCAAATTACAACAAATTCACCAACATGAGTGTGGCATAACTTCTACCATGCAGCATTAATAATAGCATGAACATATGTAACCCATGACAACTAATTGGCTCTTTGCTTTTTTTGTTCTACCTGCACTTTGCATCCCACTGAGTGCAAATAAGTTGCACGTGTTTAAGCAATCTCTGGCAATAACACCTACTCAGTGCAGGTGTTAATTCAGGGGCTCCCTTAAATTTTGCATCTGTACTTTGCTCATTGCTTACAGTTGCTTTACTCTTAATGCAGTATGTTGTTTTCATATATATATATATATATATATATATATATATATATATATATATATATATATATATATATATATATATACTTTTACTTCACCCTGGCTTATTTCCTACTCGCTTATCTACAGCAGTCCCAAAAAGATTAATTTCCTGGGTGATAATTTGCATAGCCTATAGGAGTGCTGAGAGTGTAAAGCAGCAGAAAAGGACTGTAGAAAGGTGATCCTTGGATGGATCCCAGTAGGGATCTGAACCTAGTGAGGGACAAAACTTGTGTTTTAGTTAGAGCTCAAGAGAGGTATATGCAATATATCACTTGATATTAGTTGTTACTGAGGCCTACAGTCTCATGTGTTCACACAAGTCAAGGACATCCCATGAGACAGTCTTATTGGTAGTTCTCCTTTAAGACAGCCTTATAGCTTTCTATCTGCTCCTTGTAATAATCATCATGTCTTGACACCCCATTTTTGTGTATTTGACACTCTATTTTCATGGCCATCTCGGATCCCATTTCAAAAAAGAATCAGTTTGCTTTTGTGAGCGTTAGCCTACTAACCCCTAGATCAGGGGTGGGCAAACTACGGCCCGCGGGCCACATCCGGCCCCTTGGCCTTTTTAATCCGGCCCGCCAACGACGCCAAGTCTCATCACGCGAGACTTGGTGTCATTGGCGGGCCGGAATTAAAGAGACGAAGGGGGTGTAACGCTGGCCTGGCCCTGCCCGCCCTGGCCCGGTCCGGCCCGGGGGTAAATAAATGTGGCCCGTGAGCCAAAAAGTTTGCCCACCCCTGCCCTAGATGAATAACAAATCAAACTAACTAAAGTCATTAGTGTGCACAGTGTCAATGCCTGACATTAATATGATATTATGCCATTATTACTAACAAGTGTTTAAAAAGTGCAGTGCTCTGCAGTATAAGGTTTTCTTTAAAAATGCTAGCACCTATCTATATAAGGGTCTCTAAATACTAATTAAATTACTTAAAGGGGACATATACCATAACTTTTTACAATGCATTAAACCATGTAAAATAATGTAAAATTGAAGTAAGTGCTTTTATTTTAATACCTTTGGGTTCAAATATGTCCATAACTGCTTGAAATCTGTGCTCTACCCAGACCCTTTGCAAGCTTCTGGTTTAGACTCTTCAGTATGTGGCTCAGAGCTGCCACCCTGACAGACTTCAGCAGAGCTACTTAAAGTGCAGTGAATATGCATAGGGTGGGCGGGGCTTAGCGATGTCACAGGCAGTCTGTTCCTGCTCTACTCACAAGCAGAGAGACACAGAAGGAGGAAAGTTAGTTATGACATCAGGCTATTGTTCTAGGTGCATTTGTGCTGTATATACAGCTGTCCTAATAGTATTTATTTATGTTGCCTAATATCTTGTTAAACTGGTGAAAGTTTACCTACCCCTCTGAGTTCCATTAGAACCACATGGTGGCTATACAAGTTAATTCAGAAACATTCTGCATGCAGAATTACATAGCCTTCAGTAGGTGTCACTGAAGATAAAAATATTCCTTCAGGTCCCTAGGCTTCCATTTGTCCCCAAAATAATGTGGGTCAGTTTTAGTCAGATCAGATGAGACTATTTAGACTTGTTTTGCAAGAGGTTTTAAGAAAGAGGAATTCAGTTAGAAACAATTATTTGTCCTATATCAACAATAACTTTACACATACTTTTTTCTTAACCCAATTATAAAATGACAATCCGTTTTAAACTTTATGTCCTGTTTGTATTTAATTTAACACACAGCATAGCATCCAGTAATATGAAAATCAGTCCAAACGATACAGACAGTATCTGATAATCTGACTCACAGGGACCATCCTTAGGCTGGCACAGTCATGCAACTCCTCTCTTGCCTTGTTCCATTGTGAAGTGATGGATTCTGTTATTAAAAATTCTTTTCTTAGTGGGAAGTGCCCATAGTTCCTATAACAATGGAAAAAGGTGTGGGAGGGGTTGCATGACTCTATGAGCCTTACAAGTCTAGAGGGACTTACAAGTCAAAGACTGATTATCATGGATCTGTCCAGTCTGTAGTACAGGTATGGGATCCCTTATCCGGAAACCCATTATCCAGAAAGTTCCAAATTACGTGTAGCCACCTCCCATAGTCTCCATTATAAGCAAATAATTCTAATTTTTAATAACAATTTCCTTTTTCTCTGTAATTATAAAACAGTACCTTGTACTTGAACCCAACTAGGATATAATTAATCCTTATTGGAGGTAAAACAAGCCTACTGGGTTTATTCAATATTCAAATGATATTTGGCAGACTTAAGTTATGGAGATCCAAATTACGGAAAGATCCCTTATCCAGAAAACCCCAGGTCCCAACCATTCTGGATAATAAGTCCCATACCTGTATCACATATTTACATATGTAAAAATAAAAGACATTTTAGGATAATTGAACTTGGGTAGATTTGAAGTACCTACGAGCGAGTGTCTTCTCTTCCTTCTTCTGTCTTTGCGCGCTTGTGCATGCGCAGTAGAATGAAAAGCCAAACTTTAACAAAAAACTCAGCTTTTTAACTCTACTGCACATGTGCTGGCCACGGGATTCAGAAGACAGAAGAAAGACAAAGGAGGAAACACTCGCTGCAGTTGCCCTGGGCTGGTGCGGTTTCCCCCTAACAGGGGCACCAACCCGAGGTAAAAGGTAAACGATTACAATCACTGAAGGGTGCCTAACATTTGGCACCTCCCAGTGATTTTTACCTTTCCTTCTCCTTTAATAAGAGGGCAAAAGGAACACCTGCCCAGGGCCCACTGGACCACCAGCCCCTGTCACACAGGACAGCACAACAGCAGTGGCCCACCACCAGCCTCAGTGGCCCCTCAGTGGGGGCCCTGCAGTTATTACAACTATCACATTATGAACATATAATGACCATGTGTATACTTTTTCCTAAAAAAGCAGAATGTCTGATTTAATTAAATTATTTACAAGAAATGTCTTGAGACATCTATTATTGGATATGTTGTCATTAGAACATAAAAGAACCTCTGTTTAAGCAGGTCACATGCTTATAGCATAGGGCTAAGTGAGCAAAAGCTATTCTAGATAGTTTGATCTGGCCTGATACATGGGATATATACACTATTTATAAGAAGGAGTTAATCCCCCCAAAAAAATACATTTTTCTGGCTAAATTATTCCTTTGGGTGAACTCTCCAAAAGTTCACCCCATTAAGGTGCACAACCTTAATGGCCTTCAGCTAACTAGAAAATTACAAACCAAAGTTACCTCATGAAATGAGAATAGGCTGGCACCAAATGGACCAAAAAAACAAAGATAATGGTGCAGTTAAAACATAATGGGCCCGATTTACTAAAGTCCGAAATAAGGAGTGCTATTTATAGCATGCGTTAAAAATCTTATCACTTCTTATTTTTCGCTCGATTCACTAAAAGGACACTTGTCATACTTAAGAAGCGATGTTCTTGGCGTTATTTATCTTGCGACAACATATTTTCAAGCAATATATTACGCAGCGCACAACATATTACGCAGCACGCGATATTTTACGCAGAGCGCAAAATTTTCATGTCTTCAGAAAGTAATGGTTACGTGGGTAATATATTGCGCTCTGCGTAAAATATCGCACGCTGCGTAATATGTTGTGCGCTGCGTAATATATTGCTTGAAAATATGTCGTCGCAAGATAAATAACGCCAAGAACATCGCTTCTTAATTATGACAAGTGTCCTTTTAGTGAATCGAGTGAAAAATAAGAAGTGATAAGATTTTTAACGCATGCTATAAATAGCACTCCTTATTTCGGACTTTAGTGAATCGGGCCCAATTTATTTAAAGAAAAAACATCTTAAACATAGAAGCCTGATGCATTCCATGCCTAAAAAGGTGCACTTAATCATAGGCTAAATATCTTTGAGATGGTTTTTCTTTAAATAAACATGTTTTAACTGAACCATAATCTTTGTTTTTTTGGTCCAGTTTTGTGCCAGACTATTCTCTTTTTATAGGTTAGCTATACTAGCCTAGATTGCACACAGAATTATCTTCATTTTATATTTTGTCCTATGAGTGGGAGTTGACATAGTGGTTGCTCTGCCGAGGAAATATAAAATACCAAGGGAAACTGAACTATGAAAAATGTGCCAGGCTGTTATTTTGGGTTGCTGCATGGTGACTTGGGCTGGGGTCAAAGTTAAGAAGAACCAATTAGTCATTCGCTCCATATTTCTTACCATCATCAAAAATATTGACTTTTCCAGTTATCCATTACAATTCCCATTGTACAATAAGTCAGTCAGTATGTGTCAGTCATTTTAAGAAAACTTTTCTATTGATATTCTGCTTGTGGAAGTGTAGGTAAAGCTTTCAGTCTATCCACTGATCTTACTGGCATGTCTGGAGTTAATGGAGTATCTCTTGTCTTTGTAGATTAAAATGCCTTTATTGCAAAATTATCTGGGGCAAATAACAACAGCAGCAACGTTTCAGGTCACATAAGACCTTTTATCAACCCGATGGAAAGTGGCCATTGGGGAACCTGCACTACTTCTAACTAATCACAAGGTTTGGTGCTGGCTACTACTCTCCAAATGGAGTTAATGGAGTGCCCATTGGCTGTTTCTACAGTGATTATACTGGCACAGCTGGAGTTAATATGCTGATTATCCATTTTTCTGGCACCTCTCGGGTTAATATACTTATCCATTTTCTGTAGTAATTATACTGGCACATCTGGGTTATGTTTTGTTAAAATGGGCATGGTGTTTCATCCTGCACAAGGCAGGATGAAATGGGCCCACTGATCTTTGCCCAGGGCTCACCACAGCCTTAAAATGCCCCTGCACTGGAACACTGCCCAGGCCATACTGCATAGAGCGTAGAGCACTCCCTTTCAGTATCAAAACACAACTGCAATCACTCTCTGGATAGCACTGTGATTCCCACCATTGATAAGAGGCCAAGCATGTTATAACACAGTCATGCCTTGGCCTAAGTGCAGCTACACGGAGTGAACATTTGAATCTAATAATCTTGCAAAAATACAGGCAAGCTGTTGTGTGTGTACTTAGAGATAAGTTTAGAGATGTAGGGTGGAGCAGAATTGAGAATTGCCTCAGGCAGCAACACCCCTGACAGCAGCACAGCGCATGTGCAGTGAATCAGCAGAAAAGAATATGGGGAGCTACTGGGGCATCTTTGGAGGCACAGGCTGTGGTTGCCTTGGGCTGGTATAGGAGCACAAAACATAATGTACAACATTTCTTCCTTAATTCTTCTGTTAACCTTTAGTTCTCCTTTAATTTTTGCTAGGATTTTCAGTACACATTGGAATGATGTCCGTGCCATCTTTTAAAGCTGATAAGAATTTAGTAGAACTCTCCTGTAAGTTTCAGTCTCTGAATACATTCGAGTGCACCCATATATAAGCCTTAGTGCGAGGTTCTATTCTAACTCTCCTGTAAGTTGACTGAGATACTAAAAGTAGTAACTTTTTATTTCTACTTATTTTCATTTTATTTCATCAAGAGTTCTAACTCTATCAAGGGGACAGGCAGAAAAAAAATTTAAGAATTTAAATGTATGCAGCTTGTGACTGAGCTCATTTGTCCATAAAGTTATCTCAAGCAGGGTGTTAATATATCTTTTTGCAAACGTGTATGTGTTTTACCTTACTGTAACTGACATTTCTGTTCTTAGATTCTTGGAAATGTGCAAATGATGCTTAGTCAGCACAGTTGTACCAGTTTGTGGAAAACATGCACATCTGCTGTTTTTCATCAGGGTTTCATTTTAGGTTTCAGAAAAAGAAGTAGAGCAGTTGCAGGCATCAGGCAATATATATAATCAGGCCCGGATTTGGGGAAAGGCCACAAAGGCCCGGGCCTAGGGCGGCAAAAATTGGGGGGCGGCATGCCGCCCCGCCGCATCAAAATATTAAAGTTTTTCGTGCATACGGAGCAATGGGGACCTCTCCCCCACTGCTCCGTATGTGATTGAAAAGGCCTGCGCATGCGCGATCGCAAGTTCGCGCATGCGCAGGGGGAGGTTTGCCGTTCGCCCATGCGCGGGGGGAGGTTCGCCGTTCGCGCATGCGCAGGGGGCGCGACAGAGAGGGGGCGGCCTCGGGGCGCCCGGCTAACAAATCCGGCCCTGTATATAATGTGTACAGGTCATTTGAATTTTCTGCTCTTTAATATCACAGCAGAATATGACATGAATTCAGCCTAAAATATTTTGTGGTAAGTACTGGGGAAAACACAGAATAAGTCATGGTGAGATCATGTCATACCTAATAAAAATGTCTACCTAATAAATAATATTTGATCATATAACATGATTATGGAGAAGCTTCCTTATCACTTATAGAGTATCCAAAGTGCTAACATTGTTTTAATTCACATTGACAATGAAGTAAGACAGCATACACAGATTAACTAACCCCATATGTGTCATGGCAAAACCATTGCATTCCTGTAATTGGCACTGGCTATAATAGGCATGGTTTTACTTGCCGATCCCTTCTGCCTACCCTGGAGATTATTGCTGTCCAGCTAATTGTAGACAAATATTCATATGAATTATAAAAATATATAATATAATAGTTTGCTGTGTGCCGTTTCTTAAAATCAATGTAAGTCAGAGGTTTGGCAGACATACTGCCGTATGATATGGGTGCTGAAGCTAAAAAAAATATCACTAGTCAACGCAGAGGGATATCTTCAAGAAATCCAAGCAAAACCTTATTTAGAGCAATGGTTGAATGAAACTGTATTTAAATTATGGACCTTAGAGTATCCTTGGGTAAAAGTTTCACTTGAGAGCAGATTCTGTGAGGTCTGAAACATGCAGTGCTATGCAACTCTAAATAACATTTCATGCACTGATTGCACATAACAATGTTCTCCAGTCAATGCTCCTTCAATATATGTTGTATATGAGGCAGAGACTCTAACTCACTGTGGGGTGAGCATTTGACACACTGTGATACCAAGTGATAAAATAATATAGAACTTTTTTTTGTTACTACTGATGCACAAAATGACACACGTCAATAAAACTGTACCTATGCTCAAATAATTCCTTTCTAGCTTCCAGATGATACAGCGGGTGGTAAAATACCCATGTGAACACATCTCCAATTTACCAAAAAAGAGACAACAGTGTTACATTGCCCTCAAAATGGCAAACACCCCAGGACTGTACCATTATTAATAGCATTATTTTTAAAATTATTAGGGGTTTATAATTTAACAACCAATGCATGTACATATTGAACACACATATCACATAGAAATATTAACTGGTTTAAGTGGTAAATAGGACCCTGCCTAATAGAGCTTATTAATACCAGTTACCTTGGTTTTTTTCAATTCTAAAAACCCAGGCATGTTAGCCTACACCTAGTCCGTGCCTAGTCCTTGTCCCCTTCACTGCCACATGTCCCCCCCCCACCGCCTGTATGCCCATATTACCACCCTCCCTCAGTCTTTAGTGTGGGCTCAAGCAGGCATTCTCACGCACACGGGGGCTGGCTGGCTGGCTGGGTTGCCTAGGGCCCAACGCTGATTGAAAACTTTAAGAAGTAAAAATCATCTTTACAATTCTTACAATAAAAATATTTTTTTCCTAAATATCTGTTGCAGGCGAGTATCCAGACTTTAATTGTAAGGCCCATTATATATTTATACCCAGTGCCCATATGCCCACTTGTCTTATCCCATATTCCCACTTGGGCAGTGTGCTTTCATAAATGAAATCCTTCATCTTCTGCCTTTACCTAACTAGAACTAGGAGTCTAGAGAATGTCACTTTTTTGTGCTGACACAAAAGGGAGGGTAAAAGAAAGTTCATTCATCGCTATATTGTGGTGTAATAAATTGATTGCAGCTCCCCAAATTGATCCACCCTGCCAGATCCTCCAAGTAAACAATCCTATAGAGAAGCGTATAAAACAAACCACTGGTGCAGTACTTTCAATAAACTAGATTAAAGGAGAACTACCCCCCTTCAATAAAAGCCCCCTTAACTGGCCTGCCTCAACCCCCCTCTTCTCTCCCTTATCGCATACTCCGACACAGACCCTGCTTGAGCATGCACAGTTGAAGCTGATTTCCTGATTGCCCCAACTGCGCATGCTCAAGCAGGGTCTGTGTCGGCAGTTAGACCTGAAGCTTCTACGACTGAACAGAAGATGGCGCCCAGGTACGCAGCTGCGATACTCTGCATTTTTTGGTTTGGGTTTGCCACAGGGGCAGTTTTTTTAATTACAGACTATCCGATAAGGGAGAGGTGAGGGAGATTGAGGCAGGCCAGTTAAGGGGGCTTTTATAGCTAGGGGGGTTTAGTTCTCCTTTAAAGTGCAAATGTGCCAATATTATTGTTAATTTCCTTAAAAATGTGAGTGCTCAAATATTTTTCATGCAAACCCATGTACGTGTAGGTGATCTAAATATCATACTCACCGATGCTTATATAGATAGGCCAAACATCAATCTTCCATCAGAGACCTTCTGTGTATCCTGTGGGGATACCCCCTGAAAACAAAGTGCATCAAAATAGTGTAATAAAGTTTTAAAAATAAATAAATAGAACCCCAAATGGCATACTCACAGAGATTAATATAAGCATTGAATAAAAATTCTTTAAAATCCTGGAAACTTCTGAGATCCTCTACGCATTTCATGTGGTAAGCCACACTTCCTCAGGATACACAGAAGGTCCCTAATGAAAGATTGATGTTGGCCTGGCTATATATGCATCTGGTGAGCAGGTGATTCAGACAGGGTGTGATATATAGATCACCTACACCTACCTGGGTGTGCATGGAAAAGATTTGAAAGTTCATATTTTTAAGGGAATGAAGCAATAATATTGGCACATTTGCACAAAAGGGAGGGTATATGCAATATCGACCATTCCAAAAAACAGGCAACAAGCATGGCAGTTCACAACCACTATTCAGGTAGATGGAGAATTCCAACAATAGGTTCACACAATACACAATTCCATGTGCAGCCTTGTATAAAACATCTTTGCAGTTCACATTCATTAGTAAATAAGTTAATAGTGTATTAGTCCCAAACTAAAACAATCAATTAGAGGCTCCATTTTGTGTGAACAAATATAGTACAGGTATGGGATATGTTATCCAGAATGCTCGGGACCTGAGGTCTTCCGGATAAGGGGTCTTTCTGTAATTTGGATCTCCATACCTTAAAGGAGAGAAGGAAAGGCTAAGTCACTTGGGGGAGCCAAAATGTTAGGCACCCCCAAGTGACTTTAATCGCTTACCTCGTACCCCGGGCTGGTGCCCCTGTCAGGAGAAAACTGCACCAGCCCGGAGTAGCTGTAGCAAGAGCTTCCTTCTTCCGCATTTCTTCTGCCGGCAAAATCCCTGGGCCGGCGCATGCGCAGTAGAGTGAAAAGCCGACTTTCTTGTTAAAGTTCGGCTTTTCACTCTACTATGCATGCGCAGCACATCAATGCAGAAGAAGGAAGCGCTACAGCTACCCTGGGCTGGTGCTTTTCTCTCTTAAAAGGGGCACCAGCCCGGGGTACAAGCTAAGCAATTAAAGTCACCTGGGGGTGCCTAACATTTTGGCACCCTCAAGTGACTTAGGCTTTCCTTCTCCTTTAAGTCTACAAAAAATTATTTAATCATTAAATCAACCCAATAGGATTGTTTTGCCCCCATAAGGATTAATTATACTTTAGTCGGGATCAAGTACAAGGTACTGTTTTATTATAACAGAGAAGAAGGAAATCATTTCCTAAAATGAGAATTGTTTGTTTAAAATGGAGTCTATGGGAGATGTCCTTCCCGTAATTTCTGGATAACGGGTTTCCAGATAAGGGGTCATATACCTGTATACCCTATAATTCAACATGAGTTTAATGAATAGAGCTTGTGCTGGACATGCTCTTTGCCTATTGTTTGAATAAAATGTAAGATTATTGTTATTTCTTGAACTAAACAGGAGTTTGGTCCTTGTGAGGTAGATAATTAGAACCCCAATCCTTTGTTGTTAACAGGAGTACATTTTGCAAGGGGGTATTATCTGCAAAGTGGTAATTTATAAATGAATAATAAAATGAACTAAAACTTTTGTGTTTACCCTAAAAAATAACAAAAATATATAGATTTTTTTGTGATTAAAACAATAAGCCAAAAGCTATTATAGCACAAGTGCTATTCATTGCACTAATTTTAAACAATGGGCGAATTGGTTGTGCCTGTATGACCTGTGTATTCTGTCTTATTGTATCCTCATATTCTTTATTTTTAAAAACAGCCCTTTAGATCTGAGCATGTAACTAATTAAGAAGAATTTTAGGTTTCCAGCAGGGCCAATCTATATAAGAGCATTGCATTTCATACCTCCTTACCTAAGGCAATTAAATTGTTAAGCCATTAAACACAACTTAGTATGTGTATATATAAGCTGCATTTTTATGTACCCCATTAATCAGGTGAGCAGGCAGATCCCGCCAGTTCCTTCCCAGGACACTTTGATACTGAACATTAAACAATTGCTGGCAGTGACTACAGAGAGACAGTAAGCAAATCCACACGCACTACATTACAGCCCAAAACTGCTTCATGAAGAAATCAGCTCTTTATAGTTTGGCCTCTAAAACAGTATTGCTTTTAAGCAGACGATCTGCCAATATCTCTAAATAGTATAACATTTTGGAAATAATACATTTCAGCAGTCAATTTGCCTTTATGTTTTTGTAGTGGGGATAAAATAAATAATAAATAAAAATAATAAATAATGTTAGCTTTGAACCCTGTATAGATGCTAGGGACGCTGGACTACTATTAATAACTATTCTTACTCTTCAAATCTATTCCTATGGTTTCACCAATACTAAATTAAACCAAAATAGAACCTAGGCCTGAACCAAGACCTAAGGTGTGGCAGGTTTTAAGGTCTTCATTTTGTAAGTTAAACTCTTTTATAAGAGTAGATCATCCTTAAATTAACTTTTAGTATGTTGTAGCTGGTGATATTCTGAGGGAATTTGCAGTCGCTCTTTCTTTTTTATGGTTCAGCTATTTAGCTTTTTGTTCAGCAGCTCTCCAGTTTGGTATTTTACCATTTATATAGTTGCTATGTCCCTAGTAACAGGGCAGTGATTTGAATGAGAGACTGGAATAAGTAAAGGAGGGGAACTGAATAGAAAAATAAGCAATAAAAAGTAACATTAAAATTAAAACTGCAGTCTCACAAAGCAATTGTATTGTGGCTGCTGGGGCCAGTGACCCTCATTTAAAAGCTGGAAAGGGGTAAAAATGGAATGCTAATAACGCAAAAACTATAAAGAATAAATTATGAAGACCAAAAGCTAAGTTCATAGGAATTGGACATCCTATAAGATATTAAAAGTTAACTTAAAGGTGAACCACCACTTTAAGTACAGATGTCACAAAACCCAAGAGATTTAACAATCAAAAAGTGCAAAACTGCAAACCATCTCCACATGAGCCCTTTTTGGTAAGCACATTGCTAGGCAACATGTTATTCCTATAGTTTAACCTTGAACCTAGAATTGCAGAAATATATGTGTAATGTATGTGCCTAAGCTGTGTTAAGTTTTACAAAATGATTTGCTTTTGAAGGATGTTAGAATGTTGCAGCCTTGGGAAATAGTGGGAGGAGACTGGGAAGCTAGTCTCTATGTGTGTGAGGAATAAAGATGGTGAATTGTTAACACTTTGCCTGCTGATGACATAGCTCCCAAATCTCCTCAATACTTCGGGAGTTTTCTGATTCCCCATCCCCATCCCCCATCCACATGTCACTTAAAGGAAAACTATACCCCCAAACAATATAGGGCTCTATAAAAATATACCTTTTTGGTAGTATGTGCTATTGGGTACTCCTAAATAGAAAATTCACATTTTAAGAATTTAAGGCCGCCAGGGGCACCGCTACTGTGAGGCACGTTGCTCACAGGCGGCAGTGCCCCCAAAGTTACCAGAGGTGGCAAAAAATCTCTCCTGGCAACTTTAAGAGCCAGATTTCGTTTTTTTAAAACGGAAATTCAGCTCTGCTAGTACAGGTATAGGACCCATTATCCAGAATGCTCGGGACCAAGGGTATTCCGGATAAGGGGTCTTTCCGTAATTTGGATCTCCATACCTTAAGTTTTGCGTCCAATAAGGATTGTTTATATCTTAGTTGGGATCAATTACAAGGTTCTGTTTTATTTCTACAGAGAAAAAGGAAATCAGTTTTAAAATTCTGAATTATTTGATTAAAATGGAGTCTATGGGAGATGGGCTTTCTGTAATTCGGAGCTTTCTGGATAACAGGTTTTGCACTTTCTACATTTGCTGACTATCTGGACAAGCAGTTCTAAATATAAAATCCAGACTGTCCTTGTATATTCAGTAGACTTTGTTGCACATGGTACATAGTCTAATATATGCTGCATCTTAATGCCCACATAATCCATCATAATACATTTTGCTGGGCACATCTTTAGTGAGTCAAAATGTGTACTTGGTAGTGTATGTCAGACAGGGTCTGAGTCTCACGTCTCCTGATCCTTATCATAAAGAGGATAAGGCATTTGTTTTGCCTTTCTAATTTCGTTAGCAAGTTCCAGATAAGCCATAATTACTTCATCACTCCAGCCAGCAGGAACAGGCATGTAAACCATAGCTAAATCCATTTACAGGCAATGTGTGTATGTGATGCACTGCATGTCAACCCCTGGCTGTGCAACACAGACGCATAGCTTCCGCTCGGCCTCAAGCTAATAGGTTTGTACACTTTACACAGTCAACTGAAACAAATGTTTAACACAGGAAGGGACATACTCAGCTCTTTTTAATTGCTTAAAACCAGTTTGCAATTATAGAAATACAGCTGTAAGGGCCCTTTGCAACTGACTGTGAGCACCATTAGAGCACTGATTTTCAAGGCTGTCAAAAGGGATAGCATTTCAACTACTAATGTCTAAGGTCAGAATAGAGACCCTGCCCTGTGTTTATTTATATAACTGCTTTTGTTGAATTACAAATACACGTGCATTTAATACAGTCCAGCCACTGCCAATTCATTTCAATGGGTGCTTTTCCTTGATTTTACACCAAAAATTTGTTATTGTTTTGCTGCTTAAATATGATCGTTACAGGGCAATACTTGTAGACAAACCTATGGCAATGGTTCCCAAACTGGCCACTGGGTTGACCATTGGAATCTCCTGTAGTGCCATATATGCCCAGGTACCTCCAGCTGAATAGCTCTGTATATAATATATCTCTAATAAGGATGCAGCAAATCCAGGATTCAGTTTGGGATTCGGCCAAGATTCACCCTTTATCAACTGGATTAGAGTTCAGCTAAATCCACACTCCTGGCTGAACTGAAACTGGATCCTCAAAATCATGTGACTTTTTGTCACCGAAACACAGAAGTTGAAATTTTTTCTTTAACCCTTCTTTTTCCCTATCCACAGGGACTAGGGGTAGGCAAAATAGGCACCTATTGGCACAACGTTGGGTGGGACACTAAGCAAGTACTTATCTTGTCTACCCTTAGTCTGGGCTCTTGCCCCCACACTGGCACGTGGGGGAGGGAAGCAAGGTGGCCAGCCTGGCAGTTCTGTTGTTGGCCAGGGGTGTCAGCAGGTTTCTCAACTCAGCTCTGCAGTAACAAGCAATGGTTGGCCTGTACAGGCTGAGGTGAGCTGTACAGACTGTTTCTCAGACAGTGTTTATACACAGGCCACAAAACAACTATGTGTGAAATTTTTAGGAGTTCCCTCCCATCCCCCTGATCTTTCCTGATCTGCCAACAAAAGTGAAATTCCACCAGTCACTCACTGTGCATGTGCACTGAATGTTACGCTTGCACAGGCAAATGTCACTTCCGGTCTGCATCATTATGATAATAATAATAGACAGCTCTCTTTACATATATTTAATTGAAGTGGGAACGACTGAGAGCCTCCAAACCAACTGAGAGTGAATAGATCAGGTGACTGTAATCTAAAAAGTGAAGTCACAGCATAGTTTACCCTTCCTCTACCAGTACAGAGAAGGAACACCTAAGCAGGAGTCCCATGCTGTCCATGTTGGGTAAGGACAAGAAAGGTTCTAGGTACCAGGGGGTACCCCATGTCCTTAATGTATATATATATATATATAAAATTACACACAGGGATATATACTGTATATATAATTATTTGTGTATATTTAGGGCATGTACCTGGAACCTTTCTTGTTCTTTATATATGTATGTATGTATGTATAACTTTATTTATAAAGCGCTACTTATGTACACAGCGCTGCACAGTAGAATACATTAATATAAACAGGGGTATTAAAATAGATAAATACAAAGTATTACAATACGCACAAATAAATAAAAGCTACAATTGTAATAAGATAAGAGTCAAAAACACAAGAGGATGGAGGCCCCTGCCCCGTAGAGCTTACAATCTATATATAAAATTATTGTTCTAATGAGAAGGAATTATATAGGAAAAACACCCCTGAATGTTTTTTCTTCAGATAGTCACGCTTTTCTAACCTAGTTTTGGGTAAAGGGGACTACACTAATTAGTCTCATAAAAACATTTTCCATCTTGTAACTGTCAAATGCTGTAGAATAATCGCACCAATTCAAATATAATTTTAGTTATGTTTTACTTAGTGATTGAATAAAACACGAGATCCTTTTGTGAATGTTTGTTCCCTAATTACTGGTGCTGCTCTCTAAACATCTGTCATTATAATTAAAAGTTAATTAAAAAGAATTAGGACAAGATAAATAGGTTAAAATATAATTGCATAGAATCTAGGTTAACAGGCCAGTTATCAAAACTTTGAGCAAAATGCATAACCCTTTCAGACTTATTTACTGTATCCATGTAGTGACATATAAAAATAGCCCTTACGTATAATTGTTATTTTACATTAGGTTTCTTGTATAACTGTGTTTACTACCTAGCAGTCCTTCCAGCTGATGACATATAACATGTATGTGAGTGTGGGTATAGATTGCACCCATTTGATTTTATATCCAAGCTGTCAGCACCTCTGCCATTGCATACAAAAGTCAAGTGCATGAGGCCTCCTTTATGAAGTACTTGCATATTACTCAGTGCTATACAGTAATAGTTAAATCCTGATGCCTCAGCCTTCTTTATATGGGGATGGGAGAAGAGTATGTCTCAGACACAAAAAGGATCTACACATGATGTACATTCATAAATTAATTTGCCCATAATTACCCCATTGAAGTTAGCTTAATAGTTTATGGTGTATTAGGAGTTCTCTGTTAGCCAAAAGAGTAACAAAGGCACACAAAGACAGTGTACTTCTGGATCTGTGTGTAATATTGTACATTCCCTTTTGCCTTTAGATTCCAAATATGCTATTCTCTTTTTCTGTGCATTAAACCATCCCCTTTTCTTCGCAGCCTGTCCTTGGATCACAACTGGGTTGTATATTCCATATCAATGTATAAAAATCAAAGTACACATAGGTTATGAAAGATCAACATCAGTAGCTCCACTTAGAAGACTAGAGGAAGAAGAACACCAGATCTGTCCATGGAAATAATCTACAATAAATTTGTTCTCAGGGTAGCTCACTTAACAGTGATTCCTCACTGATTCCTAACAGCTCTCAGTAGGTTAGAGTTAAGTTGGTTGATACCAGTTTTAGTTTGAGTCCTTCTCCCAGCTAAGTAGTAGCAGAGAGGGCCAGTAAGGTACCTCTGTTCTTGTGGTATAACTAGAATGACTGAGGTAAAGAGCCAGGATCTCTGCTACTAGTGTGAATATATTTTATGATCTATTCTTAGGGTGAAACCTCAGGAGTTTAATTAGCAATTATGTGCTGGCAGAGTTCTTCAATGTCAAATGAACACATTAGATATTCTCTATTGCATGCCCAGGATCAATTTCTTGCTAACGTCTTTTTATAGTCAATAGTTAATGCAGCTTGGTATCTGGATTGGCAAAGATGAACGCTTTATCTATCTTAGTGCAGATTAAATAAATTCCCTTAGCAACAAAACAGACCAAAACACTGTTCAGCATAACCTTCTGTATAACAAACTCTCTCATGCCAACTCACAACAAGGCTTTCTATGCATTTTCCATGTTGTTCAGATAAGAGATCTGTGTTGGTTGGTTCTTTGTAAATAAATATACACATATATTTATCATAAGATACAGGAAAACAAACAATACTGACCTTTATAAAGTCCTACAGACAAAGATGTACTTGTGGATATTATTTAACTAATGTAATCGTTAAAAATCATTTTAATACATACTACACTAGTATTTTCAAACAACTGTGTCCTGCGATTGCTATTGTATCACATCTGAGACATAATGTAGAAAAGAAGCCTAAAATAGTAGAATAATACATATTTGTATAGAACAGCAATCAGATCTATAGGGCTGTGGCTCTGATCATTTTTGATATTGTTGATATAGTGATATTTTTGTGCCATCTTGTCACATACATGGACAGCATGACCCCCAGTTTGCACGGGGTTTGGGAGAGCCACCAATTATTTTAAATGTACATACCTGACACCTGAAAAAAATACTGTTATTCCTATTCTGTATATTTATCTTTCTTCCCTATTAATAACATTCAGATCAAACATCATTACTGGCCACACCAGTAAAATACCATATAGGTGGCAACCTTACTGACAAGCATTCATAAGTGCAGTATGTTTTTTCCTGTGTTTTTTATATTTATCTGTTGGCAAGGCTTGCTATTTCTCAGCCTTACTTTCCAATGCTGTGAGAAAACTTTATAAACCCATTTTTCAAATTGAAAAATACTCTTGATAATTATCAAATCAAGAGGGCTCATCCTAGCAGGCAATGAACAGAGGCATTTTTGGAGGGAAGTTATCACTAGTGGGTAAACACGTTCTGTGGATATTGCTTATAGGTTATATAGATCTTGGCAAATATAAATTTTCATACCTATATTTATATAATAAGCAAGATGTCTTTCACCTTGCAAACTGGGTTATTGTTGAGCTACATTTGAAATGGCTTTGGGCTGTTTTGTAATTATCTTCAGATGTTTCTGAAAATAAGACCTGGCAACCTTGGCTGAAGGCTACCCTGTACAAGAAACCACATGCAATGACATAGACACACTGACTAGAAGAAACCATTAGGTAAACTTTTAAATAAATTAAGCTTGCCTCGATTGAAATGAAAATACACATATTTTTGTATAGAAATTGTCAGACACACATCCTTTATTAACCAAAATAAATCACAGGTGTTTCCAAGCCGAGATGCAAAAATAACACAATTTTTTTGGCAGCTTTCCTTTCCTTAAAGTGGACCTGTCACCCAGACATGAAAATCTGTATAATAAAAGTCCTGTTCAAATTAAACATGAAACCCAAATTCATTTTTATATTAACACATCCAAACCCATTATAAAGGCATTTCAAAATCACAGCTGTCAATCATATATTGCCTGCCCCGCCTCTATGCCTTAGGCATAGAGGCGGGGCAGACAGTAACTTTAGCTTTCCATTCAGCACTTCCTAGATGTCACTGCACATCTCACTTCTCCCCTTCCTCCTCCTTATCTAACTGTGTAGCCAGTGCATGGGCCTGGGCATCAGGTCCCCCATTCTGGCACATAAACAAGATTTTGGCAAGATACAAAGTTTGCCTTAATAACAGTGTCCACAAAATGGTGCCTGCCTGCTTGCTTTGATTGAGTAATTCCAAGACGGAAGGAAACAAGATTTATATTATTTATATAGCGTAAGTAAAGTTTATTTTGCTCAACTAACAATATAGAAAATAATTTGGACTTATTTCTTAGGGTGACAGGTCCGCTTTAAGAGAAGGTTCTAGATTTATTCACTAATAAAGCTAAGGGCATCTTGCCGAGTAAAGTAGCATCCAACACCATGTCGGCGAAAAAGCAATTACCCTTAGTACACAGGATACATTAAATCTGCTTGCAGTGATTCACTCTGCAAAGGTCACAAACAAGTTTAAAGAAAGACTACAGTTACAGTCAGTGGTGCAACAAGAAGTTGCTGGGAACCACATCAAAAATATTTCACAATCTAAAAATGATCAACTTTTTTGAAACACTAAAATTCAGGCCTGCATTGAAATTCAAACCTTGCCCTGGCACTTAAAGTACACATCTCATGTTCATCTCATAACCAGATTTAACTTCCTAAAGAGGTTGCAAAATCAACATTTCCTACAAATATCCTATAAATATCTATTACAAGTCATAATATGAACATTGGAGAAAATAATTAAACATTCCTTAGAAGAAATGAAAAATTGACTAGAATACCAGACATTCTGTTTTTTACTATTATAACTCTGTGTTTAGAGAGTCAAAGACTAGATGCAGCTAGAAATTGTACAAAATAAAGGAATCCAAACTAAAGAAAAATCATTGCATCTGGAGCAGGAAGGAGACCATAATTTCCTGCGCTTGAAATAAAAATATGTTAAATAAAATTAAACATTATAGAGAGGGAGTTAGAGTTCCACCTAACCCTACAATAGGCAATCCAACATTAGGAGAACACTGAGGTACCATAAATCAGTCAATCTGTCTGACTTGCATTATTTGCATATCCTAGAGTAAGAACGTTATCTATAATACAACAATAGTGGTTCTGTTTTCACACAACCTGTTTTCAAGGAACATACTCTTGGCTTTGTACCAAAGATACAGAACGTTGTTGATAGTCTAGTGTTACTCAAATATTTTGTAGATATTATTTCTGGAAAGAACTAAGCCTTGGAGAGTTTTTTTTATAGTAACAGCTTTTAGATTGTTTGCTAGTTGGCCAAAGTTGTATCTAATTTTGTAGCTCTGAAAAACAAAAGACTATTTCAGATTATGGTGTCAGGGAAGTCTTTTTTGGTTAGTTTTGTAGTACTATATATATGCTAACAGCCCCAACCCAGGCCAGTCTTTGAATTTATTTGCAGTGCTGTGTCTGTTCTGACTGTAATGGTCAAAACTACTGGGGTTGAGTCCCACCATTGGAGCTCTTCCACCATTTGGCACATAGGCCGCTGGACCCAGCTGTGGTACAGTAATCTTATGGTGTAATATAGTTGTGTATATTCTTCTCATTAGCAGGCCACTTTGTATAGTATTTTGGGTGTAGAGTCAAGCTATTTTACCAGTCTTCATGGAGTGTCCATTTTGTCAAAAATATATCAACTTTTTGTGTTGGGCTCACCACATTAGATTTGGCAATTGATACAGCTTTTAACTTCCAGTGCAAGTGTACACTAGTTGATAGTGCTTTGGGGGGGGGGGGGGGGTTATCCTTAACTGAGAAAGATCTGGGATGTTTCAAGGATAACTAGCAGGTTAAGTCTAGTCAGTGCCTATAGGCACTTGAGAGGGAACAAGATTACTTTTTACAAGTACCTTAGAGGACATTATAGACAAATAGTGGGGGATCATTTTTCACAGAAAAAAAGAACAAAAGACCAAAGGTCACCACTTTAGACTAGAGGAATGGATGCAGCGTAGGTGGTTCTTCATTGTGAGGGCAGTGAGGTTGTGGAATGCCCTGTTGTGTGATGTTGTGATGGCAGATTCCAAGGGGCTTGGATGATTTTTTTTAAGAGCTACAGTATAGAGCTTAGTATAGGTATTCATATATATATATATATATAGTTTTATACATTTAAATGTATAGATAGGTCTGTACTGGTATATTTATACTGTATATATGCACAGAAGGCCATTTCTACAGGTAAAATTTGTTGGACTTTTTTAACTCAGATTAACTATGTAACTGAATAACTATTTGTGCCTAACCAGTGGTCAACTTTGTCTTGTTCTTGCTCACCTGTATGACTTTAAGTCCTTTCTTAACCTGTATACAGTATGTTTATGACTAAATCTTCTATCCCACCTACTGCCCTAACCTTTTAGACCTAATCTACCCATTACCTACTCTGGGCTGCCCTTTGCCTATGCAAACTTCTTAGCTTGTTTATCTTCTTTTCATGTTGCAGGTGCACTGAATTTTAGCCAATCTAAATATGTGCTCTAAATATGGTAATATTACTAGATATTTCATTTTCTCTTATGTAAGGGCAAATATATATTTCTGCACTGAAGCCCTCTGCTTCACCTTGGCTAAAGCAAAAGTGATAGGATCAAATAATCCTTAAGTTAATAATATAGTCATTCGAAACAGTGATGTTCAAGGTCATGAAAATAATTGTTAACATACCCAATATTACATTAAAGGTACAATTTAATACATATCTGTTAACTTAAAATTTAATCTGCATTCTGCCATTTGAGATGCCAGACCATTTTAGTCTGTTCTTTACTTAAACATACCTAGTGGAAACAGCTAAGTCAAATAGAAAAGAGTTATTCTTGTAATCTCTCTTATTTAATGTTGAAATGATTTTCAGTAGACTTAAGGTATGGAGATCCAAGTTACGGAAAGATCCCCAGGTCCCAAGCATTCCGGATAACAGGTCCCATACCTGTATATAGTTAATTTCTGTAGACATTATATTCTATTATAAATATAAAAAGACAAAATGCATCAAGAAATGCTTTAAACCTTTTTATGCATTAATCTCTGTTTACTTTTCATTTCCTTGACCTACTTTACATTTCTCTTTATTAGCTTAACCTATATTCCTAACATTTGTAATCCGGTAGAAGTCTTTCTGAGGCTACAAGCATCTAATGCAGTGATGTCCAACTTATGTGGTACTGAGGGCTGGAATTTTTCTGGCCTACGTGGTGGAGAGACGATAATGAAAGTCAGTTTTGACCCACTTCGAACCACGCCCATGTTATTATGAGAGCTTTTAAGACCATACCGACATTAATGGTGGTAGCACATATAAAAAAAAAAATAAATAATAATAATACTTGATGCTCACCGCAAGGATTATCACCCATCACTCATATGCATATGTAAAAGAAGTTTCCTCCTCCCCTGTGAATAGCACAGCAACTCCCAACATATAATTACGTGTATAATTACCCCCTAATAACTATTTCTAAATGCTACAAACTCCCAGAACAGACCTCTGCCAGGTTCACCTCCCACATGCAGCATAGGGCAGGCAGAGTATGGCACACACAGGCAGCATAGGGCAGGCAGAGTATGGCACACACAGGCAGCATAGGGTAGGCAGAGTATGGCACACCCAGGCAGCAAAGGGCAGGCTGAGTATGGCACACACAGGCAGCATAGGGCAGGCAGAGTATGGCACATACAGGCAGCATAGGGTAGGCAGAGTATGGCACACACAGGCAGCAAAGTGCAGGCAGAGTATGGCACACACAGGCAGCATAGGGCAGGCAGAGTATGTCACACGCAGGCAGCATAGGGTAGGCAGAGTATGGCACACGCAGGCAGTATAAGGCAGGCAGAGTATGGCACACACAGGCAGCATAGGGTAGGCAGAGTATGGCACACACTGGCAGCAAAGGGCAGGCAGAGTATGGCACACACAGTCAGCATAGGGCAGGCAGAGTATGGCACACACAGACAGCATAGGGCAGGCAGAGTATGGCACTCACAGGCAGCATAGGGCAGGCAGAATATGGCACACACAGGCAGCATAGGGCAGGCAGAGTATGGCACTCACAGGCAGCATAGGGCAGGCAGAATATGGCACACACAGGCAGCATAGGGCAGGCAGAGTATGGTACACATAGGAAGGGTAGAGCAGGGCAGGCAGAGTATGGAAGGAAAACCTATCATGACTACGCAAGTAACTGATCATGACCTCTGCAACATGAATAGTTTGTACTACTATGTACAGTGACACAATACCAGCACTGTTCCTGAGGTGTGATTAGGTGAACAATGCAGGTACCTGTCTGAGGTCTTACAATATCGGGCCTTACGTGTGTAAACAATACAGGGTCTTACACGTGTGAGCAATGCAGGGGCTTACAGGCTGAATCCTAAGCATAAATCATGCAGGGGCCTAGTTAATCTCAGTATTGATAACTTTTAAAGCGGACTGCAGACTGGATACGGCCCATGGCCCATGCCTCCAGTTGGACTACACTGATCTAGTGAATGCATGTGAAATCTAGTGCTATGTCTTTACAGTTCTGGCCAAAGCAAATCAGTCATACTAATGAAATTACAATATATCATAGCTACCAGTGACTACCTCTTCAACATCTAAATTGTATTTGCTATAACAGTGCTGTCCAACTTCTGTGGTACCGAGGGCTGGAATTTTTCCGACCTACGTGGTGGAGGGCCGATAATGGAAGCCAGTTTTGACCACTCCCCTTTTTGAATCCGCACCCACTTGAAACCACACCCGTGTTATCACATGACCATACCCATATTAATGGTTGTAGTACAGCAAAAACCTGCCATACTCTGCCTTCCCTACCCTGCCTGTGTGTGCCATACTCTGCCTTCCCTACCCTGCCTGTGTGTGCCATACTCTGCCTTCCCTACCCTGCCTGTGTGTGCCATACTCTGCCGTCCCTACCCTGCCTGTGTGTGCCATACTCTGCCTTCCCTACCCTGCCTGTGTGTGCCATACTCTGCCTGCCCTACCCTGCCTGTGTGAGCCATACTCTGCCTGCCCTATGCTGCATGTCTGTGCCATACTCTGCCTGCCCTACCCTGCCTATGTGTGCCATACTCTGCCTGCCCTACCCTGCCTGTGTGTGCCATACTCTGCCTGCCCTACCCTGCCTGTGTGTGCCATACTCTGCCTGCCCTATGCTGCATGTGTGTGCCATACTCTGCCTGCCCTACCCTGCCTATGTGTGCCATACTCTGCCTGCCCTACCCAGCCTATGTGTGCCATACTCTGCCTGCCCTATGCTGCCTGGCTGGTTTGTGCCATACTTGGCCTGTGTGTGCCATACTCTGCCTGCCCTACCCTGCCTGTGTGTGCCATACTCTGCCTGCCCTACCCTGCCTGTGTGTGCCATACTCTGCCTGCCCTACCCTGCCTGTGTGTGTGCCATACTCTGCCTGCCCTACCCTGCCTGTGTGTGCCATACTCTGCCTGCCCTACCCTGCCTGTGTGAGCCATACTCTACCTGCCCTATGCTGCTATAGATACAGTATGTATTCAATTTTTTTTTATAATGTTGGCTGCAGGGCATGTATTGGCACTAAATAGCCTCTCATCTTTTATAATGACTTCAAACATTTTGTCCCACCCTCGCCCTGGATATGGGTTCCTGTTACTGCTGGAATTTGGAGCTGATACTTAAAAGGTTTTTTTTGGGACTTTGAAATATGCATATGACTTCCTTTGACAGTAGTTAACAGGTCTCTTTACCAAGGCAAGTTTAATAAATTTATCTTCTCAGTTTTATTGTCTAAAATGGGTACAGTTGTACGCTGGCTTTCCCTTGTGTGCCTTCTTAATAAATGAGCTGCATCATGTGAGTAGATATGCCTGTCACTACCAGTACAGTCTCCTAAGAGGGGAAGTGCCACAGCTTTTTTTAATCACTCACAGCAATAGCCACCAATATTATATACTATTATATATAATATTGTAAGTTACAAGTGTCTATGAAGAGTCTCATTCTTCCAGGTCATTATATACAGTATCTAGTAGAATTAATTAAAATCTCCCCGGCGAAAATGTAAATCACTGGTGGGATGGCATAAGCGGTGCCGCGATTTCCCTGAAATCACAGAAGTTTACTCTCAAGGCAACTTCCGCGAATCGTGGTGCCGCATATGCCATCCCACCGGCGATTTACATTTTCGCCAGTAGGATGGCATTTCGGGGAGATTAGTCGCCCGCAAATAGGGAGATTTGTCGCGGGTGACTAATCTCCCCGTGTGCCAGAGCCCTAAATATCAGTACAACATATGTAAAATAGTGTCAATGGGCTTACAAGGTGTGATTTCTTCAGTACATGAAAATGAAGAAGCAATAATATTTTACCTGATATGACTTAAAACCCAGGCACCTTCTAGTCTGCACTTCCTTTACCTGGAGCCGACAACAAAGCTGCCCTAGTGGCCGCACTTAAACTTAATGGAAATTCACGTGTATTCCTGTAATGCTATGTTCCCGTCGCCAAACAAACATATCAGATACTAAACATAAAAGGTTACCAAGAACACTGCCCTCTTATCCAAGTGCGATAGCTTGGGACAAAATAAGGTAAGAGTAGGCTGATAACTCTGGAAATATCTGAAAGTACCAATATTTTCAAGTGGAAATACAAATATTACATTCCAGTACCAGAATCCCCTGGCTTAATTTATGTAATGCCAACTTTCCAAAACACTTCAGGATTATACTGACATTGGGCCTCTTACATTGATATGTGCCTTTGAGGAAGGCATGCAAATCTCTTTGCCCTCTAGCTGTTTGGTCCTTTATCTCATTATTCTTTGGAAGCCTTAGGCTGAACTATATTTCTACCATCCCCAGTTTTACCCCACAGTCATAGGCAAAATGAATTATGCTAAGTGTTGCAAAAATTTGTGCAGCCCCACAGGGTTATTCCATCCCCTTTAAATATATATTAACACACACCCGATATCGGGCTTCACAAATGTCACCACAACACAATTAATTTCCCATTAGTTTGGGTATTTAAAAGGCAATTTTGGGAAGTAATGTATAATTGTATTCACTCTATCTATATTATCATATAGGATAAGGCTATTAATTCCTCCTAGTGCTGTATGTCTGTATATTTTATAGTTCATCTGTTTTGCTTAATTAGCATGAAATTGCATATTAGGATGAATAAAGGATTGCTCCACTTTTTTTTGTTAAATGGATCAAGGTCACTTTACAGACTGAGTTATATCTTGCTTGCCTGTATTGCTGTTTGTGGTACACACTGTTCTAGTTGCTTTACCAACTGATTTACATCAGTATTACTGAAATCCAGAGCACAATTAGGGAGCTGTCCTAGAGGACGCTGAGGTGGCCTTTCACTGAATGTGTATTCTTTATCGCCTGGAATTTTCAGTTAAATTATATCTGTCAGGTCACCACTGCAAGATGGCATTCCATGTTTTTATAAGGTATTATCACCAGTTAAAATAATCCCTAAACTGTTATAATTATTTGATTTATCAAGCTAAACTAGGGAAAAAATACAAATGATTTAAGTTTATAACAACTAGTTTGTTGCCTACTTGGAGCTGTTATACATATGTGTAGTTCATTTTTTTGTAGGAATATAGTCCAATTTTTATAATGAAATGGATAAATATACCTTTAACGATACCTGTGATACATGTTTGCCTAAGACTGGCTGGCACCACTGTGTAACTGCTATAAAGATATTAGCAGACATTTTAATAAATGGCAAGTACTGCTTCTGGGCAAGTGCCATTTAAAACAGTGTCAGCTGTTTCAATTTTAGGCAGTAGTATAAACTTTTTATGAAAGCAGGAACGCTGTCATGCTGATTTAAACATGGGTCTGTCATTTTTACATTCTTTATTTAAAACAGATTGCATTTCTAACATGTGATTTTGTCTGCAGCACAAATCATAGAGTGGCACTGTTTCATTGTAGCCTATGGAAAAGATCTATGTCCAAGCAAAAGGTGAGAAGCACCAATGAAAGGCCCATATAAACAGCTTATATTTGTCCATGTATGGCCACCTTAACACTGACAGGGTCTCTGAAAGTAACCAACAATTTTCTTTTGTAACCCTTATATGTAGTTCTCATTTTTCTTTATAATTGGAGAGCTTCTCTATGTTGGAGAGACACGTCTATAATTGGAGAGACACTTCTCTATGTTATGGGGTTATTGTGTCATCCATAGAAATCCCTCTCAAAGGTACTATACATAAAGCCTGCTTTTATTCTAAATCAATGTTTTATGAGCATCCTAAAAGGATTACAAGTGCTATGATTGAAGCTGTAGAGGGGAAGCTAAGTTGCCCAACCACTGACATGTTCTGATTGTTATTTTTACCCTGTTCCACATAAAATCAGCAAATACCCATTGAGGCCCCAGCCTAATAGGGAATATGGCTACATAGCAGCCTGCCACTTGATTCATCCTATACAGCTATTAAGTGAGGAAACTTTGTTTGCTGAACATTGTACAGTACATGATAATGTTTGAACAGCAGTTTTTTAAGATTATACCTAAATACCTAGATGAACAAAATAAGCCTGCAAAATATAAAATTGTATTTAACATTAGGTTAAACTTAGTAGTGTTTTATACAGTTTGTTGTATGGTATAATAATCAGTTTGTGTGTAAAACCTAATAACAAACAAGAAAAGTAGTGGTTGGCAGATAGCCACAATGTGGGGTCATAGGCCACCTCATGAATTGACAGAGGACACATTTCTACATAGTTTTTTCAGACCACTGCAATTTTCAAATCAGTTTGTGATATCTCCAAAGTCAGCTAGTGTATGGTTAATGCTTCTTTTGCTATGCATCTCTTTAAAATAATCTCAGAGAAAGCCATGGCATGATCATTATTTACAAGATCTGAGATCTAAAAGGTTCTGATAACCATATGGTAATTCTAAAAGCCGATCTGAAATGAATTAAAAATTAAGGAATGACTCTAATCGCCCTATTTTCATACAAAGCCCAAAATAAACATTTCTGTGTTAATAAATTCATTTGGACAGTTTGGTCCAGAGTAAGATTTCCCATACAGCAGGGAAGACAAAACCTTATAAAGGATAGAATGAGCTAGTGAGTGGGAGCAGATGTTGCTGTCGTGGCTCTATATTTGCTGGGCACTGATTGGTTGGTTTCTGATAAAACGACCTGATAACAGACTGCTTTTACCTCTGTAATCAAGACTAATGTAATGTTCAGCAGTCAAACACTGACATATCATCTAGATACTCATGGGAAGAGCAGAGTCACCATTCAGAGTCATGGAAAAAACCACCTGCTCATAAAGTTTGTTTTAGGGTTCTAAGACTTGCCTGTAAAAAAGGTATTCATAACTGAAATATATATTTGTTCAACAAATCTCAGTATGGAAGTGGATAAAGCTGGCCATATATGCACTCATATAATTGTACTAAACATAGTTTCATAACATTTTTGGACCATTAATGTCCGACTAATTTTTGTACCATGGCGATCAGTCATTTAGTTGATCGGACAGGTTAGGAAATTTTGGTTGGATAATGCTAAAATCGGAAGAAGACTAAACTCTGAATGTGTATGGCCACATTTACATGGCTATACATAAGTAGAGAAACAGCTAGTGGTAAAATTGCCACATTTGTGAATGAAGAGTCTAGAATGATATAGACTATTTTATGAGGGTGTGGGTTTAGGGCTGTCCTGGGACTCGAGCATCCAAAGGGCTTCTTAAGGGGATTAAACATACCAATTGCATATGCTGCTGTTTACCAGTGATTTGCTATATTATTTATATAAACCATCCTGCCAGGGGTCCATATGTTATGGACCCTCTTCCATTATTCTGATCAAAGCCCTAGCCTTTCTGCATTTCTAGGGGTCACCAGTCTTCCTATATTGTGTCCTTCATACAGTATATCACAAATTTTGAACCATTTATTAATTTAGTATGGGAGTACTCATTTACCAGTCCTGCTGTTTCTGTGGGACTGGTAGGTCAGTTTATGCCCTGCATTGTATTCAATTGCAAAAAGGCCCTGGACTTAATGCCTGCTGTTGGCACTCTGTGCTCCCTAACCTGTATGTCTGAATGACAAGCAAACTACTAGAGAAGGTTTTAAAGGGACACTCTCAAAGGGACTGGCTTCTATCACCCACACCCTTTAAATGCAGCAAAAGTTGCATTCAGAGTGAGGAACAGCATTTTGCACTCCATTATAGGGGCATGAAAAGTTGCACCTATGGGGCATACAGCAACTTTCCTAAATAAGGTCTGGGGATTTAAAGGGAAACGAAAGGTAAAGTCACTTGGGGGTGCCAAAATGTTAGGCACCCCCAAGTGACTTTAACCGCTTACCTCGTACCCCGGGCTGGTGCCCCTGTGAGGAGGGAACAGCACCAGCCCGGGGTAGCTGCCGGCGCTTCCTTCCTTCTGTTTCGCTGCGCGCGCATGCGCAGTAGAGTGAAAAGCCGAACTTAAACATTAAAGTCGGCTTTTCACTCTACTGCGCATGCGCCCACCGCTGGCATTCCGGAAAAGGAAGCCAGGAAGAAGGAAGCGATCCGCTCCAGGTGCCCCGGGCTGGTGCTGTTCCCTCCTCACAGGGGCACCAGCCCGGGGTAAAAGGTAGGTGGTCAAAGTCACTTGGGGGTGCCTAACATTTTGGCACCCCCAAGTGACTTTGGCTTTCTTTTTCCTTTAATACAAAACACAGAGCATGCAGCCAGTGGTGTACAGTAAGAACAGGGATGCTATTCTAGTGTAACTTGCCACCCACCACGTTTGGATGAGCACCTGCAGGGCTGTGTGTCATCTTCCAAGCTCTTCTTTGTTAGCCAATTTATAAAAATCCTTTATTGCAGAGCTTAATTAAATATCGTACTGGAAGATTAGGATGAGTAAACAGTGAAGAGAGGAAAGGTATTCCCACCCTTTACTGGCGTCACTCACGTTTTACTGATTCATCTAAGTGACAAATACTGCTGTTAACCCATGGCAACCTAGCACAGAGCTAATCTTGTTCCAAAGAAATAAACCGGCTGTATGCTAAATAAAAGATGGTTGGCATATGTTTCATATAACATATAGATATACTGATATACATTGCCAAATAAAAATACATAGAGATGTGCATACAAACAAACATAGGTAAATGATGCTCAAGGACACACAAAACATACAAGCCTTTGCGTCACTGAGTTTTTCCAAGAAGTAACATCATACTGTACACTTGTTGCATCAGTTAACATTAAAATAGTTATTATGGCACACAAGTTGATTAATGTTTGCATTTATTACCAAATACATTTCCATATCATTGTGAATTTTTCACTGCAATATCGCATCACAATGCTATTATGCTGACCCAATGAAAGGGTGACAATGTGCTCCTTGACACAATCCTACTATAGCATTACTCCTGTCAGTAAAGGTGGCCATACACGGGCAGATTTCAGCTGCCGATTTAGGTCTATCAGACCGATTCGCATCTTATCTGTCATTGTATGGGCACCCCCAATGGCCCTACTTGACCTACATCTGGCCTAAAATTGGCCAGATCTGGATTGGGCAGGTTCTGTCAGATCGGGGGCCACATCGGCTCGTTGATGCGGTCCTGGGTCCGGGCCAAATGATTAAAATAACCACCTTAGGTGGGCACATCATGAGAAGATCTGCATGTTTGCTGACCTCGCTAAATGAGTGGATCGCAACATATTACATAGTAAGTTGGGTTGAAAAAAGACATACGTCCATCAAGTTCAACCATAATGCCTATACCTAACCTGCCTAACTACAAGTTGATCCAGAGGAAGGCAAAAAACCCCATCTGAAGCCTCTCTAATTTGCCTCAGAGGGGAAAAAATTCCTTCCTGACTCCAAGATGGCAATCGGACCAGTCCCTGTATCAACTTGTACTAAGAGCTATCTCCCATAACCGTGTATTCCCTCACTTGCTAAGAATCCATCCAGCCCCTTCTTAAAGCTATATAATGTATCAGCCAGTACGACTGATTCGGGGAGGGAATTCCACAACTTCACAGCTCTCACTGTAAAAAATCCTTTCCGAATATTTAAATGGAACCTCCCTTCTTCTAAACGGAGTGGGTGCCCTCGTGTCCGTTGGAAGGACCTACTGGTAAATAAAACATTAGAGAGGTTATTATATGATCCCCTTATATATTTATACATAGTTATCATGTCACCTCTTAAGCGCCTCTTCTCCAGTGTAAACAGACCCAACTTGGCCAGTCTTTCTTCATAACCGAGACTTTCCATACCCTTTACCAGCTTAGTTGCCCTTCTCTGGACCCTCTCTAGCTCAATAATGTCCCGTTTGAGCACTGGAGACCAAAACTGAACAGCATATTCTAGATGGGGCCTTACCAGTGCTCTGTAAAGGGGAAGAATAACCCCCTCCTCCCGTGAATCTATACCCCTTTTAATACAGCTCAGAACCTTGTTTGCCCTTGCAGCTGCTGCCTGGCATTGCTTGCTACAGCCAAGTTTATTATCTACAAGGACTCCAAGATCCTTCTCCATTATGGATTTGCCTAGTGCAGTCCCATTAAGGTTATACGGGGCTTGCATATTTTTACATCCCAGGTGCATGACCTTACATTTATCCACATTAAATCTCATCTGCCACTTAGCTGCCCAGATTGCCAGTTGGTCAAGATCCTGCTGCAGGGATGTCACATCCTGGATAGAATTGACTGGTCTGCAGAGTTTTGTGTCATCTGCAAACACTGATACATTACTCATAATACCCTCCCCTAAGTCATTTATGAACAAATTAAACAAAAGTGGACCCAGTACAGAACCCTGAGGGACCCCACTGAGAACCTTACTCCAAGTAGAGAATGTGCCATTAACAACCACCCTCTGTACCCGATCCTGTAGCCAGTTTTCTATCCATGTGCAAACGACTTCACTAAGACCAATAGACCTTAGCTTAGAAAGCAGTCGTTTGTGGGGAACGGTATCAAATGCTTTGGCAAAATCCAAATAGATTATATCTACTGCATCCCCACTGTCCAGCTTCTTACTTACCTCATCATAAAAAGCAATTAAATTGGTCTGACATGACCTGTCCTTCATAAAGCCATGCTGATTACTGCTCATAATGCCATTCTCCACTACATAATTTTGAATGTGATCCCTTAACAAGCCTTCAAATAACTTGCCCACCACGGATGTCAAACTTACAGGCCTATAATTGCCAGGCTGAGATCTTATTCCCTTTTTAAATATGGGAGTGACATTCGCCTTCTTCCAATCACTAGGTACCATACCTGATGAAAGAGAGTCTGAGAATATCAGAAACAAGGGCCACTGCAATTCTGCCCCTAGCTCTCTCAGTACCCGAGGGTGTATTCCATCTGGCCCAGGTGCCTTGTTTACATTTATCGTGTGTAACCCTTTAAGCACCATATCCTGTGCCAACCACTGTGTAGTTGGAGCTGAGGCAACAGTGAAGCTATTGGGTGAGACTTGGCCCACTGGCTCCTCTACTGTATACACAGAAGAAAAGAACTGGTTAAGCACATCTGCCTTTTCTGTATCCGCTGTAACCATATTGTTATTATAACTCAATGGGGCCACACCCTCAACCTGCATCTTTTTACTATTAATATACTTAAAAAACTTTTTGGGGTTAGTCTTGGCCTCGGCCGCGATGCGCTCCTCATTTTCTATCTTTGCCTTCCGGATTGCTGTTTTACAACACTTGTTATAGTGTTTATATTCATTAAACGCAGCTACTGTCCCCTCTGACTTATATTTCTTAAAAGCTTTCCTTTTTTTCCCTATTAACTTCTTTACCTCAGAGTTAAGCCACATAGGGTGATTCTTAACACTTCTACTTTTTCTTATTAATGGAATGAATTGAGAACAGTAATGATTTAATATCATTTTAAATGACAACCATTTCTGCTCTGTATTTTTATCAGAAAACATAATGCCCCAATCTATGCCCTGAAGCGCTGCCCTTAAGGAGCTAAAATTTGCCTTCCTAAAATTCAGTGTCTTTGTTGCCCCCGTGTAAATTTGTTTCCTGCACCAAACATCAAATGAAATAACATTATGGTCACTATTACCCAGGGGTTCAACCACTTGCACATTTGCTATACGTTCTGGGTCATTAGAGATCACTAGATCTAGTATAGCATTGTTCCTGGTTGGCTCCTCAACAACCTGTGACATAAAGTTGTCGTGCAGCAAGTTTATAAACTTGTTCCCATTTACTGTCCTGGCAGTACTATTGCCCCAGTCAATATCAGGGTAATTAAAATCCCCCATTATTATCACTTGCCCCAAACTAGCAGCCTTTTCTATTTGCAACAGGAGCTGGGCCTCCTCCTCTTCGCTTACATTAGGGGGTCTATAGCATACCCCTACAATTAGCTTGGTAGATTCTTTACTATCTGTGAGAAGCTCAACCCATAAGGATTCAGCTCCCTCTGTTACCCCCATCACTTCCTCCTTAATATTTGCTTTTAAGTCGTGCTTAATGAACAGACACACTCCTCCTCCTTTCCTATTGCCCCTGTCCCTCCGAAACAATGTATACCCCCCAATATTAACAGCCCAGTCATGAGACTCATTCAACCAAGTTTCAGCAACACCAATCACATCATATTTCCGCTCCAACGCCAGTACCTCCAGCTCTCCCATTTTACCAGTCAGACTCCTTGCATTGGTAAACATACATTTAATACTGGTTCCGGCGTGAGAATGACGTGTAAACAACTTATGGGCCTCCCTGCCATTATCAGTATCCCGAAGCAAGTCTCCTCCCCCAATTTTCCTTACTATGCCCACTACCTCATCTATCCTGTCTACCACAGAATTTCCCGCTGCACCCTCCCCCCCCACTCCTAGTTTAAAATCTCCTCCAACCCTCTAACCATCTTTTCCCCCAAAGCAGCTGCCCCATCATCATTGAGGTGCAGCCCATCCCTGGCAAAGAGCCTGTAGCCGATTGAGAAATCAGCCCAGTTCTGGAGAAACCCAAAGCCCTCCTCCCTGCACCAATCTCTCAGCCACGCATTAATCTCCCTGAGCTCCCGCTGCCTTCTTAATGTTGCTCGTGGCACAGGTAATATCTCTGAGAAAATTACCTTGGAAGTCCTCGCCCTCAACTTCGCACCTAGCTTTTTAAAATCGTTCTTGAGGACTTCCCCCCCTCCTCTAACTTTGTCATTGGTACCTATGTGTACCAAGACCGCCGGGTCTTCCCCAGCCCCTCCCAACAATCTGTCCACTCGTTCCACCACATGCCGAACCCTAGCACCAGGCAAGCAACACACAGTTCGGCATGTAGGGTCTTTGCGACAAATAAGCCATTTTGTTATAGTTTAATTAATATCTAGGATGGCATATTGGTGTTCACCCCAAATCTAATACTAACTGACCTTCAAACCAGATAGTTATCAAGGTGTCTCATTCTACTTGGATTTTAACCAGGGTCCTGCAGGTTATTGTGCTGTATGCAATGCGTCTGCTCTGTTTAAGCAGAAATCTGGGCCTTAGGCTGATGTCAGACAAGGCGTAGGGCAGATATTTTCGGCAAGCGGAAAATATCCGCCCTACGCCTCGTCTGACATCAGACAAAGGAGAAAGAAAGGCAAAGTCACTTGGGGGTGCAAAAATGTTAGGCACCCCCAAGTGACTTTAACCGCTTACCTCGTATCCCGGGCTGGTGCCCCTGTTCGGAGAAAACAGCACCACCTGGAGCGGAGCGCTTCCTCCTTCCGGCTTCCGCTAAAATGCCGGTGGCCGGGCATGCACAGTAGAGCGAAAAAGCCGACTTTAATGTTTAAGTTCGGCTTTTCACTCTACTGCGCATGTGCGCGCAGCAAATCACAAGGAGGAAGCGCAGGCAGCTACCCCGGGCTGGTGCTGTTCTCTCCGAACAGGGGCACCAGGTAAAAGGTAGGCGGTTAAAGTCACTTGGGGGTGCCTAACATTTTGGCACCCCCAAGTGACTTTGACTTTCTTTTTCCTTTAAGTTCAGTGGCTGACATCCTAGAAGTTCCAGGCAAGACATTTGCTTCAGCTGATCTTAATCTGGCCACAGATGTTCTGAGTTTCCCATAAGCTTCCCTTTAAATCCACAGCTCTGATTCATTGTAGGTCACGTCTGCTTAAAACCTGGGTGCTCTGTTCAGAGCTGTCAAACCCACCTATTTTTTCAGTAGTATTCACCTGATTTTGTGGCAATTCCTGAAGTTCACATCAAATGTTGCACATGCATGCGCATTAAGCAATGAGTGGCGACATCTGAAATATTTGTGCATGCACGGGTAACGATTTTTGGCTTCAGCTGGGCATTTGTGCATGATGTCACTTCTGGAAACGAGCAAATGTGAAATGTTCGGTGACACACTGATGCTAGTTGCAGGATCCCCAGAGAAGTGTTCACTGCAGGTTGACAGCTCTGTTACTTGAATCCTGATTCTGATATTTTGGTTCCTGACTCCTGAGCCCTGGTCTCTGATTCCTACCCTGTCACAAGTATTGATCGCCTATTTTTGACCTCAGCCTGGTTCCTGTAGCAGATGTTTATCTGGTTCTGACCCAGTCCATCTGTCTACTTTCTAAAGTTTCTTGAATACCTTAATGGGAGTTGTTGAATTCTAGTGCAGGAAATGGCTGAAGGCCAGGCCTAGACTGGAATCAAGTGACTCCCATACAGTTCCAGATTACAAGACATTAGGAAAGCAAATAGGCATTTTCCCAAATCTCACCCTAACTTCATGCTGGTACAGCCCAGCTACTGTTCTTGGCCTGCTCTGGGTCATCCCCAAGGTTTGGGTACCACTGCAATAGAGACTAAAGGAAGCTGCTAGTTAAAAGAAGAAAAAACCGTAACAATGTCCTAAAAACAACAACTCCCTGACAGTTGGACCCAGCTGTAGTCCCATGAAAGAGCCATGGCAAAATCCAAATAAATATTTTTACATGACCAAATGTTCCCTTTAGAACAGGATATCTATAAATGACTAACCCACCACCCACAACTGAGGGGAACTCAGGGTGTTTGTTGGGTCTTGCTTTCTATACTGTTTTGTATGTCTGTGCTTGAACATAGGGTGCACTCAGTGCACATTTCTAAACTTGCAAGCTTTTTATGTGTGAAAATCCCCACCTATTTTTGCAGAAACTGATTTCACACACAGTGATACCCTGGGGAGCTAAAGGTTTTGTAATTGCCTGTGTAACATTTTAAAAACATCTACTGACCTCCTTATCAACAAGACAGAGAGAGATTTACTGCTCTTTATTATTTGATGATAAAGAAGGAAAGGCAAAATCTATAAATGGTACTATTCAAAAGTGCTATTATTGATAAAGAAAAACGCTATGCTCTATTATAGCATCTATTATAGTAATAAGAATTACTTAGTAAATCTTACTTTAAAGTTTCAGCTTGTTGTATAGAATGGCGCCGCCATCTTCGAAGTGGTATGCCCACTTCCTTTGCTTCAGTGCACTACACTGCGCATGCGCAACATTCCTCCCCCCCTCCAGCCTAGGGGCGCGTCTGTCTGTGCGCATGCGCTTATAGGGGCCGGCTCAGAGCGTCTGATGGGGAGCGTGCTTGCTTGTGCGCGCCCACTGAACAGAGACATGCGCCGCCTCAATCCTAGTCATAGTGTTTGTGCAGGAGCGATGCATTATGGGAACTTTCTTTACACAGCTCAGCGTTTTGTTTTCCTGTTTGGCTTCTGAACTTCTGAACGATCGCTATATGGGGAGACTTAAGGGCACTATTGAGACAACTGAAGGTATGCCTGCAGCTTGAGATTAACTCTTAGTTAGCCTTTCCTTCTCCTTTAAGAGGAATAAGGTTTCAATTCTACCTCAACTTAATTATAAGATTTACAGAAACAAGGGGATAGATCAAGCCTCTACATTTCCTATAGGCTATGTAAGGATTTATTACGGATGTTTCCGTAACAACAAGCCAAGATAACCATAATCTTTCTATAGTCAAAGCAACAATCAGCTTTAGGTTAGGCAAAGGGTTAAGATAACGTTACTAGGTGTCTGTGTGCATGTACTTTCCTCGTGAGCAGGGATCACCAGCTTGTGGAAAGAAAAGTCAGACAGTAGTTTATTATTAGGCCAGGGATATCTAACACGCTCCAGCTCTGTCAATATTTACCTCTTGCTTATAAATCTCCCTACAGACATAGGAGCTAATGTAGATTTATAGCTGCTGATATTAATGCTGGTCTTCATCTCTGTGTAATGAGTTCATTAACCTCTTAACTGCCAGAGAGAAGCAAACCATTAGTAATAATAACAACCTAGAGTGATACAGTTATTATATTATATTTTAAGGGGTTATCCAAAGATAAATTGTAATTTGGTAACTGTGACATATATAATAATAATAATAATAATAATAATAAAAGGGCCACAGTGACATGCCTATTGAGGGTACTTTGTGTACAGGCAGGGTGACTTTTTGACACCCATGAAATAAATAGCACTCAGATCCTGTTAATTGTAATTGAAAGGTCACTATTAATGTAATAACTTCTTTCTTTGACCCAACATTCTTCTGTAAGTAAAAGGCTATAACGGCATTCTTATGTGCACATATTTATTATAAAAAATACAAAAATATATATTTAGAATGTATACAAAATATTCCATATATAATTAAATATAAGTATAATTACATAGCAATAAGTACATTGAATAACATAAAGCACAGTTTGCAGGCAGCAATATTTAGGGAAAGTGTCACAAAATACTATTGTTACAGTCTCAGGAGAATATTCCAATGTACAGCTTTTTAATGCTGCTTATTTAGAGATTTGCAGTTATACCTCAAGTGAACTCAGATGTTCTGCAGAGGTAAGCTATCACTACTGTTGCTCAGTCCTGAACTTGGGTGTTTTAGAAATTTAAAACAATGAGATTCAGAACCACCACAAAGTCCCAATGAAAGATTGTCAACTCTATTTCATATCTCTCATATCAGGATGCAGGGGGTTAGGCAGCAAAAGCATCATGGAACGAACACTGAGATCCTAAAACCTCAAAGGATTTAGTCTTTTTTAGTGTCTGTAATTAAAGGAGCTAAGAGATCTGTAAGAATATATCTTAAGTGGGTCTGTAAATCATAGCCTTTAATGTTTGATAAATTAGGTTTTCTGAAGGGACTGGGTTAAGACAGGTATTTGCCAGCCCTTAAATGTTAAAACTTGCATAATCCCCCTCTCATAGGGTTGCTCAGAGGTTTAGTCAAAAACATCTGGGCCACCCTTTTCCCTTAATATGTGAGTTTCACAAATTAGCTTCAGGCCACACTTAATATGAATACATTTTTATATTCTTGCCAATATTGAGTCTGGTTTTAAGTTAATATATAAAGCTTGTATGGTCCAGTGGTAAAAGGACACTAAAAGGAAAGTATCTTTAAAGATAAATTGGCCTAGACGTAGTGCTTTTATATGTCTGTGGTGCTTAAATCATAACCCATGAACACACTATTACAAAAAATAAGGGTTGCCAATATTTTGACTTTTCATAAGTTATCTGTAAATATACAGTCATTTTGTTCTTCTTTTTCAGCATACTTCCAGCAACCTACAGTAGTATTCAGAAGCATAGGATACTGAGCAAAGGAAGCTCACTTTGTCCCAAAACCCAGTCCCTCTTCATACCAAACATCTTGTTAATTGCCTTAAGTTTTAAACTGTGGCAGCGGAGCTGTGTTTCTGAAAGGTTCTCAAAAAAAAAGTCCTCATTGAAAATAGGATTCCGGCTTCTCCTAATAACAGTGCTCCGCTGTTTCTGCTGCTTTCCAGGAGTGATAGACAGAGTCACAAAGCAGTTGATGGTTTTAGGGTCAGCAGTTGATTGATAAAGTCCTTCAGCACTAATGAGGCGGACTCGCAGTCTCTGAGCTGTGGGGCAGTATTCTGCAGACATACGGAGGGAGCCTCCACTGTCAAGGAAAACAGCATTGTCTCCCACAAATCTGTCTCTTGAACACAAAAGATCCATGGGAAATATGGAATCCATCATCCCATCAGAAACTCTTCGTGCCATGCTGGGACTACTGTCAGTGGAGCTTCCTTCATCTGTAGACAGTGAGTTATTTCTGGACAACTCCAACTTTGCCTTCCCCTTGAAAGCCCGGGAGAAAAGCTTGTCCTGACTTATTGCTTTTAGCAAAGAGCTGCCCCTTGGGAGAGACCTCTGCAACAGAGGTGAGTTAAAAGGGGAAGAGTCTGTAGAAGATGATGTGTCGCTGTCCAAGGTACCAGATCGGCTGAGGGGATGCAGCCTGAGGGAGAAGCTGCTAGGAGAGGAGGTGGTGTTGGAACGGGATCTAGGAAGAAGAATGGGAAAACTGGCAGGGTCATTGTGAAACAGAGATTCTTTCCTTCTGGTATTGGGGCTTTCGAGCAAGGTGCAGAATCCATATGAAGTCTGCATTTTTGGAAGATGTGGGAGTGACAGCGCAGCTTGGGATTGTGGGTCAGCATTAGTGCTTTCCTCCTCTAGTGAATCTTCTGCACTGTCCACTTGAATAATGTGTGTCTCTGGGGGGGTTAGTACTCCTATGTCAAAAGCTGTCCCAGAAAGATCAGGAACAGACCTATGGAATGATCTCATTTTAAGGGCTCTTTGGGATGGAAATCGAGGAGGGATGCAAAATTCAGGAATTCGGTCCGGCGTGAGGACATTGGGACAACTTAGCGGACCTTGCCTCCTTAATGCAATGACCTCTCTTGTGGTCAGTTGCAACTCCAGACCTTGTGTATCTGCTGTCTTGAGTTTTTCAAAGAGCCACATCTGTCCGGTTGGTTATATCTCCAAGTCAGTTCTGCAATTCCAGTTAATATCCTGTGATAGCAAATACATAAATAAAAACTGATTAGAAAGGCAAAGAAGAAAACAGGCTATAAAAGTATATCACAGGAATTTGCATTGGTTTTCAAAAAAGAGCAAAGGAAAGTCTGTATACAGTGAAACCACAGAGATTATGTTCCCTGAATAGCACTAGGGATCTAGACTTAACCTAATAAATCATTTATTTATTGAAAAGGGTTAGTGTGGTCAAACATCTGCAGTTTAACTGATAAAAGTATTATGTTTTCATCTGTAATACTGACATACTGGTAATTACACTTGGCCAGAAGAAATTATATCGTTATTATTTAACATAAAAGTTATCTTATATACATTGCACTCTGTGACCATGTGAGAAAGAAGAGAATTAAGTTACCTGTAACTGATCAATATTCACGCTCTTTCCAAAACACCAGGCAGTGTGAAATGAACAGCTGCTGTAGCCAGAGAATATTCAGTTCCACTCCCAGCTCTGAGCTCTAACTGAACTCAACCACGTCAGGCACCAGTATATGTACGAGAGCTTGCTAGGCTTCCAGCCAATCAACTTAGCTCCTACCTCAGGAGAGTAACATAAGGTAACGAAGTGACACCATAGAGCCGTGTGATAAGCATGAAGCACTTTATGGGTTGCCAAGATTCCTTTTAAAACACATCCCACAAAATTAGCTTGTACATTGGAGAAAGTCAGTAGACAGAACAGAATATACTTTGCTTTTCTCAGCAGGTTTCAGTGCTGGTATAAATAGATGTGGTTATATTTGCACAACAATGATTAGCAAGATAAAAAAAAACAATGTAAGGTAGGGTATTTGTAATACAGGTATTGGACCTGTTATCTAGAATGCTTGGAATCTGGGTTTTCTGGATAAGGGATTTTTCTGTAATTTGGATCTCCATACCTTAAGACTACTAAAAAATAATTCTAACATTTTTAAAATTTTTAATTATTTGATTATAATGGAGTCTATGAGAGATGGCCTTCCCGTAATTCGGAGCTTTCAGAATAACGGGTTTCTGGAAACCGATTCTATACCTGTAATAAGCAAGCACAAGCTTACAGCCTAAAGAACTTGGTCTTTTATTTTGTAATCAATGGAAAACTGTTGTGTTTGTAATATACATATATTTTAATTTCATGCAAATTGAAGGAGAGCGTAAAGGAAGTCAGTCTTCTCCACAAGATTTGGCTCTTCACTGCCATTCTCATAACTATACTGTAAGAGATGAGCCTCTGATCCACTGTTTATGTCAGTTTCATTTGATCATTAAAGGAAATCTATACCCACAGAATGAATACTTACCCAACTGCTAGTTTATATTATGTTAAGTGACCTATTAAAGAACCTCACAAACTGTAATATTTATCAGTAAAGATTACACTTTTACATCCTTTCCCTTGAGCCACCATTTAGTGATGGGCTGTGTGTTCCCTCGGAGATCACATGACCAGAAATAATGCAGCTCTGACTGTAACAGGAAGTAGTGTGAAAGCAAAAGGCAGAACTCTGGCTGATGGGGTTATACAGGCTTGTTTGTGTGCACTGTGAATCCTATGATCCAGCGCCGATACTAGGGGTAGGCAGAAGAGGCAGCTGCCTAGGGCGCAACAATTACGGGGCCTCTCCTGCCTACCCCTAGTCCGTGCTTCTTTGTCATTGCCCCCGCCGCCTGTCATTACGCGGGGGGGGGGGGCAATGCATCGCATCCCATCCCATCCCCCCACCCCGGAACTACACATGCACATGCAAGAGGGGGGATGAAGGTGCAGGGGTGAGGTGGCCGACCTGGTTGCCTAGGATGCCCGGTCGCCTTGGCCCGCCCCTGCTATGATCCCAGGGTGTGGCCCTTAAATCTTAAAATGACAATTAGGAGCACATACTACTAAAAGAATATATTTATATGAAAATGGTTTATTTAGATGAAGCAGGGTTTTACATATGAGCTTGTTTATACAATATAGTTTTATAGAGACGGGTAGAGGGTATAGTTTTCCTTTAAGTAAAAATGATCTAACCACTGCATCACATTGGACTTCTTATTTTCTTTTTGTTCTACTATTTACAAGTCTGGAACTGAAGATGTTGGGGCCCCCCAAATCTTTCAAATGTATATAGTCTTCCTTTCAGACCCAGTCATGATTCCATTATGTACCATCAGGATTTTATCCATTAAATATTCATTTATATGACATTCCTTTTTACTTTATAATCATCTCTTCATTTTTTCCACTTCTTCATCCTGTACCCAAGAAAATATATAATATTATTCCTGTTTACAAGTATTCATAAAGTTCAGTGATGGTGCTGTACAACAGAATAATAGTACAATAGCTGAACAAAAGAAAAGTCACAGATCAGTCATGCAGATTACATAAAAATACTGACCAGATAAGAGCTTGCTGTTGTCTTCCTTTGGAACATATGGAACTTTCTGGCTTCCAGTTAGCCTGCAGCTACATTCTCAGACCTTAGTCATTGCACTTTTACACTGTTTTAGCAAAGGCTTCAGTGCATGGAAAGAAATTTGTTCAGCCAAGTTGTATGAATCATGATATATAGATGTGTTCAAGTATTTAAATGACATGTCTATTTCACTGGGGTGCCAAAATGTTAGGCACCCCCCCCCCAGCAAAATAGATTGCTTTTCCTTAGGCCAGTGCTGTTAGGAGAAATGCAAATCTGTGGATTTACAGCAAATGCCAGAGGGGCTTGCAGTAAGATACTAAAGACATTCACTGATTATTGGCTGGTGCGGGGCTGTTTGGGTCTCTATGTACTTGAAATACCAGGGCCTCTCTTGAATCCCAGTCTGGATCTGACCCAAGGAAAAGCTTTGGGATCTATTTCACTGGGGGGTGCCTGATATTTTGGCACCCCCTTCCCCCTCAGGTGAACCAGACTTTACCTGTTTTTTTATTGATGCATAAAAATAAAAACAGGAGTTTTCAGGCCAACTTCTACTCCATGTACCTGCATTCAAGCTGAAGCTTTACTTTTCAGTGCAGATATACAGAGCTGAGGAGGTAAGCAGAGCCAAAGCCCTAGGCACCCACCAGTGAAATAGATCACTGCCTTTTTCCCCAGGCCCATGCTCCTGTTAGGAGAAAACTACCAGCTTGTGGAAAAAAAAATGTTCCAGTGCTGTGCCAGCATTTTACTTACCTTCCTACCGGCATCCCAGGCATCCTTTATGTGAAACTCCCTGTTCGCACATGAGTGCTTTCACATTTTTCGGGCCAACCTCTGCTCCGTGTAAATGCACTCAAGAGGAAGCTGTACTTTTCAGCAGGGGCAGGCCAAGCCGACTGGGCGCCCTAGGCAACCCGGTCGGCCACCTCGCAACCCCCCCCCCCCCCCCAGGAGGACTAGGAGCACTAGGGGTAGGCAGGAGAGGCTCCTGCCTGGCGCCCCCTAATCGTTGCACCCTAGGCAGCTGCCTCTTCTGCCTACTACTCGTTCCGGCCCTGCTTTTCAGTGCAGAGATGCAGAAGGGAGCAGATCTGCTTCTTTCAGCTTACAGAAAAAATGCAGGCTGTAAGCAGCGGAGCCAACGCCAGAGCCCTAGGCCTAAGTTTGCCCAGGAACAGTAACCCATAGCAACCAATACCTTATTTACTTTTAAACAGGTTACCAGTAAATGCTACTTGCTGATCGATTGCTATGAGTTCTGCCCTTTAAGTCTTCTTTGCACTCCAGGTTCAGACTGGGATTCAAAATAGACCCTAGCATTTCAAGTACACAGAGCCCCAAACAGCCCCTGACCATCCCACTTACCGGTATTAGTGACTATCTATGGCATATTACATCAGCCCCTCTGGCATTTGCCAGTATCCACAGATTTCCAATCTAGTGCATGCTCTAGTTTTCGAGTATTTTAATGTAGTCACAAGAATATATATTTATATGTTATATATATAGCACTTACACCAATTGTCTTGGTCCTTAAGTATGGCTGAACCTGGTTTTCCTATGCTAAGTCATAATGTATCATCTTTATGTCAACTGGTCAAATCATTTTCCACTCAGACTAATTATAATCAGTGTGTTTGGTGACCTTTAACTTCATCTTTTCAATTACATTTCATTCACCATTTTAATTCACCTTGCATGTAACACCTGTTCATAGTGTAACAGTTAGTGGATTGAAAATGGTGCCATCTGCTGGACAACTGAGAAAGAGACATTAAATACAGTACAGTGTCTGAAGCACCAATAATAACAGGTAAAAACACCTTTTTGAATTACCAGCAGCTTCTGTCAGAACAAATTCCTTTTTTCTCCATAGTTTTATCATATTTTCCTTGCGTACATTATGCTATAAAATAACACACAGCGCCATTTGTTTTATTAAGTCTGCTGCTTGTTAACCATTCGGCAACATCACAGTGCCACTCCAGCAAGAGCCAAAAGAAAGATATATTATATAAAGATTATTATAGAAAGGTATATATTTTATAATATATTTAAAAAAAAAAGGTTGCCTTATGAGCAGGGCCCTCTTTACTTCCTGTGTTATTGTGTTTGTAACAAATGTATGTTTGATATATACAGCCTTCTTTTGTACAGTGCTGCACAATATGTTGGGACTTTATAAATGCTGGTTAATAATTATATTTTTGTGACATTTTTTGTTTAATTTGTTGTTAAGCTGAATTTAATTAGCTTAGAAGTGGCTTCACTAAATGGAAAATAGAGCCATCTGCTGGCTGAATGAGAGATCGTCATGAAATAGAACTGGAGACAGCTGACATCATCATATTAGTGGGGTCGTCTTGACATGTACTTTTCTATTTTTAGTGAATTCTATTTAGTGGAATAGTGCGAGACGGAATATGGTTTTTTGACATTTGGCCCCTCAATGCTTTTCCTTCTATTTACTTTTTCCTACACTTTATAACCTGAAGGTGGCAAATTTCGCCGTATCTTTCCATGTGCTATTGCCTTTGGAGTTCCTTGTGTTTCTTTTCTTACCTCTCCCAACCTTTGTTCTGACTGTTTGCTTCTAAATGGTGCCTGATGTGGTTCTTTTCTTGAACGTTTGGTTTACAGAAACCACTGTCATATGTTTATTGTGGTAAGTTGTTAGCCCCTTGGATCCACTGCAGTTCTTCCATGTTGAAACAGCTTAGTATAAGACTAAAGGTCAAGTACTTATATTTTATAAAGCTTCAGTGATCATGCTACAGAAAACAGATAAGCAGACAGAATTCCATTGTATTCTACAGAACTTTTCTGTTATCTACTAAGTAACCTGTGCCTTTTCTCCTTATTTTCAGAATAAATGGCTGCCCCATGGCTACACAGCAACTTGTTTACCTAAACTATAGTAATGTTACTGAAGCAAACACACCAGTTTTACCAGTTCTGGTCCGAAAGTACATTATGTTTTCATTACTTTAAAACACTTTCCATATCCACTGACCAGAATTAGATACTGCATTTTTCTAGTTACCATCCTCTGCACATACTGATCAATACTGATTAGTCAGCTGGGAAGGATACACAGGCTGATAAGTGAGCTCTAAGTTAGGGAAAGTCAGTAAAAAAAATTAGATTGCAATTTGTGGGACAGGTTATCCAGTCGGGGCCTTTAAAACCCAGTATGGTGTGTTTAGTAAACAAGTTACAATGGCCCAATTATTGGCACACACTACATGGAGCATATCCCCAGATGGATACCTCTCCTTGGTTGGTGTCTTATAGGAGAGGCAAACAACTGGATCTCAGCTGGTGTCTCCTGTGGCCTGGAAAGAGGCTGAGAGAGGAACAACAATTTTTGGCTACAAAATATTATGTACCTTTGCTATAGTTGTAACCAGTGCAAAGATGTAATTAAAGGAAAGGTTTTTAAACACCCTAATACTGGGGGAACAATTTGAGATAACGGAACAATACACATTGCTTTTTTCAATCTATTGTATATGCCAGACTCTTCCCCTCCAGGAAGATATACTTTGGAAAGACAACACAGAAAAAGGAGAAAGGGCACACTGCAAAGCAAATAAAATTTACTGTACTAAAGATGGTTCCCTCACTTAAAAGAGGATTGTAACAAAAATTAAAGCTCAAACAAAAAGAGGTATCATGGATATGTAGATTAAAGGGGTTGTTCACCATTGAGTTAACTTTTAGTATGATGTAGAGAATAATATTCTACGAAAATTTGCAATTGGTCATCGTTCTATAAAAAATAAATAATAAAGAGCAATTAAAAAGTTGCTCAGAACTGGCCATTCTATAACATACTATACGTTAACTTAAAGGTGAACCGCCCCTTTAAAGAGGGTGAAAAAGGGCACCCTTGTCTGGTGCCTCTCTGCAGTTTATAATCTGAGCCCCCTAATTTGAACTCTATCTTGCAGGCATGCGTACAGTGTCTGGATTAAGGCTCTGAACTGGGGTCCTAGTCTATATTGGCCCAGTATTTGCTATATATATGGCCATAGTAATTTGTCAGAGGTCTAATGCACCAGCCACACTGTGGCCAGAATTTCTATGCTTCACAGAGAGATATGTATACCTTAAAGGAGAACTAAGATCTAAATCTGATTATGGCTAGGAATGCCTTAATGTATATACTAAACTTACTGCATTGCCTAAAGGTTCAGCATCTCTATAACAGGCACTATGGCTCTATGATGTTCTCCTGTCATATAAGCTGATGCTGCAGGACTGATTATTAAATTCTGATGCTAATTGCTCATGTTTCTGAGCTGCCAAGTAATAAGTATCGGAATTAATTACTAATCAATTGGGTAGCATAATCTGAGCACCCCATTGGAAAACATTTTGAGGATTTTAGCCCCTGCAATAGATCAGAAACACAGATGTGACTTTGCTGCCCATTTAAGGTTATCCCTACTTTTTCCTCCTATTAGAGGGAATTAAATCCCTTATTATCTTCACTTCAATGCTGGAAAATCTGTCAGAATTCTGAGCTTTTTTTGTTTGGCTGCCATCCCTAAATTCTTTGGATACTTTCAATTCAATTAACTTATTATACAGCTCTTTAGCTTTGTGCGTTGAGGTCTGCTGTAAGTGTGGAAATATGTGGAGTTCATTTTATGCTGCCTATAAAGCATATTCTGATTCTGGTTCTAAACAGTGGAAATAAGCACTGAGATAAACAGGTTTAAAGAATGTTTTAATTATAACCTTCATAGTAATATACTAAAATGTATATGAAGGAATATCTCTCTTCTGACTCTTTTCAGCTTTTAAAAGAGGGTCACTGACCCTGGCAGCTAAAAACTATTGCTCTGTGAGGCTACAATTTTATTGTTATTGTTACTTTTTATTGCTTATCTTTCTTTTTTTCCATTGAATATTTCATATTTTTAAACATATATTTATGAGGAACAGAAATTAGAAAAAGGGAGGGGGTAACAGAAAAAGAAGATTGCAGACCCTCTTCTATTCATATTCCCAAATCTTGTTCAAACCACTGTCTGGTTGCTATGGTAAAATTGCACCCTAGCAACCAGATAGCTGCTGAAATATCAAACTGAATAGCTGCTGCACTTAGTTAGTGTGAATAGTTATGCACTTTACAAATCTCTCTGATATTATCTTTAGATCGACTTGCACTATGGGATTCATTGATATCAAATACAGAGCTCCTTTAATGAAAAAAACTGCAGAAACCTTGCTTAGTATGATGCTGTTTGTATTGCAGCAGTATGGATGGTTAATTTGCACAGCAAGGCAAATAAAAGACCACTATACTTTCTGTTTTCATTTTAAATTTGCAGTACGGTATACTTAAAAATGTATAATACAATAGATGCATTGTCTTATAACCAAAATATGATTTGCAGACCAGGGAAAATCTGGTCACTTTATTACATTTTTTGACAAGGCAATCATTTTCATAGCACGGGACAGCAATCTGTGTCTGCTGTTTGATGTTGGCTTTTGACAGAGCAGGGAAGGTTAAAGAGCAGTTGAGGTAACGTCCCACTGTAGGGAACAATTGTTTGTCCTAAACCCACCTGACCCAGAGGATCCATGCATCATTACCTGACGCACCTGGATTTGTTTTGATCTGGGTTGGTGTCTCTTATAGGATACAAGATCTCTCGAAGATTCAGGGACAATGTATGTTGATTTAATGTAAAATAAATTGCAACTAACACATCTCTTCTAGATGGATTTCTAAATATGTCCCTGAATTTTCAAGTGATCTGGTAACCCTAGTCTCTGAGGCTGTTTTTTCAGTAAAGGTAGTAATCCTATTTATTTGCCTCCTGTTTAATATGTTCATGGAACTTGTATGAGTGAAATACTCATTCCAGTTGTATGTTACTGTAGAATATCTTGGTGCTTTGTAAACAAACTACAATTAAAGCAATAGTCATGGGAAAACATGTTTTTTTCAAAAGGCATCAGTTAATAGAACTTCTCCAGCAGAATCCTGCATTGAAACACATTTTTCAAAAACACAGATTTTTTTTATATTTAATTTTGAAATTTTACATGGGGCTAGCCATGTTCTTCATTTCCCAGGGTGCCACAGCCATGTGACCTGTGCTCTGATAAACTTCAGACACACTTTACTGCTGTGCTGCAAGTTGGAGTGATATCACTCCCTCCCTTTCCCCGCCCCCCAGCAGCCAATCAGCAGAACAATGGAAAATTAGCAAGACAGCAGCTACCTGACACCTGTATTGGTAAAGTGATAGATATGATAACAGCACAATAGTAAAAAATCCAAGTCCAGCTGATGACTCCTCCAGTTACATCAGGAGCAGACACAGCAGACACAATACACTAAGATGGCTACATACATACCAATATTACAGCTAACACATACCTCCCAACTGTCCTGATTTTTATGGGACAGCCCTGATTTTAACAGCTCAGCACGCAGTCCCGAATTCTTAAAGTCCCTTATTTCTCTTTGATCCTGCACTGAATGCTTAAAAAGATACAATGTTTCTCAAACTTAATTAAATAAGTGGGTTTTTGGCATAGCCCAGAAAACTTAACATGCAACACCTGCAATAAGATACAGTTGTAACTAAACAGGTCTCTTGGGGAACTGAGACTCACAGCTTAAAGGTCAATTTTACCAAAACTGTAATGATACATAAAACAAAACCCCCAGAAATGTGTTCAAACTTTAAATAACTTGCCAAATGTAGTAAAATGGGAGTGATATTTAGGAGGTGTGGTTGCCAAAATGGGCGTGGTCAAAGATTTTGCCACGCATAGAGCGCTATTTATTTTTGTCCCTCTTTACATTTTTCAAATGTTGGGAGGTATACTAAAAATGTATTTATTGGTTTAAAAATAAAAATTTAAAGTTTATTATTTGCTATGTAAACAGTGCAATTTAGAAATAAAATTACATTATAAAAATCATTTCAGAATCCCTTTAAAGGAGAAGGAAAGGTGTAATCACTGGGGGTGCCAAAATGTTAGGCACTCCCCAGTAATTAAGGTCACTTACCTTATACATCAGGCTGGTGCTCCTATTAGCAGAAAACACACCAGCCTGGGGAATGTGCATGCGAGTAATCCTCTTCCTTTCTTCTCCTTTTGTTGCAATCCCAGGGCCCCTGCCTGTGCAGTAAAGTAAAAAAAAAAAATCGTTTTTTTTTTTGTTGAAGTGCAGCTTTTCACTGTACCCCACATGCGCAACTGGCAGGAAGAGGATTGCTGGCCTGCATGTACCCCTGGTGGTGGGTTTTTTGCTAATAGGAGCACCAGCTGGGGTATCAGGTAAGTGATTCCACCTTTCCTTCTCCTTTAATAACGACAGGGCATACATTACATTAACATTTATTTATAAAGCGCCAACATATTCCGCAGCGCTGTACAATAAGTGGGTTTTATACATTGGACATACAGAGTAACATATAAAACAATCAATAACCGATACAAGAGGTGAAGAGAGCCCTGCCCAAAAGAGCTTACAATCTACAAATCCACTGAATAACAAAATATAGCCAAAAGTTACTCATTAGTTAAAAATCTATTAATTCACAGAAAATTTGGGTTGGGTGATCAGATCACTTGAAAACTCAGGGACACGTCGAGAAAATCCATCATCAGGGCTGCACTGATTGCAATAAAATGTAAATACAATCAGTTTAGCCCTGCAACATGCATTTATTAAGTGTGTCCTTGTTAAGCGATTTACTCAACCTGCTTTAAGGGCTTAGTATAACGCATTACGCACTAGCGCTTTCTATTACATACAATAATACACTTTAAAAATGTACAAATACATTTGATTAAAATGATGTTAGACTGAATGCCAGCCACAAGATGGCGCCCGTTGCCATACCAACCCTGAATCCCCTGTAGGCGCCAGAAACGCCGCTGCGCAATGTGATTCTCTGCTTTCTCTCACACCCCCACTTTTCGTCGCACATGCGCATGAAGCGCTCCGGGGTCGGGCTGTGCTTCGGGCGGAGAGACAGCGAGAGATGGAGAGGGAGTGACCCAGGGACCAGGACAGGGTAAGGGGGAAATAAAGCGGGAGAGGATGCAATGTAACTGATTGTGTAGCGATTTGTATGTATATGCTATAAGGGAGATGTACGGGCTGCTCAGGAATGTGCATAGTGAGGGGCTGGAATACTAATAATATGTAGATAGATTTTGCTGAGATTGTACGGGCTGCGGTTATATGTGGGGACACAAATGCGGCATTTATGAGTTCATGTTACTGGAGCAATTTGCTGGTGTAAAATAAAAGTGTATTTCTGAATAGAGTGTGTGTGTGGGTATGCGATGCTGCATTTGTGCATCTGCCTAATGTACAAGGTATGTGTGAGGGCATGTTGTGTGTTACCAGCTGTAAACACGTGTGGAACATACCATTTCTATATGCAGATACGTTTGGGAAAGGTATGTGCCTGTAGCCCTGCTGTGTAAGGATGGGAGCATGCTAGCATAGGGCAGGAGGCACATTCACTGACGGTCTGTTGTTAAAAGCCATTGATGAGATCTGTGTGGACTTCATGGGCTGGAAAGAGATAGGGCTGGGTGTTAGGGAAGGCTGGGAGCTGGGAGGGCAACGCTGGAATTTAAATCCTCCGCATATGTGTAGATAAGGATCCCCTCCCTGCTGGCACATGGGCTTTCTGCATGGAAAAGAGCTTTACACACACACCTACATATGTGTGTGTATATATATATATTTTTTGCAGTCTCCCAGGAGTGCTTGTCTCTTTTTTTTTATCTGTCTAAAATGTCTGAATAGAGAGCCACATAGTTCCTGAGAAAGTGTTGTATAACTGAAATACATCATATAGTAGTATCTGCAGTTTGTGTATTAAAGTTGTTCTTTGTTGCTATTAGTATTTTGCAGTAGTTACTTATGTTTATATCACACATTTGGTACTGTTTATGACCCCCACACACCCCAATTTCTGATTCTTTTTAAAGGACATGTAAAGCCTACAATGTATATCAGTTGGGCACGTCCCCCCACCCAAATGGCACCATTTGTACTGCATATATCCCCTCCGCTTGCCAGCACCATCACATTTTCCTAAACCAAATAGCAGCTTTCACCTGGTGGCCATTTTTCCTCTGATACATAATTGGATACATTTAAATCTGCAAACAGCATACACACACAAAAACTCTTATTCAGAATACATTTAACCAAGAATACAGGCTCTCACAGGCACAACTGTCTTTGCTAAAAGTTCTGCTTTGTTTGAGCACTGTAATGGTAAAGCTGAGCTCAGGAGAAAAAAATTGAAGCAGACAGCTAGAGCTGAGTTTCTATGGGAACCAGCAATGCCATTTCTTTACTGGCTGCTAGACTGGGGGGCGTGTTTAGTAATCTGAGCTTAGAACAATTGAGCATGCCCAGGAGCCTAAAGCCAAAGCAAATTTCCGAGGGAGGGGGGCGAGTGGGTTAGAGGAGGAGAAGCAAATCTAAGTGATTAAGGGGATGTTGCAGCCCTACTATTAACCTCTGGACAACCAGTGTGGTAGGTATTGAAAGATTTTAAAGAGGCTATTCACTGATTACATTTTTGTGTGGGGGGTTTACATGTCCTTTAATTTAAAGGGAAGCCTGATTTATTTGTGTAGGGTTTATCTTGTTTCATTTTTACTTAATAAAATAAGAACATAACTTGCTTATTACACATATCGTTTCTGTTCTACTTGAATTTACAGGAATTATTGGGAAATGGGCTCCTGGGCTGAAAGCAAGTCTTATACAGTAGAACTACTACACAGTTGCAGTAGTTAAATGAGCTTTGGTATCAGGCACTCTGCTGTTCCTGAGTGCTACTAATATATAACATGTTGGGTAATGCTAGTTTTTGATTGGTAGCCTTGGGGCCCTGAGGTGCCACTTTAAAGTTGTTATAATCCATCTCTGACAAGCACAGCAACAGTACCATCTATTTATGGCCACTAGGGATCCTGTTGCTTTGGTGTCCATGCAGGAGGTAGGCAAGCCATTGGACACAATACACATCACCTTGTTCCATCTGTGCATGAACGCAGGAGTGAGCAGGAGATTCAGGAGCTCTATAAGTTTTGTGCGCATGCGTAGGTTTTCAGACAGCTGATGTGCGCATGCAATATGGTATTGTTCTTGCTCAAGGAGTGCTCAGTGGGTGAATGTGACATCATCCCAGTCTTGGGGAAATGTGTACATACCATGGTGCTACTGGAAGTATAGGGTATTTTTGGAGTGTTTGATAAGTTCCTATTGGCTATTTAAAATGGGTCCTGATACATGGGTAATTGTCTTGTATAGAATTTCTTTGTCCTTTAAAAGGTTCATTTAGGAGATTAGTCCTAATGGTTTATATTGTATTTTAGTAGAAATAATTGTAATAATCGGGTATGCTTTAGCTGTACCCTGGGGCTGAGGGTTGGATTTTCTTTGTCTTTGTTTTCTATGCAGGCGGAGAAAAGCCGGAGCACTCCCATCTACCCATTTCTTTATTGGCATGGCATCTGCCTGTGTTCAGGCGCATGAAGTAGGTTTAAGCAAGGAAAGACATACCTATGCATTTTTGTGCAGAAATTAACTCCATGTGTCTGATCACAGGCTGACTCTGGGAAGGAGAAGATGGAGAAATGCTGACCTTAAGCCCTGGGGGTGTTAGCCTAAGGAGGCAGTGTGAACCTAAACCTAAAATTGTAGGTTTAGAAATGTGTTCTTGTGTTCAGTTGTAGATTTGGAAATGCGCTAATTAGTATTGATATAAGAAGGCTAACCAGACACGTTTTTTTTTTAATATGTTTAACCAGATTGAGGGAAACCGTTCTATTTTGGTCTTGCTGCTAGCACCTGAAGGGAGTGCCCGGTACAGGCAGCCATATTTGCTTTTGCACATGACTGGGTCTCTAGGCTAAATCTTGTGTTGCATTACACTCGTGTACATAACGAGAGAACTGGGATTTTCCTCACTATTTGCATTCTTAAAGTCCCGAGATGGCCACCCATCTCTACCGCATCCCTCCTAATGCAGGCAGCATAGCACTTGCCAGAGTATTTTTTACTAAAACTGTAGTGTAAGCTCTATTACAGGCATCTGCAGTGGGAGAAACAGTTTTTCTATAATACATGACCGTAAAAATGGCCATATTTTGCATCTATGTTTTACAGGTCAAGAATACATGTAGTTTAATATACAGGTATAGGAGTTGGGACCTTGTTTAAAATGAAAGTGTTTTTAATTTTTCTGTTCTACATTTTTTGTGCAACAGATCACTATATTATTTTTTCATTAAAACAATAGGCAGAAAGTATTTTTCAAGACAAGTCCTTTTTATTGTGCTTATTTTGAATATAGGGAGTATGCTTTTCATTAGCTGTCCATTAAATTTGGTTATGGATTCTCTGAGAGAGATTTTGAAAATGACCATTTCCCAGCAGAGGACATTATTTCATTAGAGCTTTTTGGTAAAATCTTCAGAGTGATTATGTATTCCCACTTCTGCGAATAAACACATTTTCAGATAACTAAGGATTCATAGGTAGAAATGTCTGTGGGATTTACAGAACATGCACAGAAAAAGTTACTGTAAACCTCGGTTAACGTTATATTTAATGGACAGAGATATAAGGTAAATACATTTCCTGTACAAACATGATGTATTTCCTGAAGATGATCCAAAATTATGCCATATGTTTCCTTACATCGTTCCTGGAAAAAAGTTTTTTCTTTCAGTGGAAATTAATTTTAAGACCTATTGAGTCCACTGTATTTTACTCAGTTTCTTACAACATTAGTTCTTCAAAAAGATGTGAATATTTAATGTAAGTGGGGTGTTAAAAATCTACTTTAAATGGGTATTGTATGGCTGCATTTGCATCCAAGCGCTCCTGACAATTTATGTAAGTGCTGGTAAACCTTGTATTTCATTTAGAAGCACTTCTAGATGTAAATAGCAAATTTGGCTATTTTTGAACAGTCTGAGCCAACTTGTCTTTGTGAATTAGCCTAATTACTTTGGGCTTCCTGAGCATCAGCTTATGTGGTTTATTTTGTACTGATAGATTAAATTGGCTGTAAGAGGTCATGCTACCTTGCTAGAACAAGCATGGGGTCACTACAGTTTTCCTGTTTAGCTCAAGAAATAACAAAGACATAGAAAGATTTTTGTGATTAAAACAATCAACAGGAATTTTTCAAAATATTTTCAGGACAAGCCCTTTTCATTGCACTCATGTTAAGCATGGAAGGTGTACAGCCCCTTTAATGCTGTACATATACACAATTGCTTTGTAAGGCCACATTTGGACTTCATTTGGCCTTCAGTTTGACAGCCCTGATATACATAGTGCCCCCATGTACACACAAAAGATTACAGATCTATAAAATATAATAAAACCTATGCACTAAAGTGGGTGATGCAAAGGTTACTGGATCAAACCAAGTGTCAAAACCACAGTGTTAAATGCATAAAACGGCATTCTTCTTGACTGTTCATAAGATCAGACAGTCCTGTTTACACTGTTAAGAGCAATTAACTTAGAAATGAATCCCTCAAAGCAACCATATTTTCCACAGAGATGGTACATGTCTAAATTTATGTTAAATTTATGAAGCTTTGAGGGGCCAGGTTCAGACAAACCATTGCATAAACTGGGTGAGTTTCTGAAGTCAGGAACTCACTTGCAATTTCTGCAGTCATTTGAAGCTTCATACATTTGGCCCCTAAGACATAAGTATAACCACATCACTGGCTCCTATTTGTGCCATGCTGTTACAGACAACCTGCAATAATGTTGGTATTAGTCAGGCCAGAAAATAATAGTAATTTACCTCAAAATTGGAGTAAATGACTACATGAGGCCAATTTTATATCTCATCATCAAGCCTCCTATGGTGCAAGATTAAAGGGAAATTATTACATAATGTAAAGCACTTATTCAAAAAAACTAAAATCTTCAAACACAAAGCACACACAATGTGGAATAGTAGTTTGTATCCAGAAAGATATACAAAATGTATCAAGCATCATAATAAAAGTGAATCATTTCTAGAAACAAACAAGAGTGCCTATGTGCCAGTAAGCACCAGACACATAGAAGGAAGCCAAAATTCTTAACCTACTAAGCTTTAGATGATTTGTATATTTATTTACAGTAAACAGGGTAGCATCATCTTAAATAACTTGTCAGTAGTATTTCATAATAATAATGAATGTGCTAATAAGTCAGTATTTTAATCAGTGGTTCATGGGAGTTTCTACATACGTTTCTTTGAAAGCAATGTAAGCTTTTGCATAAGTTACTTAAAATGTTTAAGGCTGATGCCACGCGGGCGTATTTTCGGCTTGCTGAGTATACGCCCAGCTACTGTAGATTTCCCCTACCTGTGCCTGCACCCAAATGAATGAAAATGCTTGGGTGCAGGCACATGTAGCCGATATCCGTTAAAGATATGAAGTCTCGCATTTTTTGGTGGATATCGGCTACATGTGCCTGCACTCGAGCGTATTCCATACATTCAGGTGCAGGCACAAGGTAGGGGAAATCTACAGTAGCGGGGCATATTCTTGGCAAGCGTTTTTCGGCTTACCGAGAATATGCCATGTGGCATCAGCCTAAGCGTAGGGGCCCATTGTTGTTGCTGTGGGGCCCAATAACCAGTCATTCCCCTGCTGAAAAGTTCATATACAAGGTGCTGATATAATTCAGTAAATAGATCCCAATATAAACAGCTGATGTTACTCTCTAATAAGCAGTTCATATAAATAGTTAAAATGAATAATTAATGTGCTAATAAGTCAGTCAGTTTATTGAGGGCAGTGGAATTTAAATTGGAATTAAAAACGTTTTTTAATTCATTGGTAGCAGTGGAGTTTGCCCCTGCAAACCTTCTCTGCATTGTCTTTTGCTTGATAAGCAAGTCACTTAAATTTCTAGGCACGTTACATAGTTTTCTAAACAGTATTTGTGGACATTACATAAAGTTTTAGCATAACTTAAGAAACAAGATTTCACGGGGCCTGGCACAATTGTACCCCCTCTCCCCACCCCGATGGCGGCCCTGCTTTTGATATATCAGGAGGGCTTTTCAAGTTACTCTTAGGGCAGTGACAGATGGTGGTGTTGTGTCGGGCCTGTTTTGTGGTGACAAAACACCTGAAAATACCATTGTGGGTAGTGAGAATTGCTGCAGGTAAAACCGCTAAATAATGTGAAAAAAGCGCTTTTTTATGCATTTTTGTGTAATTACGCAATGTAAGCATTTTACCAGCAGCAGGTCTAACTTCCAGTAATGAATGGGAATATTCAGGTGGATTGTCTCTGTAACAAAAATCTGTGTCTGTAATTGCCCTTTGGGAACTCTTTTGTTTGATTACTGATAATTACTGAAATACTGGATCGTGCTGGCCCCCACCTGACACTCTATGCTGCAGCAGTTGCTCAGTCTGCTGTCTTCATTATGTGCATATACATGATTAGTAGGTTCCTGCCAAAGGTTGTAGTAGACTCTCTCTATGCTCACTGCCGATTATGGCTTATTTAAAGGGATACTGTCATGATTTTAATGGTATACTTTTTATTTCTAAATTATATTGTTTACATATCAAATAATTCACTTTACCATTTAAAATTTTATTCTTGATCCAAAAATCTGAGATTTCAGAAGGAACCATTGCTACACATTAAAACTGCTTTCAGGTAACCTGTTGATTCTCCTACTCCCATGTAACTAGAGGAGTCCCAAGCTGGACTTGGATTTCTTACTATTGAGTGCTATTCTGATTTCTACTGGGAGCTGCTATCTTGCTCCCTTCCCATTGTTCTGCTGATCAGCTGCCAGGAGGGGGGTCCCTCCAACTTGCTGGTCAGCAGTAAAGTGTGACTGAAGTTGAGAACATAGGTCACATGGTTGTGGCACCCTGGGAAATGAAGAATATGACTAGCCCCATGTGAAATTTCAAAATTAAATATAAAAGTTTGTGTTGTTGAAAAACAGATTTCAATGTAGGATTCTGCTGGAGAAGCTCTATTAACTGATACCTTTTGAAAAAAAAAAAAAAACATGTTTTCCCATGACAGTATTCCAGTATTCCATTAAGGTTAAGGTAAAGGTGTACAATAGAGCCTACCCTCTGCCATTTTTATACAATTATTAAATAACATTTAAAGCTCATTTAAAAAGTATCTGCCAGCTCTCTTAGTAAAAGTGCCTGTGCATAGAATTATTGTATCTTTGCTGGGTAGTGTGAAAGGTGAGAAGAAAAAATACTTTACTGCTGAGTAGTAAGCTATTTCTGTCCTTAAGGGGTATCCTATGTTACTGTGTTTTAAAGGGGCAGTTATACTTGAAGCACAAAGTAATTAACCAGATGGATGATGAAGCTGCTTCCTTGGTGGTATACAAAACAGTAAACCCCGTTTAAATCAGGATCCTGTCTGGAGTTATTTTCACTCTTGTGCTGTCTGACCTTTCATTTCAACATTTCTGTCACTGTTTACTGCCAGATCCTCAGTATTTTTATTATGTTAATTTTGAATGAGGTGTTCTCTCACAGATGTACTATAAAAACCTAATTGTTCCTTTTTATAATCTGCATGTGCTTAAATTCTATATACACTGATACATTAGTAGGTGGCTTTGTCTGCTAAGAAATGTATCAACTAATGTATTAAACTTTAGGCTTTATTGTATAAAAATATACTTGCTTTATACTTTATTTAACTTATAAAGAAGTTTATAAGTGATATCAATTTACATTTTAAAAAAAGTGTTGAGTTTTTTTATTAAACATTTTCACATAAAAAAACAAATCCAGCATGTAAACTGTTACACTTGAAAAAAAAAAAAAAAAGGGAAATTTTTGTTGTTTGAAAATTATACATTTTGTAAATATGAACCAATGTCCCTCAAACAGTTTTTTTTCTATTTTCTGAATGCACTAATTTTACAAGCCATTTATGTGACCTTTGATGCATGCAAAATAATTATGAACCTATAATGTAACCGACTTAACCACAATTACACTGTAATGCTTTTTTTAAATACAAGAGTCCCATTTATGTGGTGTTAGCATTTATTGAACTGTATTTCCTTAATTAACGAACAATACTGCAGTTTTTTTCATATTTCTGGGTAAAATAATTCATCTACAAGGTATTATTTTGCTTTAAATACACTCCTTTTTTTATTAAAGCAAAATATGGATTGGCTGTTGTGGATTAATATTCCTTAGATGTATTTGTGTTTTCGTTCAATATGAGACGTACTGTGAACCATCCTTTTGGAGGAAAGATCTGTTTGTCTTCTTATTACAAAAAAAACATTTTCAATACCTAATTATATCAGAGCATCCCCAGAGAAGCTTGCAGGGTGAATGCATGTGAGGTTCGACAAAAAGTTGACCTGCACCCAACACTTATCTGTCCACTCCCAACCCAAATCCTGCCTGACCCAGAGAGCCCAGCACTGTTTATATACCTGTATCTGCCCTGGCCATTTCTGGCATCTCTGAAGGGGACTGGGTGAATCAGGTACAGAGGAGGAAGTGGGCATCCCATACCCTCCTACGACCTGCCAAGAATGTGCATTTGTTTGCTCTAATCTAACTGACCGCGGTTTCCACAGGATTTAGGGTGGCCTATGCATCTGCATCCCTAATGTAGCCCTCCAAGCCGCTGACATTATTTGTGTGTTGAACTTTATAATTTAATCGTATTTGGGGACCAGAATCTATTTTGCAAAATTGCAATTTTTTACATTGATCTATATGCTACTAAAAACGTTTTAGAGATCATACCCTGTAATGTACCACTATACCCTTGAGATTTTCCAGTTTGTGCTTTTGATGTTGTGGTCCACCAGTCTGGGACAATGACTGCTTTTAGCAGCAAAGGGAAAAAGAAAATCAATATAATTTTTATTCTTTGAAAAACAGTGTGTTGTTGGTTCTTTGGTAGTGAAAGAGTGAAATGGAGACAAAAAGTTCTAATATTTCATATTAGTTAGGAAATCTTAATTGGAAATGTTTCTCTTCACATTTACTGTATGTGTAGCTTATTAATTAATCATGATTGCAGCACATTTGCTGGCTGTTACTTTGCTGTGCCCTAAATACAGCAGTTTAATGAAGAAACAAACAATGGAGAACAAAATCGAGCCTGACATAGAAATGTACTAATGAATCCAAAATGGCACCGTGGTAGCACCTAAATCTGCATTATCTTGCTATAGTTGCTATGTGAACCATGAGCCAAGGATCTAATGATTAGCAGTGGTTCCCATTCTGAACAAAGAGACACACACTGCAGTAAAGCATCCTCATCTGCCAAAGGTTCAAAAGATAATAGAGTTTATATTAAAAATTAATAAGATAAGCACCGAGATAAGTAACAAAAAATGTGTTTTAGCAGAATCAAAAGCTGTGACTACTTCTTAGTTATAGCACTGAACTTACCAAACAAGCAAATCTTACCATGTATGGCCACCTTAAGGATAGTGATTGGCTTACTTCAGATATGCCACTGAAGGCCTCTGGTTATAGAAAATGCACATTCATCCCAGATTAACCCATTTCTAACTTTCTAACTTTTTTTTTCTTCTAAATGTTTAATAAACAAATTTGGCTTTAATTCTTGTATATATGTGGCCTTCTATCCCACATGCTAGGACAATTGTTCAACTAAGGATAAAAGCAATGCCGAGTATGCTTTATTTTCCAAATCCCTTAAAAGTGAAACTGAATCGTAAAAGGGCACTTCATCTGTCAGAAGTTCCACTATCAAGAGGTGACGCTGTACTGTGTTATTGAAAGCTCTGTGAGCTGATCCTTGCAGTAGTGGGGGCAGTGGAGCTGAATCCAAAGTAATGAACATTTCCCAGATAGATACAGATCAACAAAGCTTTTTATTTTCCTGTCAAAATGTAAAAGCATACAGTCACCAGTCTGCTGCTTCGTTATGGAGCCAGCAGCTTATCAAGGGCCACTAGTGTCTCTCAAACAGCTGTAGTTTAGTGTCCCAGCTGAGGGGACGGCTGCTGTTCTGCATGTGATATGAGCAACAGTGTAGAGCACTCAGTAATAGCACAGCTGTTACTCTATCAAGTGTTTTACTCCTTGCATAAAGGAACTTGCATGTTGTCGCTTATGTGCCATGTAGCTCTGTTACACAGAGAAGCCAGCCAAGGTTTTCTGGCAAATATCTTGCTTCATAGAGTCTGTGTTCCTGCTTGTATAGTGGCAAAGGAACTCCATTAACAAGAGACAATAGTTCTATTGTTTCGTGCTGTAAGGCGATACATTTTGCTTTACAGTTTAGAAAAGTGTATGGGAATAGAAAACAATAGCAAATCAGTTCCAAGTACAGTCATGTACAAAATAAAATGGAAATTATTGCTAAAATCCAAGCATCGTTTATAGTATATTAACATACACAGGACATCGAGCTGCTCTTGTAGGATATTGCAGTAAAAAGAAAACTTTAATGTGAAATTCAGTGCTTTAGGGACATTCAAATAATTCTAGTACTAGCACAGGATAGCAGAAATATGATATTGATACAAAATACTTTGGTTTTATTCATTATGGTTTATAATTCAGATTTGTTATGTAAGACTATATTAAGATATGGTGATTCCAGTATTCTTGAATAAACAGAATCAAAATTTTTGAGTGTTTTGTTGCATGTCCAAAAAGGTGATTTCACTTGGACAACAAAACACCCCATGTGTTCCAGTTTGACATTTAAAGGGCTCTGTACACTACATCTCTGCCTGACAGAGAGATGCCACTATGAAAGAAAATGTAATTCTTAACAACTTTACAGCACACTTAGGTTAAAGACACGGAACTACTTAGTAGAAGCTACTTGTCACTGCTACTAAACACCAGAAAATACCCTGTTATAGACAATACTGAGAATTGCCCCTGCTAAATACATGAGACTGTTATCAGTTAACGATCAGCATTTTAGTAGGCGTGGCAAGCAGCTGCTACTATAGCTCCATTTGTCTTCACCCTTAAAATGGTAACATTAGGGAGAAGACACACGCTGCGATTAGTAGCCATGGCTTTTTAAAAAAATGAACCTATGGGGAGTAAGTTGCCGTGATTAGTCACCGTGACCGACTTTTTAAAAAGTTTAATCTCCCTGCATCTTCACCCTTAAGTGGACTGAAAGTTATTTGCAAATATAATTGCAAATATTAAAATATAAAAAAAAATAACAATTTTGTAGCATAAATCAGTTATACCCTAGGTCAGCACTGTCCAACTTATTACATGTAATGGGCCAATTAAATCTTATACAGCAAGTTGGAGGGCCAGGTGAAATTAAAATAATGATGGCATATAGTGAAGTCTGTAGAGCCTCTGAGCAGACTGGGGGCCATAAAAATCTTTTAGAGGGCTGCATCTGGCACACGGGCCTCCAGTTGGACAGGCCTGATTTAGAACATGCTTATTGGAGGCTAAAGCTGCTGCTGTTAACAGTTGTGTCAATTTTTCTAGCAAATGTGTCTATTCTGCAAACAGACTTGCTGAGTTACTGAAAAACAAAAGGGAAAAACTAACCTAATTATTTTTTAACCCTTTTAGTGTCGACCTCAATGGCTAGCATTAGATTTTGCTAGGCAGTGTGTTTCCTATAGCCTACTATTAAGCCTAGAAATGTAGATTCTACTGTGTGTATTAGTGTAAAAATAAGGGCTGGGGCACACAGTGTATTCTCTGTGAAAGCACAGGTTTGCTGATGCCTGTCAGATTGAAGGCAGGCAGAGGATGCTGGAGGTCCACTGTAACATCAGGAGGGCTGCCATGTGGGCCAAAATGGCAGTTATGCAGAACTGAGGGGGGGGGGGATGGTTGGAGTCATTGGAAACAGCAGGCACATTGTTTCCATATATTACTTTTGGCTGGCCACTAGTTCAAACTTCTCTCCAGTTGGGTGTGAATCAGAAGCAAGTCAGCATCTGTGAAAGCCTACAGATCCATTCTGCACCTGGATGTGCTGCAGATGGTAGATGATACTTCTGTGGCCCTAATGTCCAGTTATCCACAGGTCAAAAATTCTAAGATATGTGACATTTAAAGGGAAAATGGCATATTGAGGTTTGTCATTACAGATTAAAATGGCAAAGTCGTGGCGACTAATTGCAACTTGTATATTAGCTTATAGAGGCTAAATCGCTGTGATTAGTTGCCGTGATTGTAGTCATGGCAACTACTCCCCCATGTGTCTTCACACTAAAGGTGCCCATATACGTGAAGATCCACTCGCTTGGAGAGGTCGCCAAGTGAGCGGCTCTTCACCCGATATCCGCACCTATGGGCGATATCGGGGAACATGTAGGCTGTTTGGGGCCAAACGATCGAATTATAATGATGGCAATGGGGCAGTCGGTTCCAACCCAGTCTTTTGTGTTCAAATGCATATTAATGACCTGTCACCAAAAACCCTGCCAGCATATTTGCACAGTGTCCACTTGGGTCTTCTTGGGCCCCCCAGAGAAGCTGACACCGAGGTCCCACTCTCACAGCAATTAGTTGTAGATGGATATGTCCCACTGCAAGGTCATGTGGTACAATGGATTGTCAGTTGGACTCAAAATCTACAGGCATTTCCAATTAAAAATGTCATGCTTTCTAGAAAAGGTTTTAAATTTGCAAAGATGTTTCATAAATATATATATATATATATGTGTTTTTTTATTATTATTGACGGTGGCTAACACGGTACTACAGTTTTTGTTTTGTGACAAAGATTTTTCACAAATTATATTCGACCTTTTTTATTTAAAGGGGTAGTTCACCTTTAAGTCCAAGCAACTTAGCAGTTGCTCTTCATTATTTATCTTTTATAGTTTTTGAGCTGTCTTTTCTTCTGACTCTTTCCAGCTTTCAAACGGGGGTCACTGACCCCAGCAGCTAAATAAATTTGCTCTGTGTGGCTACAGTTTTATTTTTATTACTTTTTTTTACTTCCTATTTAGTACCTCACCTGTTTATATTCCAGTTTCTTATTCAAACTACTGTCTTGTTGCTAGATAAAATAAGACCCTAGCAACCAAACAGCTGCTACATAACTGAAAAAAACACAATTAAGACCAGTTGCAATTTGTCTCATAATATCATAGTCTACATCATACTAAAAATTCATGTAATGGTGAACAACCCCTTTAATGCAGTAAGGTGCATTATTGGTAAATAGGGCAGCAGATCACCCTATGTGCCATTATCCTAATTGTTTTAACTTCTTTCCTGTGTGGGTATCGGATTGCAGGAAACAGCAGTATTTATTTCTGTTTATTTCTAAATATCTTATTTTGAAAATGATATAACTCTTGTTTTGCGATTGGGGGTTGTGGGATGATAATGGGATGAAATATGCTGACATCTTTTATTTAGGAAGAGTTTACAGAACCCTATTTAATATTTAAGCTTTTGTTCTTAAACAGATGTGGCTCAGCGAGGCCTAGTTATGAGAACCACATGTTGGACAAGGGTAGGAATTGTAAACATGATATGAAACAGATAGGAATGTGGTGCAAAAATTACAACCCATACTCACTGTTTCCTATCCATGTGGGTCTCTAAGATTTAAAAGTGTTGTGTTTTCCTGATCTCTTAACATTGTGCTTTGTTCTTCTCTGAGGCTGTGTACTGGGATAGAGCGTAAAATACATAGCACCTGATAAATAATAAGTGATTCTTCGGGCAACTTAATGAACTGTTTTGCTTTACTTTATGAAACCAAATAAGAATACCCTTTGTCTCAAAAAAAGAACTAGCATTAAGTTATTTCTTCCAGGGGCACAAAGTTAAATATCCCTTAAACAAACATACATCCTTCAGTCGGCTGAAAGTTTCCCAGAAGGTAATCTGACTCCTGAAATGTATACTGCTGGGACAGGGATTCCCCCTTCTGCTGCCAAGTTCATAATTATTCTAATAAGCACTATCAAACATATGGTATAAATTACTCAGGTCATGGAGTAAAGCCATAACTTGGGGACTGCATGTGTGATTCACTTTTTCAGTCTGTGTGAGTCAGCAGCTTTGTCTTGACGTGTCATTCGTTTCATATTGTTTTTATTTAGAATTTTACAAATAAAGGGAAACATAGTTTTAGAAAGTATGGTGACATGCTTTCTCTTCACAATGTTTAACAAGATAAAAAAAAAAAAAAAAAGAAAATGAAAGTAATAAACCTTGGATAGTGTGCTAATATGTTTGTATACCATATTTCTTCTTTTTAGTATAATATAAAAAATAAAACCAGAATAGACAGTTTACTTCTAGATATAGTAGGGGCTGAGGCTGTTCATCACTGACTGAGTATTTATACTTCCCTAGTCCTTGATTGGGAATAGTTGTATACCCCTAAGTTCACCCGAGTTTCTGTTATCGTTCTGGAAGAATGGTGGTTCAGAGGCACTTAGGTCACCTCTACCTACATCCATGGGATGATAAATATAGGTGTTACATTTCAAACTGCTTAAGACATAAAAGAAGGATTAATCATGGCACTGATATACACTTTATAATGTAACCTAATTTATTTTGGCAAGCACACCCAGATCATCCAACCCTATTCCCTAGACACCCACAGGTCTTTAAAGGACATGTCAACGCCAAAAATATTTTTTTGCCTAATAAAAGAAAACTCAATTATAAGCATCTTTAGTGCTTTATTTGTAAATGTAACTGCTGAACTCATTGTTGTTACTTTTTAAACAATGTTGCAAGTGCCAGGCTCCTGCTGCAAGTCAGGTCTGTAAAATCTGCTGCCTTGTGTTACATTGTTTCAAACGCCAAAGTCCCCAGGGCAGAGAATAGACAGACCAGGCAGACACTGCTTTTAATTGCAATTATATATACAAATAACCCAAAAAAACAATAATGAATGTATATTGCAAAGTTGCTTAGAATTAAGTTTTCTTTTATTAGGCAAAAAACTATTTTTGGGGTTGACGTAGTAATTTCCAAAATCACCGACCCCTATTAAAACAGCATCATAATACATACAGAGTATCCCTCTTGTTATTCCTCTAAAGTCCATGTGTGTGGTTGTAGATTTTAACATTCTTATATCCAGCTTTCAACAGTTCAAATATGGAGTGTTGTTTTTAATGCCAAATCCTTAGTTTTCCACGTGCACAGTCTTAATTTGTTTGTGAATGGACTGCAAGATGAACCACTACAATATGGAGCATGGAATAATTGCACCAAAAAGAAGGCATCCTTTGTTATGACTCACTGCACTTAGTTATTCCAGCATTTCTGCTGTCACTCAATAGGAAATGCGCTGCTAACAGAAATCAAGTCCAGGAGTTGGCTGATGTCACTCTCTGTGATACCGCCCTACTGCCCCAGGCTGTCTTTATGTGCAGCTGCATTAGCATTTTTAGCGCATGCGCATTGTGCTTAAAGGAAGTATTAGTATCTTTACAAAGATGGCGCCAACGCTTAGAGACCCGGGATAAGAATTTAGAACACCTACAACTATTTAAAAGTTTATTCGTTAAGCTTAAAACCTAGCAATCTTACCTTTTGGTTGATGGTGGCAAACTTTTATTATAAAGAGAGAACATCTATGTTTGCATTTGCATCACCTCCTCCATGCTAATACCTACAAACATCTTTCTTTGTACAGTAAATTGTCCAGCAAATTATCTCCACTGTTTTATGGGTAAAATTACTGAATCTTCACAGATGATTTTCCCCAGGAGAAACTTCACCACATTTTTCTTTTAAAAGTGTACATAATAAATATCAGGGATGCACCGAATCCAGGATTTGGTTTGGGATTCTGGCCGAATCCAGGCCTTTTTTGAAGGATCTGGTTACGGCCAACTTCGGTAAACTTTGTGAAATTAAACAAGTAGAAATTTTGCACTAATTTAGCGTAATATGCCCTTTTGTCTTGTTTGTTGTAAATAGAAATATCAATTCCCACCAGTTGCACCATCATAGTATATTGGTGTGTGATAGTTTTGAAGTAAGACTGCTCTTATATATGGTAGATGTCCATACTGTAAGTTTACAAACTACATCAGTAGGCTGCTGCAGACTCTACTTGTGCTCACTACTGTAAGGATTAAAACAGTGTTATATGCCCCTGAAGGTAAATTCCCTCTTCACAATACATTTAGTTTTGTTTTTCATGGCTGTTGGGGATAGGCTTGGACGTGTATTATTAAGACTTCTCTGAACACAATTTACCCTGTAAGGCTTTGTTTAGATAACAGATGAAAGATGACTGCACAAAGCATTGATAAATAGCTAGCACACTTCAACAGAAATCATGATTTGAGCTTCAAAGAAAAACATTCTTATGCCATTTTAGTAACTTTTTTGGTGTTATCTGATCCTTTAAAGGCTATCTGTGTTTTACAGTAAGCTTACAAAAATGTTGGCACTAATTGTAGTCAGTCTCTAATACACAAATATGGTCAATTCATGACTAAATTAATTTACTCTTTTAATGTAGTTACTTATACCAATTACAAGGGAAGGTACAGTTCTTCTATGTGCTGTACTCATTTAGTAACATTTCTGTTCAGCCTTCTGCTGGTACATCCCTGTTCATCAAGCAGTAGTAGATGGCTCTCAGTTTTGTGTATTCTAAATTCAGGGTACAAATAGGAGGTTTTTTAAGTTTAATTAACTCGTTCCCTAGGCAAATCAGGGTTAGTGACTGTAAAGCTGGCAGAGATGACATTGCTTACTAAAAGCTAAAACAATGTCTGCCCAATTTATACATTGTTGGGGTTTAATAATAAATCTACAAGGCAAGTTGAAAATAACATTGGGCAGCATGCATTGGGCTGTTAATGTGGCCCTCTCCTGATGGGTCTGTCCTTCTAATGATATAATTATTGGGATGGGAGCCAAATGATTGAATCAGCTTGATTTAAGACTATGTGGCATCTTTCTGTTAAGTGATCTTTCCCTAAACTTTCTGTGTGGTATGTGTTCTTCCTGTTTTCAGCATTTCCAGAGTTAATTTTATTATGTATTCTGTGTAACCTTTAGTTCCCAAACTGTAAATCTTTACATGTGACAAGTAGATCACCGTAGTACAGTGTTACCCACAAAGTTCCATTATATCAACATTATTCACACGGGGAAAATATGACTTCAGGGATGTTTGCTGTCTTTTTTTTTTTTTGTGCTTTTTTTGATTTTATGTATTTGCAGATCACTGATTTGTTGTGTACATGCCCCTCCCCTCTTTAATTCAGTGTACAGTTTAGCTGTGTTTCCCTTGCCCCACCTGTCCCACTAACTCATTGCAGAGACAGAATGCGTTGTCTCCCACCAGCCTCCACATTCTTTATATCTCATGCTTTTAGTTTTTGCTCAGTGTCAATTCGACACAGTGAAATTCTGTTCACTTGTTAATGTGTTTTTAATATAACCTTTTCAACCCTGGATCTAATTTGCACTGCCTATGTAGCTTTTACCATAAGGTTTGTAAAATCCCATTATGGTGTAAACCGCAGATAACTTACATAGATACCTCACAACTACTAAAATGTCATTCTCAACATGTATGGTCCTGGGCCAAATATGCTGTCTGTATCACTATAAAATGATCTCTAAAATGAATGCCCACACTTACGTGCGGGTAACATTTGGCACCCCACAGTGATTTAGCCTTCCTTCTCCATTAATTGACTTCTTACTAAATTGATCATACTGTGTGTGACTATGATAGGGACCTTAAGCAGGCCATACACGCACTGATGAAATCGTATGAAACCTCTTTTCGGAAGATATTCGGTGCATGTATGTCTGCTCGACAAGGCAACTGATATTGAAAATTGACTTGTCGATCAGGCGGGTTAAATGATTTTGATAGGGCGCCATTGAAGATGCCCGAGCAAAATCTACGCTCTGGGCTGAATCGGCAGAAGGAGGTAGAATACCTATTGTTTCTACCTCCATATCTGATGATTCAGCCCTGAACATCTGTGGAGGGTGGGAACGAAATTTGCTACGTGTATGGCCACCTTTAGATTGTAAGCTCATTTGGGGCAGGGACTGATATGAATAATCTCTGCAGAAATGTGTTGGCTCTATACAAATATTATAAATAAATAATGCCCACATTTATAATTACAGGTATGGGACCCATTATCCAGAATGCACAGGACCTGGGGTTTTCTGGATAAGGGATTTTTCAGTAATTTGGATCTCCAAAACTTAAGTCTGTTAAAAATCATTTAAGAATTGAATAAACCCGATAGGATTGTTTTGACTCCAATAGGGATTAATTATATCTTAGTTTGGATCAAGTACAAGGTACTGTTTTATTATTACAAAGAAAAGGAAATCATTTTTAAAAATAAGAATTATTTGCTTATAATGGATTCGATGGGAGATGGCCTTCCTGTCTCGGGTTTCCGGATAAGGGATCCCATACCTGTACCTGTTTTTCTTACTGCATTTTATTGAAACAAATTTTTACAAAGGTATAACAAGTGTTTGTAAATGGCAGTGAATATTTAGTACTTAGAATTAGTTATTTAGTATTATTAATCCATTATTTTACCTTTGTGAAAGTTTTCACTAATAATAAAATTTAAATATAAAATCCTTCTATTTCATTGTTTATGTAGCTCTCATTTTCATATTTATTTTTCCCTTTGCCTGCTATAACTTTGCCTGCAGCATATTGGGATATATATGGATATATACATCTCCTTTCTCCTTCTGTTCCATGTGACCTACATAAAAGCCCTTCCAGATGTAGGTTTCCTTTCTCTGCTTGTTATATTATTCAGCTTGAGTAATTATCTTTAGCTATATTGTTTAAAATGTCACTCCTGAGAGCATTTATTATACAAATGCCCTGCCTTGTTTCTGAAAGGATTATATAATTGTAGGACAATGGTTGAAAGGGCAATTTGTAGCTTTTTGTTGCCTGCAGGTCAGGTGATTATTGCTTGAAAAATAATAAATAGGAAGGCAGTGGCTAAGCTCTTAATCATGAATCTGAAATTGTTTGTATGAATATGAGGTTTTTTGGCAATGGACTAACTTAATAGTTTAGTATAAGCTTAATAGCTTATAGGTCTACTTTATCTATAATTAAGCCATTGTATTTTGGGTATTGATTAACCTGCTCTTGCTTTCCAAGTATTCGGTAATTATCACTGGAAGCTTCCTTCTACTATGGCAGGCAATCTGTGTATGTTTTTTGGTTTAAAGGAGAACTAAAGTTTAACTAAAGAAGTAGGGCAGAAATGTTGTACATTATGTTTTGGGCTTTTGTACCAGCCCAAGGCAACCACAGCCCTCGAGGGCTGATCTCTTTCTATGCAAAAGCACAGGCAGAGAATCCGCAACAATACTGACATGAGCTCTCTTCTTTGCTTGCATTCAGAACCATTGTGTCCTCCAGGGTGCAGGTACACACAGCAGATATCGGTGCTCAAATGTGTGAGTTTGCATTTCTAAGTGAATATCCACTGTGTGTACCTGCACCCAGGCTGATGCAATGGTTCCGGGTGCAGGCAAGAATAAAGCTAATGTCAGCATTATTATTATTTATATAGCGCCATCAATTTATGCAGCGCTTTACAGAATAGAGGGGAACAAAAGACAGAACAGTTAACATGTACATATAAACAATTCACAAAAATGGTTTGCAGTTGCATTGGATGAGGATCAGAGACACTAGGGGGAGGGCCCTGCTCGCAAGAGCTTACATTCTAAAAGAGAGGGCTGAGACATAAGGTCAGGGTAACTAGCATGGAGTTAGAGTTCATGTAGCTGTCAGTTACTGAGCTTAGGGATCGACTCACAATATACTGTATATATACTATATAGTATAAATGTTGCAATAATAGGGCAGATCAGTAGATAATGCAGACTATTAGTACATGGCAGTGCTAAAACCAATGCATTTTGCACCATAATTTAATAATCAGCCCTGTGGCTTTAGCTAATTTTATAGCTAAACTTCATTTTCTGCTTAATCATTTGCAACAGCCTCTGAGCTTAGCTTCTCAACAGCTGTCCAAGACAACTGAGCATGTCAGGGCCGCTGACACTTCTAACAAAATCCAAGATGGGAACATCCTGTGACAAATTTAAAGGCCTGGATCATTACTACTATAGAAATGTTGTGCCATTATGTTTAGGGTAAGCACCCACAGAGTGGGCAAGTAACCACTCTGAAAATGGTTTCCACTGGCAAAAATAGATGTCGCCAGTGGAAAGCCATTCACATCGCTTTGGTTTCCAAAGTCGTGCAAAGTTGCCTGCAGGAGGCCCTGAAAAAGCTCATTCTAAACAAACCTTAATTTATATTAATATCCAAGTTATAAATTTAGTTCCACAAATTTAGTTTCCTACTCTGTCGCAAACTCTAGTAAAATGTTTATGATAAGGGACTAAAGCTGCTGTTGGGCAATTTATCAACTAAGTATAAAATTCAAGTTTTCCCCCAGGAGAAACCGGTGAAAGAGGTGGGCTGACTAATTCATTTTTTAGACCTAAATTTGAGAAAAATGTTAAAAAGAAATAGCTGAAGAGTTAGTATTTGTAGTGTATAAGGTGAAACATGTTTTGTAAAATTAACTAGATCTATAAAATAAGAGTTGTCCATTTTCTTTTTTGCTTTTTTTATACTACCCCTTTTTGACTGTGGGGCTGATTTATAGCAAGGTTTGAATTTTAATTATTTAATATTATTTACTTGTTGCTTTTATTCTTTGGCGTTTTCTTATTAATCCTCTAGCCTGGGATTTACTTTACATCTTGGTTCAAGAGTCCATAATCCTAGCAACCAGTAAGATCCATTATGAACAATTGACAACAAAAAAGTTAAATTATTTAAAAACAACTACATTAAATTAACCAATTGCAATTGTTTTTATATATAATATAAAAATAAAAAATTTATGTTGCTTTCTATTTTTAAATTTCAAAATTTTGAAAATTTCATTTTAAATATGAATTATTAGCTATTGAGTTGCGGGCCAGTCCAAAAAGCATGGGTTAGATGGTTTTGGGCCAGCACCCACTCTTGTGGGGTTGTCAGTGGGTTCAGCTCAAACTCATCCTATGGCCCACTACCTCCTTTATAGCATTCTTTGACCCCACCACTTCAGAGATGTCAGAGATGGGCAGGCAGGGGGCAAGTCTATAAATTCTGATAGCTTTCTGGGTCAGGTGAGTGTTTGGAGCAGGCAGCATCACTCTTTTTTCCCAATAGCAGCGTTGTAAGCCTTTTCATCAATTCTCTTAAATGTTTCAATTTGATATATTAGTTGTGTTAAACTGTAACAGTTGTTCTGTAACATACATTTGTAAAGCTTAATGTCAGGAAGGATTTGGTTGCTGCAACTTCTGGGAAATGCCTGCCGCTTATGTATCAAATTGTAAACATTTAGAGAACTGGCAACAAGCCAAAAGATATTAATGTTTAAATATACATTTTAAAACTCTAAATAAATGTTGAAAAAAAATTTAGATTGTAAGCTCTTTTGGGCAATTCCCTCTTCACCTCTTATTGGTTGCTGTAATTCTGTATGTTTAATGTATTTTTATTATACAGCACTGTAGAACATAATGGCACTTTATAAGTGCATGTTATGATAATAAAAAATAGTCATTATTTCTAGTAAACCATTTGAAAACTAGTGTTTTAAACAGTGCCTTACTTGACACCCCCTGAGCCCCCTGTTCTAAATTTCTAATTGCCTTTGACTAGGGTTGCACTGAATCCAGGATTTGGTTCAGGATTTGGCCAAGCTTTAGCCTTTTTCTGCAGGTTTCGGATTCGGCTGAATCCAAGTTCCTGGCTGAATGAAATCCCTAAAAATTTTAAAGCTTGTGCTCCAATTTAACCCTTCCATAGCCTATTTTGCATATGCTAATAAAGATTTGGTTCGGTATTCAGCCAAATCTTTTACAAAGGATTCAGGGTCACCCTTAGCCCCTCAGGGTCTGATTCCTCTATAGTTGTCATTAGTTTTAAAGTTGAACTACCCCTTAAAACTGAAGTGTAAGCAGAATTCTCCTTCTCATATTCACTATGAACTAGACTGTAGCTTGTTCTTCCAAAATTTTTCACAGACACAAATGGTCTTGGTTTAGATATGGGACTGCCATTGACTTATCACTGCTTTTAGTCAGTCCATAATCGGTAAATTAGTGAGTTTAATATCTTATTTAACAGAGAGAATCTCACAAAGAAGGCTGCAACCAATCACTAATATGATGTTTTCGTCATATTAGTGATATGATACATAACACACAAAGCATGGCATTAACCTCAAACCTGACTGTATATTTATTCATATACTCCTTTCTTTTCTGTTGTGTAGGAGTTGCCTGTATAAAAATGTCCTACAGCAGCATTGTGATAGCTACTCGCTCTTTGGTTATGTAAATGAACCAAGTGGGTATAGAGCGTGGGTGTATAAATGATTATCTTATAACATAGCCCACTTTGTTCTCTTCCTTGTGTCAAGACATAGTTAACTATTTCACGTAGCAACTGGAATGTTTTTGTACCCCTAGCAAGTTTTTTTTAAAGGAAAACTATTTTTTGAATTCCTGACTTGGGGCAAGTTTTGGTTGAATAAAAACAAGATTTCCTACCCTGTAAGCTGATAGTGTGCATAGAGGCTGCCTAATAGCCAATCACATTAAGCATCATAAAAGTTTATGGAGGGGCCAAATAAGGGCTAAGATTAGCTATTAGTGCGCATAGAGGCTACCTATCAGCTTACAGGAGGCTTTATTTTTTTTAGTAAATTTTGTTTTTATTCAACCAAGACTTGCCACCGATTCAGGAACTCAATATAATTCTCTGGTGTCGAGGCACTGAGAGCAACATCCAAGTGACCAAGGCGTTCCATGACCTGCATAAAAGCACTCAAATGGTCATAAAATTCCTCGGTGACTTATAATATCCCTATATTTTACAATAAGGGGTACGTTATTTGCTATGGTGCTTAGTGATGTTGTTGGTTATAGTCTGCGCTTAGTGATGTCATATATGTCAACTGACTTACTAAAACTTGTGTATTATAATGAATAAAGTACCCCTTGCTGCTGGGGCGGGCCAAGCTGACCGGGCGCCCTAGGCAACCTGGTCGGCCAACTCCGCCCACCTCCCCCGAATGGCGCATGCGTGCCAAAGCACAGGAACGGTGCAGGGGGGGCGGGGCGATTACATCGGTCATTGCCTCCGCCGCTAATGACCGCGGAGGCAATGACAAAGTAGCACTAGGGGTAGGCAGGAGAGGCTCCTGCCTGGCGCCCCTCAATCGTTGCGCCCTAGGCAGCTGCCTCTTATCTGCCTACCCCTAGTTCCGGCCCTGCCTTGCTGTAAAATTTGAGGATATTAGAAGTCACTTTGGAGTTCCATGGCCTATATAAATACACTCAACATTCCTACCGCCTTATGCTTTTATATAGTCATTGAGTTCCTGGGTGGCTTTTAATATCCTTAAAATTTACAGTAGGGTGTACTTAATTGACTAATATATATATATATATATATATATATATATATATATATATATATATATATATATATATATATATATATATATATATATATATATATATATATATATATATATATAAATCTAGTACACAGTAGTGTAACTATAGAGGGCCAGAGGAGCAAGGGGCTGCAGACAGGGTGAATCTTATAGACTGCAGGACCAAATTAAGACTTTTTTGGTGGGGCTGGGTGGGCAAATAGTCCCTGCCTGTTGCCCTCTCCATGTGACTGATGTTGTAACCCTGCCTTTTACATACCAAACATACTATATACAGTGAAAGCCAGTGATTATTGGCTCCTCAAACACACTGTACACAATGACAGACAATGCTTACCCTGAATGCAGTGCCCAGAACACATAGCAGCATTATCGGGCAATTGTTGTTGGGGGCGGGCTAGACAGTTTTATGTGCTTATTCCCCCTGATGTGGATCCCTATTGGGTCTAATAGGAACAAGTGGCCTAAGGCCCGCCCTGGCTGCAGGAAAGGATGAGGGTGGATGATGGTTGAGCCACAGGTGTAGCCAACAGAAAAGACCTTCCTCGCACACCCTTAATTCTCCAAAACAAACGAGCGCCTGGTGCTCACTGCCAGAGGGATCGGCACCCTCCAAAATACAACAATGTCCGTAATGCAATGGCACTCAAGGCTGAAAACAGGATAAACCTTTACTTCAAATCTTTTATTGCGGTAGTGCAACGTTTCGGGGCAAAAAGACCCCTTTATCAAGCATGCTTTTTTTTTTTGCCCCGAAACGTTGCACTACCGCAATAAAAGATTTGAAGTAAAGGTTTATCCTGTTTTCAGCCTTGAGTGCCATTGCATTACGGACATTGTTGTATTTTGGAGGGTGCCGATCCCTCTGGCAGTGAGCACCAGGCGCTCGTTTGTTTTGGAGAATTAAGGGTGTGCGAGGAAGGTCTTTTCTGTTGGCTACACCTGTGGCTCAACCATCATCCACCCTCATCCTTTCCTGCAGCCAGGGCGGGCCTTAGGCCACTTGTTCCTATTAGACCCAATAGGGATCCACATCAGGGGAAACGTTGCACTACCGCAATAAAAGATTTGAAGTAAAGGTTTATCCTGTTTTCAGCCTTGAGTGCCATTGCATTACGGACATTGAGCCACAGGTGTACACATGCACAGGGCCATCTTATATCAGGAGCCAGTTCATCATCATCATACATGTTTTTGAAAGAAACCCATAAAGATAGGTGGAGAATACATAAATTTTGGATACTCATTGGAGCTTGTTTTTATGATTTAGTTCTCCTTTAATCACCATTTTTATTTTTGATATACATACTGTATAATACTGCTCTCTAAAATCTTATCTATGCAACTTCGCTGTTAATATTTCGCATCTCTAAAATTTAGGCAAAATGTATTTATTGTTTCTTACAGGTTTTTGTTTTTACCTGAAATCAGATAATTGGGTTTTGTATGTTGTTTTTTTTTTTAACCTATTTCATTTAGAAGAGTTTCCCTGAATAGCCTTTTGCTTTACAATGACCTATTCATCCGTTGCAGTTTTTAGTAATTTCAAGCCATTTACTCTTATTATCTTGAGTCACTGGTTCATTAAGCGTATGCATAAGATCTAGCATTATTAATATCTAGTATTCAAACTGTGATTTTAGCATTTAGAAAATGTTACAATTCTGGCTGTGCATATTCATTTTATATCTGCAACTGTCACCTGTAGTACCCATACCTATAATGCCTAAAGTGGGAATCTTATAGAATAGAATTTTGTGGCCAAGGCAGAAAGATAACAACCCATAAAGCAAACATTAGTTGGTCTTGATAGCTGTCAGAGGAGAGTTTGATTCCTGCAGAAAACATGTTAGTCTTGCAGATCACAATCACATATTCCTGTGTGTTACTGTCACATGCAGTAGTCAGCCTGTAATTCAGTTGTTCTGTGATCCATGTGATGTCAGATTAGCTTGTCAGTGTTCCATGGACTATTAATAGCAAGGATAGGTAGGGACTGAATTAGGTGCGTGAATTAGTCTTAATAACTGGGATCAGCAAAGTCATGTACAGTGTTACTGAATTCAAAAAACATGTTTTTTTTAATGATAAAAAATGTAAGTCAGATTTCTGATGTAGCTTTGCATTATATTAGTGGTATCTGATTCTTTGGCAGACATGCCAATAAAAATATGTGAGATAACTTAATGTGCCATTAGCCTTGAGCACAGATTCAGTTTCAGTGAGTGAACAATGCTGCACTGGCTTTTCAATGCATTTCAGACAGACTTCCATGGATGAAAAAAATATGGTAGGCAAAACACACAAAACTGCTCTGTATACCATAAACTTTAGGAAGAGAGGTGGGCCAGTTACACTCAGAAGCTGTATAGCTATCTATAGCAACTGTTTGGGAGAGCTAGGTAGGAAATTTGTGTGTTAAGGCTGTTATATTTGTGTGCTTTTACAGCAGCCTGTGAAACAAGAGCTTTGCATAGCAAGCAACATCATTTTCAGCTCTGCAATATTCAAACATTTATGACTTAGAGAAAGCCTTACTGGAACCTTTGCATTGATATTAATACCTGTTTACTAATTATAATTTGGATCATTTACATCTGTTACTTAAAGATATGGGCTTTTTAGAAGCGCATTTATCAATGAGTGACTGTTGGAGTTCACCATTTGATAAAGGAATGAAAAGAAAGTGGGGGCAGGAGAGCTGCTGCCATGAGGTGATTTGAGAAACTCGACTCAGGGTTCAGCACCTGGCAAGTTACCAGTGGTGGTAAACAGCTGCACCTGGTAACTTAAAGAACCCAAATTCTGATTTTTAAGTTGGAATTTTGGCTCTTTTAGTGCAGAGAGTCAAGACAACATAGCGGAAAGTATACACAAAACCTATACAGCAAAAGGCACCAAAATATTTCCAGTTGATCCACTAAACACATCAGTTAATAACGCTTCTCCAGCAGAATTGAAATACATTAAAATTAATTTTTAAAAAAAACAAACTTTTTTTTATAAATTTAATTTTGAAATGTGATGTGAGACTATCACTATCAGTTTTTCAGGTGCCCTCAGCCATGTGACTTGTGTTCTCATAAACTTCATTAACCTTTTATTGCTGCGCTGCAAGTTGGAGTGATATCACCTCTCTCCCTTTCACCCAGCAGCCAAACAGTAGAGCCAGGGAAAAGTAACAAGATAATTGCTCCCTGACCCCTGTATTACTAAAAATGCTCCAATGCTCCACCTAATTGTAGGTATGATAACAGCACTGTGTGGTAAAAATGCAAGTCCGGCTCACCCAATTCACAGCTCCTCTAGTTGAGTAGGAGAAACAATAGCTTATCTGAAAGCAGTTCTGTTGGGTAGTGCTGGCTCTTTCTGAAAGCTTGGAATCAGGTACAATAACCTGAATTGGCTGCCTACACACCAATATTACTGCTAAAAAAAAATAAAATTTTTGGTTCAAAAATATATATATTTTTTTAAACATGTTTTTATTTTTATAACAATCGGGTTCCACATATGCAAAATATTATTGGAGTTCACTCTTGGGTGTGCCAATTTACCGTGAGTATGTTGTGGAGAAGTCCGATTGATAATTAAATCATACAGGCAAAAATATAGTATGGAAACCAACATAAACTATATACATTTCAGTTCACCGGTTCAGGACAAGGTTATTTAGGATACCTGTTTTCTGTTGTGTTGCAATGGATCCTGGGAGGCAACAATGGTTCATTTCATCCTGGAGTCGTTATGGCGTGTAATAGAGGATTAGTGTCTCTGAGACTCCCTTGGTCATACTAGGTTGTATGTTTAAATGTGTCAACTGTCAGTTGTCTGGGGAGAGGATCAAGATTTAGGTTGACCATGTATCAAAAGAACAACCATATAAAGGTGGAGGAAGCAGAACAACTCAGACTAAAAGTGTCAGCTGCGTTGTCAAGTGCCAGAGCACCCCCCTCTAACCTTACTACACAAGAAAGGAGAGCTCTCACATCTCTTAGTAAGGACCCGAACATCACCATCCTGCCAGCAGATAAAGAGCGATGCACAGTTGTGCTAAACACAACTGACTATCACTGCAAAATGACCTCGCTACTCAGTGATAGCAATACATATGAACCTTTAAGGAGAGACCCAAGCAGCAGTTACAAGAAAAAGGTGATAGATTGCCTACAACAACTTGAAAAGGAGGAAGCCATTGATCAACTTTATACCACCGCCTGTACCCCAGGGAAGCTACACCATGCTTATATGGACTCCCCAAGATACATAAAGATGGAGCACCACTCAGGCCTATTGTCAGCAGCATAAATTCAGTGACTTACAGCATTGCAAAATACTTGGCCCACATCTTAGCCCCATTGGTAGGTAAAACAGTGCATCATATCCAAAATGACAAAGAATTTGTCACCAAGATTGAAGGAGTTAAACTAGAGGCAGAAGAAACTATGGTATCATATGATGTCACTTCACTGTTCACATGTATACCTACCACAGAGGCTATTGAGACTGTAAGAAATTGACTGCAGAAAGATAACACCCTCAGCAGCAGAACGAAACTCAGTCCGAACCAAGTATGTTTATATTTAGATTTGTGCCTTAACACCACATACTTCAAATACAAGGACCAATTTTACAGGCAAAAACATGGCTGTGCAATGGGTTCACCAGTTTCTCCCATTGTTGCAAACTTGTATATGGAGGAAGTGGAAAGGAAGGCCCTACTCACATTCAATGGAACTACACCAAGTCACTGGTTCAGGTATGTAGATGACACGTGGGTTAAAATCAGATCCAACGAAGTGGCGGCCTTTTCAGAACACATTAACTCAGTGGACAACAACATCAAATTCACAAGGGAGGATGTCCATGAGAACAAACTTGCTTTTTTGGACTGTTTGATATCCATTCAAGAGGGGGGTATCTTGAAAACAGAAGTATACAGGAAACCCACTCACACGGATCAATATCTGTTGTTCGATTCCCACCCTCCGCTGGAACACAAACTGGGTGTCATTAGAACTCTACACCACAGGGCGAAAAGTGTGACAACCGATACAGAGTCCAAGGACAAGGAATGTAAACATCTCAGAGGAGCACTGAAAGCTTGTGGCTACCCAGACTGGGCCTTTGTCAAAACAAGAGCAACTAAGCCCAACAGGAACACCAAAAGGAATAACCGTCCTGAGGCAGAGAGAAGGCGCAATATAGTCATCCCATATGTAGCAGGAGTGTCGGAGAAACTCAGGAGAATTTTCAACAAACACCACATCCCTGTGTTTTTCAAACCTAGCAACACACTGAGACAAAAACTTGTACATCCAAAGCATCCAACACCAAAGGAAAAACAAAGCAATGTTGTATATGCAGTCCAGTGTAACGAGGAGTGCACAGACCTTTAGATTGGTGAGACAAAGCAACTGCTCTCCAAGCGAATGGCTCAGCATAGGAGGGCGAACACTACAGGCCAGGACTCTGCTGTATTTCTACACCTAAAAGACAAGGGACACTCCTTTGAAAATAGCCACGTCCACATTTTGGACAAAGAAGACCGCTGGTTTGAAAGAGGTGTAAAAGAGGGCATTCATGTCAGTGGAGAAACCATCCCTAAACAGAGGCGGGGGACTTCGACACCATCTGTCTGCTTACATACAATGCTGTTGTAACATCTGTACCCCTGCAGTTTCAGAATGCTTCACACATCCATTCATGCAACTCTATCAAGTAACAGTTGCATGATACTTTGGTAATCCTTTCAAAGTAACTCCACAGCATTCACACCTCTGAGTTTGAGTTGTCACCTTTCTGAAGAGTTACAAAGTGCCATTGTGATTGGATTAGTGGAAGAGTACATATGCTGAGGACTTCCCATACCAGTCAGTTGAACTGAAGAAGCTGCTCGGATGAGTAGTGAAACGTCTTCAATGATTACCAAACAAGTCCAGTTGCTTTAAATTTATTTATACTAGATATCAAAAAATGTATATGTATGAGTTGTTTTGTTAGTTGATGCCTCAAGCCAGTTCTTATGAAAGAGAAAATGTATTTGTTTTTGACCAGATTTATGGATGGTGATGTGGTTGATAGCCACTCCTGGAGTATGGCTTTCCTAGTGGCTGCGGCCAGTTTTCCTGCTAGTATTCTATTGATTTTAGTTATCCGTTGCCCTCCTTTTATTTTGCTAAAGAGGGCCTATTCAATGTCTGGTGTGAAGTTTTGTCAGTTGGTGCCAGTAGTCATAGACCTGTGTCCATAGGGTTTGAATGACTGGGCAATGGGCATTGCCAGATGCAGTGAGGTAGAGAGCCTTCTTCTTTTTTGCATCTCAGACATTTGGCATTGTCAAGTTGTCCCATTTTAAATCTCCGTAACGGAGTGAGGTAAGATTGGTGTAGTAATTGCAGGGCCATGATTTGGTACTGGCTAGAGGGAGTAAGTCTCATGGCATATGAGTGGAGTTTGAGGATGTGTTGTCCATCAGTGTTTGGAATTACATCTGTCCATTTCCTCAGAGATGTGTCTTTATGTGTGTGATCTATGTCTAGTCTGATGATTTTATGAATGGATGCTGTGGAGTGGTGGGTGTCGGCTCCTTTCCATATATGGTTCAGGGAGCTAGTAAGGTCTTGTTCTGATAGTTGCCGCAAAATTTCTCTTGCATAGTGGGTGGCTTGCATGAAGTGGAAGTGTTGGGTTTGAAGAGAAGGGAATTTAGCAGTTGCTTCTGCAAATGTCATGGGGGAGAGTTTTCTGTTGAGTATATCTCTAATGCAGTGAATTCCTTCTTGTTTCCATTTTACGTTGGTCATTAGGCCACTGGGGAAATTCTTGTTTCCTGTCCAGGGTAAGTATAGAGAGAGGTTTTGAGTTGTTTTGTGTTTGTGTCTGATTGTGTGCCAAGCTTTGTAATTCGTTTGGTGGTAGGTGAAGGAGAAAACTGAGGTTTGTTTTCTCCATGAGAGTATATTCAATTTCTAGGTTGCTGTATGTGTTGGTGTTATATATCCAGTCTCCAACGTGGCGTAAAAGGGCAGCTGCATTGTAGTTATGTAGGTTTGGAAAGTTGATGCCTCCATTGGTTTTTGTTTGTTGGAGTTTATACATGGCAATTCTAGGCCTTTTGTTTGTTTATATGAATTCTCAAAATATCTTGTTTGCTAGTTTAAAGGGGACCTGTCACCCTAAGAAATAATTCTAAATTATTTTCTATTGTGTTTGTTAAGCAAAATAAACTTCACTTTCACTATATTAATATTATAAATCTTGTTTCCTTCAGTCCTGGAATTATACAATCACATCAAGTAGGTAGGTGCCATTTTGTGGGTACTGTTATTAAGGCAAGCTTTGTATCACTCCAAAATCTTGTGTATATGCCAGAATGGGGGACCAGATGCCCATACCCATGCACTGGCTACACAGTTAGATGGTGAGGAGGGAGGGGGAAAGTGAGAGCTGAATTGAAAGTTAAAGTACTTGTCTGCCCAGCCTCTATGCCTAAGGCATAAAGGCGGGGCAGGCAATATATGATTGACAGCTGGGATTTTTAAATGCCTTTATAATGGGTTTGGATGTGTTAATATAAAAATGAATTTGGGTTTTTTGTATAATTTGAAAAGGACTTTTATTATACAGCTTTTTATGTCTGAGTGACAGGTCCACTTTAAAGGAGAAGGAAAGTCTAAGTCACTTGGGGGTGCCAAAATGTTAGGCACCCCCAAGTGACTTAAATCGCTTACCTTTTACCCCCAGCTGGTGCCCCTGTTGGGAGAGAACAGCACCAGCCCAGGGTACCTGTAGCGCAGTGCTTCCTCCTTCCTATTCGAGCTGCTGGCAAATGTCCGGGACAGACGCATGCACAGTAGAGTGAAACGCAGACTTCTCTGTTCAAAGTTCGGCTTTTCACGCTACTGTGCATGCGCGCGCAGCGAACAAGGAAGAAGGAAGCGATCGCTGCTACCCCAGGCTGGTGCTGTTTTCTCCTAACAGGGGCACCAGCCCGGGGTACAAGGTAAGCGATTTAAGTCACTTGGGGGTGCCTAACATTTTGGCACCCCCAAGTGACTTAGACTTTCCTTGTCCTTTTAAGGTCTTTTTGTTTGAGATAGTAGGGTAGCATCTGAATTTTGTATAATAATGCGGGGAAGTACATAATTTTTATAAGGTAACTTTCTTAGTTAGAGCTTAAGTTTGCTGCTTTCCATTTGTTTGTCACGTTGGAGATCTAGGGTGGTTTGTATGTAAGCTCACGTGCCATGTCAAGGCCCCTCATTGTACGTGAGTCCTACACTGTCTAATGACTTTGAGTCTGTGATGCAATTAAAATAAAGTCCCCCAGCACACAATGTGACTGAGTAGTAAGACCCTGTTGCACCTACCTTTAGCTCAAAAAGGCTCTAGTAGAAAAGCAGGGAGCTTTTAAGCCCCAGCTCATTAGTACACACATGAAAGTGATTGTGAGAAAGGCGGTTGGGGCAGAATATAGGGCGCAAAATAGTTTTAGTAGTTGATGGCCAAAATTTTGGAATTTGAGTATTCTTCATAAATGGATGTGAAATATTCTGTCCAAAAATACATTTTTAAATAGTGGTATGATTTATTTGTGATGTAGTTGAGTAATAAGAATTACACTATAAACATCATGACAGAATCCCTTTAAGTTTACGCTTCCTGCCACACAGGATGGATTCTAGTCCTGCAGATAAACGCAGGCTGAGATTCCACTCAAATGCCTTAAAAAGCTTATTGATGTACCTGCACCAGAGCCAATGCATCAGCCCAGGTGCAGGCACACAGAACAGTTTTCCAGTTGAAACTGCTAAAGTATGCAGTTATTCACAGAAATCTGCTCAAAGTGCCTGCACCAAGGCTGGCGCAATGGCTCCAGGTGCAGGTACATCAGTAAGATTTTTAAAGTGTTTTGAAGTGGATTCTCCGCCTACGTTAATCTGCAGTAAAGAACCCGTCCCATGTAGCAGGATCCTTAAAAGTTAAAAAAAAAAAAAAAAAAATGTGTCGGAGGCTTTGCAGGTGGTATAAAAAAAAAAAAAACAACGGGTGGTTCTGATCTGCCAACACAGCGTGTTTCTAATATCTTTAACAGCATTGATGTGACCTCCCTATGGGCAGAGTACTCCATCAGGCTGAAGTCACACCCCGCTCTCTGACACCCACCCAAATTCTTCTGTGCCAAGTTCCCATCTCTCTGAGGTCGTTTTTGCTTAAAAACATTCTTAACCCCCTAGCTGCTGAAGCTGGTCACCAGTTTAAGATATGAGAGTTATTTTATAACTTTGTATTTTCTTTTAGTAAGTAAAAACGAATTTGTAGAAAGTAAAACAGAATGTTAAACCTGTTTTGTTACAGCTAAGAATCAAATGCATCCTCCTGCTGAATGCTTTGCAGCCAGAATCTGTGTTTGGAATCCTGACATTCCCATTTCTAACTGTTAGGGTGTTGGTTAGTAAAAAGCAGTGTAATACATTTAAATAATAAATAAAAAGTTGCTAAAGTTATAAACACATAATATTATCTTTTAGGAGGTTGCTTTAGCCTGGAGTGGAGCTTTTGTCATTTTTAAATTGTAGAAATTATACCTAATGCACCTTGGCATTTTGACTACAGAAAAATAATGCTAATTGTGGTCTGACCATCATCCAGCCCTTGAGATTGCATGTTTTTGTTTTATACTTTATTCAGATTGGATTTTATGAAGTGGAAAAATATTCTTGCCAGTGAAAAATTAATATGATATTTAAATCAGAGATTGATTTGAATGTTGTTGCTATGGTTTATGTCTATAATCTATAATTTATTATGGTGAGATAATGGGGGGGTTATTCCTGGTGGTACTGGGGTAGAGTGGGACCCAGAGCTCTTGCAAGCTGCATGTTGTACACAAACCCATATAACCCTCCTAATATGGGTTTACTAGCTACCAGGCATAAAGTTTCCCTTTGAAAGAATGCCTGTACAGCAGTATGGCTAATGTCCCACGGAGAGATTAGTCACCCGTGATAAATCTCTGCTACTGCAGACAGCTAAGCTCTCTGAAATGCCTTTCCACCAGCAACAAAGAGTATTGCTGGTGGAAGAACCTACAAGTTGCTTCAAGTCATACAGAGTTTCCTCCTGCAGGCAACTTTGCGCAATTTCTGTAAAAGAGCAATTCGTAGGCCTTTCCACTGGTCATTAATAGCACTTCTCCAGCAGAATCCTGCATTGAAATCCATTTTCCAATTTTAAATTTCACATGGAGCTAGCCATAGTCTTTAATTCTCAGGGTACGACAGCCATGTGACCTGTGCTCTGATAAACTTCTGTTACACTTTACTGCTGTGCTGCCAGTTGGAGTGATAATCACCCCCCAGCAGCCGATCAGCAGAACAATGGGAAGGTAGCAAGATCGCAGCTCCCAGTAGATATCAGATTAGCACTTGATAGTAAGAGATCCAAGTCCGACTTGGGACTCCTTCAGTTACATGGGACTTGGAGAAAACAATAGGTTATCTGAAAGCAGTTCTAATGTGTAGTGCTGGCTCCTTTTGAAAGCTCAGAGTCAGTCACAATGAACTGAGATGGCACCTACACACCAATATTACAACTAAAATAATACATTTGTTGGTTCAAAAATAACATTCTAAATGGTGAGTGAATTATTTGCTATGTAAATAAATTTTGACATAAATGTACACCATAAAAATCATGACCGAACACAGTTTACTGGAGCTCTGCCCTTCTCAGTGTCTGCAGGTGAATGAGGCGTGGGTGTTTCACTCTCTTCTCCTGTTTCAATCCTTATCTGTGCCTGGCTTGCTCATATCAGAAACTGACCAATGACAATCCAATAAATAAACTCCTGTGCTTTTTTTTTTTTCAAGCCTGGTACAGAGCAGTCACCTACTGTGATCAGAGCTCATTTCAGAGTAATAGCAAAAGATGCAAAATACAAAGGCTTTTAATTGAAAAACGATAGAGAATTTTTAATGGGTTTATATTACAAATTTACTTCATTAGTTCTAAATAACACACACAAAGATTATGATTTTTGATTTTACATCCCCTTTAAAAGTGTTTAGGCTAGTATATTGTTGAAATACTGCTATGGCATTTACAGAGTACAGGTATACGACACATTATCCAGAATTCTCCGGACCAGTGCTGTCCAACTTCTGTGGTGCCGCGGGCCGGAATTTCTCTAGCATACAAAGTGGATGGCTGCTAATGGAAGCCATTTTTGACCACTCCCCTTTTTAAAACCACACCGATGTTATCACAAGAGCTTTTAAGACCATGCCCACAGTAATGGTGGTAGTACAGTAAAAACCCAAATGCTTGGTGCTCACTACAGGGATATCAACCATCATTCATATGTGAAAGAATTACATTATGTCATATTATGACACACCCTTAAATCCATATGCTGCCTCTTCCCCTGTGGATAGCACAGCAACCCCCAGCACATATTTACACACCTTAGGGACCATTTAATGGCTATTTCCAACTGCTAACAAATGCCCAAAACAAACCCCTGCCAGGTTTACCTCTCATAGGCAGCATAAGGCAGGCGGAGTATGGCACACACAGGCAGTACTCTGCCTGCCCTATGCTGCCTCTATGTGCCATACTCTGCCTGTTCTATGCTGCCTGTATGTGCCATACTCTGCCTGCCCTACCCCACCTGTGTGTGCCATACTCTGCCTGCCCTTAGCTGCCTGTGTGCTATACACACAGGCAATACATACAGTGACACAATGCTGGCACTGCTCCTACAGTCTGTCTGAAGTGCGAAGAGGTGAACAATGTGGGTGCTTTCAGTCTGAGCCTGAGGTGTGAACAATGCAGGGGGTGAACAATGTAGAGATTAAACGGTGTGAACAGTACAGGGGATTACATGTTTTAACTATACAGGGAGATTACAGCCTGAATCTGAGGTGTGGACCGTGCAGGGGGACAGGTAATCTCCGTACCGATACCATTTAAAGTTTACACAAAGGTAAACCATCAAAGCAGCCAGACAGGTGGGGGGCCACACAGAGGGGGTTGGCGGGCCACTTGCAGCCTGCGGGCTGCCAGTTGGAGAGCACTGCTCTGGACCAAGGGTATCCCGGATAAGGGGTCTTTCTGAAATTTGGATCTTCATACCATAAGTCTACTGAAAAATCAATAAAACATTAATTAAACCCAAGAGGATTGTTTTGCATCCAATAAGCATTAATTATATCTTAGTTGGGATCAAATACAAGGTACTGTTTTATTTTTACAGAGAAAAAGAAAATCAGTTTTAAAAATCTGAATTATTTGATTAAAATGGAGTCTATGGGAGATGGTCTTTCTGTAATTCAGAGCTTTCTGGATAATGGGTTTCCGGATAACTTATCCCATACCTGTACTTTAATTGTATGCTTTGTCAGGTAAATATCATGTTTACTGAATATCCAAAATAATCACATAAATGTTTCATGAACTCATTTTGAGTAAATATAGGTTCTGTTATTTAGAAACCTGATATCCTCAATGCTCCAAATTGCCGGAAGGCCATCTTTCAAAGAGTGTAATGGATCATTGCTATAGAGATGCTAAAAACTTTAGGCTGGTGCAGTAAGTTCAGTAAATAAAATAGAGCATTCTATGCCATAATTCAGGTTTAGGGTTTAGTTATTTTTTAAGTTTTCAACTTGATTTTCTTTTTGCCTATGTGTCAATCCAGGAAAAGAAATTACAGCTATAAGGAGATTTTTTTCATCCTTGTATGTATAACTTTTATAAACTATTTATAAAGCGCCGCAAGGGTACACATCTCTGTACAATCTTACAATATACAAAATTACACACAGGGAGGACAAGTGCTATAATAAATACAATAAATTAAATATAAATACACAGGGAATAACCACAGGGATGTGGTATGAGACACAGTAGGAAGGAGGTCCCTGCCCCGTAGAGCTTACAATCTAAGTGGTTGGGTAACATACAGGCACAAATTGGAAGGTAAGAGTGCACTAGGTATGGGCATTTGCCCTTAAGCGCAGGACTGGGCAAAATAATGTTTTAGTGCTCCAGAAGGTAGCATCTGAGTTTTATCTTAAAGGACAAGGAAAGGCTAAGACACTTGGGGGTGCCAAAATATTAGGCACCCCCAAGTGGCTTTAATTGCTTATTGGGGGGGGGCTCCCCCCCCAGGGGCCCTGCAGGTGCCCCAGCCGCGTCCCCTAACCCCCCCGCAGGGCCCCCGCCTGACGTCCTCCCCGAGCACGTATAAATTGAAGGGGGAGCGCCGGCAAAGGTCGGACTGGGCCGCTGGGGCCCACCGGGAGTGTTCCCTATGGAGGGATTCAGGGATAGAGTTCCAGAGGTAAGGAGCAGTGAGATAGAAAGGTTTAAGGCGAGAAAGTGCAGCGCGTGTGGATGGTGTAAAAAGACGGAGGCTCTGAGAGGAGTGGAGGAGACGACCAGGAATGTGTAGAGGGACCAGTGAAAAAATGTAGTGAGGAGCAGAGGAGTGAAGTGCTTTGATTGTTAGCAGAAGGATTTTGTAAGCTATCCTTTGCTTAACAGGTAACCATGCTAGAGAGCTTAAAGTGGACCTGTCACCCAGACATAAAAAGCTGTATAATAAAAGCCCTTTTCAAATTAAACAAGACACCCAAAATCATTTTTTTATTACCACATCCATACCAATTATAAAAGCATTTAAAAATCCCAGCTGTCAGTCATATATTGCCTGCCCCGCCTCTATGCCTTAGGCCAGTGCTGTCCAACTGGCGGCCCTCTACCCCCGTCTGTGTGGCCCCCACCTGTCTGGCTGCTTTAATGCCTTAACTTTGTGTTAGCTTTAAATGGTGTCAGTACTGAGATTAACCTCTGCATGGTTATCACCTCAGATTCAGGCTGTAATCCCTCTGTATTGTTTAAAAATGTAATCCCCTGTGTTGTTCACACCTTTTAATCTCTGCATTGTTCACCCCCTGCAGTGTTCACACCTCAGGCTCAGGCTGTAATTATCCACATTGTTCCCCTGTTCACACCTCAGACATTGTTTGTACTGCCTGGCCTATGCTGCCTGTGTATAGGCAGCATAGGGTAGGCAGAGTATGGCACACAGGTAGTATAGGGCAGGGAGGGTATGGCACCCACAGGCAGCATAGGACAGGCAGAGTATGGCACACACAGGCAGCATAGGGCAGGCAGAGTATGGCACACACAGGTAGCATAGGGTAGGCAGAGTGCTGCCTGTGTGTGCCATACTCTGCCTACCCTATGCTGCCTGTGGGAGGTGAACCTGGCAGGGGTTTGTTCTGGGAGTTTGTTAGCAGTTGGAAATAGACATTAAATGGTCCCTAAGGTGTGTAATTATTACATTACATTACATTAACATTTATTTATAAAGCGCCAACATATTCCGCAGCGCTGTACAATATGTAATTATATGTTGGGGGTTGCTGTGCTATCCACAGGGGAGGAGGCATATAGATTTAAGGGTATGTGATATATATATATATATATATGAATGATGGTTGAAGTGGGTGTGGTTTAAAATGGGGGAGTGGCCAAAACTGGCTTCCATTAGTGGACCTCCACCATGTATGCGAGAGAAATTCCGGTCCTCGGCACCGCAGAAGTTGGACAGCACTGCCTTAGGCAAAGAGGTGTGGCAGACAGTTACTTTCACTTTCAATTCAGAACTTCTTAGATGTTGCTGCACTCCTCACATTCCCCCTCCCTCCTCACCATGTCATTTTGTAACCAGTGCATAGGCATGGGCATTAGGTCCCTCCATACTGGCACAGAAACAAGATATTGGCAGAATGCAATGCCTGCTTTGATAACAGTGTCCACAAAATGGCCCCTGCCTGCATGCTGCAATTGTGAATTCCAAGGCTGAAGAAACTAAGATTAAAATAATTTATATAGTGTAAGTAAAGTTTATTTTGCTTGAAAACCACAATAGAAAACATTTTGGAATTATTTCTTAAGGTGACAGGTCCGCTTTAAGTGAGGCTGAGTGATTCTCTCTTAGGAGAGAGCAGGAGGATCCTGGCAGCAGAGTTTAAGATTTATTGCAGGTGAGAGAGGTGGGAGTCTGGGAGGCCGGTTAGTAGGAGATTGCAGTAATCTGAACGGGAAAGGATAAGGGCATGGATTAGTGTTTTAGCTGTTACTTGTGAAAGGAAGGGACGTATTTTGGTAATATAGCTGAGGAAAAAGCGTCCGGTTTTGGCAGTTTTATTAATATGGTTAGAGAAGGAGAGGGACTGGTCAAAGATGACCCCAAGGCAGCGTGCTGAATTAACAGGGTTAATGGTCATGCCGTCAGTAGTGATGGTGAAAGGAGTAGAAGGGCTAGGTTTGGGTGGGAAGACCATGAGCTCTGTTTTAGCTAGGTTAAGTTTGAGGTGGCGTTGGTTCATCCAGGAGGAGATAGCCAGGAGGCAGTTAGTTTGAACATCAGAGGTTAGTACAGGGGTGTCTAAATATATCTGGATGTCATCTGCAAATTAGTCATCTGAGGTGTCCCCACACTAAGCCTAGCCGGGTTAGAGGATTTGTTAGCAAGAGCAACAGTGAAGGAGCGGTTAGAAACGTAGGAAGAGAACTAGGATGCAGCTTGATCCCGGATACCCAGAGAATAGAGAATTTGTATAAGGACAGAATGGTCTACAGCAGTGCTGTCCAACTTCTGCGGTGCCGAGGGCCGGAATTTCTCTAGCATACATGGTGGAGGGCCGCTAATGGAAGCCAGTTTTGGCCACTCCCCTTTTTTGAACCACACCCACTTCAAACCACACCCATTTTATCACAATGGTGGTAGTACAGCAAAACCCCAAATGCTTGGTCCTCACTACGGGGATATCAACAGTTATTCATATATGAAAGAATTATATTATGTTATATTAAGACACACCCTTAAATCCATATGCCTCCTCCTCCCCTGTGGATAGCACAGCAACCCCCAGCAACATAATTACACACCTTAGGGACCATTTAATGGCTGTTTCCAACTACAAACAAACTCCCAGAACAAACCCCTGCCAGGTTCACCTCTCACAGGCAGCATAGGGCAGGCAGAGTATGGCACACACAGGCAGCACTCTGCCTCCCTTATGCTGTCTTTGTGTGCCATACTCTGCCTCCCTTATGCTGTCTGTGTGCCATACTATGCCTACCCTATGCTGCCTCTGTGTTCCATACCCTCCCTGCCCTATACTGCCTATGTGCCATACTCTGCCTACCCTATGCTGTCTGTGTGTGCCATATACACAGGCAGCATAGGCCAGGCACTACATACAATGTCTGAGGTGTGAACAGGGGAACAATGTGGATGATTACAGCCTGAGCCTGAGGTGTGAACACTGCAGGGTTGTGAACAATGCAGAAACTAAAAGGTGTGAAAAACACAGGGGATTACATGTTTAAACAATACAGGGGGATTACAGCCTGAATCTGAGGTGAGAACCATGCAGGGGGCTAGTTAATCACAGTACTGATACCATTTAAAGCTTACACAAAGGTAAGCCATCAAAGCAGCCAGACAGGTGGGGGGCCACACAGAGGGGGGTCGCGGGCCGCCAGTTGGACAGCACTGGTCTACAGTATCAAAAGCAGAGGAAAGGTCCAGGACAATGAGGACTGAGTAACATCCCTTGGCCTTGGCAGTCTGGAGATCGTTTGCCACTCTACATAAGGCCGTCTCAGTGGAGTGCGCAGGCCAAAAACCAGACTGCATAGGGTCCAGCAGATTATGGGTGCAGAGGAAGCTAGTGACACAAGAAAAGACAAGACGTTCCAGGAGTTTAGAGGCTAGGGGCAGGTGGGAGACGGGACGGTAGTTAGAAAGGCAGGGCAGGTCCAGTGAAGCCTTTTAAAGAATGGGTTTGACACAGGCTTGTTTTAATAGAAAGGGAAAAGTACCAGAAGCCAGAAAGGAATTGAATATGTGGGTAAGAGCTGGAGTAAGGGCAGGGGCACACTGTTTTAGTAGCGATGAGGGCATAGGATCCAGTGAGCACGTAGTAGGCGGAGAGGAAGGGAGAACCTGAGAAACCTCAGACTCTGTTACGAGGTCAAAGGAGCTGAATACGGAAAGAGGAGATTCGGAAAGGTTGAGATTCCTGGTATTTGAAGGTTGGGAAAATTGTTTGCTGATAGAATTAAGCTTTTAAAGAAGTCGGCAAAGTCCTGTGGTGTATGTTCAGATACGATTGATTCTTTAGGTAAAAGATGAAGTAGTGAGTTAAACATGGAAAATACGCGCAGTGGGTTTGATTTATTATTATTTACAAGTGTGTTATAGTATACTTGCTTGGCCTGGGATTGGGCAGTATTGAGACACACCCAATAAGAAATTTATAATAGAGGAAATCCGCTTTCATGCGAAATTTCCTCCAAATGAGCTCAGCAGATCGTGCAGAAGAACCGCAGAAATCACATCTGAGGGTTAAGCCAGGGACGGGGATTGTGGGCATGACTGCTTTGCGGCTGCAGGGGGCATGGGTGTTTATTGCGGGTGATAAAATAGAGTTATAGGTATTTACCAGTAACTTAGGATCAGAGGAAGCACAGAAGGAGGAGAGGTTAGGACTAAGAGAGTTAAGGTGGCCATACACCAGCAGATCCGCTCGCTTGGCGATGTCGCCAAGCGAGCGGATCTTCCCCCGATATCCCCACCTACGGGTGGGCGATATCGGGGAGCATTTAGGTAAAAAAAAAATAATCCGATCGTTTGGCCCTGGGGCCAAACGATCGGATTATGTGGGCGGCAATGGGGCAGTCGGATCGGGGACCGCATCAACGAGCCGATGCGGTCCCCGATCCGACCGGATTTTCTAACCTGGCCGATCGAGATCTGGCCAATTTCAGGCCAGATATCGGTCGGCCAGGCCGCTCTGCCCTGCCCATACACAGGCCGATTAGCTGCCGAATCGGTCCAAGGGACCGATATCGGCAGCTATAGTCGGCCCGTGTATGGCCACCTTTAGAGAGAGCAGTTATATCAACCATTAGAGTGCTGCGAATCAGGGTTTTAGGCTGTGCAATTCAATTGATATATAACCAGAACAGATTTATTTAAAATGCTTTTTTTTTGTTTTCTTGTATTGCTATTAACTAGGTTTTCATTGGAAGCAAAGTTAGTGCAATATTTTTCTGTTTCCTCTTTCCTAACAGGCATACACTAACTGATTGAGTCTCATTCCAACTGTGTATTAAAGCTATAGCACTTGAGTATTTATTACCACTATTTAGTAATTTCCCTGTTTGTGTTTATGCCCTGTAAAGCACTTTGTACATTCATGGTTCTATTAAATAAATATAATATATAACATAAAATAGGTTTTTTTGTGGTCCCGCCAACTTTCTAATGCATTATACAATTAAGCATAAATTGTTAATTTTTGCTGTTTCATTGCGCTTTATCTAAAACAACCCAAAGATAAATAATCTGGTGTTGCTGGCCATTTGTAAAGTTTTTTTAAATGATACATTTTTGAATGGACCTGTATAGAAACAGAGTTTCAGCAACTTACCTTTGTTAGTTCCTTAAAGAGACATATCCTATAAAAATTATGAATGTACCAGTGAATTATACTCTCCTAAATATAGAAGGATTGTGTGTAAAAAAAAGTTGTATTTAGGACTGATTTATTGAGAAATTCCACCAAAACCCCACTAGTCCCGCCCATCTGTTCCATGACCTGGTGGCTGAATTCTGTGGAATTGCAGGGGGGCCGGCGGCTCTCAGTAAACTGCACTGTATAGGAACCAATCAGCAGCTAGGCAGACCTGATTGGGAACTGAAGCCTGTCTTTGCTTGTATGAGTACAAGACTGTGACTGGCTCTCCCCCCCTCCTGCTGTGCTTCTGGCAGGGACTGTTAGGACACGCCCACCCTTCATTTCAAACAAAGACAGAGAACTGATAGGATCTATAGGGAGCTCCAATAAAGGGGCCACTTTTACAGATAGGATTAATGTTTAACCCAAAGTGAAACCAGTACCATATATTATTCATAATTGCCTACAAAATTAGGGTTTTTTCCATTTATCCAATATGTCTCCTTTAACACCATTGAATTTTATTTTAGTCATAATGCAGTGCTGTGGCTGATTTTCTCCCATAATGTTATCTTGCCCTGTTCAAACATTCACATAATTCTACACTACTTTGTTGTATTTAAATATATTAAATTATCGTTGACTTATGCTCTGTGACGTCCGTTAACAAAAGAACATCAACCTTCCTCATGTCTACCACAGGTCACTGAGACCTTACTGAAGATCATGACATTTAACCCTTTCTTTACTTTTTACTTTTCCACTGACATAAATGTTCACATTTGGTTCAGATACAACTTAATTGACTGTGATCTGTTGATCCTGCCATGTATTACTATGACTATGTGTCATATACACATTATATGGTTAGGGTCTGAGAAAATTATCTTTATTTGAGTGCTTATAGTGATTCTACTGCCTCAGCAACAGGACGCGGGGGTGCAAATAGGGTGATGCTGCCATGAGGCTAATTGAGAAACTCGCCTCAGGTGGCAGCACCCAGCGAGTTACCAGCGGCAGCAAAAATATCAGAATTTCAGCTCTTCTACTGCAGAGAGCACTATTGCACTCTCAGCAGTAGTTATACAAGGGGGGCGGCATCAACTTGGCCACCTCAGGCAGCTAGGACCCTTGAGGCGGTGCTGGGTGCAAATTGGTGGAGGTCAGTAACTTAGTCACCGGTGGCAGTGGGTGAGTTGTGAGTCATGAGAGGATTTTGCAAGTGACCAGCAGCACAAGGAGGTGGGATGGTTGCCCACTGGGCCTTGGGCACCAGTAGAACTTGGCCCAGCATGAGGCCTGGATTTGTGGGGGCCAAGGGTGGCACCAATTTAGGGTCAGCATGCTGGCCAAGCCGAACTGAAATTTTGCTCACATACGGAGCAGTGGGGACCCTCTCCTCTCTGCTCAGTTTGTGAGTATATATGGATGTGAGAATGGGGGCGGGCTTGGGGCACCCCAATAACAACAACTCAGTCTCATGAAAACGGTTGCATATTATTGTTAGTGGACAAATTCAGATGTGAATGTGGTCTAAATGGTTAATTATTGTTCTGTATAAATAATGTTCAGTGATGTTCTGCAATGCTGTTTAGTAGAAAGACAGAGTTAACATCAATGATCAAGTTATTTTAACCCACATTTATATTTTATATATTTATTATAATTATTTTTTGTTTGTTTGCCTTCAGTGTAACGTAATATGGTAGCCTTTAGCTGATAACAGAATTTTTAAAATGTGGTGCCACCTGTCCAATTTTGACCTGGAAAGAGCTGCCAGTCTGCAGTGAAAATAACGAAAGTACCAGCAGCACATTAAAAAAATTGAAGTGATGCAAAAATGTATTTAACTCCAAAACATACAAAAAGGGCAGCGTTTTGAGCCACTCAGGCTTGATAAAGGCCAACAGAAAATTTGATGAAATTGAAAAAAATCTTTATTGAATATTTATCTCACAAAGCCTTATGTGTTTTGTGTTTATCTGACACCTTATAGGTTTGAGTGTACACAAAGTTTATCCCCAAGTATGGTGACTGTTGAAGGGACAAAAACACCTACCTGGCTTCTCCATCAGGGCACTAAATGTGAAGCCATATACTGCATGCTTTGCTCTATTATATCTAGAGGTAGCCATTTTACCTCTTCTGTTACAGACAAGTCCACCCAGAAATGATATTGTGCTACTGTAGAGAGCTCAGCCATGTTGTTTGTTTGTAGTATATTGCTGATTGCTGACCTATGCTGTAACCAACTAGTTTAACTATAGGTTCCTTACGTCATAATTGTTTTTGGACAGAGAGAATGTTAGGTTGAGAGATTCTAATACAAATTGTTAAATATCTAAATATTTGTTCAAAATAATAATAAAGTGTGACAGTGGCATTACTATGGGGGGTGCGGTCTCACCTAGGCCTGCACCCCCTCTGTGCCCGCTGGACGCTCGCACCGGTGCAATTACGCTCGTACGAGTGCAAGTTTGTTTCAAAAATGTGTCGGGGGGGGGGGGGGTTGGGGGGGGACACATACTACTTTCAGTAGAAATTAAACTTACAAATAACTTTTTTTTGAACAAATAAATGCATTTTCTTTCATTATGCAAATTTGGTTTTATAGTATTTGGGTGGAGGTTGACTTTAAGAACCAAAAACTGATTTTATGAGTTTTTTTCAAAATTACTGTTTACATGTAAGAAGATATTGTAATGCATTTGGCGTTAGCAGACCTGTTCACCTAGCTGGTCACTTTGGTAATTTAGTTTAATTTTGCAAGATTGTTATTAGATTTTAGTCCCCCTTCACTATGAAATTGCATTTAGTCTTTGATATATGTTCTGAGTTTTTGGTATATAACTAAGCTGAAAGAAATTTCTTTTAAAGGATAAAAATGTTCAATGAACCTCAGCAACAATGCGCTTTGTTACCCTTTTTTTTTTTTTTTTGCTGAACCCCGTCTGTCTACGTAATGCCTTTGCTTGAGCTCATCGACACTATTCTGACTCCAATTGCTGTGATAATGGCTGAGTTTCTCCTGAGACCCCTCTCCCTGGGCCTGTATGGAGCTGGGCACAGTCACTGTGGGCAATCTTTGCCAGATAGCAGAACTCACCAGACACTTGGGATCCACAAAAGGTTGTTTATTTGTTGTGGGTTAACAAACGTTGGGGGTGGATGGACAAATGCTGGAGGTCAAAAGAAATATGCTTTCCCAACCCCTGGAGTAGCTCCTCACACATAGAAAGCAGGAACATGAATGGCATGATGGGAGGAACTGACATCACACATAAGGAAGGGAATGGGAAGGTATACAGGCTTAGAAGTAAACAAGTTGTAATGCTACCTTGGTCACTAGGTGGCAGCATAACAATGAAAACACATATAACCCATTAACTTTGAAACATGATATACATTATTAACTGCTGGGGCAGCACACTCCCCGTCTGGTATCTTTAGGTACCACTATATCATAAACATTACAGTAGTTATGAAATTGCAAAATAAACATAAGTGCAATTTTGCTTGAAGATCCTTCCAGTGACCTGGAAGACAAAAGAGAGAAACAAGCATGCAATGCAACAAACATGGCATTTTAAACTGTATGTCATAGCAGGTTCCCTTGGGTATCAATGTAAGTCTCTTACTTCAAGCACATTAAGAGTTCAATGCTCAAAAGGTAAGAGCAGTATAAGTTCAGTGATGGGACGACTGAAAGTCTTTGTGGTACCATCCTTGGCAACCCTCACTTCCACCTTACGTACCTTACCATCATCACTGGGAATGATCTTTGTAATAAGTCCCAATGGCCAATCGATCCTCTGAGCTTGTTGGTCTTTTAGTAGGATAAGGTCTCCTACTTGTAGATTAGGAGTCAGTCTTTGCCACTTTCTGCGTCCTTGCAAAAGGGTGAGGTATTCCTTCTTCCATCTGTTCCAGAAGTAGTTGGCCAGGTGTTGCACACGCTTCCACTGACTCTGGTAGAGGTTCCCAGCTGCAAAGTCACCAGGTGGAACAGGAGCATTCCCCATTTTCTGGGTGAGAAGAGTGGCTGGGGTAAGGATGACTGGAAATTCTGGATCTGTAGACACTGGAACTAGAGGTCTTGAATTGATTATGGCAGACACTTCTGCGAGGAATGTAGTAAGGATCCTTGTGGAATTCAAATCCATCAACATGGAGTCCAATATTCTACGCGTGATGCCTATCATTCTTTCCCAAGATCCCACCCATGTGGGAAGAATGAGGAGGATTGAAGATCCATGTGCAACCATTGCTGGCTTAATAGTCTTTGACAGGCTGAGTGTCAAACTGTAGCTCTCTGCAGGCTCCAGTGAAGTTAGTCCCACAGTCTGATCTCAACAGTCTCACTGGCCCTCTGATTGCAAGGAATCGCCTAAGAGCATTGATAAAGCTTGAGGTATCCATAGACTCTATGACCTCAATGTGTACTGCACGCACACTCATGCAGGTGAACAACACTGCCCACCGTTTGTTATATGCTTCACCACCTCGAGTCCTCCGTGCCATAACTGTCCATGGCCCAAAGACATCCAGGCCAACATGAGTGAAGGGAGGATCAGTGCTCAACCTGTCAGCTGGCAATTCTGACATCTGTTGTTGTTGAATTTTCCCCCTTAGTTTACGGCACTGGATACACTTGAGAATCACATTACTTATCTGTCTTTTTGCACCAATAATCCAAAGTCCTGCAGCTCTTATAGCACCCTCAGTAAAATGTCTGCCTTGGTGCTTGACTTGCTCGTGGTGATGGCGAATAAGCAATGTGGCAATGTGATGGTGACCAGGTATTATCAAAGGATTTTGTTCATTTCCTTGTATTGTGGCCTTGTTCAAGCGGCCACCAACCCTTAACATGCCATCACTGTCAATTACTGGGTTCAGGTTGGCAATAGGACTATTTTTGGAAATGTTTTCCTTTTTAAGAATGCATCTGGTTTCTGCAGAAAATACATGCTGTTGCACACAGCGTATGATGATTCGCTCACCTTGAGCAATATCTGCCGCAGTGGGAGATTTGTGGCATAAGTGCCAGCCATAACAGGCCTTAGCATCCTTGGATTGTGTATGGTAACAGTGTGCAATGTGAACTAACCTTGCAATTGTGCGTACAAGTCTTGTCCACGTGGAGAAGCGTTCAAAGCGCTGACAACCTAAGTTGAATCGTTGCTCAGCTCTTGTAGCAAGTGCTGAAACTTTAGGTCGAATTTCGGGGTCTCTGTCAGGATCTAGGAGACTGAAGACATCTGCAGTAGTTGTAGCCTCTGAGTGATCCAGTAAGAATTCAGGACCCATTAGCCAGGAAGTACCGGCAAAGACAGCTGTGGACACTGGCCTGGTTGCATGGTCTGCAGGGTTAATTTCAGATGGTACATAATGCCACTGTTCAGGTTTGGTAGATTTCCTGATTCTTTCTACTCGATTGCTCACATACACATAAAAGCGTCTTGTCTGATTGTATATGTAGCCTAGAACAACCTTACTGTCTGTGTAGAATTTAACAGCATCAATGTGAATATCCAGCTCACACAAAATAAAGTCTGCAATCTCAACTGCTAACACAGCTCCGCAAAGTTCAAGTCTTGGGATGGTGTGCTCAGGTTTTGGTGCTAACTTAGCCTTGCCAAAGAGAAAACCTATATGAGGTTGACCACAGGTGTCTCTTACCTTCAGGTAGGCCACAACTGCTATGGCTTCAGTAGATGCATCTGAGAAAATGTGGATCTCTCTCCTCTGACTTTCAGCAAGGGAAGTTGAAGTGTAGCACCTAGGTATGTGGAGTTCCTCTAGGTCCTTTAGAGATTGCTTCCAAGACTCCCATTTTGTTTGTTTATCAGTTGGTAAAGGAGTGTCCCAGTCTTTAACAGTCTCTGATAACTGTCTTAGTAAAGATTTACCTTGTATGGTGATGGGTGCTACAAACCCCAGTGGTTCATACAGGCTGTTCACTACTGACAGGACACCACGCCTTGTAAACGGTTTGTCTGCAGTGGTAACCTGGAAACCAAATGTGTCGTTCAATAAGTCCCATCTTAAGCCAAGGCTTCTTTGAATGGGTGGATTGTCTATTCCCAAATTTAAGTCTTTAAATTCTGTGGCATGATCATCAGTTTGAAAGGCTTTCATTACGGTAGTGCTGTTTGAAGCAATCTTATGGAGTCTCAGGTTGGCCTCAGAGAGCATGCTTTGTGTCCTCTTAAGCATGTCGATAGCCTCTTCATCTGTTGGTAAAGATTTTAGGCCGTCATCCACGTAGATGTCTCTTTCTACAAAATGCTGTGCATCTGCACCATACTCATTTTCACCTTCGCAAGCAGTCCTTCTTAGGCCATATGTTGCAACAGCAGGTGATGGACTGTTACCAAAGACATGCACTTTCATGCGATATTCGATCACTTCACTGTTGATGTTATTGTCGTGGTGCCAGAGGAATCTGAGGAAATTTCTGTGATCCTCTCGTACGATATAACAATGGAACATCTGCTGGATATCAGCCGTGATTGCAACTGGCTCCCTTCTGAACCTCATGAGCACTCCCACAAGGTTGTTAGTTAGGTTGGGACCAGTGAGAAGAACATCATTGAGAGACATACCTTGATACTTGGCACTTGAGTCGAATACCACCCTGATTTGTTTTGGTTTGCGGGGGTGATACACGCCAAAGGAAGGTAGGTACCAACACTCATCATGCTCTTGTAGTGGTGGAGCTGGTTCTGCGTGATCATTTTCAAATATTTTCTTCATAAATGCGACAAAGTGGTCTTTCATTTCAGGCTTGCTCTTAAGAGTTCTCTGTAGTGAAGCAAATCTGGAAATGGCTTGCTCACGATTGTTTGGAAGTTTGGTTCTGGTAGTACGGAATGGTAAGGGTGCAACCCAACTGTTGGAATTGTCTTTGAAGAATTCATTGTCCATTATTCTGATGAACTCTTTATCCTCAATGAAGGTGCAATTTTGTTGTCATCATTTGTAGTATGAAAAACTGTAATCCCAAAGCTGTCATCACAAGAAGTAGGAGTGACACTGGTTGCTGGGATCATATCCTTAGTATTCTCTTTCACCTCAAAATGATGAGGGCATGGTCTGAAGTGAGTAGTGCGTCCGCTTCTCAATACATGAGTTTTGTAGGAGTCTACTTCAGATGGCCTGTGCATTTTGTCAAGGCACACATCACCCACTATTACCCAGCCTAAGTCAAGTCTTTGTGCATAGGGAGCATCATGAGGACCATTGCACTGCTGGCGTACCTTATGGACCCTAAGAATGTCTCTACCCAACAAGAGCAGGATATCAGCATCTTTGTCCATGGCAGGAATTTGGTTGGCCAGGTGCCTTAAGTGGGGTTGGTAGTATGCAGCTTCTGGTGTAGGAATCTCCTCCCTGTTGTTAGGGATTTCATCACATTCAATTAAAGTAGGTAAAGGTAGATGAATGTTACCTTTGATTGAAGAGACGACATACCCGTTAGCCCTTCTGCCCAGAGTCTCTATGCGACCGGCACAGGTATTGAGGGTATATGGTGATGCATCTCCCTTGATGTTGAAAATCTCAAAGAACTGTGGTCTTGCAAGAGATCTGTTGCTTTGGTCATCAAGGATGGCATAAATCCTGATCGCCTTCTCTGGTTGTCCTTCAGGATATACTTGTACTAGGCATACCTTGGCACAGCATTTGGCACTGCAACCTTCCCCGCAGACTTCAGTGCATGAAGTTGAAATTTTTGGTGAAGCTGGAACATGCCCCTGTTCCTCCCCGCCATGAGTTGAGGCAGGGGTTGGAGGCTGCAGATTATCAGGAGGAGGAGTTGGATGCATTGCCGCAACATGCTTGTCACTATTGCACTCTGCACACTTAATAACCGCCTTACAGTCTTTTGCAAAATGGTCTGAGGAAGCGCAGCACTTATAGCAGACCCCACACTTCTGGAGAATCTCCTTGCGCTCCTGTAAAGACTTTGCCCTGAACCCACGACATTTTTTAAGCGGGTGTGGTTTCTTGTGAATTGGGCACTGACGATTGGGATCCTCAGTTTTCCCAAAAGAGGAAGATTTGTCAGTGTAAGAGACTGTGGTTGGAGGAACTTCTGTCTTTCTGACTGACACTGTTCTCCGCAACTCTTTGTGTTTAGCAGCTGCATTGTCGTGCTTTGAAAATGATGAAGCAGGAGGGTTAGGCTCACTGAAGCTAAAACTGGGATCATTCTTGGTCCAGGCATAGTCACTGATGAACTTGCAGAAATATGAGAATGGAGGAAAAGATACATTATATTGTTTCTTGTACCTTGAGCCCGTTGTGGCCCATTTCTCTTGCAATCCATAAGGCAGCTTCAATACTACTGGGTTTACACCATGTGCAGTGTCCAAGTAGCTGAGCCCTGACAGGCGAGGATCTGCCTTAGCTAACTCTAGCTCCATCAGAAGGTCACTAAGTTCTTGCAGCTTGCGATTGTCTTTGTTAGTTATTTTTGGGAAGTTTTGCAGTCTCTTAAACAAGGCATTTTCTATGGCTTCAGAGCTCCCATAGGTTTGCTCAAGCCTTCCCCAGGCCGCAGCAAGGCCTGCATCTGGGTAGTCAACATGTACAGCTCTAAGTCTCTTTACACGATCAGCAGACTCTGGACCAAGCCACTTAATAAGTAAGTCAAGTTCCTCCTTGGCAGTGAGGTTGAGGTCAGCAATAGCAGCTTTAAAGGTTGATTTCCAGGCTCTGTAACTCTCTGGACAATCGTCAAACCTTGAGAGACTGATATTTATGAGCTCACGACGTATCATATACCTGGCGAAGTCAGATAAGTCTGATCTCTCACTCTTTGGTGCCTGAGTAACTTGTGGAACCCTGGGGTTGTATAAGCTTTCTGGCGTATAAAGGTGAGATGAACCAGGATAGAATGAAGTGGCATGAGCATTCAGCAGTGGTTTAGTCTCTAAGGCCTTTGCTGGCTGTAGCTTACTGCTGCAGTCCACCTGAGTGATGGTAGGAGGCAGTATTTTGTGCTGTGTGACAATGTCTGTGTGGCTGACCTGTTGCTGTGCCGGCATTTGCAGCTCTGCAGGTTGGGCACTGTAAGGAACAGCGGTATTAGAAGTGACAGGTATAAGAGACTGACCTGTACTGTGGGTTGCAGGGGTTGTCCCTGGACGTTGCAAGCTTGGTTCTTTGGCATTAGATGCATCCTGGTTTAGTACATATTTACTTGTGCGTTCAACAGGATCTTCAGACTCTGTTGGAATAAGGCAGTCCTGATCATGTACTCCTCCCAGTGCTTGTTCAAGAACCTTTAACCTCGCAATAGCTGAAGCCTTTTCTTTCTCCATTTGAAGAATTTCTAATTCGGCTTCCATTTCTGCCTTTTTACGGGCAGCTTCTGCTTGCTGGCGTGCGGTCTCAGTTGCAGCTTCAGCCCTAAGACTTGCCTCTCTTTTAGCAAAGGAAACTTGCACCTTAGCTGCTTCTGCATTGGCGCGGGCCTCTATAAGCTTGTCACTCAGTGCTGATTTCCTAGAGTGAGAGGTTTTAGAAGATCTTGATGTAAGCTTTGATGACGTGGATCTGTGAGACCTGGTCTCTTGCAGGTGTGCAATCCTGAGCTCTGCCTTCTCTTTAGCACTTAGCACCAGAAGGTCTCTCTCTTGATCTAAGGCCTCAGTTTTGCTCAGCTCTGCTAAGGATTCCACTATATTAGTGTCCTTTAAGAAGGAAGTATACTTAGCGGACAGACGCTGATAACGCTCATAGGTGGAAGATAAGCGATTTATACAGTCTCTTAAATCAGCTGCGTCATTATTAGAATATGAAAGAACTGACATGCAGCGTACAGTTCTATTCCATAGGTCTGATAAACTGCTTGACAACTCATCCCTTGTAGCCTCATAGTTTTCTCTAGACTTTTGAGATGGTTTTATTATACGCTTGGATCTAACACTTTGCTCTGCAGTATGTATGGGATTTTCTCCCTGGATGTCTGTGAGCTCTGGTTCATGGGGTACTTGCTCAGATTCACCTGCAAACGAATGCACAGAGCCTTGCTGGGACATTTTGCACTTTTGGTGAAAAAGGTTACTGTCTCTTTAAGATGCTTATAGCAGTGGTAGGTGTGCAGGACAAACTGCAGTAGTGTTATAGCAGGACCAAGATAATGTGTTTAGCCAGTTATAAAGGATATACGGCACCTTAATATTCACAGGGTACAGACTGCGCTTGTACAATCAGGCGCTTGCAGGGAGTTGTGAGCTGGCATTAAGCTTGGGTGCAGACTGAATATAAACAGCTGCCTGTGAGTGGGGACTTGATGGAACAGGCACTCTGACAGCAGGTTATGGAATTCTATTTCTTTTGACTATTCTGACTCCAATTGCTGTGATAATGGCTGAGTTTCTCCTGAGACCCCTCTCCCTGGGCCTGTATGGAGCTGGGCACAGTCACTGTGGGCAATCTTTGCCAGATAGCAGAACTCACCAGACACTTGGGATCCACAAAAGGTTGTTTATTTGTTGTGGGTTAACAAACGTTGGGGGTGGATGGACAAATGCTGGAGGTCAAAAGAAATATGCTTTCCCAACCCCTGGAGTAGCTCCTCACACATAGAAAGCAGGAACATGAATGGCATGATGGGAGGAACTGACATCACACATAAGGAAGGGAATGGGAAGGTATACAGGCTTAGAAGTAAACAAGTTGTAATGCTACCTTGGTCACTAGGTGGCAGCATAACAATGAAAACACATATAACCCATTAACTTTGAAACATGATATACATTATTAACTGCTGGGGCAGCACAGACACAGTAATATAAATCACTCTATGTATGTCAGTGACTTATAGAAAGTGGGGGATTGTCCAGCAGGTTGGACATGCTGCATTGTGTCATTACATTTGCCTAAAAGGATTAGTGGATGACTCAGGCTGCATCGTAACACTGTCATGTATGTAAATTATATCCATTACTCTTAAGTAATTCTGATGATTTCCTTTGGGAGATCCCCAAAGCAAAATCATTGTTGTGTTAAAGATTGTATTTCTTTATGTCAGCACAGTTCAATGGCGGTTCAATGTGCAATAGACAATATAGTATGGCTGTGTAAAAAAAAAAAATAAAAAAAATAAAATAAATATATATATATATATTATATTAAATTGTGAATAAAGAGATTCAAGAATGAGTGTTGAAGCATTCACTTGTACATCCTACTCAGCTGCCAAGAGGAATCAGACAATGCATTGGTTCAATCCCAGTTGTTGGAAAATGTCCCCAGACTCAAAGATGTGAGAAGGAGGCCATGAGTCTGACAGATGCAAACATCTTACTATCAGATATAGAATTTCAGGTGTCCAAAGAGCTGATTGATAAGTATTCCATAAAGGAGTACTATTTTTTTCCTTTGTATTTGTCTAATAAGAAAGAAGAGAACTATGCAATACACTGTTCTGCCTAATTAAGTTAACAACAAAAATAGTGCAGCTGAAAACTGTCCATTTAGTAAACTGGACACATTTGTACCCAGTACAAATTGGCGTTCACCCCAGATTTAAATGGCCAGAAATGGCCCCTTAGTACAGAGTATTTTATACAGAGTATTTTAAAACACTAATGCAAAACAGACAAATGATAGTTAGGAAATAATGTCAAAATGAGTCTGCCCCATTTAATGTGTAGTATAATATATAGGTCATTTGAGTGGAACGTGGTCTGCTATGTTTAGTCTGCTGCCAAAAGAATTCCTGTGCATGTCTGTGCTGCTGAAAAGCTTTGCACACCTGGAAAAATCCTTCACTCATCATTCCTGTTTGCTATTTAATCCTATAACTTCTCTTTAGATGCTTCAAACACTTTGTAGGGTATTTATAATGGTGTGTAAATTATTTTTTTTTAAATGCAGCAGTAAATTCACATCCTCATGGTACGTACTAGCAATCATATTATTGGCTAGTCAATTATCACTAGGTGGAAACCATATATACTAGTTTGTAGGATCTATGGATTTTATATGGCACACTGTAACATCTACAGAAATGTGTTAAACGGATATGCTTATTTATATAAAGCTCCATAAACTAAGAGATGCCTCAATGTGATATTGTTCAGTTTGGTCACCCTCTATAATGACCAAATAACCTTGAACTGCTACTTGTACATTAATCCATTAAGAACTTCATGGTAGAAGAGATAATAAATAAACACAAATGCAAAAGTATTTTGCCTGATGAAGGGGCCTTAGACCTCCAAAAGCATGCATGTATTTTTATTGCTAGCCAATATAGGCATCATTTTTACAATACCTTTGTATTTGTGTTTTTTATTTATTATTTTTGCTACAGGCTTTTTTTGCGGTACAGGTATGGGATCCCTTATCTGGAAACACATTATCCAGAAAGCTCCAAATTACGGAAAGCCCGTCTCCCATAGACTCCATTTTAATCAAATAATTCAGAATTTTAAAACTGATTTCCTTTTTCTCTGTAGAAATAAAACAGTACCTTGTAATTGATCCCAACTAAGATATTAATAATCCTTATTGGATGCAAAACAATCCTTTTGGGTTTAATTAATGTTTTATTGATTTTTTAGTAGACTTAAGGTATGGAGATCCAAATTACAGAAAGACCCCTTATCCGGAATACCCTTGGTCCCGAGCATTCTGGATAACGGGTCCTATACCTGTACTACAGTTTTCATTTAATGGTAGAAGAGAAAATGGAACAGCTTTTTTTACTTCATTATTTTCCAGTGCCTTATAATACTTGCCAATGAGACCTTGTCACTTGTAAAATTCATTTTCTCTAGACAGCCTGAGTGATCTATAGATAAACCAGAGGTTTAGTAGTTAGGCTAATATTGTCAAGCTGCATTCATGTGAATTTTTAGTATATTTGAGTGATTGTCCCATTATAAGCTGGAAAATGTACATTCCTCTGATTTGCACTTGTTAGTTACACCCCTGACCAATTAAAACCCTATTACTGGGACTTTTAATTAAGTAATATTATTAGTCGTTTGTTTATTCATTGTAGTTCTGTGCATTTTTAAGGAACCGTCAGCATTAAAATAATGGCAATTAATTGCAATAATGCATATTAGAAAGCATTTATTCTGCTCACCAGTACTTTGAATAGCAAGGTGGGTATTGTATTCTGGTGTGCATCTGTGGTTTGGAATCACCTGGCATATCTGTTATATCTGGCATATAAACTGTCCACTTATACAGTTTTTGCTGGGCACATACTTAAACGGGACCTGTCACCCAGACAGAAAAAGCTGCATAATAAAAGTCCTTTTCAAATTAATCATGAAATCCAAATTATTTTTTTTTATTAATACATCCATACCTGTTATAAAGGCATTTAAAAATTCCAGCTGTCAATCATAAAATGCCTGCCCCACCTCTATGCCTCAGGCAAAGAGGCAGGGCAGGTAATTTCTTTCACTTTACATTCAGAACTTCCTAGATGTCACTGCACTGCACTCACTTTTCCCCTCCCTCCTAAACATCTAATTGTGTAGCCAGTGCATGGGCCTGGACATCTGGTCCTCCATTTTATCACATAAACAAGATTTTGTCATTATACAAAGCTTGCCTTAATAACACAGTCCACAAAATGGCACCTGCCTGCTTGCTGTAATTATATCATTCCAATACTGACGGAAACAAGATTTATATAATAAATTATAAGTTTAATTTGCTTGACAAACATAACAGAGATACATTTAAAATTATTTCTTAGGGTGACAGCTCCTCTTTAAAATTCTGATAATAACTGCTCATACCCTTCTTGTATGTTAGTTATCATGGGAAGATAAAATTATCCCCCCTGCCTTTTTTGCTTGCCAGCAGCATTTTGTAGTGGAACAATTAATCTAGCCCTGCTTCTTTTTCATTGCCCTTTCCTGTAGTGCTTTCTCATAATGAATGGTAACTGAATGTTCTGCCAGTGAAGTGGTTAAAAGCTATTTAGGAACTTGCATATCACAGGGAAGAATTCAGTGTGAGTTCCAGAATCACATGCATCTGTGCCAGGTCACTAGGCCTATGGGAAAAGGACCATAAGATACTGTTGAACTGCCCTTTCAAATGTTAATTTCTTTAGGTACTCAACAACCCAATAATGTGCGTTGTAAATTCTTACTGTTCTTACTTCTAGTAGAGAGTGTAATTATACATTGTAAACATACACAGATTTCTTAGGGCTGAGGGCCAGACACTGAATGCTAAGACCCCACTACCGACTAAAACCTGCTCTAAGGTTTTATCATAGCAGGTAAACAGTCCTTTTTCAAAATGATCTTTGTGATATAGCTACGGCATCTACCCATATTTAACAAATACTGCAGCACCTTCATTTACAATTTCTAAGGTCTTTTTTTTAATCTCTCATCCTCTCTTTCTTGCTTACCATTTGCCAGCTCTTTCTTCTTTAACTTTCCCGCACTTAAGTCCTGTCTGCTGACGTATTCCTGTTTGTTCAAACTTGATTGTCTCTGTTCCCCCATTGGGGTTATTCTCGTTGCCATAAGTCAAATGCCTGTAATAAAATAATAAACCTGCAATAATTGATAATAATTAATAATAATTCATTAATTAATGTGTCTCCATTGCATTCAAGGTTTCAAGGTTTGTATGGGCAGTATTGTGGTGTTTCTTACAGGGCTGTGGAGTCATAAATCCTTTACTCTGACTCCTTTGTTTTTAATATACAAGTATTGGACCTGTTGTCTAGAAACCTGTAATCCAGAAAGTTTGAAATTACGAAAAGGCCATCTCCCATAGACTCCATTTTAAGAAAATAATTCACATTTTTTTTTTTTTAAATATTTCCTTTTATGGAAAGATCCTAAGAAAGGTCCCAAGCATTCTGGATAACAGGTCCCATACCTGTACTAATGTATATTCCATGTTTATTGGAAGAATACAACATACAAAGTTCTTCATTACTGCCAAAGCTCAGCAGTTTTAAAGCTATATAAAGATAGTGTCTGCTTTTGAGAACAAATCAAAGAACTGTTGGCTGGGAAGCTGACCCACTGCCCTATTGGCCATCCAAGCCTTTCTCTGCCAACATGAATTATTTTATTTATTAAAGAAACTAAAAACATTCCTTAAATCTAAATTTTAAACAAAAGACAAAAAATTAAAACAAAATGGTTATAATAGCTCAGCTGGACTTCACACTAGTGAAACAATTAAGCACTGGACTTTAGTGTTACAGCAGAGAAGTACTTTAATATGGCTGTTATCTGTGAAATAGGACTTTGTAACATAATGTGTTTTTTTCATTACAATTTAAGTTTATTATAAGTCAGAGTAGGTGCATTTTTTTCACAACTCCCAAAATTGCTTCTGTCTCAACAGCTCTGGTTTCTTAGTCCTGGCTAAGTTATAGAAGCGAAACCATTATAAAATTGCACCTCTTTTTAAACTTTTTTTGGGTAGTCTGGGGACCCCGTTTGGTTAAGTGTGGAATTTAACATCATGTAATGCTGTTTTTTAGGGTATCGCTCTGATCCTGCCAGCTGTCATCATGGTGGCCCTGTCTTTGAAGATCTGTGTCCGGCAGTGCAATGTGGTTAAAACCATGCAATTTGAGCCATCCACGGCAGTGTATGATGCTTGCCGGATAATTAGAGAAAGGGTATCCGAGGCTCAGAGTGGACAAGGTATTTTTCATACCAATAGAGTTCCTAATGATATCTCTTTGAAGCACAAGGCTGTGCTTACTAGCACAGATATTTTTTTCCAAGTGTATTTGTTTGCTATGTACATCATATTAAAGCATAAAGAATAAACAACACTGTTATAGGTATGGCTATTTCACTATTGCCTTGACCTCCTTTAGAAATATACCAGAGCACAATGCCATAGCAATATATGCAGTGTGGGCAGTAGGCCATTATTTAGATCTGGTTTAAAATATACAGTATGAAATAATGATGGCTCAGGAACACAGCAGCACAGAGGGGACTGCGGATATTTTGTTATGTAATATCAAAGAAACTGCTGGTAGAACTGCAGTGTCCCCATTTTTTAAAATACATTTTTTTCTGGAATGTCACTGGATAAGATTAATTTATTGATAATATCCATAACCCTCCAGTTATACAGAAGACCGTTTAGGCCTTATTGTGTCCTGGGGATATCATTGTATTTTTACAGCTACAGCAACCTGAAAATGGTGCAGCAGTTCTGCTAAAGAGAAAGGATGCTTCTTTATTTCTGGATAACACATTTCAGATAACAGATCCCATACCTTAACAGAATGGGCAATAAGGGAACTGTGTTCGTTAAAACAGTGCTGAGTTGCATGTTATTAGACCATTAGTTAGAGACCAAACATTTTCCTGTGCCCTTAACTTTTTTTTCCTTTTCACAGCACTTGACTTTGGACTGTTCTTATCAGATGAGGACCCTAGAAAAGGCATCTGGCTGGAGGCTGGCAGGACTCTAGACTACTACATGTTAAGGAATGGGGTAAGAATTTCTCTGATTACAGAGCCTGTTGACCCAGACTGAGAGTCAAACTAGGCACTAGCATTTTAAGCCCACAGTGGCCTAAACAGCCTCCCACCAGCCCACTAACCAGTGATCGTCTATGGCATTTTACAGCAGTTTTTCTGGCACTTGCCAGAACCCACAGATGGCCAGTCAGTCAGGGCCTGCTGTTGGGGCTTAGTAAAGCATAACCTGGCTGTTGCATGCCTTTATTTTCATAACTGTACCAGGTTTGCTTAATTGTATCACCATTAATTTCATATCCGCCTACAGTTTTTACTATAGCATCAGCCTAATGCAAAGAAAAGGGATTTTTGTGCCTGCACCTTGGGGTGCAGAGCTGATGCTGCCAGAATTCATTATGAACAATTTCAGCCGTGGCAGATGCTGTGAATATATTTTCTCATAAAAGCAAAACTAACCAATATTTAGATGTTTGCTTTTAAACTAGTTACAAAAAAATAGCCCCTTTTATGTTGCTGTTTAAAGGTATAGAACAATTTTGCAAGGCTTATGGTTAGTTAGTGATGGATGAAGCTGGTGATCCAGTACTGATGCAATAGATAAGCACAGCATCCAAGGTGGTAAATGTTGCTTCTCCGGCAGTGGACTAATACAGCTACCCATAAGGATGGTCATTTCCTAGATCTGGTCTTTTCCAAAAATCTAGATCTATCTACATTTAACAGTGAGCCTTTTCCTCTTTCAGATCATCTTCTTATCTCTTTTTCTATCTTGCACGAGTCTCCTTCTCCTTATACTAACACTCAGCCTAAAACCCTGATTCGCAACACTCAAAGGGTGGATATAACTGCTCACTCTAACTCTCTTAGTTCTAGCCTCTCCTCCTTCTGTGCTTCCTGTGATCCTGAGTTACTGGTAAATACCTACAACTCTATTTTATCATCCGCAATTAACACCCATGCCCCCCTGCAGCCGCAATGCAGTCGTGCCCACAATCCCCGTCCCTGGCTTAACCCTCAGATGCGATTTCTGCATGCCTGTGCACGATCTGCTGAGCGCATTTGGAGGAAATCACGCGTGAAAGCTGACTTCCTCCACTATAAATGTCTTATGGTATGCCTCAATACTGCCCTATCCCAGGCCAAGCAAGTATACTATAACACACTTGTAAATAATAATAAATCAAACCCGCGGCGCTTATTCTCCATATTTAACGCGCTACTTCATCCTTAACCTAATGAATCAGTCATAGATGAACACACCCCCCAGGACTTTGCTGACTTCTTTAAAAGCAAAGTCGATTCTATCCGCAATCAATTTTCCCAACCTTCAGATACCTGTAATCTCAACCTTCCTAGATCTCCTCTCTCCGTATTCACCTCCTTCAATCTCATAACAGAGTCTGAAGTTTCTCAGCTTCTCCGATCCTCTCCGCCTACTACCTGGTCACTGGATCCTATGCCCTCATGCCTACTAAAACAGTGTGCCCCTGCCCTTACTCCAGCTCGTACCCACATATTCAATTCCTCTCTGGCTTCTGGTACTTTTCCCTCTCTCTTCAAACAAGCCTGTGTCAACCCCATTCTTAAAAATAAAAAAAATCCACTGGAGAGCCAAATGCATTCTGTGTTGTTTATTAGTTTAGAGATGCATAAACAACACAGAACGCATTTGGCTCTCCAGTGGATTTTTTTATTTTTACATGGTACCTACTAGTAGACTTGGCGAAACCTACACCATTGTGATTGAGCCTCTTCACTGAGTTTCACATTTTGTGGCACACCAGTTGTATTTTTCTTTTTCTCACAGTACCATTCTTAAAAAGGCTATGCTGGACCCGTCCTGCCTCACGGCTCTGTGCTTGGTCCTTTGCTGTTCTCCCTGTACACTCTCTTTAGGAGACCTTATTTCTTCTTTTGGTCTTAAATATCACTTATATGTAGATGGCATCCAGATATATTTAGACACCCCTGCACTAACTGCTGATGTTCAAACCCAGATTGGTAACTGCCTCCTGGCTATCTCCTCCTGGATGAACCAACGCCACCTCAAACTTAACCTAGCTAAAACAGAGCTCATGGTCTTCCCGCCCAAACCTGGCCCTCCTCCTCCTTTCACCTTTACTATTGATGGCATGACCATCAACCCTGTAAATTCTGCACGCTGCCTTGGGGTTATCTTTGACCAGTCCCTCTCCTTCTCTAACCATATTAATAACACTGCCAAAACCTGCTGTTTTTTCCTCCGCAATATTGCCAAGATACGCCTCTTTCTTTCACAAGTAACAGCTAAAACACTAATCCATGCCCCTTATCCTTTCCCGCTTAGATTACTGCACTCCTACTAACTGGCCTCCCAGACTCCCACCTCTCTCCCTGGAATCAATTTTAAACTCTGCTGCCATGATCCTCCTGCTCTCTCCAAAGAGGGAACCTGTTCAGCCTCACTTAAGCTCTCTAGCATGGCTGCCTATTAAGCAAAGGATAGCTTACAAAATCCTTCTGCTAACATTCAAACCCCTTCACTCCTCTGCTCCTCACTACATTTCTTCACTGTCTCCCTGCACGTTCCTGGTCGTCTTCTCCGCTCCTCTCAGAGCCTCCGTCTTTTTACACCATCCATACCCACTGCGCTCTCTTGCCTTAAACCTTTCTATCTCGTTGCTCCTTACCTCTGGAACTCTATCCCTGAATTCCTATGTAGGGAACACTCACCCACTCTCTTTAAGAAAAAGCTCAGATGCTACCTTCTGGAGCACTAAAAAATTATTTTGCCCAGTCCTGTGCTTAAGGGCAAATGCCCATACCTGGTGCACTCTTACCTTCCAGTTTGTGCCTGTATGTTACCCAACCACTTAGATTGTAAGCTCTATGGGGCAGGGACCTCCTTCCTACTGTGTCTCAAGTAATTCCCTATTTTAACACTAACAGAACATAAGGTTTCAGTCTAACGATGGAAAGAGCCCTCTTACATATCTCATGGCTTATGTCTCCCTTGCACTTTTCAGGATGTCCTGGAATACAAAAAGAAGCACCGGCCCCAAAAAATCCGAATGTTAGATGGAGCAGCCAAGATGATTTTGGTAGATGACTCTAAGACAGTGGGGGAGTTGTTGGTCACTATTTGCAGCAGAATCGGTAAGTTACTATTTCTTAGGAAGACTAAAAAAAGGCATGGGGTAATTTACAAACGCAATACAAATATGTCCCAGTGCAGGAACCAATAGTAAAAAAACAAAAATTTGCTTTCATTAATTTACCTGTTATTTATTTTTTTGTTATTTATTAATGTTTAATTAATTACCTTTAAAGGCTTTTACACTGTTGCCTGGTTGTTAGTGTTGGTGACTCCAAAAAGAATTAAATGGATAGTGTATTACACCCATTTTTAATACAGGCCTTATGCTGAACATATTTTTTGAATATTGCTTTATATACGCAACACTTATGTTTTTTTGTTATTTCTGGCACTTAACAAGAAAATAAAAAGAGTTTAACTTTAGCTCTTCTGTTGCTTCCTGGTCTTGTAGAACACTAGAGAAGCTAATACTACGTCAGTCCACTGTGAAGCACTGCGATAATGAGCAGCTTAGAGAAGGTAGAAAAATAGTCGGGGGTACAGGATGTTTAGTTAAAAACAAATATTTTCAGGTAAATACTTTAGAATGGCAAATAATTTAAAAATGTGGGTTTTTTTTTTATTATAAGAAGCAGAATGCCCTATTTTATTGTGCTCTTTTTTTTTAGTAAATGTGTTTTTAGGTGTATACTGCCCCTTTAATGGTTTAAATTTCAAATGGGAAGTAGAAAATGTAATATTTATAGAATTATACACAAAAGGTATAACTGAAGATAGATTCCAATTGTTCACAGAATGTAAATACATTTTCATAATTGTCTAAGCACAATTTTCTCTTACAATGGTGCTTGAAACTTTGTGAACCATTTAAAATGTTCTATATATTTATATGAATGTGACCTAAAACATAATCTAATTTTGCAACAGGGAAACAAATGAAATCAGGGTCAGACTGGGCCGCTGGGACCCCGGGAAAAATCCCGGTGGGCCCCGGCGGTCCAGACTCGACCCTTGCCGGTGCTCCCCCTCCCCAACGCTCCTCCCCTGATGCGTCAAATTTACGCGCTCTGAGGAGGACGTCGGGTGGGGGGCCCTGCGAGGGGGGCTAGGGGGGCCCCTGTGGGGGGGGGGGTTAGGGGACGCGCATGGCTGGGGGGACCTGCAGGGCCCCTGGGACAGGAGCCCCGGTGGGACCTTCACCCCCCAGTCCGACCCTGAATGAAATTATATTTGGTCATGTATTTATTGAAAAAAATGATCCAATGACATATCTGTGTGTGCAAAAGTAAGTGAATGGTGCTCTCTCAGTATTGGGTGTGCAGCAATAACTACAACTAAACTTTTCTGTAACTATTGATTAGTCCTGCATATCAGGACTGATCCTCCATACAGAACAGCTTCAGCTCTCAGATGTTGGTGGGTTTTCATGTTATTTTTCTTTAACCATTCTTTGGTAGAACAACTTGTGTGTTAGGATCGTTGTCTTGCTGCATGACCCACTGTCTCAGATTCAGTTCACAGACAGATGTCTTGACATTTTCTCTTCCCTTGTCTTGACATTCTCTGGTAAATATATATTCAGAATTCATTGTTCCATCAATCATGGCAAGCCGTCCAGATGCAGCAAAACAGGCCCAAACCAGAACAATCCCACCAACATGTTTCACAGATTGGATAAAGTGCTTATGCTGGAATACAGTGTTTTTCTATCTCCAAATGGAACGCACCTCATTTAAGGCAAAAAGTTTTAATTTGGCATCATCTGTCCACAAAACATTCTTCCAGATTCCTAATTTCCTTCTGGTTTGTCCACATGATCTTTAACAAACTGAAGACGGTCAATAATATTTTGGGGAGAGCAGTTTCATTGCTGTTCATTGTTCTCCTAATGGTGAACTCATGAACATTAACATTTGCTAATGTTAGACAGGCCTTCAGTTGCTTAGAGGTATCTCTGGGTACCCAGTCTGTTAGATGCCTTGCACTTGGAGTTATCTTTAATAGTCGACCACTTTTGAGTAGGGTAACAACTGTCTTTCATTTCCTCAATTTGTACACAATCTATCTGATTCTTCATCTACTTTTAGGACTTCTTTTAAAATCATGATTTATGAATCAGATTTAGTTGAATATACATTCATATATAAATATAGAAAATTTGAAAGGGTTCACAAACTTTCAAACACCCATGTACTTGCTTATTTTATGCAGTTTCATTTATATTCATTTTTATGCTTACATGCAATAGCATATAGCTAAACCCCATTAGTTAAGAAAAACTTCCTCTGTGTAAATAAAACGTGTGAAGGTGGCCTACACAAGCTAATTAAAGTCTGAAAAGACCAAGTCGGTGGCTTATTGCCCATGTATGGGCCAGCAGATGGGCCTGCAAAACCAATATCTGTCTGAAAATCATCCAGATATCTATTGTCCAGTTTTGATTTTCTTCTCCAATAAGGACCACATTGGCACCTTGATGGGGTCCTAAAATCCCCGATTTAGGGCTAAACTGCCTATTCTATTTATTACACCCAGGGATCACAAATTATGAAGAATATTCTCTGATCCGAGAAACCATGGAGGAGAAGAAAGAAGAGCAGACTGGAACCCTAAAAAAAGACAGAACACTTCTCAGGGACGAGAAGAAAATGGAAAAACTTAAGGCAAAACTTCACACTGAAGATGAATGTAAGTGACATGGAAATAAGAAACGCAGTAATTATAATACAATCAGACAGCCTTAAAAAAGTAAGCATTTGTGGGAACTGGCCTCCAGGGCACTAATTTAATTGGCTAAAATAAAAAATAAAAGATGAGCTACTAATTACTCTGTAGTAGTCCACACAGTTCACCTGCTGAAAGATGCATCAAATATGGCCAGCTTTGGTGAAGAGTTAATGGGTTTTAAAGAATGGTATAGGGTGTGTATAATACTCTGGGAGTTCATTCTAAAGTATAAGCAATGAAAAATTACACTTGAACTTCCATGGTTAAGTATGAGAATGGAGTGTGTGTAACATAGGGAAGATGTGTGACAGAAAGTTTGGCTCCTAAAACAGACAGCTTTTTGCTAGACTTGGTAAAAAGCTACCAGAAAAAAAGGATGATATATTAGAAATGCAAAGTTTGACTAGGTCTAGTGATGAACAAATATGTCCCATTTTGCTTTGCCAAAATATTTGAGAAATGCAGTCAACAAGTGTTTATTGTGGCAACTTTTTCAGAACATTGCAGCTTTTTTTCCAGCTGTTGAAATCTATGGGCATTATATTCCTGGAAAAAAAAATTCCTGATCACTACCCAGGTCTAGTAACCCATAGCAACCAATAAGATAATTGTTGTAGAACACGTAATCAGGGATCTTGTCAGTACTTTACATGTTAATCATCTTCTTCATAACCTAAAGATAGTTGAAAGTAGAAAATTGCAACTGTGAAACCATATATTGCCTCTAATAATGTGTGCTATTTAGAATTTGTCATGGCTTAGGAAGAGTTCTATACATTTGTAAGATTTGTGAATTTTGTGAAAGCTTCCATAATCTGTAGTTTGTAGGGAAGAAGAACTTTTTTTTTTTTTTTTTGTACAGAAGTAGGCAACTTTACTTAATCTACAGATTTACTGTTCTGCTGTTCTAACTTTTGTTGTACAGATTAAAATGTCACATTTGCAGCTTATAATGGCAGAATGAAAACTCTTGATCAGTTTCTTTATTTTTAATAATTGGGTATTTTTTGGTGTATGTAATATAACGTATGGCAAGTATCAGGCATCATTCATCAGATTAAAATGAAATCAGTCATTAACATAGTTTACCCACATGCAGTTTTTATGTATGTCTTGCAGTGGAGGTTGTTCATTTCAGTTTTATACCATGATATAAAACTTTTAGCAAATTAAACCTTCTTTACTGATAGAATCTCAAGGCTATGCTATAGTTCAGTTTTCCATATATGTTGCCCAAGGATGTATTTTTGTAAATATGCATATTTGTTCTTATATACACATGTTCATGAATATTCCTGGTTATAAAAGAGAGAGTTCAGTCAAAAATATAAATTTATTAACAAAAGCTATTGACACATCTACAGAAATAACAAACATACAAAATACATAACAGCGCTTAATCTGAATACAATATATAACTGATACTTACAACAATAATTATAAATGTGGATGAGTTACATATGATCCCGTTGCCTCCCTTATACTCATCCTTTCATTGAGCTAGGAATCCTCACTCTATTCAATAGAGATATGATGCAAACAAGTCTCCCTGAGTTAACAATATAACAATATACACCAGGTCCTTTTTGTAATCTAAACCCACTCTTTAATTTTGCAGTAAACTGGCTTGATCATAGCCGCACATTCAGAGAACAGGGTGTGGATGAGAATGAGACACTGTTACTCCGAAGAAAATTCTTCTACTCAGACCAAAATGTAGACTCTAGAGACCCAGTGCAGCTCAACTTGTTGTATGTTCAGGTGAGTTTTAAAGAGGGAGAGCGCTTGTGGGTCCAATTTATTTCATATTACCATGTTCAATGTATTTAAATTTTCTAAGGCTAAACAATTTTTTACATTCCTCCTAGGCCCGTGATGATATCTTGAATGGATCTCATCCTGTGTCTTTTGACAAGGCCTGTGAATTTGGGGGGATCCAAGCCCAGATTCAGTTTGGGCCTCATGTTGAAAGCAAGCATAAACCTGGATTTCTTGAGTAAGTCTATTGGAATTATTTATACTTGTTAAACAATGCCATATAATACCATGCTATATAATTGCTTATGCTCCCAGGACTTTTTTTTCATGATGTAGGAAATCCATATTAACAAATAAAGTACATTAAAGGAGAAGGAAAGGCTAAGTCACTTGGGGGTGCCAAAATGTTAAGCACCCCCAAGTGACTTAGATCGCTTACCTTGTACCCTGGGCTGGTGCCCCTGTTAGGAGAAAACAGCACCAGCCCAGGGTACCTGTAGGAAGCGCTTCCTCCTTCCTCTCTCTTCTCCCGGCGAAATCCGTCGGCCGGCGCATGCGCAGTAGAGTAAAAAGCCAACTTTGTTTTTTAAGTTCAGTTAAGCTTTTCACTCTACTGTGCATACGCGTGGGGCGCTACAGGAAGGAGGAAGCGCTCGCTGCTACCCCGGGCTGGTGCTGTTCTCTCCGTACAGGGGCACCAGCCCGGGGTATGAGGTGAGCGATCTAAGTCACTTGGGGGTGCCTAACATTTTGGCACCCCCAAGTGACTTAGCCTTTCCTTCTCCTTTAAAAATTATTTTGGTATGTTGAAGGATTGAATAAAATGACAACTTTTACCACTATTGATAACAAAGCCCACAAGTCTATCATTAAAAGGATGCTGCACAAATTTGATCTATATGGGGGGTGTGCCAGGAGGGGGAACCATTGCTGCCCAGAAAGAACATCAGGGCAAGGCCACATTACCAGAACACTGCATTCTACACACTACAAAAAGTACATATACTGAGGTGGTACTGCAATTAAAAAGTTTTTTTAATATATAGTTATTGTGCAGACTGTAGGAGCAGTACCAGCATTGTGTCATTGTATGCTGCCTCTCTGCCTGCCCTATGCTGCCTGTGTGTGCCATACTCTGCCTGCCCTATGCTGCCTGTGTGTGCCATACTCTGCCTGCCCTATGCTGCCTGTGTGGGCCATACTCTGCCTGCCCTATGCTGCCTGTGTGGGCCATACTCTGCCTGCCCTATGCTGCCTGTGTGGGCCATACTCTGCCTGCCCTATGCTGCCTTTGTGTGCCATTTATCCCATATTTGATATTTTGAATTTCCCCTTGTTTTAAATATATAAGGTTTTCCAGTGCAGATATGTGTTTGACTTTTGAAACCCATTGAGAGAGATTGGAAGGTGTAGACTCCTTTAATTTTCATGTTATAATTTTTTTTAAGCTAAAAACCATGTTTCGATACTTTGATGGTACGTATGCGTCTCTTGTATTCCTGTACCAAATAGTGATGTTCGTGGGGTTCTGGATAATTGTGTCTCTAAGATTGTATTAAGAGTGTCAAAAATGTCCTTCGAGTATGTAATCAAAGCTTTACATTCCCATAGCATATGAATAAGGGTAGCTTGTGCACATGGCATCTGGGACATTCAGAGGAGGATGTGGGGAACAACTTATGCAATTTGGTGTGATAATAAGCTCTGTGTATAAGATATAAATGAATCAAATGATCGCTATTACATACAGAAATTGATATTGGGGATGCCAGTAACTCATCCCATTCCTCATCATCTAGCTGGCCTTTATCACTTTCCCATTTGTCTCTAAGAGCATTAAGAGGTTTAGTATAAAGTTTGTCATGGAGCTCAGAGTACAGTTTGGAGATTGAGCCTTGCATTAGCAATTGGTCAACGAGTATTGCACTAACAGGATTTTTTTTTTTTAATTATTTTGTTAAACATCTTCTAATTTGAGAGTATTTCATCCATTCATGTGAGGGTAATCAAAATTGTTGTCTGAGCATATCAAAAGCGACCATTGTGTCCCTTTGGCAAACATCTCCAATAGTAAGGATACAACACCTAAGAATAATTTTTTAAATGGTAGAGTAAATAATTATTTGCTATGTAAACAGGGTAATAACTAAAAAAACCATTACAAATATGTAATGAATGTATATTGCAAAGTTGCTTAGAATTAATTTTTTGCCTAATAGAAAAAATCTTATTTTTGGTGTTGACATGTCCTTTAACCCTTTTACTGCCAGCCATTTTGGTCAAAGCGGAACTTGTATTGCCAGACAGTTTTTGAACATTTTGCACTGTTTCACTTTAGGGGCCTTTCCTCGGGGGGACTTTTAGTTTACCAAGGAAAACAATATATCGTTTTTTTCAGAACAACCTAAGCTTTCAAAATATGGTAGAATTTTTGTGTAATTCCAATTCTGTAACAAGATATAGGCTTCTAAATGTCTAAAAATGCAAAAAAAATCAAATTTTCCATAATATAATCACACATACTAGAAACAAAAATTATTTTATGCATGAATATACAACTGATTTGGAAAGTCCCATGTCTCCTGAACGTGCCAATACCAAATATATATAGTTTTATGGAGATTTCTCACTTGTATAGGTCAAAAACTCCCAGCAGTACACTACCAAATTCCCAAAGCACAGCTCCAAAAAAACTGCATACTTTGGATTTCAAGGCCAAAATTCCACTAACAGAAGGTTTATCCCAGAAAATTGTACATTTTTGGAAAGAACAGATTCTGGGGAATACAGAATAGGCACAACTGTCTGTCTACTCCAAACTATCAAGTCGCAATGCTTTCCTAAAGTTATTGGTTTTTATCAAAATTTGTGATTTTTTTTAAAAATCGCTTCAAAGCTTCTAGTCTATAGTATCTTATCTCCTACAGGTCATAAAGTAACCAAATAAAACACCCTAAATATGAATGCCTGGGGTCCACTGAACAGTTTGATGCCCAATATGTATAGGTTTACCTAAGTATGTGGCATGTAGGGGCCCCAATGTGAACATACCCCCATATGAACTGTCATTTCTGTCATTTCAGCTCCTGCAAAATCAACACATTTACATTATTATATGTGGGATAAAGCTACAAAAAAGTACGCTCACCCCAGAAAGTCATATATTTTTGGAAAGTACACATTCCCCCGAATCTAAAATGGGTACCCATGTCTTTCTACTCCAAAGTACCAAGCCGCACAGCTTTTCTAAAGTTAGCAATTTTGATGACATTTCCAAAAATCCCCTCAAAGCTTCCACTTTGAAGCATCTTATCTCCCACATAGCATTAGGTACCAAGATAAAACACCCTGAATTTGAACACCAGGGGTCCACTGAACAGTTTGATGCCCAATATGTATAGGTTTACCCAAGTATGTGGCATGTAGGGGCCCGAATGTGAACATACCCCCATATATACTGTCATTTCTGTCATTTCAGCTCCTGCAAAATCAACACATTTACATCATTATATGTGAGATAAAGCTACAAAAAAGTACGCTCACCCCAGAAAGCCATATATTTTTGGAAAGTACACATTCCCCCGAATCTAAAATGGGTACCCATGTCTTTCTACTCCAAAGTACCAAGCCGCACAGCTTTTCTAAAGTTAGCAATTTTGATGACATTTCCAAAAATCCCCTCAAAGCTTCCATTTTGAAGCATCTTATCTCCCACATAGCATTAGGTACCAAGATAAAACACCCTGAATTTGAACGCCAGGGGTCCACTGAACAGTTTGATGCCCAATATGTATAGGTTTACCTAAGTATGTGGCATGTAGGGGCCCCAATGTGAACATACCCCCATATATACTGTCATTTCTGTCATTTCAGCTCATGCAAAATCAACACATTTACATCATTATATGTGGGATAAAGCTACAAAAAAGTACGCTCACCCCAGAAAGTCATATATTTTTGGAAAGTACACATTCCCCCGAATCTAAAATGGGTACCCATGTCTTTCTACTCCAAAGTACCAAGCCGCACAGCTTTTCTAAAGTTAGCAATTTTGATGACATTTCCAAAAATCCCCTCAAAGCTTCCACTTTGCAGCATCTTATCTCCCACATAGTGTTAGGTACCAAGATAAAACACCCTAAATTTGAACGCCAGGGGTCCACTGAACAGTTTGATGCCCAATATGTATAGGTTTACCTAAGTATGTGGCATGTAGGGGCCCCAATGGGAACATACCCCCATATGATCTATCATTTCAGCTCCTGCAAAATCAACACATTTACATCCTTTATGTGGGATAATGCTACAAAAAAAGTACATTCACCCCAGAAAGCCATATATTTTTGGAAAATACACATCCCCCCGAATCTATAATGGGTAAATATTTCTTATTGCTACAAAGTACCAAGCTGTAAAGCTTTCCTAAGTTTGCAGATTTATATGACATTTTCGAAAATCGCATAAAAATGTTGTAATTTGCCGCATTTATCTCTCACAATTTCTTGATAAAGATCAGATAAAGACAAATCACCCCAAAAAGGAACACCAGAGGTCTACTGAACAGTTTGATGCCCAATATGCATAGATATACCAAAGTCTGCGGTATGTACTGAACCCAAAATGAAAATAGCGCATAAGGATTTCTCGCCTGCCAGCTCAGCTTTTGCACACAGAGCCCCCTGTCAGTGTATTATGTGCCAAAACTTCCCCTAACCATACAGTGACCCCCACAAAACCATATATTTTTGGAAAGTACACATTCTGACAAATCCAACAAGGGTAAAGAGTCCTTTCTACACCAAAGTACCAATCTGCAGAGCTTTCCTAAAGTTATTGGTTTTTATGACATTTCAGAAAATCGCCTAAAAATGTTGCAATTTGCCGCATTTATCTCACACAATTTCTTGCGTACAAAGGCAAGTCACCCCAAATAGGAACACCAGAGGCCTACTGAACAGTTTGATGCCCAATATGCATAGATATACCAAAGTCTGCAGTATGTACTGAACCCTAAATGAAAATAGCGCATAAGGATTTCTCGCCTGCCAGCTCAGCTTTTGCACACAGAGCCCCCTGTCAGTGTATTATGTGCCAAAACTTCCCCTAACTATACAGAGACCCCCACAAAACCATATATTTTTGGAAAGTACACATTCTGACAAATCCAACAAAGGTAAAGAGTCCTTTCTACACCAAAGTACCAAGCCGCAAAGCTTTCCTAAAGTTATCGGTTTTTATGACATTTCAGAAAATCGCCTAAAAATGTTGCAATTTGCCGCATTTATCTCACACAATTTCTTGAGTACAAAGGCAAGTCACCCCAAATAGGAACACCAGAGGCCTACTGAACAGTTTGATGCCCAATATGCATAGATATACCAAAGTCTGCGGTATGTACTGAACCCTAAATGAAAATAGCGCATAAGGATTTCTCGCCTGCCAGCTCAGCTTTTGCACACAGAGCCCCCTGTCAGTGTATTATGTGCCAAAACTTCCCCTAACTATACAGATCCCCCACAAAACCATATATTTTTGGAAAGTACACATTCTGACAAATCCAACAAGGGTAAAGAGTCCTTTCTACACCAAAGTACCAATCTGCAGAGCTTTCCTAAAGTTATTGGTTTTTATGACATTTCAGAAAATTGCCTAAAAATGTTGCAATTTGTCACATTTATCTCACACAATTTCTTGCGTACAAAGGCAAATCACCCCCAATAGGAACACCAGAGGCCTACTGAACAGTTTGATGCCCAATATGCATAGATATACCAAAGTCTGCGGTATGTACTGAACCCTAAATGAAAATAGCGCATAAGGATTTCTCGCCTGCCAGCTCAGCTTTTGCACACAGAGCCCCCTGTCAGTGTATTATGTGCCAAAACTTCCCCTAACTATGCAGTGACCCCCACAAAACCATATATTTTTGGAAAGTACACATTCTGATGAATTCAAAATAGGTAAAGTTATTTTTGTACACCAAAGTTACACCTGGCAAAGCTACGCTAAAAACAGATCAGGAACACTTAAATAGGGATAAAATGTGATAAAACCACAAAAATTGTGCAAATCAGTGAAACAACAAAATAAGTTACATGACAGTGTAATTAGTGGCCAGAATATCTGATCCAATAGTTACGCTGTCAAAATAAACAGTTTTTAGGTAAAAGAAAATAAAAACAAAGTGGTAAAATGAAAAAAAAAAAAAAAAAAAAAAAAAAGCAAAACAAAAAAAAACCAAAGTGTTTGTGTATACATGTGTAAAAGTTGTGTGATAGTGTGTAAGTGTGTATATGAGTGTAAATAAGTGTATAAAAGTGTGAAAAATGAAAAAAAAAAAATAAAATAAAATAAAAAAATGCTAAAATGTGTGCTGTAAGTGTGTGTAAATGTATGTAAGTGTGTATAAATGTGTGTATAAGTGTGTAAAAGTGTGTAAATGCAATAAAAAAAAAAGTCCTTACCTGTTCCTGAAGACCCGATCGCCTCCTTCCTCATTTGGGCCGGCGCTGGGGGAGAGGGAGGAAGCAGGAAGCAGCAGATGCGATGCGATCGCGTCTGCTGCTTCCTGGAGGGTCCTGCGAGCGATCGGCTCGCAGGACCCTGATGACAGCCCCCCTGGCACATTGCCCAGGGGGGCTGTCATTGTTAGAAGCCCTCTGCAGCGGCGGCATATGCCGCCGCTGCAGAGGGCAGCGCTTAAACGCCAACGACGTATGAGACACGTCGTTGGCGTTTAAGCCCTTTTACTGCCAGCACGTATGCCATACGTGCTTGGCAGTAAAAGAGTTAAGAGGCTTAAATCAGCTGGAGGGAGTTGACATTCTCCTTATTTGTATACAGAACAGCAAGAATCCTATGAAAGACACATGTGCTTTACATGTGGAACCACTTTCCTGGCTCCACATGTGGTGCTAACAAAACACCTTGCACTTCCCTTGTAAGCCTGTAGTCAGAATCTGATCAGAAGCTCTACTTGCTGTGCTTTGAAATTCAGTGGGTGAGCTTTAGCCGTCCAAGTAATAATTGTTGGAGCAAAACTTTGTTTTCTTCCCAGAATTCCTGCAGTTTTGCATACAAATAATTAGAAGGTGTCTACACCCTGGATGTGCTGTTCATTTTGAGCCTCTTCCTTGGCTCTGCATATTCTAACCAGAAAAAAATCCTGCAAACCTGAAAATGGAAATTTCCTCTTTTTCTTTTTTAGACTTAAAGAATTTCTGCCAAAGGAGTACATGAAACAAAGAGGAGCAGAAAAGAAGATTTTTCAGGTATATTTCTTTTAACCAATTGATAAATGTAATAAGAATGCTCCTTGTGTCTTATTTCAAGCATATGAATGCCAGTATAGCAGTAATAGCTAATTGTGAAAACAAAACTTTTTAACTCTGACAGGAGCACAAAAACTGTGGAGAAATGACTGAAATTGAAGCCAAGGTGAAGTACGTGAAGTTGGCCCGATCTCTTCGCACTTACGGTGTTTCGTTTTTCTTAGTAAAGGTAAAGTGTATAGAACACCTTTGACTGTTTAGAAAAAAGAAATCATTTCACAGCAAACTGTTTAGAATGTCCCTGAAAAAGGTTAAGTTTCTGAAACTGTGGATATCTTACAATTTGGGCACTTAAACAAATGTATGTTTCTAGTCATAAGCACTTTGCTACTAAGAATTTGACACTCCCAGTGTCACTCCACTTTCCTTTTCCTGTATTGTATTATGTGGCAGACCTGAATCCTTCCTGGTTCTGCCCAGCACAGTTTCAAATTGGCCCAGTGGGGAAAATGATTAGTCAGTTTTACTAAATTGTTTTATTTTTCATTCAGATGGTGCGAGTCCCCCATGCAGTCACATTTACATAACTCCTCTTTTTTTTTGTTTGCTGCTGCTTCTCATTTTCTTGAAACTGAGTAGAAATTGTATTCAATAAAAACTGTGATAACAAAATGACCTCTTTTTGAATAATAATTAAATAATTTTCACAAGCCAAAATTGTTGCCCCTATTATGTAGCATATGGATGGATTTATGGATTTATGTAGGTTATCACCTCTCTACTAAATTCTTCAGATCTCTTCTTCTGAATTGTTCGGTCTAATGCTCTGCTTTATTTTGTCTGTACAGAATCTGCATCTGATTTTGCCCATTGAATTTGTACCTGTCACTAGCATGTTTAACATGGTGGATAATCAGTCTATCCTTTTGTTTTGTAAGATGGCTGTTCTCAAAGATAAAACCAAGATAATGCTGTTGTTTACTGCATGACAGATTTATACATTCAAACATAAAGATACTTTATGCTAAATGATGTTCTGCCACATATAAGTCTTTTCCGAATGTTTAAAAACAAAAACAGAGATGAGCACACAGAATATTCCTACTAATGTCATCTACATTCAGGAGAATACTTCTACAACTTGTAGAACAGGCACATCAGGGGTGCAGGGCAGAGGACTGGCAGCATTGGAATTGGGACTCATCCCAGATAGTCTCACTGTAATTGAGTGTCATAGCCTACCAGCATTGCACAGACTGTTCACATTACAATCACTATTATCTCTAATTTATTTTTTGCAGTGTATGCAAAAATTATTTTGTGCACAATTAAGACAATAGGTGAGTTTTTCAGAACTGAAAACAACCATCCCTACTAACCAGTATAGTTTTAAAGTATCAGAAAAATTTAAGCAGAACAAAACTACATACAGCAGTTCTTACAGAATATACTGGTGTCATTCAAGCAGTGTCAGAATGCTATTTATACATTGACTGCTCCTGAGGCCACTTGTAGAATTTGACCTGTTTTTATCAATGGGTGAAGGTTACAGCTCACCATTTGATAAATAGGCTTCTAAAAATCCCACAGGAATGAATAGTAACTGGGTATTTTTCTTTGGTGACCATTAATCTCTTGCTAAATCTTCCCCATAATTTTTAATTCACAAAGTAATAATAAATACAAACTTAACAGGACTAAACTTAAAGGAGAAATTAATGTAAACAATATTTTCCATGATCTTAAATTTAAACTATGTAGCTTATCCCTTGAATCAATTTATCCTTTATTTTAAGTGTTTATCATCTTTTCTTAGGGATGTGTGTCTGAGTTTCTGCCAATAAAGCCTGGGTCAGATGAGCTACTCTGGCAGTGCTACAAAACCCAAGAAAGTAACTGCAAATGCTGGTGTGGCCCTTTGGTTGATACCTTTTATAAGGTGTATCAACAAATGTTATGAGAGACAGGGTCACGGATCTGGGGTATCCTGAAGAGATACATTGCAGTTCTTTGCATATAAATGTCTACCAGTGTTTTTCAGCAAAAAACTTGACTGACAAATGCTGGGGAAGAGTAGACCACACGTGTTATGCTTTAAGGGCTATAACTGACTGGACACTTTGTCAATTTCATGTGGGAGACAAAACACACCATCCACCATTTCTTTAATTGTTTTTATCGGAATATCATCTGTTTACTGCATTCTGTCGCTTCTTTGCTTTCAGATAAACACCAATGATTCTTATTAACATTGTTACATAATTGCATAGGGTTGAAAAAAAGACCATCAATTTCAACCCTTCCAAGTAAACCCAGCTCACACAACCTATACTTACCGATCTATACCAACACATACATAAACAATATATATGAAGGTTTTAGTATCACAAAAACCTTGGATACTATGCTTGTTCAAGGACTCATCCAGGCCCCTCTTGAAGGCATTAACAGAATCTGCCATTACAACATTACTAGGAAGGGCATTCCACAACCTCACTGCCCTCACTGTTAAAAAAAACACCTACGCTGCTTCAAATGGAAGCTCCGTTCCTCTAATCTAAAGGGGTGGCCTCTGGTGCGTTGATTTTTTTAGGGGGAAAAAAGAGCATCCCCTATCTGCCTATATTCCCCTCTAATGTACTTGTACAGAGTAATCATGTCCCCTTGCAAGGGCCTCTTTTCAAGAGAAAACAACCCCAACCTCAACAGTCTAACCTCATAGCTTAAATCTTCTGTCCCCTTTACCAGTTTAGTTGCACATCTCTGCACTCTCTCCAGCTCATTAATATCCTTCTTAAGGACTGGAGCCCAAAACTGCACTGCATACTCAAGGTGAGGCCTTACCAGGGACCTATAAAGAGGTAAAATTATGTTTTCATCCCTTGAGTCAATGCCCTTTTTTATACAAGACAGCACTTTATTTGCTTTAGTAGCCACCGAATGACATTGCCAGGAATTAGACAAGTTATTATCTACAAAAAAAAACAAATCCTTCTCCATTAAGGATACCCCCAACAAACTACCATTTAGTAGATAGCTTGCATTTATATTATTTCTACCAAAGTGCATAACTTTGGACTTGTCCACATTGAACCTCATTTTCCAGTTTGCTGCCCAGTTTTCCAGTTTTGTCAAATCGCTCTATGAAAAGCAGCAGCATCCTGCATGGAACTTATAGTTTTGCACAATTTAGTGTCATCCGCAAAAATAGAAACAGTACTCTCTATGCCCCCCTCCAGGTCATTAATAAACAAGTTAAAAAGCAAAGGACCAAGGACTGACCCCTGCGGTACTCCACTAACAACACTGGTTCAATTAAAAAATGTTCCATTTACCACCACACTTTGTAATCTATACTTCAGCCAGTTCTCTATCCAATTACAAATATTATGTTCTAGGCCAAAATTCTTCAATTTGATCATTAATCTTCTGTGAGGTACTGTATCAAACGCTTAAGCAAAGTCCAAGTAGATGACATCAACTGCCATTCCAGCATCCTCCAGGTTCCTGCTCACCTCCTCATAAAAGGCGACTAAATTAGTCTGGCAAGATCTGTTACGCATAAAACCATGCTGGCACAAACTTATAGTATTGTGAACTGCAATGTATTCAAGACCCTATCCCTTATTTTCCCCTTCCAAAAGTTTTCCTACTACTGATGTCAGACTAACAGGTCTATAGTTTTCAGTCTGAGAACGGGATCCCTTTTTAAATAACTGCACCACATTAGCACTTCGCCAGTCTCTTGGCACCATGCCAGACCTCAACCAATCAACCAATCCTGAAAAATTAAGTGAAGAGGCTTGGCAATCACACTATTTATATAACACTGTATAGAAATTATACATCAATCTTTGCTCCAGTGGATCTTGCATTCTGAGTTCCTATCTCATATACACATACATGTATAGGACCCATTATCTGGAAACCCATTATCCAGAAAGTTCCGAATTACGGGAAGGCCATCTTCCATAGACTCCATTTTAAAAAAAGAATTATTTTTAGAAATTATTTGCTGTTTCTCTGTAATAATGAACAGTACCCTATACTTGATCCCAACTAAAATATAATTAATCCTTATTGGATGCAAAACAATCCTATTGGGTGTATTTAATGTTTAAATTATTTTTTATCAGTCTTAAGGCATGGAGATTTAAATTACTGAAAGACCCCTTATCTGGAAGACCCCAGGTCCTGAGCATTCTGGATAACAGATCCCATACCTGTACTAGCACTAGAGTTATCAAAAGGCGATTAACCTGCCTGTATGTTTTTTGAGTGTGGGAGAACCGGTGAACCTGGAGTAACCCATGCAGACACAGGGAGAACATAACAAATTTCATATTGATAGCACAGTCAGAATTGAATTTAGGACGTCAGCAAAGTGTGTAGTTTCTGTGAAACTAGCTAAAAGGAATTTTCTACCTCAAAGTATTGATCCATGTGATCTATTTTTATACTTTCTTTTTATCGCAGCCAGATGTTTGAATGCATTCCATAAAAAATCTGACTTCACATCATGTTCTTCCTGCTTGACAAGAATTTTCTTTCATCTCCTCTGGTGCTTTCTTTCCTAATTACCTTTTAAGATCTGATTGTTTAATCTAGACATTCTCAAGTCTGTCCTCCGTAATTTTCCTGTCTGGGATTTATGTTAACTTCACATTTATGAAGAATGAAAAGAAAACATTTAATCTCTCACCTCTGTATTTATTCTTAACATCACTTGAACCCTTTCTTATAAGAGTCTCTTGAACTTGTCAAGGATTGTGCCATACAAGGCTGCTTTAATGTCTTTATGCTAGCATGTTATTTGGATGAGAAAATGGCAGTCCTAATTACAGCATAAGTGGTGAACATGGTTTTCTTAAGGGAAATGACACACAGTGCATTTTGTCGCACAAAATACTAAGAACTGCCTCTGCTAAAACACTCCAGTTGTTCAAAAATGTGCACAATGACATTTTTCAGTGATTACACAAATTGAATGTTTTAGCAATGGTGATTCTCAGTAGCCCCTATGACAAAACACACCAAATGTCATTGCCTTAACAAGGACCAGGTTTGTCTCATGGTTCACACTATCTCTAAGTTTTTAAAAGAGTAGTGTACTCTCTTATTCAACATGGGTTTAATGAACAGGGCTTATGCCAAACATACCTTTTATCTATTGTTTTAATTATGAAATATCTTTGTTTGTTGCTGTTGAACTAAACAGGGAAACTGAAGCAAATCGATGTTTGGTCCTTGCAATGTAGATAATGGCCTCCTGCTAACAACACAGTCACATCCAGTGGTAAAGGGATTTGTATACTGGTAATACCTCACAAAGACCAAACATGGAGTAGCATCAGTTTCCCTGCTTGCCCTGTTTAGCTAAATAAATCACAAAAGCCATAGAGTATTGGTGATTTAAATAATAGGAAAAGTATTTCCAGAACAAGAAATCTTTGTTGAACTCCTGTTGAACAAGGGGGTATAGTGCCCCTTTAGGGATAACATTAGGGATAACATTTGCAGTTGACCATAGTTAAGGTTAACTTGAAATCCATCTCCGTTGACTTTTCCATCTTTTTCCCTCAGGAAAAAATGAAGGGTAAGAACAAACTGGTGCCACGTCTGCTAGGGATCACTAAGGATTCAGTGATGAGGGTGGATGAAAAAACAAAGGAGGTTCTGCAGGAATGGCCGCTCACAACTGTAAAACGTTGGGCTGCCTCTCCAAAGAGCTTTACTCTGGTACATATTGCTTATACATATCTGATTCGACAGTTTGAAAGGAAATTATTACTTACCATTTTCCAGAATCTCTTTGACTGAGATTTCATTGTGAAGTGATAGATTATCATGTGTCATTATATTTTCTTTTTCCAGACCCATCAGTTACTTAAGCTTATTTAATTTTTGTGCTTTAAATATCATTATGGTATTTGGATCTGCTTAGTCATCCCTAACTAATCACACTATGCCCACAAAATGTCCTGTTAAATTGTTCTTTGTAGAGAAACATGGCATAGCAGGCATACTTTTATCACAGCTCTTAACATGATTGGAGTATTCATCCAATAAACAGTGCTTTTAAAGGCACTATTCCACTGACAGTGCTTTAGTGGCATTACATCAAGCACAAAGTGGTTTGTTTCTGCAATTAATGATTTAAAAGTATGAGTGCAAAATTATGTGTATGGTATTACAAATTGTTGTGCACACTTTTCACAGGGGACTGTACCCGATGTGCTTCTTGTTGCTTCCCTCTGTTGTATAACATTAAACCATAGAGGTAATTAGGATGGCCTTACATATCAGATTATGGCAGCATAAGTAGGGCTAACATCGCAAGTCTACAATATTATTAGACAAAAAAGGTTATAATGGGCCCTTAGATTCCAACCCTAGATTACTGTATTTCTCACAATCACCTTTTTATTACTGCATATTATTTTACTTTTTCAGTTACTGCTCTTGTTGCTTTTTGCTTTCATTAGGTATCTTCTTCTATTTTAGGATTTTGGAGAGTATCAGGAGAGCTATTATTCAGTGCAAACGACAGAGGGTGAACAGATCTCACAGCTTATTGCTGGTTACATAGATATCATTCTGAAAAAGGTACTGCTATGAGTATAACTGTGAGTAAATCTTAGTCTTATACAGGGTTCTACAGTATGCCAAAATGCTAAAAAATTGCAGCTGGTGGGGTTTCTAAAAATGGTAGCGCTTGTCCCCCCCAAAATCTTGACTTCTGTTACAGATACAAATCTGTGACATTGGGCTATCTGCATTGTTTTAAAATTTGCAGGCTGTAATATGACACTTAGCAAGTTATCACTCAGGCATTAATTTAAGTTGGACAGATACCCTTCAACTCTTTTCACCAACATTAATAAATGCAAATACAGTGGCTGTCTAACTTAAGGACAAGGCAGTGTGCCAATTAGTTTGTGCTTCCCTCCCAGCGATTAGTGGGTAGGGGGGTGATCAAAATAACTGTTAACTGTTTGTTATTTTTCATTAACTTCTATTCTAAGTGGTCTGAATAGAAATGTAATTATCTCCTAATAATGCTTTTATGTGCGTTATTATTTTAGTATTTTTGTTTTGTTTGGGACTACCTGGGAAAATACATCTTAAGCTAAAATATTGTATGACATAAAAATTAATGTTAGTTTAGTGTTTCAGAGCAAAACTTTTAAGAAAAATAACTAGGTTGTTTAATGAAATTTCGAAGAGATGCATGTGCCATCCCACCGGCGATTTACATTCTTGCTGGTGGGATGGCGTGTCAGGGAGATTAGTCGCCCGCTATGGTGAAGAATTATCGTGGGCAACTAATCTCCCCATGTGCCACTGACCTTAAAGAAACACTATCACATTTTTCTAAAGCTGCCTTCAGTTTTGTCACTTAAACTAATGTATAAATCTCTTAATCTTATTAAAGAGATGTATTTTTTATTTCTTAAGTGGAGTTGGGCTTGCCTATTTGTCCTGTCATAGATACTCTTAGAGCACACAGTGACCTAAAAATCGTGCAACGTGCTCCAGGGCATGTAAGGGAATGATGATAACGCTGATAGAGCTGCTTTTAGTGATGTCTGTGACCTTTATTTTACTGTTATTTAGTAAGGAAAATTTAAAGATTAATGCTATCAGGGCCAGAACTAGAGGTAGGCAGAAGAGGCACCTGCCTAGGGCGCAACAATTGGAGGGGTGCCAGGCTGGAACCTCTCCTACCTACCCCTAGTCCGCACTACCTTGTCATTGCCCCTGTCAGTTGTTATTACGGGGGCGGGGGATGTGCAGGGGCGAGGTGGCCCTAGGGTTGCCTAGGGTGCCTGGTCGGCTTGGCCCGCCCCTGAATGCTATGGTGGTTTTCTCTTAATTTTCCACCTAGTGACATTATGCAAAATCTGTTAAGTATTCGCATGTGTAAGGTTTGTGAAAAAAGAAAGAAAATGTTGAGTGTCACATTATAGCATTGTTTGTAAAGGCATAGGATTTGTGATATTTCCTGACAATGATTGAATCCTTAATTGAATTTATTGGTTGAGTATTTTTATTTATTTTTAAATTGTACGATTATCCTTTTATTTATGTCGATGATGGGTATTTAACTGCTTTTGATTCTTGCTAATTCTGAACTCTTATTCTCTCTAGAAACAAAGCAAGGACCGTTTTGGCCTTGAAGGAGATGAGGAATCCACAATGCTAGAAGAGTCTGTCTCACCAAAGAAGTAAGCCTGTTATAACAAACTAACTTGTTCATCATTTTGGCTGTAAATCACAGCACTGTATTGTATAGTAATATGAATGAATGGTTTTGATTCTGTACTTGACAGTGTTTTTGATTATACTATCAATTTATACAGCATAAGCAGTTTTACTGATAACATCCTATTTGCAGTATTTAATGGCAAACTACCATTAATGCAACCCAGGCTGTCACCCGGGCCCAAGATCCCCTGCCTGCCACTGGGAATATTCTCTTTTGTTAAATGGATTCTGTCATGATTTTTATGATGTGAGTTTTATTTCTAAATTACACTGTTTACATAGCAAATAATTCACTCTACCATTTCAATTTTATTCATTATTATTATCAAGCCTCTCTTTACAAATTAGATGTTGGGGCAGGGGTTCTATAGTAAGAATCAATATCAGATATCAAAACGGCTAATTGATGATTATCTATGGAGAGTAAATGCATTTAACTTCCTTTTTCAGGTCAACTATTTTACAGCAACAGCAAATAACTCGACCCGGCAAACCTGAACTTGGCACTGTAGCTCTGCCTGCAATTATACGCTCAGGATCCAGTGGGCCAGAAACTTTTAATGTGGGAAGCATGCCCTCTGCTCAGCAGCAGCTAACCACTGGACAGATGCATAGAGGACACATGCCGCCACTGGTAAGTACTGCATACTTATCAAAACAGTAAAATATTGAAAGAAGTCTAATATTTTCTTGCCCTTGTTAACACTGCCCTGGTTCTTGCACTTGTTAAAGCTAGTCTAAAAGAAGAATATCCAATTTATGAGCAGAGTTTGTAATTTCATTTCTGTTAGAGCAAAACATGATGATATAGCTTACTGTGTGTATGGAATGATCCTTTCTTTTCTTATTTGTATTTATGCATAAAAATGGGAGTTGCTGTGTTGATTTACCACTAGACTATTATTTTATAAATAGACTGCTTTAGCCAGAGTAAACCATATTCTAGTTAATAAAGCATATCTTAAACAGAGCTTTGTGTGGTGTGCCCTCATAGTTAGTTCTGTGAGAGCATATTCAGTGATATACAACGAATGGTGTACCCTGCTTCCAAGAGATTTCCAAAATAGTTCCAAACATTTTCCACATAAGTCCCATAAGGCTAATTGGATCCAATCAGATGTTTGTTTTCATCTTTCCAGCTACACTAATTTGCTCATTGGTTGTTTTAGGTATATGGATTTTAGAAAAGTTTGCTTGTGTTACTATAAAGCCTACGGTTAAGTTAGCTTTTATAACAAAAGGGCAAAGTTTGCCCATGTTCTGTAACTCATAGCAGCAAAATAGCATTTTTTTTTTTTTTTTAACAATGTGTGTTACAGGAAATACTGAACACTGTGGAATAGTTAACTTACTTGCTACATAGCAGATTTAATGGCTAAAATCTCAAGCATAGTATAAAAAGACTCTGTATCAGGGATGTTTAGAAATTTAGGCTTAACTTACCCTCCCCCCCCCCTTCCTTTTCCCCTTTGGGTTAGACTTTTTTTTCAGACCAATCATCAATCATTCCCTCTGCATAGTAAACAACTCCCAATTGTGTCTTTGCAAGTATGTGCATCATTAGATGCTTTGCTCCGCTTATCACCCTGATAAATCAGCTCCATAACAGAGGACGGCTAAATGTCTCTTCTAATTAGAGTACTACAGTGACTCCTAACCTAGATTTCTCCTGTTCAGAAGATATAACTGATTTAAAAAAAGATGAGCTATATTCCGTAAGAGATTTACAAAGCTGTTATGTTTCATTGCCTGCAAAACAACATTAGTTCATGTTCACATTCCCAAAATACTTTATACCATTACTAATTCTTATAAAAGCTAAATCCAGTTCATGAAGGAAGTTTCTTCCAGATTCCTTTTAAAAAATCCTTCAATGATTGACACACTTCCATTTAAAGCAAGGACTGAAACTCTGAATGAAAATCCTAAGACACCTTTAAGATGCTGAATGTGAATGCTGAATCATCTATCATTCTTCTAGTCTTAAGGGTTGATTCCCTCATCCTTTGTACAGTTCTGTTGGCATATGTGTACCCCTTCCTAGAATTTAAGACTACTGTCCAATACATTCTTTATTTCCCATATATTATATTTATATGATCATGAAAATAATTCAGTACACTCATTACAACAGAGAATGGTATAATATAAGTTGTATGTACATTATATGACAAGGGACAGTTAGATTTTAAGAGGCAGCGTGTATAGAAAATGACCCTGATAGGGTACTGGACATTCCCCTCAGTTTTCCTAAAAGTATATTTGACCTTGCATTTGAACCTTACTTTTATACATCTTAACTTTGAACATCCACGTAACAGTGGATCATTAGCTAACCCCGAGCAAATATTCCAGGGGGTGGAGTTAACCATGGCTACCAATTAGCACTTCACATTGATCAATCCAGTGCAGGATGCATAATTAAAGCAAGTACCTGGTTGCTTTTTTTTTTTATTTGCTTTTTTTACTTCTTTAGAGCACATTTTGCTAATTTTTTTCCCCTTCTTGACCAGTTGTCTCATTTTGCTAAAATTCAAATTCTGAAATAAAACATAAATGTATTCCAGCTAATATCCCAGTATATCCTGTGTGCATAGAGTAGATGGGTCCAAGCAACCACTGATTTATGTGTTAGCAAAAAGAATTTTCTCTGTGCTCAATTTAATCTGTTTGCTGGTGTCGGGGTACACAGCTTCACATGGCCATTGCTCATAAACCATCTATTATTAAATGTTTAGGAATTATGTTACCTTGCAAACATTTCCTAGTCTGGTATCAGACTTACGGAGACCGTGAATTTGATTGGAACATACAAATCCACAGGTGCCCTAGGTCCTATAGGAGTTTTTTTAAGGATGCTGTAATGAAACCTGCACACAGGAGCTTATAGGAGCAGATCTGATTCTCTCCACCTGCCTACAAAACGTAGGCAGAGAGAAGTAGACCCTATGCTTTGTGTACCTTTACTCTAAGAAATCAGTTTGGTTATACACTTGTGGGCATACCTCTTATCTCAGAAAAGTTGTGCTCAGAAAAGATATGAAAATACCTTTATTTTTACTGTGGTGGTGGTGTTACTGTCTAAGCTCACAACTGTCTATTCCTTTTTATAAACAATTTTACGCTCTATATATTAGGTTTGTGTGTGGTTCTTCTTTTTATTTATGAATCTCTGTTTGTTAATATAGATCATTCTGTTCAGATTCATTTGCCAAACAATTTGCCAAAAATTTTTTTGAAAAATGTTTATTTTTTGAAATGCTGAGAAATGAATGTCTGAGAAATTAAACGTACATCCTCTGCAGATTCAGGTCAATTCTAGGTACAACTTTCGTTTGATTACCTTTGTAAATGGTTTTAATGCTTAACCAGGGAGATAAACCGCATATAAAGTAGTTTTTTTTCCAGAAAGTAGGTTCTTTGCTCTGGTTGTACAGGTCCAATATTTGCTCTTTATGGAGTTCTGATTCTTTTATATCCTATGCCATATTGTTACACTGCAGGTATGCAAGCTAACCCCTTTACTTAAACTAGTTTATACTTGGCAGATTTTCTCTAATGCATTCTGTCATTTTGATTTTTCTCAGACATCTGCCCAGCAGGCCTTGATGGGGACAATAAATACAAGTATGCATGCAGTACAACAGGCTCACAGTGACCTAAGTCAGGTAGACAACTTGCCACCTTTGGGGCATGACATGGTAAGTACCAACTCCAAAAAATGTATATAAATGAAAAAATGTATATATAAATACCGGTATATTCAGATAGTGGGATAAGTTCATATATATATAAATACTGTAATTATGTAATTGTAACAGAGAGAACTAATGGTAGGATATGGATTTCATTGCAGGCATCCCGAGTCTGGATCCAAAACAAAGTAGATGAGTCAAAACATGAGATCCACTCACAGGTGGATGCTATAACAGCTGGGACAGCTTCTGTAGTGAATCTTACTGCAGGTATGAGCCATTCTCCTGTTGCAAATAATATACTAGAAATAAACAAGTTACTGCCAACATTTTCTTTTTTTTTTTTTATGTGTGTGTGTAGGCGATCCAACAGAAACTGACTACACTGCTGTGGGCTGTGCCATAACCACTATTTCATCTAACTTAACGGAGATGTCAAAAGGTGTAAAACTGCTAGCAGCACTAATGGAGGATGAAGTTGGCAGTGGAGAGAAACTGCTGGGTGCTGCAAGGACACTTGCTGGTGCTGTTTCTGACTTACTGACTGCTGTGCAACCTTCTTCTGGGGAGGTCAGCAAGCGTCTTCTTCATACTCACAAGCTTTTTCTAATTTCTAGCTATGATAGACAGGATTTGGAATTCTGTGAGAGGGAATATGCAGTCATTTGTTATGGAAATGTTGGGCAAACATTGAGAGTTTGCATCTGTTGAAAATGCAAAGTAATATTTTTCTGTTGTTCTCTCTGATGTTTTTTGTGACATTTTTTTTCACTTACTCTTAAAGGAGAAGGAAAGGTAAAAACTAAGTAAGCTTTATCAGAAAGATCTATACTATGTAAATACAGCAATAAGCACTCACAGAAACACTGAATTGAGTTCTCTATCAAAAGAAACACAGGATTTTGTGTCTCCTTTTTTATAAACATGATGTTCGTGTGTCTGACTTCCTCTCTCAGAAAAATCCTTAATTCCATGAGCCAGAGTCTATGCAGCTCTCTCCTCTCTCCCCTCTCCCACAAGAATGCTAAGAACTCCCTCCCCCACCCTTAGGAATGTTTGATCTGAGCTATAATGGCTAGAGCTGCAGCAGGAAGCTACTTAAAATGGAAGCTTCTGTTTTAAGCAAACAGAGAAAGCTTCTAGAGCTGTTTACTCAGGTATGGTAAAGCTTTCTGCAAAATAAATTTTATTGGCAGTAAAATGCCAGAATGACTTTCCTTCTCCTTTAAAACATCCAAGTCTTGCTGTCTAGGTTTAATTATTCTGGAGTTTTTACCTACAGCCAGCCCAGCCCAAGACATTTGGTTTAGATGGCTTAAGCTGATGCCACAAGGGCTGGTTTTTGGCTTGCGGAAAACCAGCCTTCTACCTTGCCTGTACCTGGCATCATTGTGTCGTGGCAGATATCGGCAAAGAATAGTTCACATTTTAAGGCATCCGATATTGCAAAAGACTGTGGGTATCGGTTGTTACGTCAATCGGCCAGGTTAAAAGATTTTGATCGGGTGCCATTGAAGGAGCCCAAGCAAAATCTACCCTCAGGGCTGAATCGCTTGGTGGAGGTAGAATTTTTATTCAGCCGTGAACGTCAGTGGAGGCTGGGAATGATCTTTATTGTTTCGTGTATGGCCACCTTTAGAGTTGAAGCAAACAAGTGTGAGATGATCTGCCATGCTGCACTTGTGTGTAATCTGAGCTCTGTCATGTGCCTATACCCTCCCTATGCACTACTGAATACGTTTAGGAATGCCTAGTCCAGTCTACTTCAAGGTGTGAATGCCTGTGTATTTATGTAATTTTGTTTGTATAATAATTACAATTTTTGTTTGTTTTTTCTTTAGTAAACTCTTAAATTTTTCTCTCCTTTTTTTCAGCCACGTCAGACTGTTCTCACTGCAGCTGGCAGCATTGGGCAAGCAAGTGGGGAGCTGCTGCGTCAGATTGGTGAGAATGAAGCTGATGAGAGGTTCCAGGTATTTGCAAATATTTTTTCTCAGCAGCGAAATGGACTATAAAATGTTTTGGCTCTTTCACTTATATTTGCCATTGTTCTAATCTTCTAGGATGTGTTGATGAACTTGGCAAAAGCAGTAGCTAATGCAGCTGCCATGCTAGTGTTAAAGGCAAAAAATGTGGCTCAAGTGACTGAAGACACTGTTCTGCAAAACAGGGTGATTGCTGCCGCCACACAGTGCGCACTGTCCACTTCTCAGCTTGTTGCCTGTGCAAAAGTAAGTAGATTGCAATACTAGCTGTTGGGTAATGTATTGTGAAAGCATTTTGCTATTGAGTATATAGATAACTGAGCCTAACTACAGGCTTTTTCAAAGACTAGAGTTATTGTGGGAGTTTTGCCAAGAAAAAGTATTTGGATACTTGGGCAGGACTACAGGACTACATTTCAAAGTACAGCGGTTGTGTAGACTCTTAGGCTGATGCCACACGTGGCGTTTTTCCGCTGCGTTTTTTCTCAGCCTAAAAACGCCGCACAAGCCACACAGCCCCTAACTATGGCGTTTTTCAGCCTAGTACTGGTGACGTAGCAAATCCTGTTTCCATGGTGCTAATAGTGCGAAATAGCAAAAAACGCCGCGTATTTCCGCTAGGTCTGGCAGCTGCCTTTGTGTATACATAGGAATAGCTTGATTTGCAAATACTGGCGTATTTCGGCCAACGCTTGAAAAATCCGTGCTAAGGCGTTTTCTAGCGTATTTCCGCATTGTGTGGTTTGCTCTGAGTCTTTTCAAGCTATTTCTATGGATGATGATATCGGGCGTTTTTCAGCCGCCGAGAGAATTAGAAAATACGCAGCGGAAAAACGCCACATGTGGCATCAGCCTTAAGGACAATAGAATACCAAGCATTTTATAGTTTGGGTGAGTGGTTTGGCTCCGTGGATGAGACAAAAAATAAATCACCCCATTTACTTTTATGGCAATCACTTGCAAGCTCAGGTGCACTTACTTGTCAGTCATTTGGCCTTTCCAAAAAATAGCTGCCTGACATTAGAGTACACATTAATGTCACCCCTGTTTACCTGTTTAGAAGCTTTTATGCTAACTTAGCTCTATTTCATGAGATCACTGCTAATTTGCAACTGGATTGAGTGGGGGCTTAAAGTTAAAAAACAGTTTTCCAAATCATTAAATGAATTCTGTCATGGAAAAACATGTGTTTTTTACAAAATGTGCTAATAGTACTTCTGCAGTAGAATTCTGCATTAAAATTCTTCTTTTTCAAAAGAGCAAACACATTTTTAAAACATTTACTTTTTGAAATGTGATAATGGGCTAGACATTGTCCCCCAGGTGCCATCAGCTGTGTGACTTGTGATCTTATAAAATGAATTAACTCTTTACTGCTGCACTGCAAGTTGGAATGATTTCACTCCCCCCAACAATGGCAAGGTAACAAGATAAGAGTTCCCTGGCTTCTGTATTGCTAAAAATGCTCCCATGCTCCACCTGGTGGTGGGTATTAGAATATCACTCAATATTGTATTGCCCAAGCTATGGCTTCTCCAGTTACATTGAGTAGGAGAAACAACAGGTTATCTGAAAGCAGTTGCATTGTGAAGTGCTGGCTCCTTATGCAAGCTCAGAATCAAACACAATAACCCTACACACCAATATTACAAATTACAAAAAAAATATTTATTGGTTCAAGAATAAAACTTTAAATGGTGAAATGAAGTGTTTACTATGTAAACAGTGTAATTTATGTAATAAAAACAACGCCATAAAAATCATGACAGAATCCCTTTAAATGTTTTTAGGTTATATTCCAGTATGTTTCCACTACCACACCCTATTTCGTAAAAAAAAGTTTCTGTAAAATATATATCCACCAAGAAATAAAGAAATTATAGTCCCTGAATAATTGATATATTCACTGAGTTACAGAAATATGTTAGATTATAACTGTGCTTCTTTAATACAATTTTCCAATGATTCATCCAAATGAATCATGCTGTCTAAGCATGACAGCATAGTTCAGTAACTATGTTGCTGGTCTTCCCAGCCCTGGTGGATTCTTACATTTATTTAAGCTTTAAAAAGAAAGCTGTTGCAGTACCTGTAATCATGTATTGAAGTGTGCCGTACTTATTTGTCCTTTCTTAGGCAGTGGGGGATGAATGTTATACTTTTTACTGTGAGAGTTGTGAGGCTGTGGAATTCTATCCCTGAGTCGGTCTTATTGGGTAATACATTATATAGCTTTAAGAAGGGGTTGGATTTTTTTTAGCAAGTGAAGGGAATACAAGGTTATGGGAAATAGCACTAATCACAAGTTGATCCAGGGACTGGTCCAATTGTCATCTTGGAGTAAGGAAGGATTTTTTCCCCCCTCTGCGGCAAATTAGAGAGGCTTCAGATGGGGTTTGTTTGCCTTCCTCTGGATCAACTACCAGTAAGGCAGGTTATATATAGGCATTATGGTTGAACTTGATGGACGTGTGTCTTTTTTCAACCTAACTTACTATGTTACTATGATAGCAACACACCAGAAAAAATACAAAGGGCACACAATGTGCAGAAAGCTTTGGATAGAAGCTGGTGCGCTCCCATCTGCTGTGTCTGCATTGATGGGCATGGTGCTAGTCTGCTCCAATCTATCCCAAGTTCTGTAAAAATGTACAGAAACTGCACCTCCCAGTCAGTGTTCAAACAGGGAATATCCACCATGTGTGTGTTGACAGTGGAATACAGTTCCTGTCTTATCTGACATTAACCTTACTCTGTATTTTGCTAAGTCTGGTTTTCCAAGCATGCCTTTATAGAGCACTAGATACGTGCAACGTCAAATTTAGGGCTGGGCACTTAAGTTGTAAGCACTTTGTGCTTACAACTTAAGCATTGAAATGGATTCAGGGGGGGTCCACATCACCAATCGACATCATCCACTTAAAAAGGGGGATATTTGCCTCTTAAAGTTACCAGAGGCAGCCCTGTTAACTGACCACGCCTTGCCTTATGGCAGGAGCTGCCCTGGTCCCAGCTTTACTGGTTTCTGTTTTATCCTATGCTCAGAACCTCTTAATTATATGTCTGATAACTGAAGGTATTAAAGGGGTTGTTCACCTTCAATGTCCAAATCTTGTTAAACCACCAACAGTGCTCTCAGCGTGTCAGAAAATCAATTTTCCATTAAAAAAAAAAAAAACGAGACAAGTATCTGCTCAGCTAATTGTAAATGTGATCCAGTAATGCTGTTCTGCTTTCTTTATATTAAAGAAAAATACTGACTAATCTCATCAGAAGCATTGTAGTTTTAAAAATTCTCCTATATATAAAAATAGAGCTATATAAAGGAGATAAAAACCTCATGGTGATATATTTTTGCATTTGTGGTAGCAAATTGTTATCTGTTTCCTCACAGTACAATACTTAAAGTGTAGGGAAAAATGGAAATGCATGGCTTATAAATAATTTTGTATAAGAAAAACAACAGTTTGTAAATCATATGTGTAAGAAGACAGTTATATTATATTTTGAGAAATCCTTTTTCAGTTACATTTTTACTTTTCTAAATGAACAGCATTATAACGTCCTGCTAGCATTTAAGTACAACATTTAAATGTGCTTTTTTTTCATCCTTTGTGATGTAAGTGAAATGTGTATAGTATATGTAGTATACTAACAATTGTTGGTATTGCATATGTGTAGCTGCACATTGTTATTACATGTAATAACAACTCCTTTCAAACCCTTACAGGTGGTCAGTCCAACCATCAGTTCCCCTGTGTGCCAGGAGCAACTTATTGAAGCAGGGAAATTAGTGGATCGCTCTGTAGAGAACTGTGTTCATGCATGTCATTCAGCTACAGAGGATATAGAGCTTCTGAAGCAAGTCAGTGCAGCAGCCAGTGTTGTCAGTCAGGCACTGAATGATCTCCTGCAGCATGTTCGTCAGTTTGCAAGTCGTGGAGAGCCTATTGGACGGTATGACCAGGCTACTGACACCATCATGTCAGTCACTGAGAGTATCTTCAGCTCCATGGGGGATGCAGGTAAATGTCATTGGCTTATTGCATTTTAGACAACTTGCTTTCATAGTAGTGCATTTGGGGTTCTCATTTCACTTACCTTCTATCTTTTGTAGTAAAGTTAAAAATACCTATATTTTACGGCAATGGTTCTGGGCCACAGTCAGCATTTTGGTAGAGGCAATCCCCTGACACACTAGTGTAGAGATCCCCAACCAGTGGCTCAGGGGCAACATGTTTCTCACCAACCCCATGGATGTTGCTCTCAGTGCCCCCAAACCAGGTAGTTATTTTTGAATTCCTGACTTGGAGGCAAGTTTTGTTTGAATAAAAAACAAGATTTACTACCAAATAAAGCTTCCTGTAAGCTGATAGTGTGCAGAGAGGCTACCTAATAGCCAATCTTAGCCCTTATTTGGCACCTCCATGAACTTTTTATAGTGCTTGCTCTCCAAGTCTTTTTACATTTAACTTTGGCTCACAAGTAAGAAAGGTTGGGGGCCCCTGCACTAGTGCATCTCTGAAAGCAGGGAATTGCTGATCTAATGAATGGGGATTGATCCTAATCATTTTGGCTCCAACCTATGGAGCTATTAATAAGCCAGTTAAAGCTAAGTCTGGAATCGCTTTTAATGCCTTTGTCTTTGGGAAAAATGGGAAAAAGTAAGTGTGCAATCACTAGATTCTTCAGCTGTAATTTATATCCAGGGTATGTGTTTTGTTTACAGATAATAGAAAAATTCCCAAAGACCTATTTATCAGTATATTACTTACTGAATACAGAGTAGCAGGCACAAGCAGGGTATATTTTATGAATTCCTTTATTATATGAATCAATAGTATAACAACATGAGCTTAGAATCAGCAAACAGTATGAAGGACATGGGTTAACCATCAAACCCAAAATAATCAGGGCCAAAACTACAGTCATTTTATTGCTTTTCCCATTTGTTCAAGGATAGCAAGAGCACAAGTATTGCATGTATATAGTTGGGTCTATTATATCTTAGATAATAAGTAAAGTGTTCATATTTATGTTGCTGCAGGTGAGATGGTGCGACAAGCGCGAGTGCTTGCTCAGGCAACATCAGACCTGGTAAATGCAATGAGGTCAGATGCAGAGGCGGAAATTGATATGGACAATTCCAAGAAGCTTCTGGCAGCTGCCAAATTGTTGGCTGATTCTACTGCTCGAATGGTTGAAGCTGCAAAGGTAAAAGTCATAGCAAATTATTGGAAAATAAATTGTCAGCCAAAATTTTGATTAACTGGAGAGTTCTTAATACTGTAATACTGTTACAGGGAGCAGCAGCCAATCCTGAAAATGAAGATCAGCAACAGCGACTCAGAGAAGCAGCAGAGGGTCTAAGGGTTGCAACAAATGCAGCTGCTCAGAATGCTATCAAGAAAAAAATAGTAAACCGCTTAGAGGTGAGAAAAGAGCACACAGTTCTGTGTTTTGGTCTCTCTGCTTTGGTGTGTATAGCATGCAAACGCAGTTAGCCTCTTAAATCTGGGAACAAAAATAGCAAGGTATAAAATATACGTAAGGCTTTATTATTGTACTGCAATAGTGTTCTTAAGATGGTTACAATAATTAAAATTAATGTTAAATTATTTTACATGATTATTTACTTAAGTGTGTATCCACGCCTTCATTGAATTAATTGCCTTTGTTAAATAGATTTTATCATTTGTTGTAAAGTCTCTGCCAAGGTGTTTTCAGGGATGTACCAATGTTTTGTTGGTTTTTTTCTGGTGATGTCCTTCCCCTACATCACTGTTTAGCTTTAAGGGGTTGTTCACCTTAAAATTAACTTTAAATATGATGGATAAAATATTTTTTAATTATTTATTTAGCTTTTTGTTCAGAAACTCTTCATTTTGGAATTTCAGCAGCTATCTGGTTGCTAGGGTCTAAATTGCAGTCGTTTGAATGAAAGACTGGAATATGAATAGGAGAGGTCCTGAACAGAAAGATAATTAATAAAAAAAAAACCCAATAACATTTTAGTAGGGATGCACCAAATCCACTATTTTCGGCTTTGGCCAAACACTGAAACCTTCATAAAGGATTTAGCCGAATATTAAATTCAAATTCTAATTTACATATGTAAGATCGAATCTTGGCCTATTCCCGAACCGAATCCTGGATTTGATGAATCCCTGATTTTTAGCCTCACAGAAATTTTTTTTAACTACCTCAGAAGAAAAGGCAAGTGATTTGAAAAACTATACAAAATAAAAAATGAAGACCAGTTAAAAAGTCCCTAAGAATTGTCCATTCTATAACATACTAAAAGTTAACTTAAAGATGAACCACCCCTTTAAATCACCCATGTTAGTCTCAGGTAGTCCTAAGTAACCACCTTTAATCAGTCATTTAGATATTTTGCAACTTTTCCAGTTCCTTAAATATATATGATTTAATTTATATATGTGTCCCTTAAAATATGTAATTTTTGCCTCTACATTCTCATTAAAATGTTCATTAAACTTGTTCTCATTCCTTTTCCCCAGGCAGCTGCTAAACAGGCTGCAGCAGCCGCTACACAGACCATTGCAGCATCACAGAATGCTTCTCTCTCCAACAAGAACACAGCAGCTCATCAACAGCTTGTCCAGAGTTGCAAGGTAAATGATCTAGGGAACAGAGGAAAATATAACAGTTAGTATAAGCGGTAAACATCAATTATGCACTAGTCCACAATTAGGTTAGGATTTCTGCTATCATTTATAAAAAAAAAAAACACTGTTTGCATAGACCTTATTCAGAAGTTTAAAAAACCTTGAATTTTTTAACTCCCTTAAAATATCAAAAGAGTGGAATAAATGTGAAACTTAATGTCTAACAATATATATGGGTGTCACAAAGCAAGCTTTCCATAAAGTTGCCTTTATTAGATTAAATTAAGATGAAAATACTGGACATATTTATGTGAATATAAATCTACATATATATAATATTGTTTTAACCCAGCAAAAATGGAAAAAAGGTGGCTGGGGGCATACACTCCTCACTGATCACATCAAAATTGTTTTCCCCACTGCAGGTACAGGCTGACAGAGCTGGCACTTCAATTGGGGGAAGCAATACTTTTTTTTGTGGGGAGGGGGGTGGTTTAAGAAATGCCCACTCTGAAGTGCTCTTCTCCTGCTTCCCCCAATTCTACATCACACGCATGCACATAATGATCTAGCATCGGTACTTTTAGTACCAATAGTTTTCATACCTGCAAAAGATTTCCTGGATCACAGAAGTGCTTTCCAATAGCTGTTTCTATTTATCTTTAATTTATTGTGTAGTGGTAGAGGTTCAGTCCTGTCTCTCCTACATAGAGTCTGCCTATGGGATTCTTAGTGCACATTATCTGTTACTGTTGTCTACATGGATCACGTATACACCAGCCAGGGGTATAAGGTAAATGATTACAATCACAGGGGGTACCTAACATTTTGGCATGCTCCAATTATTGTATCTTTCCTTCTCCTTTAAGAACAGGGCCTCTTGTGACTTTCGTCTCCTGCTGCTCCCTAACTTGCGCATCTGGGAAAATTAAGGGGTGGGGCATTCCACCTGTCCTCCACTTTTGTATAGAGCACTGACAAACAGCGTCAGCACACTATTCCCGGAGCTAGACATAGGTTTATGTGCTTTACAATGGAACACAGAGGACTGGAGCATTTTTGCACTACCAGAATGCAGTTTCCAAAAAACACTGCAGGACAAGGCAGTGTCAAAAAGGCCAAGAGAGTGGGGGGACTGGAGGAGAAGAGGGTGATCCAAAGTGTTTCTTGCTCTTCATTGTGCCACTACAAATGAAGACTGACTTAGCGGTAGTAGTAGTGTCTTTTAGTGTAAGAATTCATACAGTGTGTTCTGAACCATTCCATTATTTATTCCTTCTGAAGGAATACTGAAATTGCATTTTTGCTGTTTTCCAAAACATTATATCATCTGGTGTATATCTAGACTTTGACAAAATAAATGTCGGCAGAATCTTGGCAGATTCGTTCTCATTTGTTGTTAGATTGTTGTTGCTGTAGAGAAAAAGTGGTGTCTCAGCTTCCCTCCTAAGCTGATATAACTAGCTTGGGGATAGAACAAAGATGTAAAAGATGGTCTGTTCAAATACATATTTAAAATGTTGGCTGGTTGGTGGTCAATGCTTGGTAAATTCTATAGATTCCTAAATCTCTAAAAGAAACTATAGGAGAAATTTTCAAACATATTATCTCATGTCCAAGTCACAACATTTGCAGACCTGGTGAAAATGTTTTGTTCACGTTGAAGTGCCTCGTATGTGTTCTGTTGTGAACTTGCTGGATAGCATCACTTCTGGAGCACAGTTTCCTTTGAGCGTCCTGACCATGCAGCTGGTGTACTTGGAGGGGGTTGGGTTGATCTTGGCATAGTTTACGTCTTTGTTCACACCCCTATAAACACTGTGTATTTGCATATCTTAGTGTAACCTAAAGCCTGCTTCTTTTCCTTTTTTGTTGCGTCCATGTAATGAAGCAATGAAAATAAAAAATATAAATATATTTAAAAATGGGAAAAGTGGGGTAGTTGTAATTTGAGAAGCACATAAATAGAGGCAAGCTCAGGTTTTACTATTCTAGTGACTGCACTGTGTGTTGTAAAACAAGGAAGGGTTTGTGCAAAGGAAGCTGTAATACTATGTCATTGGAGTTTGACAGAAGCCTATTGTATTTACTTTTTCCACGCAGACTGTTGCTGACCATATTCCTCAGCTGGTACAGGGTGTGAGGAGCAGCCAGGCCCAGGCAGAAGATTTGAGTGCTCAGCTTACACTTATTGTATCTAGCCAGAACTTCCTGCAGGTACAACCACTGTGGTATCAATAAGTTTGTGAGATAGATATACAGTGGATATAAAAAGTCTACACACCCCTGGTAAAATGTCAGGTTTCTGTGCTGTACAAAAATGAGGCAAAGATAAATCATTTAAGAACTTTTTCCACCTTTAATGTGACCAATAAACTGTACCACTCAATTGAAAAACAAACTGAAATCTGAAAAAACTAAAATAATGTGGTTGCATAAAAAAAGTGTATATATGTGTACTTTTTGTATATATACACTTTTTATTTCCACTGTAGATATGTGTGTAGACTTTTTATATATACATATATATATATATATATATATATATATAATATATGGAACATTGTGGCTTACTTTTGTATTTATGTTTTTTCAGCCTGGCAGTAAAATGGTGGCCTCTGCCAAGGCTGCTGTGCCCACGGTGACTGATCAAGCAGCTGCCATGCAGTTGAGTCAGTGTGCCAAAAACCTGGCAACCAGCTTAGCAGAACTTCGTACAGCAGCACAAAAGGTTAGTTATAAAGTGTGTATGACTGAGTAAGAGTACAGATGCGGTATCTATTATCAGAATGCTGGGTTTTTTTTTAAAAAGGGGTCTTTACAATAAATTTATTACATTGTTTTATGTATAATTATGTTGAGAGGTTGCGGCCGGGTACTGAATTTGTACTACATGCACTTAGAAACACAAGTAGGCTGTGTGCTCTGTACATTCTATCCACCCTCACATTGTTTATGTTGCAATTATGTGAAGCCATACAACATTTTCTTTGTTGTTTCTGTTTTAGGCCCATGAAGCTTGTGGCCCAATGGAAATTGATTCAGCACTCAATGCTGTGCAGACATTAAAGAACGAATTGCAGGATGCTAAAATGGCAGCCTCAGATAGACAACTAAAGCCACTTCCAGGAGAAACGGTAAGAGCAGCGCTCAGTGCAGTTTTACCTTAAACCCAGGCAAATCCAGGTAATTCTCCAGGATTGTATTTCCTCAAAGAGTGGGTTTTTATCAGTTACCACTACAAATTTATGATTGCTATGACTGTAGCAGAGTGGATCCTTGGGTACCAAATCAAGTATACATTTCTGATTTAGTGTTAGATATTTGCTAGATGAATTCTTATTTGTATGACTGGGCATACACTAGAAGTAAATGCCACTGAGCAGCAACAGTATGTCCTGTGGTAACATAAAAAGTCATCACAGCTATAGTAAATGATGTAGAAATCTTACCCTTGGTTAAGTTGGGTCCAGGTGGTCATGCCCCAGACCTTCAGCTTAAGGAGCCAATAAGGAATCATAAATAGGAAAAATGCTGGCAGGCACATCCGGTTTTCCACAAAAATGTCAAAAGTGGCTTATAGTTAATAAAAGCATTTAAAGTTTATTTAGTCCATACATAGAAACACATAGAAAGCCAAAAAATAAGCCTTTTTACACGTTTCGTACCTAGACAGTACTTAATCATAGGCTGAATCACAATTTTAGGACACACAGTATTTAAAGACAAAGTAGCCAATTGCATCTACCAAACATTGGCCAATCACAATGTACATACAATTAAAGTTAATTAGATGACAAATTGTGAATAGTTAAAAAAGGGCTATGTATGTTGGATTACAGGTATATCTCATATTAGAAAAGAAAATAGGATTTAACATTAGGCACATTTTTTCAAAATAAATGTATAAATATACATTTATACATAACAGGGGACATCATACTCATAGTTTATGAGCTGCTTTTGACATTTTAATGGAGAACCGGATGTGTATGTCCTGTGGTAGCCTACTGTGGAGGAATGGTTTTCTCTATGGAGTTTAATTACGTCCATACAATTTATATGATTGCAGCTTGAGAAGTGTGCTCAGGATCTTGGCAGTACCTCTAAGACTGTAGGATCATCAATGGCCCAGCTGCTTACATGTGCTGCACAAGGAAATGAGCATTACACAGGTAAGCAGAGTATATAGTCTGAAGCTGCTCCAGGATTGTTTTACACAAATTTGAGTATTATAATAGCCTCCAGTACTAGGTATGCCAAACCTCCCCCTGCCACCTCTCTGTGTACATCAGCCACAGCACATTTCATATAATCAGAAGCCTTGGGGGGAATCGCCATACACGTAACCTCTTCTGCCTGACTACCCCAAGTTCCATCTTTTCTGTAGCTGTCGGCATGAGCGCTGTGACGTGGGGGTGTAGGGGTGATTTAATTACACATTGTAGTGAATTGGGTTGAAGTTGTGGCTAGCACCTTCAGAGTGGCAATGAAGTTTTATCTGTTTGCCAATGCACTCAGCATCAAAAACTGCATTAGTGTCTGATTTTCTGCTGGCTTTACTTCCCAGCTTGTTCTGGGAACCCTTAAATTAACTCCACATCCAGGGTGGTGGTAATTCCAGGATTCATATTATTAGTAGGCTCATTTGCCCGATATTTATTAGCAGACACATTGACACTTGGGGCAACTATTTGGAAATGCAAGTAGCGTGTTTGGGTGTAGCTTTAATAAAAAGCATTACTAAGTGCACAATTTTCAATGTAGCATGCCATGCTTGAGGCTATTTTGTTAAAAATGCCTTCATTTTTTGTATGCTACAAATTTTTAAGACTGGTGCAGTAACACCATGGTTGATTGTGGAACCTTAGGTTATATCCACCATCAGCAAATCTGCTGAGTCATAATCCAGCCCTAGTCCTTGGTGTTGTGATCTGGTATGAAGTTCAATCTAACCGTAAGCTTATGGCCATAAGCACAATATAAAATCAGTTTGATGTTCCAAAACCATCCCATTTGTAGTTAAAAGAATGACGTATATATACATTTGCAGCTTTTTTACTTAGTAAATATTCCTTGTTAAGTGGGTTCACAAAAAATTTCCAACTTTGATAACTGAATTGTTTCTGTAAAAAGTTCTCATGTTATCTGCGATGTGTCATTTTCAGGTGTGGCTGCAAGGGAAACAGCACAAGCTCTGAAGACACTGGCACAGGCAGCACGAGGGGTAGCTGCATCCACCAGTGATCCTCAGGCTGCCAGTGATATGCTTGACTCAGCAAGGGATGTGATGGAGGGGTCTGCAAACCTTATCCAGGAAGCCAAACAAGCTCTTGTTGCTCCAGGGGACGCAGAGATTCAGCAGAGACTGGCGCAGGTCAGACATTAGGGGCTTGGTAACTTAGTGGACAGTGTCAAAGCAGATCTGCATAGTTCTTGTTGCTACAAAGCTGCTTTTATTTTTTACAAGGTTGCCAAGGCTGTGTCACACTCACTAAATAACTGTGTAAATTGCCTGCCTGGACAGAAGGATGTGGACATGGCTCTTAAAAGTATTGGGGAGTCCAGCAAGAAGCTTTTGGTAGATTCGGTAAGGTTTATTCTACTTACAAAATAAGTCATTTGTGGTAAATCTGCATTACTGCAGGTGACAAGTCTCCTGAAAAAGCCTTTCAATTGCATAACATTTTGATCATCCCAAGTATTCAGCTTATTAGTGGGAAATTACTTTTTTTTTTTTCTCTAAAGCATTTTCCTGTGCTTAAGCTAGATCATGTGAGTAATATGTTTTATATGCAGAGATCCAAATATTAGCCCACAGTGTTGCCCACAGTAGCGCAGATTTACAGCAGTCAACATCGCTCTGTGTCAGGGCCCTAAATAGAATTGTGTAAAAATAGAAGAAAAAGCTGCACCACCAACCCGCCAATATCGTACTCAAATAAAGGTCAAAGCAATCCAACTGAGGGAGACAGAAGCCTCAGGGTAATGTGCAAAAGAAGTATATATATTTGCAAGAGAAAACAGATCAGGAGACACCCCAACAGGTGTTCTCCATTAGACTTCAGTAGGCTGCACCATTTCCCCAGTTAATAATCAGGTAAGTAAACTGTCCGAGAATGGTAGGAAGAATCGATAATTAAAATGTAACCTTTATTTATGTTAAATAAAATACCCCTATATACATCTTTACTGAAATCCCAGTTAAAAATCGCGTGGGATAGGACACGATCTTAGAACTAACTATGAGGCGTTACAGGGCTACCTCTGAGTCACTTGGACTGATAAGGTAAAGTGTTGCAACTTAAACTGCAAAAAAAGTATCCAGCTCTTCACCTTTCAGCCTCAAGCAGGGAAGTACGAAAATGGATACTTAGTTATATTCTTAACAACTGTAACCCTTTTGGCTTTAACAGGAAATACATTCCTGCATCCTCCTACTGTTAGGAGAGTTGAAAATGCTCACTGTGCTTCATTTCAGATGCTATTATCTTAGATCGTATTGTGCATTGCCATCTTTAGATCAATGTTTCAGCGTACCTCCCCTTTAGTATCACCGTCCCCCCACAGTTATGAGCAGCATTTCGACCCAACCTCCCTTCTCCTTGATCGTTCCACCCACGCGCCTAAAACGCACATCAATCGTGCGCCCTTTCCCATACTGTGGGGGGACGGTTTTCACCTGAAATGTGTAATGTCAAAATTATAAACAGTGAAAAAATACAATTTATTTTTATGTGGACAAAATTTCATCTTGCAGTGAGTTATTTATGAGCACTGAGGTTGAAGTCATTAAATTTATTGCACGGTCATCTCCCTTAGTGTATGGGATAGATCAGTCAGAGATCAGTTAGCTTTCTGGAAAGTTGGCATTTATATTAATTAAGATAATAGAGATAATATATTAATTGAGATTAATAGGAAAAGCCTATACTGACTGAGATAGGTACAGTACCATCCGTGACTGGTTTTTGTACTGTATTTCAAATAAATATGTAAATTGTTTTGCATCCCCCTGTATTTATTAAAGTTGATATTCATTTCTGTTATTAGTATCCAGTATTCTGTGTACTTAGAATGGCCTATTTCTTCACTCAGCTTCCTCCAAGCACAAAGTCTTTCCAAGAAGCCCAAAGTGAGTTGAACCAGGCAGCTGAAGATCTCAATCAGTCAGCAGGAGAAGTGGTCCATGCCTCACGGGGGCAGAGTGGAGAATTGGCTGCTGCATCTGGGAAGTTTAGTCAAGATTTTGATGAATTCCTGGATGCTGGCATTGAAATGGCTGGACAGACACAGGTTATATTTATTAAAATCCATTACTTATAGCTCTTCTTATAAGCTGATACAGTATTTGTCTATTCTGTCTAGGGATACTTATCTTTAGAGCTTAATATTTAACTCTCTATACCTGTTCATGCCATATATAACTTTTTTGGCTAAGGTTAATCCACTGTTTAACCTGCTCCTGCATTGTGTTATATATATATATAGTGTCCCTGTTTCTTACAACTACTTTTCTACTTTATAGCCCCTCTGCTTGTGCTTCAGTGTAAATGTTAGAAATAACTGTTTTGTATTTTAAAGTGTAATTCACATGGTTTCAGATATTTCACTTCTGTGCATACTGTATGAATGTTATTTTGTTTGTATTATTGTCTAACGCAAGCCACTTTGTGTGCATGTGTGTCATTGGCAGGCCAAGAGTGTTCAATTATGCATGTTCTGCTCAGTGTCAGGTATAGTGTACACATGCAAGATAATGTAACAGTTTAATATAAGCTTTTATCATGCTGTTGTGTCCAGTTCAGCAGCTTGCCAAGGAAGGGCCTCTCTGAGATCCAGACATGAGCCCCACTCTCTTTTACCCAGCATGCATGCTTAGACATTTGTTGGTCTCTTTTAGAATAAAGATGACCAAATGCAGGTGATAGGCAGTCTGAAAACTATCTCCATGGCTTCCAGCAAACTGCTTCTGGCTGCTAAGTCTTTGTCAGTGGATTCAGGAGCTCCCAGTGCCAAAAACCTTTTGGCAGCTGCCGCAAGGTAAGAGCAGCACTAAAACCTTTCATGCACCTTCATTTATCGTTTTCTTGTCTTTATCTAACAAGTAGAAATAGTTTTTCCCGTTTTGATATTTTTTTAATTTAAATGCTTGATGACTCATATTTCAATATTTATTCTGCTCAGGGATTCATATTTGTCTTCCATACATATAGTCATGGTTATTTAAATAAAGAGGAGCTGCCCTAGCTATTCTCATGTGGTAGCTGTGTCCAAAAACTCATCATGAAACTGTGCTAATAACTTTTTAACAGTGCATCCTTTAGCATGAAAAACCCTGCAAAATTCTTATATCCCAAATACAGAACTGGTTACCTTGCCTCAGCAATGCATTTGTTGTGCTAAATTCTCCTGTAGCCATGTAAAATTTGCTTATCCACTGAATACTGATTCTTGCAATAATGTTCACTGAGTGCTTCCTCTAACTGCCTTCATCTTTCTTTCTAACCTATTCTTTTCTTATGCACTGCATCTTTCTCTCCAGTTTTCTTCAACATGCATCATTACTCGCACTTTTTCTCCTCAAATCTTTTTCTCCTCAAATCTTTTTCTCCTCAAATACTTTTTTACTTTTTGTGACTTGCATTTTTGATGCTAATAATTATCCTAATAATTATCCTTCTTACAACATTCATCATTCTCTCCCACATTTTTGTCATCAGAACCTGCATTTTCCCCCTTTTTACGCATTCATCTTTTTCACTTATACTCTTCTGCATCTCACCAACTGCATCTACTTTTTTTGCTATTCACCACATGCGTCATCCTCACTCGCTCACACTTCTTAGATCTCCTTCTTACCACAGGCACCTTCTTTTCTCTTTTTCTCTCTCAAAACATGTGTAGACTAGACACACCCAGCATATTAACCTGCAGAAGCCGAGGGAACATGTTTATTAAGTTTTACATTTTATACATACGCTCATAAAGTATTTATGATCTCACCAAAAGCAAGCAAGTTACAGTCATATTGTTAATACATTCATTTTTTCTCTAACAGCACCTTAATTTTCACTGCTTACCCGTGTAATCCTGGATTTCACTTGGTTCCTTCTTTTTCATATGGGTTGCACTGATTCTCTCTCATGCAAAAAGTGAAATGATACTGCTCATTTATAAACCTGGGCAACCACCCATATTAACCAACCAGTGATTATTATTTTTTTTTAAGCCACTGCAGGTAGAACAGTGAAAGCAAACATTTGATTGGATGCCGTAGCTTACTGCCCAGTTTTCATAAATGAGCTCATCTAGAATTACAGCATACCATTCATATTTTGAAGTATTCCTAAACTAAGAATCAGAATGTATAATTTCTAATGTGTTATATTCAATCTCTTTCCTAGAGCGGTAACTGAAAGTATAAACCAGCTGATCACCCTCTGTACACAGCAGGCCCCAGGACAGAAGGAATGTGACAATGCTCTGCGTGAGCTAGAGGTCTGTATAATAATATATCTGTTAATATGCACTGTAAATGCTTAATGATATTTTCCATTATAGCAGTTGGCGGATGGACCTGTATAGATGGGCTTTTTTAACATATAAAATGATCATGTTTTACAATAAATTCTTCACAGGCTAAAATGTTGTATCATCTCTATACAACTGTTTACAATATATGCTGAGCTTTTAGCTGTAGAGACAGCCTGGACAAAGTGCATGAAGGCTAAATGGTGCCTATGCAATTGCACATTCTAAGTGTGAAAATGCACAATATCAATCCTTTAGTATTAATACCTGTGTTAGTAAAATATGGTGTTATATATTTGTTAATTCAAATATTTTGTACTACCATTATGGAAACATGTATGAGGATAGATTTAAGTGATTTTAAGTGCCATTGTGTAGCGCTTGTTAAAAAGCATTCATACATTTTGCTAATGCAGAAGAAGTAAGCTGCTGATACATGCTCAGATTTGTTTGGGAAGTTTGGCTGATACTACAGACCCTGATGATGGCAATTAGTCTGTCCAAACTAAAAATCTTATCTGTCATGCCCCTTCTCAGCAGATATATGGAGAATTCTTGAGTGTGCATATCCATGTGGGTTTGTGTCATTTTGTATGGTTCAGTGAATGCAGACCCAGAAATTATAACAGCAAACAGATTGTGGTTCTTTCCAGGTACAGGGCATGTACTCATCCACTGCTCTGTTGGCATTTTCCACACCTTGGAATGCAACATTTCATCTATATTTAAAAACATTTATGTACCTTTTCATAGCATTATTTATCCATCATTAGCTGAACAAATTTGGATTTTTTTTCATAAAAATATATATAACCAGTGCTGTACTTTGCACCTTTAGTGGATTTAGTTATGCTGAATGCCAAAGCGTCCTACAAAAAAATGCTGGGATTTGACTGAATCCCAAACTGAACTTGGATTCTGTACATAGCTAATTATAATGTATATAGAATACACATAGCAATTTACTGCTGCAACATTTCATGAGCCATTTTGCAAAGACACATTTATGTTGCCTGGTAAAAGGAAATTATGCCATGCAAATATCACTCAAAACCCTAGACAGACAGTGTATTTCCAACTTATGTTTACTGCACTGCAGCACGCAACTTATGTAGCTAACTTCTAAACAGTGACTGTCACCTCTGTGTGGTCCTAGCTGTACATGAGAGAATGACACAATGCTGTTTAAACTTGTCTAAAATACTGAAAGTGATAATAATGAAGACTAATTATGTGACAAGCATTTCAAGTCTGTGCAGGGAAAAACATGATTAATTTCTGAGAGTGACTATACTGTTAATAACTGTTGTTTTCATATTTTGTTTGGTGGCATTAAAATAATATCAAGTTATGCCATTTTCAGACTGTAAAGGGCATGCTGGAGAACCCTAATGAACCAGCCAGTGACCTGTCCTACTTCGATTGTATTGAAAGTGTGATGGAGAATTCTAAGGTAACTTTGGGGTCTCTGACAACTATTTATAGATAGGTCTGTTTCCAAGTGATGGTTACAAGTTTGATCACCTTGCTCTGCTTTCTTCTGACAGGTTCTAGGTGAATCCATGGCCGGAATTTCCCAAAATGCCAAAACAGGCGACTTGCCTGCATTTGGAGAATGTGTGAGCGTAGCTTCCAAAGCTCTTTGTGGTTTGACTGAGGCTGCTGTGCAGGTAATTTTACAGGAGGCAAATTGGTTCTTCAGATATTATTGTTGGACAAAAAGCGAGCTTAAATACTTAGTACAGTGACATAGTTGCAGCGTTTTTCAGGCCTTGAGATATGAATTAGCTCACTATTCATTGGGTTTATTGATGGAGTGGTAATTTGTTTTACTATCTTCTTTTAGGGTGATGGCAGACTTTAGGTGGGATCTTAATGTGTATGGCCACAACAGTTAATTATATACGGGGTTCATTTATGAACTGGTAGTTTGATTCACTGCTTTTCATCCTCCAACTGTTGCTCGGATGAACAAGAAAGTTGCATAATGAAAGCTGTTTAAATGTAATTCTTTGTCCTGTCTAAGAAAATAACATAAGCAACTCTTAATTCTATAATTTTTATAGCTACTCTTAAGCACATATTCTAACATTTGTGTCAAATGTAGATGTATCTGGAAGCCAACAGAGCCCCTCCTGCTGTCACAAGGATGCTTGTTCATTGGGGCATGTCCTTTGCTACCCTGGCATGAGCTACCAGCCACAGTTTGCTGAACATTGCCTTGGGGATAATAAACCCATTATCTGTAATGGAGCTTTACATTGCAGTTCCATTATTAATCTAACTATGTGTGGGGCCAGGTAAGATTAAACAGACAAAAGGTCAGGGGAAGCAAAATCACAAGAAATGCTATCGTCCTCAAAAGGGCAATGGCCAGCATTATGCACTTCTGCAGTCACAATGCCAATCAATTGTTCTGTCTTGCTGCTGGTGTTTTTTTTTTGCAAGCAGGTTTTTGACAAAAAAATAAAAAGCCTGCCAGGTTTTAGGTGGCAAGCTTTTTGAGGGCTTTCAGAGTCAGAGATAGCATTTCCTACTACAACAACAAAAAAACATCTTTAATTTCTCTCCCAGGCAGCCTATCTGGTTGGTATATCAGATCCTAACAGCCAGGCTGGCCAGCAAGGACTGGTGGACCCCATACAGTTTGCAAGAGCTAATCAAGCCATTCAGATGGCTTGCCAGAACCTGGTGGATCCAGCAAGCAGCCCATCGCAGGTCAGTAGATTAGGAAATTTTAGTACAATATTATTCTTGAGGAGACTGAGCTTCATGTAAGAAACTATAAAAAAAGATCACCAACAGTATAGTGAATCAGGCACAAGGGCTCATTTAAATTGTTCCATTTGGTACATTTTTTTTAGGGACAGCACATTGGTGACCTAAAAGCTATTGTATTGGTACTAGATGGCACAGATGGAACCATGTATTTAACTCCTTCATTAGGCAGGTATAAAGTACAGCACTCCATTTTATCTGAGACCATTATGCTATGTGCTGAATGCTTTATCATAGGCACAGAAAGAGAAAGTGCACTTCTAATAAAGCTGGGATAGATGTTTGTATGAAGGTAAATGAAATTCTGCAACCATTAGCATTTTTACTTGCCCGACAGAAGCTCTTTAAAGTTTTATTTAAGAAGAGTACTTCTTATTTCTCAGCTTCAGTTTATGTTATATCAGGTATGTTATGTTATAACATGCAGAAACATGAAGCATCTTAATTACATTAGGCTGTATATTCATACTGCTTAGATTCTACAGAATGCGTAAAGCATGGCAAAGATAATGGTGTTAAACGCCAGTGCTAATTTTAGAACTAATTAAAATAAGCAGTAATTGCATTTGTTAGGAGTATTAAGAAATATAAACATTGATCTACATGCTGGACATTGAAATTAATAATGTAATCAAGGTAATAGCACTATGCCAAACTGAGTAATAAGTGTTTTGATCATTACAGACAAGTCAAGTTTGCTTAAAATTAACTTATCACTAACTAAAAGATACATTAAATCTAATGGTGGCAACAGAAAGGATGAGTTTTGGGATATCCAACCAAACTCTGAGTCTAATAATAGGAGGTTTAAACATTCACTCTGATGACCAAATTGCAGTAACCAATCATATTAGTGGAAAAACACAGTCTACCATTCAAACAATTGCATGGCTACTTTGGTCATAAAGTGGAGATGAGAATAATGTTTGAAAACCAGACTGGAGAACTGCAGATCACAGGATTTAAAAATGATGATGCAGATCTAACATTAAATAATCATACTAAATGTTACTTTTTGTATAAACATCTTCTCTAGGTTCTCTCAGCTGCCACTATAGTAGCCAAACATACCTCAGCACTGTGCAATGCCTGCCGAATTGCTTCGTCCAAAACTGCCAATCCTGTGGCTAAAAGGCATTTTGTTCAGTCGGCCAAAGAGGTGGCAAACAGCACAGCAAACTTAGTGAAAACAATCAAGGTAAGAAAAAAAAAAAGAATATATTTGTGTGGTACAGGCCCTGTTATACAGAATGTTTGGGACCTGGGGTTTTCCAAGTAAGGGATCAATCTGTGATTTGGAATGCTATACCAAAAGTATACTAAATACTTATGTAAACATTAAATGGATACTGTCATGGTTTTTATGGTGTACTTTTTATTTCTAAATTACACTGTTTACATAGCAAATAATTCACTCTACCATTTAATATTTTATTCTTGAACCAACAAATTTATCTTCTAGCTCAGTGCTGTCCAACTTCTGTTGTACCGAGGGCCGGAATTTTTCCGACCTACGTGGTGGAGGGCCGATAATGGAAGCCAGTTTTGACCACTCCCCTTTTTGAAACCACACCCACTTGAAACCATACCCATGTTATCACATGATCATACCCATATTAATGGTTGTAGTACAGCAAAAACCTGCCATACTCTGCCTGCCCTACCCTGCCTGTGTGCCATACTCTGCCTGCCCTACCCTGCCTTTGTGTGTGCCATACTCTGCCTTCCCTACCCTGCCTGTGTGTACCATACTCTGCCTGCCCTACCCTGCCTGCGTGCCATACTTTCCCTGTGTGCGCCATTCTTGGCTGGTTTGTGCCATACTTGGCCTGTGTGTGCCATACTCTGCCTGCCCTACCCTGCCTGTGTGTGGCATACTCTGCCTTCCCTACCCTGCCTGTGTGTGCCAACAATACAGCCTGATTACAGCCTGAATCTGAGGTGAGAACCATGCAGGGGGGGGGCAGTTAATCACAGTACTGATACCATTTAAAGCTTACACAAGAGTAAGCCATCAAAGCAGCCAGACAGGTGGGGGGCCATACAGAGGGGGGTCGTGGGCCGCCAGTTGGACAGCACTGTTCTAGCTGTAATATTGGTGTGTAGGTGCCATCTCAGTGCATTGTGCCTGAGACTGAGCTTTCAGAAGGAGCCAGCGCTACACATTAGAACTGCTTTCAGGTAACCTATTGTTTCTCCTACTCCCATGTAATTGGTAGAGTCCCAAGCTTGGCTTGGATTTCTACTATTGAGTGCTATTCTGATATCGACTGAGGGCTGTTATTTTGCTCCCTTCCCATTGGTCAGCTGATCGGCTGCTGGGAGGGGGGATATATCACTCCAACTTGCAGCTCAGCAGTAAAGTGTGACTGAAGTTTATCACAGCACAGGGCACAAGGCTGTGACACCCTGGGAAATGAAAAATATGGCTAGCCCCACGTGAAGTTTCAAAATTAAATATAAAAAAGTCTATGTTTTTGAAAAACTTTCAATGCAGGATTTTGCTGGAAAAGCTCTATTAACTGATGTGTTTAAAAAAAATCAAAACCCCAAAACAATTGTTCCCATGACAATATTCCTTTAAATAAACCCAATAGGATTGTTTTGACCCAATAATGTTTAATTACATCTTAGTCTGGATCAATTGCGAAGGGACTGTTTTATTACTAAAAGGAAATCTTTTTAAAAAAATTTAATTGTTTGATTAAAATGGAGTCTGTAAAGGTAGGCCTTTCTGTAATTCTAAACTTAACAGGTTTTAGATAAAGGATCCTATATCTGTAATTGTTTATTGTGGGTGTATAATGGAAACTAAACTATCACAGTTGGGTCTGTGTTACTAAAACTTGGTCTGTTCTGATGAATCATCTTTTCCAAATTCCTTCCTCACAGACACTAGATGGGGACTTTTCTGAGGAGAATCGGAATAAATGCAGTATTGCAACATCCCCTCTTATTTCAGCAGTGGAAAATTTAACTGCTTTTGCCTCAAACCCAGAATTTGCCAGCATACCAGCACAGATCAGCAGTGAGGTGAGAGGCCACTTAATGTTAAGATCTAGTAAAAAAAAAAATCCTTCCATAATACTAACAAACAACTTATATTTGACCTGTGTAACCAGTCCTATACTCCTTTTTAGTTTGAAACTGGTCATGAAATACCGCTGTATACCGTGTAACAATTAAAATCTGCCCATAGGGTTCTGATCCATTAAAAAAACAGATTTTTGATAAACACTCGCTACTGATGTTAAATTGTTATTTATGCTAGCTGTTAATGATATACAATATGTATTGGTGATAAATCTAAAACAGCTTGACTTGTTAAGTAATCTTGAAAATGGTGCACCACTCCTTTTCATGGTTATTCAGTAAGTAAGACTTATCACTATTAGATATTCCATACCTAATGTTTCACATGCCTCTTCCTCATGAACTCTTTTCAACCAGTGTCTTTATTTCTGTTATTTCTCCATCTCTTGTAGTTATGATTCTTTGATAATTAACATATGAACAAAACCTTTACCTGTAGCCTTTATTCTGTCATATAGCAAGAAGCAGATCCCTGTAACTAAGGTCCTTCTCTGTATATTATGAGATGTAAAAATGCTCAAATATTATGGTGGGATAAGCCACTTTCTCAGCAACAGCAGCTCTCCCCTACTCATTTTCTCAATACAAAATGTAAGCCACTCATTAGGGTGGCACCATGTGGTAACAAAAAGACACCTTTTTTAATACTACATAGTGCCTCAGTGATGAGTGACAATGCAGTTTATTGTGTTATAAAGGCTTTCTTAATTCCCAGCCCTTTAATTCCTTATGTGAACAAAACAGTTATTTCTGCATTGATTTAATACAGGGTGCTCGTGCTCAAGAACCTATTTTAGTGTCTGCTGTCACAATGCTTGAAAGCTCTTCCTCCCTTATCAAGACAGCCCGATCCCTGGCTATAAATCCTAAAGATCCCCCCACATGGTCCAGTCTAGCTGGTCACTCACGTATAGTCTCTGATTCAATCAAGAGCCTTATTACGTCTATTAGGTAAGTGATAATTTCAGTCAGCTTAATGGTAAATTGTATGCTCTGTAAGTTGATGATGTTCCGACTGGGTTCACCTGTTTCTCATTCAAATCCATTTACAGATGAAAACAAATATGAGCAATGTGTAGCTGTTCAAGCACCAATTTCCATCTATAAGTGTGTTAGCAGGCTGTGCATAAATGGTAACTTGTTTATCAGGTAGCTCAGCCCCTCTAGGGTACAAGTATCACCAGATACTAGGTTAGCAAAATAAAAGAAAAAAAGTCAAGTGACAAGAATATGTAGTATGTATTTGTCAATGCTTTCACAGCAGAGCTTGCCCTATGGCTATGTTTACGTTAGCCAATAGTTAATCAAGTTAATATTCTGCTTCTGCTGTCTCGCATATTCGGTTTTGTTATTGATATTTTCATTTCATATATTACAATATTAAAATGAGCAATTAATGCTACCAGCTACTCATAAGGTCTTTATTGCAGGAGTATAGTCAAGAGATAAAGTTGAATGTTCTTTTGACTGCCATAAGCTTTGGAACCAAAGAATAGAATTTGTTATGTACATACAGTTGTATTTTGTAGGAAGAAATATCACAGTATAACAGGACATGACATAACATAGAGAATATTTTTTAGCCCTCACCTATAGGTTTATAATTTATGCCTTATTATAAAGGAAGGAGTGAGCCAGTTTGAAGAATTCATTTTGGTTATCATTGCAGGGACAAGGCTCCAGGACAGAGAGAATGTGACCAGTCCATTGACAGCATCAATCGATTTATCCGTGATATTGAACAGGCGTCTCTCGCCAGTGTTAGCCAAGATTTGGCCATGAGGGATGACATCTCTTTGGAGGTATCAGTTACACATAATTATGAGAAAGAAAACTGTTTTGAAATGTTTCTTAGAATAATTTTCTTCCAAGATTATTGCTGAAACATAGAGCTGATAGTGGATGTGAGTTGTCTTTTTATATTAGCTTGTAGTGCAGATGAGTGAACATGATCTGTGTAGCCAGCCAGCTTGCTTCCTAGCAGAAATAGTCCCTTTTTCATTAGAAATCTCCATCATCAATCATTGTATTGAAAATCACACACACAAAAAAAAAAATTAGGCTTAAGGTAGTGGATCTGCTCCCTTCCCCAGCTCAGCTGATCTGCACTTAAGTACAGCTTCAACTTGTGTGCAGGCACATGCAGTGGAGCAGAAGTCAGAAAAAATGCCTGCTTTCAGGTTTTTGGGCAGACCTCCACTGATTGTGTACTTTTAAGTGCAGATTAAGGGAGGGAAAGTGAGCAGATCTGCTTCTCTCAGCCTAAAAAAAACTGGCTGAGAACTGCTGAGCCAGCACTCCGTGTGCCCTCATCCTTAAAGTTTTCTTGCTTTTCTGCCTTGGTTTTTGTTTTATAATATATGGAATTGCAGAATGTATGATTTAAATTTCTTCTTACTGATTTATCTTGCATTTTTAAACCCTAAATAAGCACCCTATGTCGACAAACTGAATAATCTAACTATATAGTTTAGTTGCAGACCTCATTTACACTAATGTATGTGCAATCCGATTTGCTCAGTGTAGTCAAGTCACTCATTTTTTTGTCATATCACAATAACACTCATATACTCCTAAGGGCATAGTATGGATCTAGAATATATCCAGGTGGAACCAGTCTGTTGGAAGGAGTCCAGCATGCCATAAAAAAACAAAATCATGGTTACCCATTTCTCATAGGTCTCTTACTGCATGGTGTGTAGTCTTTGTGACTATGGGGTATATTTATCATGCTGTGTAAAAAGTGTAGTAAAACATCACCGGTGATGCTGCTTATAGCAGCCAATCAGATTCTTTGCTTTGATTTTCTAACTGTTGAAATGTAATTGGTGGGCAACATCACTGGTAATGCTTCACTCCACTTTTTACACAGCATGATAAATATACCCCTTAATGTATATTTATATTCAATGCAATGTCTACCATCCTTGTTTATACTGTTACTTTGTTTTAAAAATGTACAGCAATGCATATACATGCAAAGTATGTATGCATGCCTAAAATATTAATTGGGTGCAGTCTGGCTGTGAGACACCCTTTCCTTTGTCCATGTGAATCAGACTGAACATGTGCCAGTATCTATGAAGAATAGACAACATGTAGACAAATGGAAAAAGGCTTTTTATTAACACCAGCCCTCTTTCCTCAGTTGGTCTTCTTTACACAATACCTGAAGCCTTCAGAAGTTTTGCACTTTTCATTGTTCATTTACTCTTATTCCCTGCTCTGCTCCCAGGCATAGAATTCATAATTATACCTTCAGACTAGTCAGCATTCTTGATATGTACTACAGATTTTGACACTATACTTGCAAGATGTTGTAGCAGTCAGAAGTGGGACGCAGCTTAGCTTCAGCTAATATGCTCTGTGCTGAAATTAGTCACATTAAAATATATTCCCTCAAAGAACAAAAACAGCAAAGTATATTCCATGTTGTAGTTTTTTGTAACAGATTTATAACTGTGTTGCAGATTTAGAACTGTAAGAAATTCAAGACCTTTGATTCCATGCTGTGTCTCAGGACCCAGAGTTTAACAGTGACATAATGGTTTAAATCAAGAAGATGTTCACTTAAAGGAACAGTAACACCAAAAAATGAAAGTGTATAAAAGTAACTAAAATATAATGTGCTGCTGCCCTGCACTGGTAAAAGTTGTGTGTTTACTTGAGAAAGTCTACTATATTTTATATAAATAAACTGCTATGTAGCCATGGAGGCAGCCATTCAAAGGAGAAAAGGCACAGGCACATAGCAGATAACAGATAAAACACTATTGTATTCTACAGAACTTATCTGTTATCTGCTATGTAACCTGTGCCTTTTCTCCTTTTTTCCAGCTTGAATGGCTGCCCCCGTGGCTACACAGCAGCTTATTATATAAATTATAGTAGAGTTACTGTAGCAAACACACCAGTTTTACCAGTGCAGGGCAACAGTGCATTATATTTTTATTACTTTAAAGCTCTTTCATTTTTTGGTCTTACTGTTCCTTTAAATGCAATCACCAAAAAAACAATGGTTCATTAAAGGGACATTATATTTTTGGAGCATGAGATCAATGGAAAGGGCTTGTACTTGAACATACTTTTTGCCTATTGTTCATTAAAATCTTTGGTTTTGGTATTTCTCACGCTAAACAGAGCAAACAAGGAAATTAAGCTACTCATGTTTGGTTCTTGTGAGGTAGATATTTAAATTACCAGTGCAGAGACTGACCCCATTGCATAATGAACTTCTGCTTTACTGTAAACAAAACAGTCACAACAAAGGCTGGGGGAATTTATACAGAGTTCAATATTACTACTTTAGCATTTGGTGGTAGAGCAGTAGTGCAGATTTATGCAGGTGATAAATCTTCGGTTGCCAGTACCCTAAACTCTGGTAATTAATAGTAAGATAGTAAGTGTGAAAGCAGGGTAATTATCCATTAATGTTTAAAGATAAAGATGTACAATTGAAATCAAGGGCTGACCCTCCATCAAATAGTTTTCAGTCAAAAAGCCGAGTTATATTACAGGAAATGTCCTATAAAATAATTAAGTTCTTTTTGTCTGTTGTCTTTCTCTACAGGCTTTGCAGGAACAGCTCACGTCTGTTGTGCAAGAAATAGGCCACCTTATTGATCCCATCACTACAGCTGCAAGGGGAGAGGCAGCACAACTGGGGCACAAGGTATAGAAAATTAACTTTAACTTTCTCAAACAGCATAAAAAGAGAAATATTCTCTGATTGTGGCTTATTGCTTCCTGATATACTCTTCTTTTCAAGGTAACCCAGCTTGCCCGTTACTTTGAACCTTTAGTCCTTGCTGCTGTTGGATTAGTCTCCAAGGTCCTGGATCATCAGCAACAGATGACTGTACTAGATCAGACCAAGACACTGGCAGAATCTGCTCTTCAAATGCTTTATGCTGCCAAAGAGGGAGGGGGCAATCCTAAGGTACTAATATCTTTCAGGTCCTTAAATTTATCTATACATTTATAGTCTACAGCTAGCTATAGTTCAAACATATGTATTTTAGTATTGGGAGGGGCGTTTAATGTGATTAAAGTTATGAAAAAGTGCAGCTAACCTTATATATATAATCTACCTTCTCGTTCTTAATGCCTTGTTGACTTACGCATTACATGTTTCATCTAGGCCTTCCACACTCATGATGCAATAGCTGAGGCAGCCCAGTTAATGAAAGAAGCTGTAGATGATCTCATGATTACCCTAAATGAGGCTGCCAGTGAGGTTGGCATGGTCGGTGGAATGGTGGATTCCATTGCTGAAGCTATGAGCAAGGTAAAGATAAAGCTTCTGTTACATAGTTACATAGTTACATAGTTACATAGGGTTGAGAAAAGACCTGAGTCCATCAAGTTCAACCCATCCAAGTAAACCCAGCACACACAACCCACACCTACCAATCTATACACTCACATACATAAACTGTATATACAACTACTAATACTAACTGTAGATATTAGTATCACAATAGCCTTGGATTTTCTGATTGTTCAAGAACTCATCCAGGCCCCTCTTAAAGGCATTAACAGAATCTGCCATTACCACATCTCTAGGAAGGGCATTCCACAACCTCACTGCCCTCACCGTGAAAAACCACCTACGCTGCTTCAAATGGAAGCTCCGTTCCTCTAATCTAAAGGGGTGACCTCTGGTGCGTTGATTGTTTTTATGGGAAAAAAGAACATCCCCCATCTGCCTATAATCCCCTCTAATGTACTTGTACAGAGTAATCATGTCCCCTCGCAAGCGCCTCTTTTCCTGAGAAAACAACCCCAACCTCGACAGTCTAACCTCATAGTTTAAATCTTCCATCCCCTTAACCAGTTTAGTTGCACGTCTCTGCACTCTCTCCAGCTCATTAATATCCTTCTTAAGGACTGGAGCCCAAAACTGCACTGCATACTCAAGGTGAGGCCTTACCAGAGACCTATAAAGAGGCAAAATTATGTCCTCATCCCTTGAGTCAATGCCCTTTTTTATACAAGACAGCACTTTATTTGCTGTAGTAGCCACAGAATGACACTGCCTGGAATTAGACAACTTGTTATCAACAAAAACCCCTAGATCAGGGGTGTGCAAACTTTTTAGCTCAGGGGCCACATTAACATACGGGCCGGACCGGGCCGGGACAGCGTTACGCCCGGGGCTGCCATCAAAAATTATGGGGCCTCTCAGCTCCTCACCAGCGACCCGCTGCTTCCTCCATCCCGTCCTTCTGTTCCCAGGCTCCCCAGTGCATTCTTTTATATGGTTGCGCCCCGTGCGTGCTGACGCTGTGCGCACGCACGGGGCGCAACCAATCAGAGCTCGTCATTCTTTTAAGGGGGCCTGAGACGGCGGGCCGGATTAAAAGGGCTGACGGGCCGGATGTGGCCCGCGGGCCGTAGTTTGCCCACCCCTGCCCTAGATCCTTCTCCATTAAGGAAACCCCCAACGCTACCATTCAGGAGATAGTTCACGTTTATATTATTTCTACCAAAATGCATAACTTTGCACTTATCAACATTGAACCTCATTTTTCAGTTTGCTGCCCAGTTTTCCAATTTTGTCAAATCGCTCTGCAAAGCGGCAGCATCCTGCATGGAACTTATAGTTTTGCATAATTTTGTGTCATCAGCAAAAATAGAAACAGTACTGTCTATGCCCACCTCCAGGTCATTAATAAACAAGTTAAAAAGCAAAGGACCAAGGACTGACCCCTGCGGTACTCCACTAACCACACTGGTCCAATTAGAAAATGTTCCATTTACCACCACTCTTTGTAATCTATCCATCAGCCAGTTCTCTATCCAATTACAAATACAGGTATCGGACCCCTTATCCGGAAACCCGTTATCCAGAAAGCTCCGAATTACGGAAAGCCCGTCTCCCATAGACTCCATTTTAATCAAATAATTCAGAATTTTAAAACTGATTTCCTTTTTCTATGTAGAAATAAAACAAAACCTTGTAATTGATCCCAACTAAGATATAAATAATCCTTATTGGATGCAAAACAATCCTATTGGGTTTAATTAATGTTTTATTGATTTTTTAGTAGACTTAAGGTATTGAGATCCAAATTACGGAAAGACCCCTTATCCGGAATACCCTTGGTCCCAAGCATTCTGGATAATGGGTCCTATACCTGTATTATGTTCTAGGCCAATATTCCTTAATTTGATTATTATTAGTATTCTGTTTACAGAATACTGTGCATGATGCCATGAATAATTTACTTATTCACCATGTTATTTGAAGACAATGATCCCCAACTAATAGCTCTTGAGCAACATGTTGTTCACTAACCTTTTGGAGGTTGCTCCCACTGGTGCAGGTGCTTATTTTTTTTTTATTCCTTGCTTGAAAGCACGTGTAGGTTGCATAAAAAACAGTTACACTGACTAAACCTCCTCTTTGTTGCCAGTCCACAAAGGGACTAACAAATAGCCAATCACAGCCCTTATTTGGCACCACCAGGAACTTTTTTTATGCTTTTGTTGCTCCCCAACTCTTTTTACGTTTGAATTTGGCTCACATGTAAAAAAAAAGGGTTGAGGACCTCCATTATAAGTGAAAACATTTTGCTTGCTTTTTCTCTCCTCTTCAAGGATTGCATGTTTGTTTATAGTGTATCTGGAAATAAATTTGATGTCATATTTCTCCTCTGTCACAGTTGGATGAAGGGACACCACCTGAGCCCACTGGGACCTTTGTCGACTATCAGACAACTGGTGTTAAATACTCCAAAGCCATTGCTGTGACAGCCCAGGAAATGGTAAGGAAAGTGAGCAGAGATAAACTTTATGCCATAGAATGGGCGGCAGGGCTCAGTGATGTCCTTTTTGTGATTTTAATTCATGACTGTTGGGGAACAATAAATAGAAAGTATTCTGTAATTACATTCTAACTAATCTTTTAATGAAAAATATGCATATTATTTTATCATAAATTAGTAATGGAGCATTTTTTTTTTTGTTTTATCTTTAATTGACTAATTTGCTTAACTAGAAATACTGAGCTTTGTGTAAAAATCCCTTTCTCTTTATCCTTTCTCTTTATTTCTATTTTTTCTTTGTGGCTGTTTACAGCTTACAGGTGAAGTCCATTATACAGGAAGATTATTTGTGGGCTCCTAATCTTATTTATGTACTTTAAAAAACAAAATATGGGGTGGCTTTTCCTATTTTACAGGGAACCAATTCATTATTAAAACAGTAGGCAAAAGTATGTTTAGTACATGCCCTGTTCATTGAACTCATGTTGAACAAGGTGGTTTACTGCCTCTTTTTAAAAAACAAAAAAAAAAAAAAATAGGCTAGGAAAACTTTGGTGGCCATGGAGGTGGTGGGGACGGTACAGCATTTTTAAAACAGCAGTGTCAGTGTACTGAGCTAGATACTGAACAATATATTCAGTGTAATAAATCTATATGCTTTGCTGTTTGATTTTTATTTTGACTTGCCATTCTCCTTTAGATGACCAAGTCTGTAACCAACCCTGAGGAGCTAGGAGGTTTGGCATCCCAGGTGACAAGTGATTATGGAAATCTTGCTGTCCAAGGTCGTATGGCTGCAGCCACTGCAGAGCCCAAGGAGGTAAGTGACTTGTTCCTGCATTAAAAGAGAAGGAGAAGAAGTCATTTTGGCATTTTACTGCCAATAGATTTGCCACCCAGAACACTATATTTATTCTGCAGAAAGCATTACCATACCTGAGTAAACAGCCCTGCCATTTTATGTATCTCCCTGCTTGCCACTCTAGCCATTATAGCTCAGATCACACATTCCTAAGGGAGGGGAGAGGGAGTTTTATGAATTTGTATGGAAGGGGAGAGCAGGAGAGAGCTGCACAGACTCTGGCCCCAGGAATTAAATTTTTTTTTAGAGAGAGGAAGTCAGATACCCAAGAACATGTTTACAGAAAAGTAAACAAGAAATCCTGTTTTTTTTAATAGAGGACTCAGTGCAACTTTTCTGTGAGTGCTTAAGGCTTTACATAGACCTTTCTGATAAAGCTTTCTTAGTTTTCCCCTTTCCTTCTCCTTTAAAATGGTATACAAATATCTTATTAATTAGATGCAAGCCCATATTTGCTGTGCTAGCAGGAAATCATGTAATTGTGACATGTTTTAGAGTGTCAGTGTCTTAATTTCTCTAGTGCCTCCTGAGCAGGACCCAAAAATTAGACCATTTTTGAAATCACTAACAAGTTATGCCTCAAACAGTTGATGAAAGAAACATCTTAAGGGCTCTGGCACACGAGGAGATTTGTCGCCGGCGATTTTTAAAAGAGAGATTTGGCGACAAGACACCAATGCTAAACCAATGGAAATCGCCAGCGTCAAAACATACGAGGCTACTTCAAGTCGCCTGCTGTTTCAAATCGCACACAGATCCTTTTCTGAGCAACTCGAGTAAACATGTGGGAGGGGTAACTGTTGAGTGGTACCATGGGTAGCAGATCGCCTGGAGCTCAACTCACATGAAATCTCTTTGTGTGTATTGTCGTGGCGACTTGTCGCCAAAGCGCCGGGGGGGGAAAAACGCAGGCGACAAATCTCCTCGTGTGCCTGAGCCCTTAAAGAAGCCCCGTATGCACAGTATATTACAAGGATGGACGTGTTGTCCCCCTGAAACACTGCTGCACAGGTTGTCAGAATAAATGGTGTAAGTGCCCTGCCTGCAAGATATATTGAATGTTTGCTGGCGTGGATGAGGTGCATCTACCCTCCAGAAATGTGTCTGCTTCACAAATTTGAGAGAGATGCAACTATATAACTTTATTACACTTAAATATTGAACAACAAACTTTTTTTTTTTTTTTTAAATGCATGTTTATTTAAAGTTTTTGAAGGCATAATGGGCATAAGCATTCTTACCAAACATTGCTATACCTGTCACAGTATTACACCAATGACATTAATTAATTAAGACAAGTGATTAAAAATTATGTTTGTGTTGGCAATAACCTTTTTTTATAGCTGAGCTTTATGGTATGTTGCTTCTCGTATCAACCCAGGAACCAGACCTTTGGAAAGCACCTTGTTTAGGCTTTGTATCAATAAACATCTAAATATATAAATGAAACGTAGGCACACAATAGCAGCATATATTATTGGTAGATGAAGTGGTTTCATTTTGTAATTAATATTTAGGACAGCTTCCCAGGAGTATAGAGGTCCCAGTGAAGGTCTTGGTTGATGTGTTATTACAAAAACATATTATCTCTCTTCCACAAGGTTTGTGGCTCTGTAGGACACATCTTTTGAGTTGTGAACATGATGTATTTTTTTGTCCTTTCTAAGGTTGGGTTCCAGATTAAATCACGAATTCAAGATTTAGGTCACGGCTGCATATTCTTAGTACAGAAGGCTGGAGCTCTGCAGATTTGTCCTACCGACAGTTACACCAAACGTGAGCTAATAGAATGTGCTCGTGCTGTGACTGAAAAGGTACAGTATGTATAATGTCTAACTTTATTTATAAAGTGTTACTGTGACATGCAGCACTGTACAATTTTATGATATAAAATGTACAAACAGAAGACAGAAATAATTGCATAAATATATATATAAATATGCAGAGATTAAGGGGGGAGATTTATCAACGTTTGAGTGTGAGTTTTTTTTTTTCACAATTTCACAACAGTTGGTAATTTGAGCTCTTATTTAAAGTACCTTTTTTAGTGAGCCTTTTTAATAACTAGTTTTATACTATTCACTGTGCAGGATACCCAATGCTCATACCGAACATAGTCTTATTTAGCCTCTTGTTATGTACATCTACCATTCCTGTTCTTTTATTTAGGTATCTCTGGTGCTTTCAGCTTTGCAAGCTGGCAACAAGGGGACCCAGGCATGTATAACAGCCAGCAGTGCTGTTTCTGGCATTATTGCAGATCTAGACACCACTATTATGTTTGCTACAGCTGGAACTCTCAATGCCGAGAATAAGGAATCATTTGCTGACCACAGGTAAGAAAACTAGCCAGTAACGTGGGACTTCAGTCATTTGCACTAAGATGGGAGCAGCAGTTTATTAAATACATGTTTAGTCCTTATAAACGTGGACATGCTAAAGGAGAAATCACATTAAGGGTGGTGGCAGATTAATGTTCAGTTGCTGCTAAAATACATTAATATTAATAGTATCATAGCTCCCTTAAAATGGTTGAGGTTCATGCACGGTACAAGAGCATTATCGCCTCATGCATTCAAGTATCCAGGTCAACAAATTGCAACTTTGTCGTTCATTAAATAATTTAATGTATGATTCTGTTAAAATCATAATGCTTTATTTTACTGCACTCAGGGAAAATATACTAAAAACTGCAAAGGCACTTGTCGAAGACACAAAATTGCTGGTTTCAGGAGCTGCATCTAGCCAAGAAAAGCTTGCACAGGCAGCCCAGTCGTCAGCCAATACAATAACCCAGCTGGCCGAGGTGGTGAAGCTCGGTGCTGCCAGTCTGGGCTCTGATGATCCTGAAACCCAGGTGAGCATGATATGCCAAGGATCCTTCAGGTTCCAGAGATAATTTTGAGTTAGGTCTACTGACCTCTTATTTCATTTGTGCGCTCTCCAGCTGTTTATCTTTCTGCAAATAAGACGCCCTGGCCCGGAAACGGTATTCCAAATGAACACGGAGCAGTGTGGGGTACAGTCAAATAACATGTTTGGTCCGTGTGTTCTGTAATTTCGCTGACCCTTATCCTTTTTTTTTTTCAAGTTTGCCCAGAACATTTAAGGGATCTTAACCTAAGGTTCTGTAAGGGTTAAGCGTAAGGATTAGGTGTGATAATATCCCCTTGTAAATTTACCTATAACTTTTTACCTGTTTGCTTCTAACTTCACCTTTCCTCCAACAAATCCAGCCTTGTACACAGCAGTACTGCTTGCTAGTTCCCATGCTACAAGCCACGAATTCTACATTGCATCTGCCATGGCCATGTGCAGTGATATTGAAGCACCTGTATTGTGCACAATAGTTGCCTCCTTTATGAAGAAAATGAGTGATGTGTTTGCTATGACTGTTGGACATAGGATGAGAGAAGTATAGAAGGCATATAAAACAAATGTAAGCTATAGGTTTATATTTGAGATTCACAATAGCCACACCTTAAATTCAAGGTTTTTTGTCTTTTATTATGCTCATATTAATATACCCTTTGCAGAAAATATGCTGATGGAATTTACAGTCTAAGATCCTGCCACTTAAAGGACATGAAAACCCTATATTTTCTTATTATGTCTCCCCAACCCATACCTCAAAATTTCTACTGGATATAACCCCCCATTTGCCAGCAGCATAACATTTTCCTAAAACAAATAGCAGCTTTCACCCGGTGGCCAATTTCCCTCTGACGTCATCAGAAACGTTTACATTTAAAGTTCATGCGATGAAGAATGCAGGCTTACACAGGTAAAACTTACTTGTATAAAAAAAAGTCCTGCTTGGACTGTGCCCTGTAACAGTTTAAAGGAACAGTAACACCAAAAAATTAAAATGTATCAAAGTAATTAAACTATAATGTACAGCTGCCCTGCACTGGTAAAGTTGTGATTGTAGCCATGGGGTGATTAAGGGGATGCTGCAGCCTTACTATTACCCTTTTAACAACCAGAATGGAAGGTATTAAAAGATTTCAAAGAGGCTGTTCACTGATCAAGTTTTTTGTGGGGGTTTACATGTCCTTTATAGGCACAAACACACATGGGTACATTTTATCTGAAGCCATTTAAGCTGCCTGTAAGTTTGGGAGGAAATCAGAGCACCTGGAGCAGATGCACCCAGATATAGGGTAAAGTTTGTCAGTGCTGGCTAATTGCATAACATTTCCTTACATACATACAATGGTCTTTGGAAGCAGCACTCTGAACACCTCTAGCATCTCTGCCTAGCTGAGTCTGTTTGCATTTACAAGTGCTTAAGCTGTTCAGCTTCATGCTATGGCCTTTATGTATGCTAGTGTCACCCCTCTGCAAGGTATTTTAAGGTATAGGAAATGAAAATCTGCTGAGTTGCATAGCTCACATGATAATTATTTCTTTACTGATTCTTCCAGATTTAAAAGGTTTCATATGGGCATTATCAGAGTCTAGGGAATGCTTGGGATCCAAATTTGCACCTGCCCAGTAACCCATAGCAACTAATCAGATTTTGTATTATTTTGTTAAAATAAGCTTTCTGAACAAAGCTAATCACTGATTGGTTGTTATGGGTTACTGCACAGGTGCAACTTGGCCTAATGTTGGTTTCTAACCCCTCTAAGGGCATGGGCACACAAAGCATTTTGTCACTTGCACTTGTCCGAAGTTCCCTTCCCACCAACATTATTGTAAATTATTGGTGGGAAAACATATTCTTCACATATTACTCATCTGCACTGTTAAATATAAATTGCAACTGTTGTTTAATAGGCACAACAGGTTCTATACAAGTCCTGTTAATTGTTTTCAAGCTGAACATTTAAATTGCTATGGTAAAACCAAAACTTTGGGCCTGAATCACACACGATTTATAAAACAGTGGCCTAAGCCTATAATTTAGCTTGGGAGAAGAGGGACATTAGTATATAGGCATATTGACCCACTTTTGCCAGGTAAAGTAAGAAATTTGTTAGTTAAGACACACATTGATAAAATGACCACTGAAAAGCCTTTGAAATTAGTTCCGTGGTGGATGGTTCCTGTTTTATTAAAATTAGTCATAAAAAGGGGTGGCTTTCTAGCTGCTTATTATGCTGTGGATGTGAGGCTGCTCCCCCACTGAGGATCAACTTTATCTACTGGCTTAATATGCATGGGTCACATTCTAACCTGTCACTCTTGTGAATTTTTCAGCACAACATTTTAAGGGGTAGATTTTTTTGCCCCCACTCGAAATTTTCAGTAATAACACAAATATCATTTTTTAGGTGGTGCTGATCAATGCAATCAAAGATGTAGCAAAGGCTTTGGGTGATTTAATTGAAGCAACAAAATGTGCAGCTGGGAAGGCAGCAGACGACCCCTCCATGTACCAGCTTAAGAGCGCTGCCAAGGTAAATGCTTTCTTTGTGACTTCTACATCAGTAATTAAGGTATAAACACACACACCTTTGCATTAAGACTAGGACTGGGTGTTAAATGGGGACCTCTTCTAAAACCATAGCATTGATCAATACATAGCATGGCTCAGTTGTTTGCAGTAGGAGAAAAAGTCAGTCTGAGGAAGCACCCTCAGAAATCATTTAGCTATAAACGCTATTAGAAAAAATAATACCTTTCTGTAAGTAAAAAAAAATATTAAGCATCAACTACAGTTAAATTGATTTTTTTTTAAAGAAAAAAACTCAACCTCAGTTCATCTGTCTAGTCTTACTAGTTTCCATACTGTGCTTCTCAGTGTCACTCACACTATGCTTCTTTAATTTTTAGGTTATGGTGACAAATGTAACCTCCCTTTTGAAAACTGTGAAAGCTGTAGAAGATGAGGCCACACGTGGTACAAGAGCTCTGGAAGCCACAATTGAGCATATCAAGCAGGAGCTAACAGTGAGAAGACTGAATATTCTCTACAATGTTATACTCTATAATGTTACTTGCATTCTTAATGTGTTGAAGGGTTGGTTTTATGCATATACACCAAAACTTAATCAGTTGCTTGCTAAAGATGTCATTATAGAGGTCTGCCTATTGCATTTTGCCCTGGTCAGTGCTTCACTCCAGTAAAAAGGCATTTCACCTGTCCTGGGTACTTGGCTGGGGAGTCCATGCCCACCATGACTCCTGATGTACCAGGTAGTAAGCTTGAGGTGGGCACATACACAGTATACTAAAACTTACAGAACTGCTAAAATGCCCATGCCTATCCCAAGCCCATGCAAGCACTTTGGTTTAATCATTTTGTGTGTTGTGATTAATGTGTTACAAGTGATCAGTTCCATTTACTGCAAAAATATCCCAGGGCCTGTTGCTTCTTTAATGACTGTATATGATCGGTATTATATAGTAACCAGGTAGACAAAAAAATTCATGTCTGTAAGGCTGATGCCACACGCGGCGTAGGGCTGTTTTTTTCGGCAAGCGGAAAAACGCTTGCCGAAAAATCAGCCCTACGCCTGCTACTTGTGCCTGCACCCGAATGAATGGGATACGCTCGGGTACGCATGAAAACGCGAGAGAATGCAAAGTCTCGCGTTTTCATGCGTATATCGGCTACATGTGCCTGCACCCGAGCGTATCCCATTCATTCGGGTGCAGGCACAAGTAGGAGGCGTAGGGCTGAATTTTCGGCAACCGTTTATCCGCTTGCCGAAAATTTCAGCCCTACGCCTCGTGTGGCATTAGCCTAAGATAACCTAAACGTATGTTTTTCAGTTTTTTTTACTCCAGTTAAGTGAGTTTTTAAGTATTTACAACAGCTGTTTAAATTAACCCTTTGTGTGCCAACCTATTTCCAGTGGTCATAAGTTTTAAAGCAACACGCAATCTACAGTAAGTAAACAGGAACTTGGAAAGGATGAATCACCTATGCTGGCACACAGTAACTTGTGTGCCAGCCCTGTAGATTCTACAATTATAAGTTTATAAATGTACAAAATCGAACTGGCCCAAGGAATAAGAAATAATGAGGGACAGTAGGGCAAATATACATCAAGGAGTTGCTGAAAATGAGTAACTAACATGACTGTCCTGTGCAGCATGTATTGCCTGACATGACTGACGTGGCTGTCAAATAATGCATTATATGGTGTGCCTTATGGGGAATCGGTCCGCTTATTTGTAGTAAAGCTAGGACAAGGGGAATAGAAGAGGCAGATGGGAAGAAAAGTAGTCAAAGAGAAAGATGGAAAATAGTAACTGAGGAGAGACAAAGTAGAGAGGACAGAGTGAGGTAATGAGAAAGGAAAGATGACGGTGCAATGGTATGGCTGTGGGAGGGGACTCTGGGCTCCATACAGAGCAAAAGCAACGGCACCGATTAGTGCATTCGCTAGCGTGGAAAGCCGATCAGTAGTATGTATAATATGTATATATATATAAGGACAGAGAGCCGCACGCACAATGGCTTAGTGATTGGTGAAAAAATTTATTTGAAAAAAAAATTTTCAAATAAATTTTTTCACCAATCACTAAGCCCTTGTGCGTGCGGCTCTCTGTCCTTATATTTCCTCATTTTTGCCAGCACCCAAAGCATTTGAGCCTTTGTAGGGTGTGCTCCACTCTTCCTTGTGTAAATATATATCCTTGTGTTATATATATAAATATATATATATATATAACATGTATATTTTATAGGAACACATTATAACATCATCAATTCTACAGTTCCCTCAGGGTTCCTAGAAGCCAAATTCTTATATAGTAAAAATAAATACAAGTCATAATCTCTGTTCAGTCCTGCTGTAGAATGAGAATTAAATACATGAATCTATCACACTTCCCTTTGCTTTAAACGTAACTCTTTGTTAACACCGTTTTTTAATGGGGTAATGACTTCCAAAACCATAACCTTCAACTGCTCTACTTTATGGTTATGCTCAACAAAACGTTTTGATACTGGCTATTTAATATTACATAAATTAATAGCAAACTTATGTTGCCATCTGTGTTCTCTCACCTATAAATGAGACCACACTGACATGTCAACACGCAGATTTCAAATTTAGAAATGCATGAGTGATAATCTCTCAACTGAACACTATTCCCTTTAACTGGATGCACAAACTCCCTGCCCTTAATAACACCAGAATATTGCGTACAATTTGTTATATATTGTACATTGCATCCAATATAGATATATATATATATATATATTTATGAAACACTTTCTAGGTTTTTCAATCAAAGGATATCCCTGAGAAGACTTCATCCCCTGAAGAATCCATACGTATGACCAAAGGAATAACTACCGCAACAGCCAAAGCTGTAGCAGCTGGGAACTCTTGCCGGCAGGAGGATGTCATAGCTACAGCCAACCTAAGCCGCAAGGCAGTGTCTGAAATGCTGACAGCCTGCAAGGTGAGAGAGGGCTTCAAATAATGTAATCCCACTATGTGGTTTGTAGGCTACTACACACAAACTCGTTAGTTATCATCTAGTGCCGTGATCCCCAATCAGTGGTTAGTAAGCAACATGTTGCTCACCAACCCCTTGGATGTTGCTCCCAGTGGCCTTAATGCATGATGGTTGCATAAAAAACAGTTGTAATGCCAAGCTGAGTCTCATTTAGGCTGCCAGTCCACATAGGAGCTACCAAATAGCCAATCACAGCAATTATTTGGCATCCTCGTGAACATTTTAAATGCTGGTGTTGCTCCCCAACTCTTTTTACATTCAAGTGTGGCTCCTGGATAAAAAAGGTTGGGGATCCCTGATCTGTTGTCTTGCTTTATTTACTCCAAAGTGGTGTTGTGATTGATTCTGAACAAAATGCTAAAATATGCCCGAATCATTAACCTGTGTGTCTCTACCTTCCGCAGCAAGCAGTTTATCATCCTGATGTCAATGCAGATACCAGGCAGCGAGCCTTTAGATATGGGACGGAATGCACCTTTGCCTACCTGGAGATGCTGGAGCATGTTTTATCTGTAAGGGGTGGAATTAACTTTGCTTTTCTCTCCTGTCAGAGAAAGTACTGTATCCATGTCCTCCTGCATGGTTCTCTGGGTTCTGCACATAAATTCACTTCATGACCAAGACATCTTTTGGAGCAATCTGTCTTTTCTCACATCTTAGGAGACCACTATATTTTGATAATATAGTGCTCAGAGACCCAGTGTCAGGTGCCCAAAAGTAAAAGGACATGTCAGAGACTTCTAAAACCCCTTTCTTCCACATCTCTTTTGTTCAGAGTGTTGTTAGTGTGTCCTATCTGCATAACATTCTATTATTTTTATAAATAGGACCAGCCTATTCTGATATACTAGCAATATACAATTAATTTTTTACATAGCAATGGCCAATGACAAATATTGTTGAAATCTGAACTGTTGCAAATTTAATTTACTGTTTGTACTTTGCAATAGCAGTAGCAATAGCACTGTATAGTGTTAGGTCAAGCCTTTAAACATGAATAACACTGAATAAATGTGTCATTTTAGATTTTGCAGAAGCCAAGCCTGGAAACAAAGCAGCAGCTGTCTATATTTTCCAAACGTATTGCAGCAGCTGTAACAGAGCTCATTCAGACAACTGAAACCATGAAAGGTATGGTCTTTTTGTGCAAGATGTATTAATAGCAGAGAACTGTGTATCCAATATCTGCAAAGATAATAGAGATATATACATAGTGTACAAAGTGTACGGGTATAGGACCTGTTATCCAGAATTCTCAGGACCTGGGGGTTGTCAGGTAAAGAAAATACTCTTAGAAATGGGGCTTAGTGCTGTCAGTAAAATCAGTTGCTAGTGATGTGTTACATGACTTACTGATACGTGCCTGTTTAACTAATAATGTTCCCACTGTTGTAAAATATGAGAATATTAGAAGTCACTTCGGAGTTCCTTGCCCTGTATAAAGCACATAACTTCTCAGTGGCTTCTATCATGCTTATATTTTACAATAGAAGGTATATTATTCCATAGTATGGATACATTTCATACATTCCTCTTTATCAAATCCTGATGTGATTATAGGAACTGAGTGGGTTGACCCTCAAGATCCCACTGTGATTGCTGAGACTGAACTGCTTGGTGCCGCAGCTTCTATTGAGGCGGCAGCTAAAAAACTGGAACAGCTCAAACCACGGGCCAAACCCAGAGTAAGTACTGAAAATTTGATGTTTTGAAGTTTATCTTCTCATTCACTTTACTTTACAAAATCCAAATGGCACTCTTGGAGTTCTGGATCCAGATATGAGAACAGTGCATAAAGTAGAACCCATGAAAATATTCTGGTAACCCCTTTATTACATCTTTATATCATTTATTCTCTGGAGAGGCTCAGTACCTTCCAAAATAACAAACCTAGGATAAGTTCTACTAAAGTTTATTTATCATGAAATAATTGCTGCAATATTGTATTTTTATTTTTTTAATTTATTGCAAAAATATATTTACTACCCTGTTATGAATTAATGTTTGCAACCAACTCACTAATGCACTACAGTCCCAGCAGTGGCAGCAAAGATATATTACCTAGGACTCTTTTAGTTGTTGTAAATAGACCCTGTGCCACTCTTTACCCTCATTATGTTAATTACAGCAAGCAGATGAGACACTGGACTTTGAAGAGCAGATTCTGGAGGCAGCAAAATCAATTGCAGCTGCTACAAGTGCCCTGGTGAAATCAGCTTCAGCTGCCCAGAGAGAGCTTGTGGCACAAGGCAAGGTGAGAAATCCAGTGGGCGGTTTATCACAATGAGCAAGGAATGGTGGGAAACTGCAGAAGCTTACAAAGGATGGGACCATCTGTTTTTTCTGTCTGAATATTGTAAATACTGGATCTTCTATTATTTTGTACCTAGCAATGTATTGAAAAATGACTATGCCAATTGCATTTGCCTCAATTTACTAATAACTACTGTTTTAGTTATCTCCTAAATCTCACCTTCAACACTGCCACAGTTTCAACAGTTTCATTAACCTACCTAAAATGGCATGTCCACATAGAAAAATTACACAACTATATCTTGAATGGCCAACTTTCCCTTAAACATATTCTAGTTTAAATCTTATTTGGCCTTTGGAATTCTGCATGTGCCCTTCACCTTAAATACACTTACTTATACACTACTGCGGATAAGCACTGTAGAGTCCTCTCAACAAGATACTCCTATTACTATGCTTCACTCTTCCTGATGCGCACTATGCTGTATGAGTGCCAAGGTAAGATCAACAGCCGTACTTGGCATCAGTGGAATGACAATATGTAATTTAATCACGTGCAAAAATTGCCTTCTCTCTGACCTTGTTATTAGAATCACAGGCAAGGGATATGGGTTAATCCTCTCTTAGCATTTGGTATTTTACTGCTTTTTTTTATCCTAAGCTGGATCATATCCAGAGTATGTCTGCATGACTAGTGTACACTAAATACCAGGAAAATCCCCAACTGGCATTGGATGTCCAAAGCTCTTTAGCAGCACAGTTGGCACGACTACTAGTATTACTTTACTGTAATGGCTGCAGAAGTCTTTTTGCAGCGCTAACTAAAATTTGACAGTAAATCAACAGGGTTAATCAGGAATTAAACAAAAAAAAGCAAAGGATCGGTTAGGTGTCTCTTTTTGGTAAAAATGCTGTTTCCAAAAAATCAGCATGGAACTGCATGATGTGCAGTAAACTTTAAAAGGGTCTACTAAGCAGATCCTTGTGTGTTTTTCTGATATCCTACTAGGCCGATACTTATGAGTTCATCTGATATCTTATTTATAATGTTCCTCACTTCTTTAAAACCTACATCATATAGGGTTCGCAAAGTTTTGCATAATATGGACTTGTGTAGAGGTTTCCAAAATATCTTAAGGCACAGCAAATAATTGCAGCATACTTTGGTTTAATTGTAGGTTGGAGCAATTGCAGCCAATGCAGCAGACGATGGTCAGTGGTCCCAGGGGCTTATATCCGCTGTGAGTAATTTCTTCCATTAGATTCCCTCTCTACTTTTGTTGGTTTTTGTTTTTGTTTTTTTTCCCATGTAAACCTTTCCTCTTGCATATGGTTTTCCTGACTAAATATGAGCTCTTCACATTCAACATCAATGCATTGTACCCAATGGTTTGTAGATCTCATCTTCCTGCTCTATTTAATTATGGCTCTTCTTTGCAAAGCCTACTCCTATGGTACCAATGAATAAAGACTGAGCAGTCACACCAAATGCACGTATCCCCAAAAACTGGTGAAGTGGGACTCATAGCTTTACCATCAGCTGCACACTTAGCCCTTACCAACTAAACTTAACTGCATTGGCATTACTCACCAGCCAACACCAGGCAATTTTCTTGCTTAACAGTCAAAAACATATAATGGTTTCCATTAAACATTTTCACAAATCATCACTCACAGTACACTCCCTTGTCACTAACAGTCACCTAACTTTCCAGTTAGATTGTAAGCTTTGTAACCAAATAGAATCACAGACACTCAAGGCATATCACTGTACAGTAGTTTGCACTGATGTTTGATTCAGTCTGGAGTTGGCACCCCTCTAATCCTGAAGTTCTTTCATTTTTTAAATATATCCACTCTGACTTTTCCTAGGCCAGAATGGTGGCTGCGGCAACCAGCAACCTGTGCGAATCGGCCAACGCCTCTGTGCAAGGCCATGCCAGTGAGGAGAAACTCATCTCCTCTGCCAAGCAAGTGGCAGCCTCCACCGCTCAGCTCCTGGTGGCCTGCAAGGTGAAAGCTGACCAGGACTCTGAGGCCATGAGGAGACTCCAGGTAGCACGCACACTGTGGTGCAGTGGCAGGCTAGGGGGGATCATAAGTGTGACAGAGTTGGTAGGGATAAAGGCTAACCACAAGCACAGTATTACCAAAATTATGCTACAGAAAATATATAGCAAAGAAAAACAGAAGAAAAATTCTTACTTATCTGTGGCAAAGCTCACAATGTATTTGGGATAGTTCATTCATTCAGATCTCAAATGGTTTTTGCTTTTAAATTAATGAATATTATTTTTCTTCTACATGTTTCAAAACTAATTTTTTTATTTTGTACTCATGCTGATGCCTCACAGAAAGATTTCTGCTACTACGGACGGCTAATCTCTCTGAAATGCCCTTCTATCAGCAACAAAGAGAATCACCAATGGAAAGGCCGTCGTGTTGCTTTTTTTCCCAAAGTCACACAAACTTTCCTCCCGCAGGCAACTGCGCAACTTCAGAAAACTAAAGTGTTGCGTAAGCCTATCCACCAGTGATTCATGTTTTTGCCAGTGGAAAGGCATTTTAGAGAGATTATTTGCTCTCGGTAGCAGAGATTTATCACTCCTTGGGGCATCAGCCTTAACTTTATTTTGAACATTTTTACCCACCTCTTATCTTTTTATCTCCCCCTGCTTTCCTGTCACCTTTTCTTTGTTCAGGCGGCAGGTAATGCTGTGAAACGTGCCTCTGATAACCTTGTCCGAGCAGCACAGAAGGCTGCGTTTAGCAAAGCTGAAGAGGATGATGTAGTGGTGAAGACAAAGTTTGTTGGAGGCATTGCACAGGTCAGTACAACTCTTATGGCTCATAGGGGATTTCAATTGCCATTACTAACAAAAAATAAATGCTATCAGTGCTTTTCCATTGATAGCAATGGCACATGCAGTATATTTCCTTGTCAACATGAGTACAATACCATCACAGATTATTCCCCTGCTTAGTGGACTATTAATCTGTGCACTGGGAATCTAATATTCGATTCAGTTTCCCTGTTTAGCTCAAGAAATAACAGAAAACATAGGTTTTTGATCAATTAGCAAAAAGTGTGTTCAGCCCAAGCCTGGTCATTTAACACGTGTTAAACAAGGTCCCTGGTTCTACTTAGTTCTGTGTATGCCTGTTAATCAGACTCCTTTTAGGTTCCAGTTACTTTCTATTGCTGCCTTAAGGACCATTTCATATTTTATTCAAAAAATTATTTTTCTTCCTTAAGGACCATTTCATATTTTATTCATATTGCATAGATCATAGCAGCTCAAGAAGAGATGCTTAAGAAGGAAAGAGAGCTGGAGGAAGCACGGAAGAAGCTAGCACAGATTCGCCAACAGCAGTACAAATTTTTACCATCAGCGTTGAGAGAAGAAGAAAGTTAAATGTCTATCCTACATGTTGACATTCTCTACCCTGAAAGCAGAGCCTTCACTGTACCAGCTGAGGGAGGACTCAGTGAGTGCTTCCTGCATCACGCCCTCGGGTTAGGAAAGGCAGTCTGTGATGGAGGAAGGAGCACAGTTTCGCTATTCTAAGACTATCAGTATTATTTCCCAAGGTGGACATAACACAAATATATAAATATATATATAAAGTTATATAGACACCTGCAGGGTATAAGAGAAACTTTTCACCTGGATACAGCTCCTTCTGCATAAATATTTCTGGTTTTAAAGATCGTCTCCCTTTTACCATGTAACCCTCCTTGGTGCTGGAGGGGCCCACATCGCAGTGCAAACCAGGAGAAGATTTAAACTGCCTTTTTTTCTAGTCTGTTTGCAATTTAATTTAGCACTGGAACAATTCTGTACACTAAAATGATCTACACTAAGCCTCCTAGGAATTAAAGGCACTTGTAATGAAGAATTGCTTTGCTTATTGCCCCCAAAAAAAGGGAACACCCAAATGTCACACATGCATTCAAGCTTGCCAGGGTCAGAGATTGGAATTACTTAGATTTGCATTCTGTCTTCTGTCAGTAACTCAGAAACCAAAAGATTTTAAGCTGTTTCTGGTGACTTCTGAGTTATCTTCCCAGCATGCACTACCTGGGGACCAAGCACAGTACATACAATTTTTTGGGGCCACACTTGGGTCATTTTTTAGTTTATATCAGGCCAGGGGGTAAATTGCACTATTGTGTTCTGTTATTGAAGGACACACTGGATGAACAGCAAACATGATCACATTATTTGCACAGTATCTCTATAGTTTCTGAAGCAGGGAGAAGAGTAGATCATTGCCAGGAGCCAAGTCACAGCAGGTAACACAGTGAATGCCCAACATATATATGCCCATGCATATCTTATAGGAACAGTAACACCAAAAAATGAAAGCGTATAAAAGAAATGACATTATAATACACTGTCGGCCTGCACTGGAACAATGGGTGTTTGCCTCAGAAACTTTACTATATAAATACCCTGCTATGTAGCCATGGGGGCAGCCATTCAAAGGAGAAAAGGCACAGGCACATGGCAAATAACTAATAAAACACTATTGTCGTTTATAGTGGTTATCTGCTATGTAACCTGTGCCTCTTCTCCTTTTTCCAGCTTGAATGGCTGCCCCCATGGCTACACAGCAGCTTATTTTATAGTAGTGTTACTGAAACAAAAACACCAGTGTTACCAGTGCAGGGCAACGGTACAATATATTTTAATTACTTTAAAACTGTCGGTATTGATATACACACATGCAGCAACTGTCGGTATTCATATACACACATGCAGCAACTGTCCGTATTGATATACACACATGCAGCAACTGTCTGTATTGATATACACACATGCAGCAACTGTCCGTATTGATATACACACATGCAGCAACTGTCCGTATTGATATACACACATGCAGCAACTGTCCGTATTGATATACACACATGCAGCAACTGTCCGTATTGATATACACTCATTAGCATTAGACTCCCTTCTACTACTAAGTGGCAAACCCCTCTCACAACTCACTGGTCTCTGGTATTGACTTTCCATTAATGTCTAGACTAATGTCTAGAACAACAGGGTGTCCACATCAGTCAGTTATACAGGGAGGGATTTAGAATTATAACTTTGGCCTGAATTAAAAAAAAAAAATCTATCTGTCTGGACCCTAGATAGGACTTAACTGAAACTACCCCTACCCCTGTTTTTATTTGGTTAATGTTGTTGCAGTAAAATGACAGAAGCCAATATTACCCATGTTTTACAGTTCCAGCAATGCAGTGTTCTAATGATAGTTGTCACTAATAGATTTTGGCACTGGGCATGCATGAAAGTTTGCTCAGGGTGAAAATAGCTTAACAGCTGTGAGCAACTTTCATCTTTCTAACTGGAGACATCTTGGCAACACAGAGAGACTCGGTGTTAGTAATTTTCAGTTTTGAAGCAAGATCACTTTGCTCTATTTGTTGTGTACGATAACCGTAACTTGTCACTTTAAACATTCTTGTTATGTCTTTGGTACAGACCCTTCATTGTGCAGATCTCTCTACTCCTCCAAAGCCCTCGTCACTCTGCCTCAGGCACTGTGCACTTTTGTCTCAATAACACTACTCTCTTGTCTGATTATAGTTACAACTCTCTATTCTAATATAATAGTATAATAATATTATAATATACAGTATATATCTATTATACATATATAACAATTTAAAATTGCTCAGAATGCTCATCATTTACTCTGCATTAACATTTTAAAAAGAGCTAAACTTACCGAAGGGTTAGGCTTCTTCGGATGCTTCCCTTCTCCGTTCCATTGCTCCTGTCACATTGAGTAGTAGAAATGAGCAGGGAACCATCATGAGATGCTTTCTACTAAAGTATAATACATTTTTGTTGTTCTACCTGAGCCAAACGATGGGGGGTTTAGGATACACATGATATTAGCAGCGTAAAACCTCTATTGTGAAATTTAAAAACATTGTGGTAAAGGCACTTTGTGAGACACGGGGAATTTTTCACAAACAAAACTCTTGTCTTGATGCAAAAATCAGAGGTTTATTTTATTTTTACAAGACCTTCATAATAACAAATATGCAAGGCTCCTATTTACACACACATCAGTGACTTGCAAAGGAGACTTAGTTACAAACAAATGTAAAAAAAATCCTGCTATATTCACAACGTACAGCAGCTTTTCTGAAGACCAGCACTTCCCACTTATGCATTACATAGGCATTGCAGCCTTTTATAGGCTTCAGAGCTCCCACAATGCACTGCAGTATTACCTTTAAATTCCAATAAATGCTGCTGGCCTGACTCTGTGGTACAAGCCACCACACCCAGCTGGATCATAGGTATGGTAATACTTTTAATTTTAAAGCTGCATTTGTAATTAAGTATTTTTAATGCCTTGACATCAATACATCTAACATAAATGCATTACTTTTCCAATACATGCAAATTGTTTAGTATTTATCTTACACATTTAACATATCTGGTTTCTAACACAGACTAGCTAATTAAATGCAGGGTTCACAAGTGCTGACAGATTCAGAGTAAAGAAAGAAAAGTGCATTAGGTGGCTCAGCTTAATGGAGAGAAGGAAAAATAGAAGATAGGGAATTTACCATTCACCCATAATAGGTCTGTCAGTCTATGTGAACACTTGCATTAAAACTAATGTAGCAAACTTTAGCACACATTACAGGCAGATTAAAGCTTTACAATTCACATCTCCACACGCTTGTTTAAGACAGAATGCAAATCCTACATACTTACTAAAGAGTTAGGCTCTGCCACAGAGGGGTTTTGGCCTCCACTCTCTGCACAGTGTCAGCCTGGGTGAAGACAGCCAAGTGGATTTTGGTGCAAAAATGCGAGTGTGTGTCAGCTGTTCAAACACAGGCCAAGGAACAACCTCATGTGGTAGTAGCTTAGGGTAAGAACCCATGGGGTGGTTCAATCGCCTCGTGATAGAGCTCTGCTGTCCATCGGAAACTCTGTTTCCGATGGAAAACCATTTCAGAAAGTGTAGTCACCCGCTCTGCTATCTGGGTTCTTATCTACAGGGGTATATCTATCATGCTATGTAAAAAGTGGAGTGAAGCATTACTGGTGATGTTTCCCAGGGCAACCAATCAGCAATTAGCTTTCAACAGTTAGTAGCCAATCAGATGCTTTGTTTTGATTTTCTATGAGCAACATCTCTGGTAATGTTTTACTCCACTTTTTACACAGCATGATAAATATACCCCTTAGTTAGTGTGAGTGTGAGTTAAAAAGCAAAACAACTGAAATATCATAACAGAATCAGTTCCTTTCCCTTACAACAAGGGTGTTCGAGGCTCTTGTAATTGTCAGTTCAATGTATAGTAAGTAGCTACTAAGCATTGATTTGAAGTCTTTACTTTTGATGCTTTATGTTTCCAAGTTTGTATTACCGGATTCATATAGTTTCTGAGGATACATATAGCTGTGCCTCTATATATGTGATCTGCTGGGCCCTTCAGTGATTCCCCCTAGGCTGCCATTGGAGAGGAGGTAGAAGCATGATGAGCCAGCTGCTAAGCACAGAGGTATGCATTAAGTGCCAGTAGCCACTCTGTATTTTTGCCTCTTCAAAATCAATAACTCTTCTCTCATTATTTGCACCAGCTTAAATCTAGGAGGGCTGTTACAATGTTTTGGTAAGAAAATTATTTGTAGCTGTTATTTATTAAGGAGAAATAAGAGAGGAAATGTCTGGATCTCTGATTTTTTTCCTGCTATTTAAATATGAAAAAAGGCATCACCTTCTAATCCCTCATGGAGCTGGGTGATTCAGGGCTCCTCAGACACACTCAGGAACTGTGTGTGACACAGAAGCCCGACTACCTGAAGTGTTCTGTTCCTTTTTATTTTTTCAGAGTATATGTGTGATATTTCAAAATGGATCAAAGGTATGTAACCAACAAAATACAATGAAAATGCAGACCATGGTATGGGTGGGATTGCCAGAGGACGGAACACAAAAAAGTATGTATTAACTTTGGAGACAAACATCACCGGTGATGTTGCCCATTGCAAACAAACAACAATTAGATTTGAACACCTACAAGTTAGAAAATAAAAGCAAAGATCTGATTGGTTGCTATGGGCAACATCACTGGTGATGTTTGTCTACAATGTTAATAAATATGCCTGAACAGTGAGAAACTTCCATTGTAGTCAGGCAGCTCATTACCTCCAATAAGCACAGTATCAAAGCAGCAAATGGTCAGAGGGTTAAAAAAAAAAAAAAATCTATGTATCTGGTATCTATGTATTTAGCACTTTAACATATTGCATCGGAATGCGACTAGAGTCATTCAATAAATATTTTTTTATTCCCGTGTGATATATTAAAGGAAAATATCTCTTATGCTTTTACTTTGAGCATTGTGGGCATGTGATAGTGTTACTGTGCTCATGTTATAACCAGTATGTAGTGTCCTGGGAGTTGCAATTGGACAGGGCATCTGTGTATAGTAGTAACATAGTAAGTTAGGTTGAAAAAAGACATATGTCTATCACATTCAGCCATAATGCCTATATATAACCTGCCTTACAGCTAGTTGATCCAGAGGAAGGCAAAAAACCCCATCTGAAGCCTCTCTAATTTGCCACAGAGGGGAATAAATTCCTGACTCCAAGATGGCAATCGGACCAGTCCCTGAATCAACCTGTACTAAGAGCTATCTCCCATAACCCTGTATTCCCTCACTTGTACTGAGAGCTATCTCCCATACCCCTGTATTCCCTCACTTGTACTGAGAGCTATCTCCCATACCCCTGTATTCCCTCACTTGTACTGAGAGCTATCTCCCATACCCCTGTATTCCCTCACTTGTACTGAGAGCTATCTCCCATAACCCTGTATTCCCTCACTTTCTAAAAAGCCATAAAGCCCCCTTTTTAAAGCTGTATTATGTATCAGCCAGCACGACTGGTTCAGGGAGGGAATTCCACAACTTCACAGTTCTCACTGTAAAAACTCCTTTCCAAATATTTAAACAGAATCTCCCTTCTTCTAAACGGAGTGGGTGCCCTACTGGTAAATATAGCATTAGAAAGGTTATTATATGATCCCCTTATATATTTATATATAGTTATCATGTCACCTCTAAAGCGCCTCTTCTTCAGTGTAAACAAACCCAACTGGGCCAGTCTTTCTTCATAACTGAGACTTTCCATACCCTTTACCAGCTTAGTTGCCCTTCTCTGGACCCTCTCTAACTCAATAATGTCTCGTTTGAGCATTGGAGACCAAAACTGAACAGCATATTCTAGATGGGGCCTCTGTAAAGAGGAAGAATAACCCCCTCCTCCTGTGAATCTATGCCCCATAGTGACTGCTGTTCTGCAAAAAAATCTTCCAAAAACCAATTCCCTAGTATAGAAATTTAATTTGATATTTTCTCAACTAAAATAAGGGGTCAAGTGCACAGCAGAGGATTCTCATCAGGGCTAAGCAAAACAGATATGGTAACAATATTATTATGCAAAGCTATCAGGTTACATGGAGCTGCCGGAAGAACAAATGACCCATTAACCAATTTAAACCGAATGTTTCTTTAATGCAAATGCCAAAAAATTGTAGTTCTGGGTGTGACCACAGGAGGGTGGTACTGTATTAATAAGCCATACTTGGGATCCACTAAAGAACAGGGTTCTTAACCTATTTTTGTTAAGGCTTTATTACTATTATTAACATTTATTTATAAAGCGCTAACATATTCCACAGCGCTGTACAATAAGTGGGTTTCATACACTGGCTTCATGCAAAGCACAAGTGCCTAATCTCCATATAATATTACTTAGGAAATTCAGATAGGGGTATAGGTGGATAAACATTACTGTTATAGATTGTCCCATTGCACTGAAATTTCTGTGCAGAACTGCAAAACAACCCAAAATAAATTTTCCTTAGAATCCACATCCCAGTACAAAAGCTAGGGTCCATTTTAGTGCAGTTGAAAAAGAGACTGGCACTATATGAGGCGTGTGGGGCCCATTCAGGCCTCATTAGAACTGCAACTGTGCAAAAGATTTATCTCCAACTTCCATACTGAACTAGAGATCAGAATGCTGTAGAATGCAGGGCAAATAAGCAACAGTGATACCATTTATTGCATTCATACTTATGTCTGCTTTGGGGGGAGGGTATAAACCAAAATCTCCTAAAGGTAGGAACTGTACTGTATACTGTAGCCCAGGTAACCCCCCAGAAAGTGACAAGATGTGCCAAGTATTTCTGATTGGTGCATTGGGAACTTGGCTTTGCTTTTAATACATTAAGAGTCAGCCAGTATATTTTTGTGTGCTGAAGGCTGCTGATCTGATATGTAACTTACCTGCAGGCACCATGATATCCAGATGATAATTATAACAAGTTGGCTTTTGCAGCCCTTGGGCAAGGTGCCAGGGAGATTGGTAAGTAGCACATTTTATAAAGGGCACTAGGCTAGGGTTACAAAGGTGTTGTTGGTTATAATTAGTCACTGACACAATCCATATCTGGTTAATAGTTTGTGGAAGCCAAGAAATGTATTTATTCACCTGGGAGGTTGACACCTAGCAACAGATTGTGGGAGATGGTGGCAGCCTCCCGGAGAAGCACTGGGAAGTTTAAACTTCCCTGATAGGGGAGGGATCATGCAAATGCTGCCTCCTGATTGGTAGACATCAGGGGACCAGATAGAATGTTAGATTTTTTTTTTAACCTCTGCGCAAGATGGAGGAAGAGTTTCTATTTCTGCAACAAACTTTATGGCTCTGTCTCATGAGAGAAGGGCTGTTTTCAAAAAGCAGCCTAATTCTTCTGTTCCTCTGAAGATGAGATTTTGATACATTTTATTATTAAAAACATGCATTTATAGAGGCCAACATATTCCGCAGCGCTGTACAATAAGTGGGATTCATACATTGGACCTACAGAGTAACACATAAAGCAATCAGTAACCGATACAAAAGGTGGAGGGCCTTGCCTAAAAGAGCTTACAATCTACATGAGCCACAGTTTAAGTGAAGGAGGATTGTGGACAGAGTTATATCTTCTTCCTCAGGGGACTCGTCCCCTCATACCCCTGCGCATGGCAAGCATGTTTCTAAGTCAGTTTCTGGTGCCAAATGCACACAAATCTGTCTTGGCTCCATTTGGAGGCAAACACAAGATTTTTTAAGCACCCCTCCTCAAAATTTCCTTTCAAGCTTTCTTTCTACCTTTTCTATCCTCCCTTTTCTTTCTGCATATATCTCAAGCATTGTACATTGATAAAGATGTCACATTCAATATATACAAAATGCACCCCATCAGCATGGGAACTGAAAACTGTGCTGACATCTAAGTATGATATCCTAAATTGCATGTACTCTACCTCTTTTTTCATATTGAAATAAAACAGTTATAGAAAAAAAAAAAAAGAGACCTGGTTGGGAATCTCTAGCTGCGCAGTTCACCTGCTAGGAGATCAGTCTCTGCAGGCTCTGATACGTCAGATGACGAAAATTCAAACATCACTCCAAATTTAGTTGACTGGGAGTCTGAGGAAGTTAACCTCTCGTATGCCTTTGGTGACAAAGGAGAGTGGAGTCCCTTGCAAATGACGAGGTAATCTGCAGGGCAAGCTACCCCCTGCTAAATTCACTGCAAAATGCTGCTGCATAGACAAAGACACAGAAGTGTACAATTTCTTACAACTGGGGTTTAGAACTCCTCTGGTTAGAGATGACAACCTGATATGACTGAGCTTGTGGCACCTGAAATAGTCCCAGTTTGATCTCCATTTTGGGCAGTTAGTCAATTAAATCTGATATTATGGACCAATTGTTATGTAATATACAATTTAAAATCACAGATACCATTGGCCTGCTAACTGTTATGTTAGTTAGATGAACAGGAAGGTCCAAACTCTGAGCTCCTTCGTAGAGCTTCTCTTGTAGCCTCTAAGCTCACTATGCTTTAGTTAACTTCTAGAGCGGCCCTAATAATCGGGCAGACGTTAACCACTTCACCAATGTTAGGAGATCGTCTGTTAAAGTCAGCAGGTTTGGCAGATTTAGCTCCAAAGTCTTCAGAGTTTCCCAGTACTTCCACTCCTCACATTTTTGGCCTGGTTTTCAATCAAGAAGTCAAATCCACTATAAGGCCAAGAAGTCTTTGTGGGCATCAATTCAACCAAAAGTTCCCCACAAGAACCCTTTGCTAAAGAGAACCCAGGATTCGTCCTGTTCCAAACAGGGTTCCGGCCAGTCCACATATCAAGTCCAGCTTCCCTTCCAGGGGACATTTCTCCAGGAAAAAAATCAGGTAGGTTTACATCATTTTGTTTTGGGCAAAGTAACACACTGTTCAGAGATGACGTCAGACCCCTGGGTGTTACGAATTGTCAGGAGAGGCTTGTCTCTGCCATTAAAAAGATTTCCCTTTCAATTTAGCATGTTGCATGCTTCTTGCCCAGGATCCTTAAACAAAGTTTTACTGACTGTCCTACATACAGGGAAGATTTTTCCAACAGATACTACAGAAAGGGGTTGGGTGAGCCCTCTTTTCCCAGTAAAGAAAACAGGATGGCTCACTTCATCCAGTCCTGGGTGTAAAGAAGCTGAATCGCTTTCATGTTTCAGAATGGAAGGATTAAAGCAGTGGTTCTCAACCTTCCTAATGCCGCGACCCTTTAATACATTTCCTCATGTTGTGGTGACCCCCACAAAAAGACCTGGCGCGGCAAAATTTTTGGCCATGCCCACTTTGTGGCCACGCCCCAATTGCCACACCCCATTTTTAAAATAGTACCCACGATGGCCCAATAGACAGCACCCCCATACAGTGCCCCCCATACACAGTGCCTCATTTGCCCCCATAAACAGTACCCCCCCATAGACCATGCCCTCAATTGCCCCCATAGAAAGACAGTAGCCCCCATAGAAAGTACCCTCCATACACAATGCCCCCATACACAGTGCCCCCCATACACAGTAGCCCTCCTTACACAGTGCCCCCCCATACACAGAGCCCCCCATACACAGAGCCCCCCCATACACAGTAGCCCTCCTTACAGTGTCCCCCCATACACAGAGCCCCCCCATACACAGTAGCCCTCCTTACAGTGTGCCCCCCATACACAGTACCCCCCCATACACAGAGCCCCCCAATTGCCCCCATAGAGAGTACCTCCAATAGAAAATTCCCCCACAGACTTCTTGCAGCTCCTGCTCCTTATTCAGCTCCTCGTACGGCGGCGACAGGACCTTTTATAAGGTTGCGCCCGTGCGTACGTGTGACGTCACACGTACGCATGGGCGCAACTTTATAAAAAGAACTGTCTCCGCCGTACGAGGAGCCGAATAAGGAGCAGGAGCCGCAAGAAGAGACGGTGCCGGAGCGGTCGGCTGCAGCCAGCGCGTCCCGCTGGCCTGGATTGTTTAATGAATGTTCTGCATTTCCGTAATGCGGGACATTCATTGAACAATCCGGGACAGTGGGACGCGCTGTAAAAACCGGGACTGTCGCGACCCCTGTGAAAGGGTCATTTGACCCCCAAAGGGTCGCGACCCCTGTGAAAGGGTCATTCGACCCCCAGGTTGAGAACCGCTGGATTAAAGGATCTTCCAGTGGTACTATGTGATGGCCAATGGGCTATAAAAATAGATTTCAAAGATGCCTTCCTCTCAGTGCCCCTTTACCCCCCACCTGAGACTTCTCATCTGTTCCATAGGAACGTCATGGTGTTTGGCCTCTCAGATACGACAGTTTTTCTTTATCTACTTACACACACCCCACTGCTTGTTTGGGTATAACAGTTACATTTTGTGCCTTCTTGGTTTTGGTTACCACATGTCCTGGACCCATCTTCATCACAGTTCCCTAATAAAGAAATGACAGAGCATATCCTGATTTATATTTTAATCTTTATTTATGTACCTCAGGGATTGTGTTCCACAGGCTCCCAGTAGTGCGCATGTCATGGGGCTGCCCAGCTCAGATGATTCTCTGTCATAGGAAAAGGGAAGACCTTCACTTTGTAAAGCAGATATTTCACTGGTTAATGCTATAAACCAGGGCAGACCTTTATTGAAGAATGTCACAGAGAGGATGGCAAAGTACAACACCAAGCACAGGTGACCCAACTTTGTTGTCTTTTTCAGTCAAATATAAATAAAACAAGCACTTCCATGAGGATTCTCTCACAAGCTCACACAGTGTTTCCTCACAAAGCCTCCAGTACCCCTTGTGGAAAGGCACTGGCTTGGCGTTGTGACTTTTTTTCCTTGTACATTAATCTCCTTTCTCTGTCATGTCCTCATACAGTGTACAAGCTTTTCCTGGCTGTCTCAGTACAACTTGTAGGTTCCGTACCAACCTCCACCTGAATTCTCCAGTCCCTAACTAGTGCTCAGTCATCTAGAGCAGTGCTGTCCAAATTCTGTGGTACCGAGGGCTAAAATTTTTCTGGCCTACATGGTGGAGGGTCAATAATGGAAGCCAATTTTAACAACTTCCCTTTTTTTTTTTTTAAACCACACCCACTTCAAACCACACCCATGTTATCAGGAGAGCTTTTAAGACCATACCCACATTAATGATGGTACCCAAATGGTTGGTGCTCACTGCAGGGATATCCTCCTTCATTCATATGTGAAATAATTCTATTATGTCATATTAACTTACATAGTTACATAGTTACATAGGGTTGAAAAAAGACCAGTGTCCATCAAGTTCAACCCATCCAAGTAAACCCAGCACACTTAACCCACACCTACCAATCTATACACTCACATACATAAACTATATATACAACCACTAGTACTAACTGTAGATATTAGTATCACAATAGCCTTGGATCAAGAACTCATCCAGGCCCCTCTTAAAGGCATTAACAGAATCTGCCATTACCACATCACTAGGAAGGGCATTCCCCAACCTCACTGCCCTCACCGTGAAAAACCACCTACGCTGCTTCAAATGGAAGCTCCTTTCCTCTAATCTAAAGGGGTGACCTCTGGTGCGCTGATTGTTTTTATGGGAAAAAAGAACATCCCCCAACTGCCTATAATCCCCCTTAAATCCATATGCCTCCTCCTCATGAGTGGGTAGACCAGGAACCCCCCATCACATAATAAATACAAACCTTAGGGTTATTTCCAAATGCTAACAAACTCCCAGAACAGAATTGAGTATGGCACACAGGCAGCATAAGGCAGGCAGAGTATGGCACACACAGGCAGCATAAGGCAGGCAGAGTATGGCACACACATGCAGCACAGGGAAGGCAGAGTATGGCAGGCAGAGTATGGCACACACAGGCAGCATAGGAAAGGCAGTACATACAGTGACACAATGATGGCATTGCTCCTAGAGTCTGTCTGATTTGTGAACAGGTGAATAATATGGGAGCCTACAGTCTGAGGTCTTACAGGTGTAAACAATACAGGGGTTTACAGTCTGAATCTGAGGTGTCAATAATGTAGGGGCCAGTCAATATCAGTACTGATACCATTTAAAAGGTAAGCAGTCACACCAGCCAGACAGGTTGGGGGGGCTAGGGTACTAACCCCAATCACTAGTTCCTCATCAGGGCCAAAGCCTGCCCTTGCTACCCTCACAGCTACTTAGCTAAGTACAGCCCTCCTTGCAGTCTGCCTGCTCTGCTTGTCTTGCCATGAGATCTTCATAGCCCAAAGAAGTCCCCAGCCCAGACACTTCCTTTTATAAGCTCCTGTAGGGGGATTCCCTACAGGCCAACTCTAAGTGTTGGTGCCACCTGCTGTCTGAACTAAAACATTGCTCAGCTATTTACACTTAGAAATAAAACTCATTTTACCTCCTTACATGCAGGCTTGGTACAGTACAAACACAATTTACCCATTGCTATGTTGCAAAAGAATTGTGAATAAAGTCAACCAGTATCTACCAGATACTGAATATTCTATCATCTTACTTTGTATATGTAATATGGTTTCCAGGATGGAAGGCTATGGGAGCAAAATTTCAACAGCCACAGTGAGTGGGACTTCTGGCAGTGGGCCCCAGGTTGGCCAGTATACATGAATTTGCAGTAGTGAATTTAACAGTGTCTGACAGGGCTGAGAGTTTGTAAGGGGGTGTCTGATTGTACCACACATTTTGGCCCTAGGATTCCTAAAGGCTGATGACAATATGGCTGTGACTGGTAGCAAAGAGGGCAACCCTTGTTTAAATGGTGGTCTATCAGGAAGGGCTGTACAGAACATTGGTGGTGGCCATGGATCTAAGTTTGCATAGGGAAAGCTTATGGATAAAGACTTTCCAGCTGTTATTCAAATATATGATAGTTACAGCTTTAGCTAATATATAAAGTGAATGCAGAAATTGGGGCATTTGAGTAATATGATGCTACCAGTGCTGAAAGAACATAAATGGATAATAACTAAGCTCCCCTTCCAAGGGATTTTTTTTTGGTGCCCAGGGCAAGTACCCTTTACTTCCCCACCCTAAAACCATCCCTAGATGTAGAGAAGCAGTGCTTCCAATGCTTCCAATGCTCTCATCAGTGTTAGGAGCAGCACATTCTTAACCAAACACATCACTGTCTGTGTCTGAGAATCCTTTTTTGTGGTGAGTTTCTTCTTTCCTCAGCCAGGAAGCATTGTGCTGCTCTGATGTGTGTCAGTGAAAGGGTTACACATGCTGCTTTTAATTCCAGTTTTTACTCAAATATTCTTGCACAAACATCATTCAAAATTCCAACTTGAGCTGAGAGACACAGCTCGTTGGCTGAAAGTGTTAATTGCACAGTGTAAGAGCCCCTTCATTGAGAGCAGAGATGATAAAGGATCAGGAGAGTGCTGCTTTGTCAGAAGGACCATATTTGGTTGTGTTTATCCAAAGCCTTTGTCTGTTATAGGAGGTTGTGACTTTAATCCTCAAGTAGGAGTTAGTGAGCAGGGCCCTGTCTCTGAGTTGATGCAATATATTATTACGTAAATGAACACAACTATCAGTCAGAGGGATAGCAGAGACTGTTCAAGAGGCTGGAAAATAGTGAAGGACAAAGAAGAAATAGACAGAGAAAGGAATCTCATTTAGCAGGTATAGCCACACAACATAAGCAGAAAGAATTAAAATAGTTTTTAACATACAGCTTCAGTTGCTTATCATACAGTAAAGCAAACACTAGCGGGACTGACCGAGGGCTTCCTCCCCCCCCCCCCCCCCCCAAACACTTCAGTTCAGTTGGTTTCAGATAGTACTCTAGAAATAATGACTTTTCTTATTTGCTAAAAATAAAGTTTCAGTCTGGTAACTCAGTAATCATGGTGCCGACACTGAACTGTTATAATCTGCTACATGAGTTGATACATTTCTCAGCAACATCTGTGGGATATTAGCAACTATTATATCAATTATAGCAGCCGCCTTTAATGTAACTCAGCAGGTCGAAACTTTTAATGTATCAAATTAGAAAAGCAACAGAGTTGGTGACACCTGCCCCCCCCCCCCCCCAGTCAGTTCTGGGCTCCCCAGCATTGGCAGGGTCTGCGTGCTCTCTAGTTTTGCCCCTAATTGCTTGGTTATACTTGCCTTTTTTCCTCCCAGAAGCTTGTGCTTATAGATAGATATTTTCAGTTTCTTACATACAGTATCTTTCTACCAGGGGAATAACAATTTGGCTTTGGGCCCCTCTGCATAAAAAATCTTTGGAGGGTCCTTAAGAACAGCCACTCTTACCTGGCACCCCACCCACCAGTGGGGTGCCAGGTTTTCTCGCCCACCCGTGTCCTCTGCTCCCTGTCCGCAGGTAAGCACTGTGACACATGGGGAGATTAGTCGCCGCATGACAAATCTTTCTTGTCATGGGCGACTAATCTCCCCAAAATGCCATCCCACCGGCTAGAATGTAAATCACCAGTGGGATGGCATGCGCGGCGGCATGATTTGCTGAAGTTGCCTTGAGAGGAAACTTTGTCGAGTTTGGCAAATGCACAGCGCTGCATATGCCATCCCACCGGTGATTTACATTCTAGCCGGTGGGATGGCATTGCGGGGAGATTAGTCTCCCACGACAACAGAGATTTGCCGCAGTGCAACTAATCTCCCCATGTGTCATGGCCCTAATTCTAATATTCTTTAACTTTTTAACTATATAGGAAGCAGCCAATGGTCCATTCCCCCAGTTCCCTCTGCAACCGTGGGATCAGCTTCCCCTATAGAGACACCACTACTGTCTACTTCTATCACCTCCCAGCCATCCTGCATTAGTAGCCCATTGCTCACATGCCCTCCAGTAGTAGCTCCCAGACCTCTGTCAGATTTGGATGGGAAATGGCTTCCTATAACCACATCTAGGGGCTGATTTACTAACCCACGAATCCGACCCGAATTGGAAAAGTTCCGACTTGAAAACGAACATTTTGCGACTTTTTCGTATGTTTTGCGATTTTTTCGGATTCTGTACGAATTTTTCGGATCCAATACGATTTTTGCGTAAAAACGCGAGTTTTTCGTATCCATTACGAAAGTTGCGTAAAAAGTTGCGCATTTTTCGTAGCGTTAAAACTTACGCGAAAAGTTGCGCATTTTTCGTAGCGTTAAGTTTTAACGCTACGAAAAATGTGCAACTTTTCGCGTAAGTTTTAACGCTACGAAAAATGCGCAACTTTTTACGCAACTTTCGTAATGGATAGGAAAACTCGCGTTTTTACGCAAAAATCGTATTGGATCCGAAAAATTCGTAAAGAATCCGAAAAAAATCGCAAAACATACGAAAAAATCGCAAAGTACCGATCATTACGAAAAAAACGCACTCGGACTCCATTCGACCCGTTCGTGGGTAAGTAAATCAGCCCCCTAGAGAAGGAGGTGTCTGCTGTGAGAAGCTATTACCTGAGCATTCCAGCTTGTGCATAGCTAAATGATGAGTGTGGGAGGCACACAGAGCAAGAGATTCTAATTTATTTACCTCACTGCATCACTGCACCCCCCTCCCCCCTTAATATGTTCCATTGATTCCTTTAAAAATCTCTGCTCTCAGATTTCCCCATGCACTCACTAAGTATCTTATTATGTTTCATGTAGTCCTTAATAAGGTAAGAATACATTTCTGGGAGAGTGGAATTAGTGAAAGGATATTCATTCAGATAAACATTCAGGCAACTTTTAGTTTAACACTGAGAAAATTCACAACAGAAGTTGCCTAATTGAATTTTCATGCAGTGTTTTTCAAATTAATAATCAGGCTTTCTATTCCTTCTTTTCCTAACCTGAAATTTAAAATGCGACCTGGATACCACCTGGAGCTGCATGCAGGGGATATACTATTTCCCATACACTTACAACTGTGGCCCTCGTAAATGCTTTGCCGCCATCTCAACTGGATTGTACAGGACAGCTGCACTTTACATTCACCCTCTCTGTAAAGAAATCTCTGCCACTCCTTTGCAAATGTATAGGTTCAGCTTCATCCATTTCTGTGCCAGTAATCACATTCTTCCTCTGCCCATATTATTTAAAGGTCTGTGTCTCTACCTACATTGTTAGAGAAGAAAGCAACGGCACTCAGGAGCTACAACTGGGACTCCTGAGTGCCGTTGCTTTCTTCTATTTGGATTCTTTGGGAGGGTGCCGATCCCCCTGCAGTGAGCACCGAGCGCAAATTTTTGAGGAGAGTTAAGGGTGTGCGTATAAGGTCTTTTGTTGTGTCTACCTACATTGTTGTCATTACTACTATTACCCCCTTATAATTCATCATATCAGCCCCATACATTGTCACATGATTTATGGAAATACAATAGCAGTACCAACTGAGCTCACACAAGTAATAAAAACACTGGTCACACCTTGGATTTCCATCTCCTTGTATTGTTCTGCATACAGTCACCCAGGGTGGGGAACATGGGCAGTTGTTGATCTCCCAAGACTGTGCAAGTGAATGTTGCCCTGGGTAAAGTGCACCTGGAGGCATGGTTCTCATCTTGTGGCAAAAAGCGCACCACGTTCATAGAGAAATTATAATATTATAAAAATTATATTATGAAAGCATTAAAGGAGACATATCATATAAAAATTAAGAATGTACCAGTGAATTATACTCCCCTAAATATAGAAGGATTGTGCTTAAAAAAAATTCCGTTTCGGACTGATTTATTGGGAAATTCCACCAAAACCCAGTAGTCCCGCCCACCTGTTCCACTTCCTGCTGGCTGAATTCTCTGGATGCGCAGGGGAGCCAGCGGCCCTCTGTACACTGCACTGTAGGATAGGAACCAATCAGCAGCTAGGCAGACCTGATAGGGAACTGAAGCCTCTCTGTGCTTGTGTGAGTGCAGGGCTGTGATTGGCTATCCCCCTCCTACTGTGCTTCTGGCAGGGACTGTTAGGACACGCCCACCCTTTATTTGAAACAGGGACAGAGAACTGATGGGATCTATAGGGAGCTCCAATAAAGGGGCCATTTATACAGATAAGATTTCTTTTTAGCCCAAAGTGAAACCAGCACCTTATATTATTCATAACTGCCTACAAAATTAGGGTTTTTCCATTTATCCAATATGTCTCCCTTAAAGGACAGGGGTTGATGTGAGTGACTTTTTGACGCCTCTCCATAATATTTTGTGCTTTATAAGTAATGGTTGATGGTAATATTCCATTTTTTAAATGCTCTCAATACTGCAATAAAATATCTACCTACCTGCATTTTGTGTAAAGGATCAAACCCATGGCTGGCAGAGTGCCAGTATTGGCCAGCTTAATTGGATGCCAACTTAAAGGAGTGCCAGTAGACTGAATCATAGAGATAAGTGTCAGTTGAATGCATGGGATGAGTGTGTGGGACCTAAGGGAATGGATTAAGTATAAGAAGACTGTTGAAGTGGGGGACACAAATAAAAGAGAACCTGCAAAGCCCATCACGCCTGTAAAAAAAAAAAAACACTTCCTTTATCACATGCAAGCATGGTTAGGGAACCTGCAGCAGTCTAAGCAATGCAGAACTACAACACCCAATCAGCTTAAGAAGAGTATTTCCTGGTATACCAGTAAAATAATTAAAGAGAATTGTGGGAGTAAGGTTGCCACCTTTTCTGGAGAAAAATACCGGCCTTCCTATATTTGTCTCTTCCTGTCCTATGCAAAACATTTGCATCAAGCAGCATTATTCCTGGCCTGTCGGCAGCCCTGGCTGGGAGCTGTAGTTTTGTAACAACTTGTGTGGCCAAGGCCTAATCCTTCAGGGATGTCTCCCCTCCAGCTGATGCAAATGTAAGCGTTGTCTATATGGAAGGGCAGTGTCATAGATAAACAGGCTCCATATTGCTGAGTCTATCATTTCCTATCACTGGTTTTCCCTGCAGAATGACTCCATACTTCCACTACTGGATTCAATTGGATCACTTTTCTGTGAAGCTACTGCTCCTACTGTTCCAGTCAGTGCCCCATGTATTGTAATGGGAAATGCTGCTCTGGGGAAGGGGTCTGGAGCTGAGCTTGGGTGGGGGTGGCTCTCTCTATAAATGGTAAACTGGGTTCAATGTTTACTTTCTGCAGAATGTGCCCATTCGACTCTCCTCGCCCATACAACTGACAGAGCCCTGACACTAACAAGGGAAGTGAATGAAACAGTAGCTATGCACAAATAAAATCTCTTGATTGTGATACTTATTGCTGCTTTGGGATTTTCTAGGATAAATGCACAGTGTGTTCCAAGCGCTATGTGTGTTTGAACAGCTGAACATATACAGTCAGACTGCCCTCTGTCCCTCTTGGTGTCCCCTGCAGGATGACAGGTGGGGATTTTTGTGCTTTTCTACCCGCACTGGGGGCTGCCAAGCACACACTTGATTCATACAGCTCCTGTGCTGGGCTATAAACAGTGCTGAGGCCTGTAGTGGAAGCTGCAGTTTTCAATCTTTCAGTTGAATACAACTCCCAGCTGCCTAGTCTATTAAGGCTGTAGTTGAGCAACAGCTAGAAATCCCTGATATAAAATGTTTGTGACCAGTGTTTGTAGGATCCCAGTTGTCCCAAGTAATGCAAGAAAGCTGGAGTGCCAATCTGAGGGGCAATATATATGTTTTCAGGGATGTCCATCCTACAACTCTCCAGCTGGTGTCAAACTACTACTCTCTGCTCTCCAGACAGAATCTGGTGATCTATGTGTGCTGCGAGTATAGGTCAAAAACAGCAAGAAGGCCACTTGCTGTGCATTCCTGATGAAAACAATTATATACCCCATTCTCCTTTAAGATTGTAATTTCTAGCAAGCAGGGCCCTCCTGCATTGGCCAATACTTGTTTGTTATTTTTTATTTCTTATTTACACCATTCTATTTCACACTAGTGAGTGATAACTATGTGATAATAGTGATAATTTTCTTTATAACTTTTTCCTTATGTGGTACATTAATGGTACTGGTTGGCTATGGACAATGGCCCTCTCTGTCCCACCCTAAAATTGTCCCTGTTGATGGCACCATCGTGCATTCCACAGCTGCGCTCCCTTCCCTGAGAAGAGATAAATTTGTGGCAGCGATGGAGTTTCTTTGCCCTCCCTCTGCAAAAAAACTTCTGCTCTGCGGGTTCCAAAAATGCACATAACAAATGTGGCCTAAAGGTGATTCTTTAATTGGCCAGTTAAAAAGTGCTGGGAAGCATCACCTTCTAATGCTTTGTCCTACAGAGGCTGAGCCCCAAGGAATGCCATTTCTGCCTGCACCCCATACTCTAACAATAGCTCTGGCCCTGGACATGTAGAGGGCTGATAGTGTCAGTGGCAGAATGCCATGTAACAGATTATAAACGCATGTCACTGACATTTATTATCTCAGCTGTTCCTTGTCATCCCGACTGTTGTTTTATACTGTTGCTCCACCTCACCTCTAAATGTGTACCAAGCCATCACCAGTTCTCTGTCGTTCTGCGCCTTGTCCATGCAACTGTTCTTCTATCTCTAAAGTGTCACATCCACAAACAGCCCTTGTTTTACCCTTATCCTCCTTCCATTTGACGCCTGCTTACTGTTTTGGAACACTGTGCATATTAACCTCGACCCCTTCTTTAATGCACATGAGCATGGGCTATTCCTCTTCCATTAATGAGAGTCATAAACAATCATTAACCATTAAAGAGGAATGCTCCTATCCCCCAGTGGATCAGTGATAAGGACATAAGAGTTGAACTTGATGGGCAGTTGTCTTTTTTTCTGTCCAGATTAACTATGTAATTACGAAATACTAACACTGTAAACATATAATAAAAAAATCATAATAAAATGCAGTTTCTAATGTCACAGACACCCCACGCCTTGATGCCTTGGTCCATGCACTGAAGGTAGGCATGGATGTGAGTGGGGGCATTAGGTGCTTCAGAAGACAGCAGACCCCGAAACTGCTCTGGTCACCGGTGTTGGCAGCCAGCAGCGAAACCCTACATATGTATGTTATTAGCCTCAATTTCTATGAAGGACCCAATAAGGTCAAGAAACATTAACAAAGACATGCAAGATTTGGCATTTTAGTAAAGTGCTGGATACAATTTACAATTTACAAATACCTTTACTTCTAGAGGCCATTATAGCAGCCAAACAACCAGAGGTAGGCAGTTGAAAAGCCCAGACACAACAGTAGCTGGTGTTTCTAAATACACTATCCAAATTGCCTTTATTTTTGCAGGACAGTCCTAAATAATGGACCCAAACAGGATGTGTAAGATAAATAGGAAAGCCTTTGCTTAGGTTATTAAAAGCATCACTGCTAAAAGGGGTTGGTGTGATATCATTTCTAGAGAGCAATAAATCACTTTGGAGTCAATAAAAGTAGCTTGAGAGGCCCTGAGACAGAGGCCACAGCCTAGCCTACTCATGTCACAGGACTAAGCAAAGGGAAACTAGAGGCTCTTTTGGCAGAAACTGCAGATCTTTACTAAGTCAGTGTTATTGAGCTGGGGCTTAAGGTAATTCAGGTAATTCCTCTATTTCCTATCCTAGAGTAATGGATTCCATGCAGTGAGGCAAAATTATTTTAGGGCACTTACAATTTTGCCCCCTGCCCTACCACTTCCCTACCCCAGCAGCTTCTAAGCTTCTGCTTCCCAATGGTGCTGAAGACAGAATTTCCGAGAGCAAAGTCGTGTATACAGAGTTACATACATTGCAACTATACAATGAGAACAAAGTTAGAAATAGAATTCATTTTCACAGGCTGCTGATTTATTAGAAAGCTGCTATTCTGCCATTTTTATTTTTTACCCTCCTTACTAGAAAGTGATGTTAGCTATGTAGTATTGCTGCAGGAGGTGGGGACAGAAAAGTTATCCCTCTTGTCAGCAGTCAGGCAAAGTCTAATTTTGGCCCCTGAGGCAGCTCCCACCGGACTTATTAGGGAGGGGTGAAATTCATACCCCGGGGGCTTTGTATTGGGACACATATCGATTTGGGCTGTGTCAGCAAGGATTCCTTTTTAACTCTTTGGCAGAACGAGGCCCTGAGTGAATATATTCCTCTGCCATGTGTCTCTAGTGTCTATGGTGTTAATAGGGTCTCTGGGGTTAGGAAGAAGCTTCTGGACTTCTAATGGACGTATAACTATTTTTTACATGTCCAGTGTCATCCAGTACAGGCATGTGTCAGTGCAAGGCGACATAATCACCCAATTCCCCTGACATTTAAATGAGCTTCCTAGTGACAGTAGCACATTAGTGCCGCACTAGACTAGACATGACATGTTATCATCTATTGGGGGCCACACACATTCTGGGAAAGAAATCCTGCAGATATTTAAAGGTTAAGCAAACCTTTTAGAAGTTTTAATACATTTATTATTATTTAATAAATAATAAGTACTTTTATTGCAGAGTGAGTTTGTCCTTCAAATTCTTTGTTTTTAATTTAAATATACAATACAACTGGTAATTCAAGTGCAGAACAATATGACGTCCTCATTAAATAATTGGTATGGAATCATTTTCTTTGTGTCCAATGTGCATCTCTTAATTCTTTTTCCCTCTACCCCCTCAGTCTACCTACAGAACTAGTCCAACTTTTAACCTTACAATCTGTTCCTGGTTTAATTTGAATTGTTCTCCTCCCCCTCTGTATCCCTCCTTATTCTCTGTCCCAGTTGTCTTTCTCCCTCCTCTTTTTCTCCTTTGCCATTACCATGAACCAACATACGCACACACGCACCAAACCATGTAACTTTAATTCCTTACAACTTCCATTATGTTTTCTTATCTTTTCCTTGCAAAGTCTGGATAAGGTTTGGGTTCCTCAGCAACTGGTGTTAATTACTGTACATAAGTAGACCTAAAAATCTTTCTATTTATACTGTATATATAGAGAGAGAGTTTTTATTTTAGGGCATATATTTTTCTTTACATTTAATACAAGATGACACCGTTTCTTATTGTATTCTGATTTGCAGGGTTAAAACAGGGGCATGAAATGCAATGCTATTTCTGGCAAATGGCCTAACATCCAGCAATGTACTTCCAAGGCCAGTGCCGATTTCATCAACATATGAATGGGACTCTTGTTATGACTGGAATAAATTGCAAATATTTGAACATATAGTGGAAGTCCTTTACTGCCAGAGAGTCACTGATAGATGCCAGTCAGTACAAGAACAGTCTGAGTGACACTGCAACACAACAATACAGTAGCATATTCATACTGTGCCAGGCTGCCTGTAGAGTAATAATTATAATATGAAGAATATTTATAAATACTCTTTATGTGATAAATTATATAGCTTCTTTCTAATTTCCTAGTAAATGTTTGAATATAAAGATTGAATGCATTCCAGTCAATGATTCAGTAAGGGCAATAGAACCATTCAGAGCATTTTGTCCCCACAGCAGTTAGTAGCTCAGGTGCACTCACTTCCCAGGCAATTCTTGTTCACAGCTGACTGCTGTTTCCAAGAGACAGCTAAAAGATGAGTGAGCCTACTGGCTATTACCATACAAGTGAATAGGAACAACTTCTTGTATTTGAGGTATTTTGACTTTCTTGGTGCTAAAGTGGAAAACATTTTTGGTGAAAACCTCCTGAATTGCCTAGGGCACCCAGTCAGCTTGGCCCAGCACTGATGCCTACCATAGGCAAAGTGTTTCAATATTGTTATGGGAAGCAATTATTTGTGGTGTTGGATGTTTCCCTTTTGTCTAAGAGTACTGTGGCAGTCAAAAAACCTTACATGCCATAAGCCTTAGGGCAAGGGCACACCTAGCATTTTGTAAACGGGCGGAGAAAAGTGGATCCACTTTCATTCATTGACTCCTGTAACTCCATTGACTGGACCAGCTTTGGCTTGTGTGGAGCTACATGGAGCGAATATTGGCACAGAAGTGTGAAAGTATGCATTTTCATGCCAATATCCACCTTAAAATCTTGGGTGACTCATGATTTTGACAGGAGCCCATACGTTTTTTTTTTCAGACAGATGGCCTTCCCTTATTTAATAGCTTTCAGGATCTGGGGTTTCAGATTAGGGATCCCGTACCTGTACTGATTTTAGAGAAAACGGACTGCTGTGCTTACATCCTCTAAGTATCTTGAAGCTTATAATACTGCCCCCTCATCCTACCATTTTTTAGCTCCTTTATGGGCACGAGGGGTCTGCATCTCAGCGCAATTGCACTAGAATAGATACCTTTCCTGTTTCAAAACTGGAATCTTGGTGCTTAATGTTGAGTGTTTTTGCTTGCCTTGATAACAAAAAAAAACAAGAAAAAAACCACATATTACAACTAATAAAATCATGTATCAGAGGGATATAAGAGCAATGGAGTGTATACAGCACACAGTTAATGAGTTTAAATGACTCCATGGGGGTGAAGATATTAAGGTTGGCCTCGCAAATCTTACAAAAGCCAGAAAAATCGAGTGGTTTAGTGATTGCTAAACTTTTATTTCATTATACTGCTGCATAGCTCACCTCAGCAGCTGGACATACTGCTGGAAATAATAGTTATCTTCCTGCAGACCTGGAAAAAGGATTTGCCGAAAGGGGAAATTCCAGTAGATACTTCATGAAACAGATGGATTCTTATTGCAAGAGACCCTGACACTATTATACACTACTATAAAAGTGATTATCATTTATGTAGTGATACCCCTGCCATCCCGCCGGCGACTTACATGTTCACCAGTGGGATGGCAGGGGTAGGCAACTCGGGGAGATTAGTCGCCCGCGAACAGGGAGTTTTGCCGCGGGCGACTAATCTCCCCGTGTGCCAGAGCCCTTAGAGAATACTGAGAATTGCATCTGCTAAAACACACACAGAGACAATTATCAGTAAATGATCAGCATTGTCTACTTTAGTAGCCACGACAATTAGCTGCTACAGGTATAGGGCCCGTTATCCAGAATGCTCGTGACCAGATAAGGGGTCTTTCCTTAATTTGGATCTTCATACCTTAAGTCTACTAAGAAATCAATAAAACATTAATTAAACCCAACAGGATTATTTTACATCCAGTAAGGATTAATTATATCTTAGTTGGGATCAAATACAAAGCAGTGTTTTATATTTACAGAGAAAAGGGAAATCAGTTTTAAAAATCTTAATTATTTGATTAAAATGGAGTCAATGGGAAACAGGCTTTCCATAATTTGGAGCTTTCTGGATATCAGGTTTCTGGATAATGGATTCCATACCTGTACTAGTAGCTCCATGTGTCTTCACCCTTAGTGCTGCACATTTTTAGCAGCTACCACAAATACAGCACTCAGACATAGAATGCCTTATAGCCTACTGAAGCAAATCAAAACTACTCTCAAACACATATAAACTTTTAATTACCAAAAGGTATGACCCACGGCCTAGGGTGAAACTTAAATGGCAATCCAACGGGATACAATTAGATCCCGATGATTGGGAAGAAATTATAGACAATCTATATCAACCTCTAGTAAGCACAAGAGACAAACGTATACAATTTAAAATCATGCATCAGACCTACCTTACCCCGCAAAAATTTTTATCAAGAAGAAAATCGACTCTCCTTACCTAATGTAAAGCCCATATGGCTAATTTTATGCATTTAATATGGGATTGCCCAGAAGTTCAGAAATGTTGGCACCATGTCATGGAATTTATGGAAACAGAACTGTCCTTACCACAAATACTTGTGTGCTACATGCGTGCTGGGTCTCCTTGTCTCCCCGGTGCCCAGAATGAACACAAGACAACTAATGAGACTGCTCCTCTTCTATGCAAGAAAAGCATTGCTTTACATTGGATGGGCCCATCACTTCCATCACTTTGCAAATGGCTTATCCTAATTAGCTCACAGTTGGAAATATATAAACATACTTACAGTGGTGTGAAAAACTATTTGCCCTGATTTCTTATTCTTTTGCATGTTTGTCACACTTAAATGTTTCTGCTCATCAAAAACCATTAACTATTAGTCAAAGATAACATAATTGAACACAAAATGCAGTTTTTTTAAAAAGTTTACGTTATTAAGGGAGAAAAAAAACTCCAAATCTACATGGCCATGTGTGAAAAAGTGATTGCCCCCCTTGTTAAAAAATAACTTAACTGTAGTTTATCACACCTGAGTTCAATTTCTGTAGTCACCCCCAGGCCTGATTACTGCCACACCTGTTTCAATCAAGAAATCACTTAAATAGGAGCTACCTGACACAGAGAAGTAGACCAAAAGCACCTCAAAAGCTAGACATCATGCCAAGATCCAAAGAAATTCAGGAACAAATGAGAACAAAAGTAATTGAGATCTATCCGTCTGGTAAAGGTTATAAAGCCATTTCTAAAGCTTTGGGACTCCAGCGAACCACAGTGAGAGCCATTATCCACAAATGGCAAAAACATGGAACAGTGGTGAACCTTCCCAGGAGTGGCCGGCCAACCAAAATTACCCCAAGAGCGCAGAGACAACTCATCCGAGAGGCCACAAAAGACCCCAGGACAACATCTAAAGAACTGCAGGCCTCACTTGCCTTAATTAAGGTCAGTGTTCACGACTCCACCATAAGAAAAAGACTGGGCAAAAACGGCCTGCATGGCAGATTTCCAAGGCGCAAACCACTTTTAAGCAAAAAGAACATTATGGCGCGTCTCAATTTTGCTAAAAAACATCTCAATGATTGCCAAGACTTTTGGGAAAATACCTTGTGGACCGACGAGACAAAAGTTGAACTTTTTGGAAGGTGCGTGTCCCGTTACATCTGGCGTAAAAGTAACACAGCATTTCAGAAAAAGAACATCATACCAACAGTAAAATATGGTGGTGGTAGTGTGATGATGGTCTGGGGTTGTTTTGCTGCTTCAGGACCTGGAAGGCTTGCTGTGATAGATGGAACCATGAATTCTACTGTCTACCAAAAAATCCTGAAGGAGAATGTCCGGCCATCTGTTCGTCAACTCAAGCTGAAGCGATCTTGGGTGCTGCAGCAGGACAATGACCCAAAACACACCAGCAAATCCACCTCTGAATGGCTGAAGAAAAACAAAATTAAGACTTTGGAGTGGCCTAGTCAAAGTCCTGACCTGAATCCTATTGAGATGTTGTGGCATGACCTTAAAAAGGCGGTTCATGCTAGAAAACCCTCAAATAAAGCTGAATTACAACAATTCTGCAAAGATGAGTGGGCCAAAATTCCTCCAGAGCGCTGTAAAAGACTCGTTGCAAGTTATCGCAAACGCTTGATTGCAGTTATTGCTGCTAAGGGTGGCCCAACCAGTTATTAGGTTCAGGGGGCAATTACTTTTTCACACAGGGCCATGTAGGTTTGGATTTTTTTTACTCCCTAAATAATAAAAACCCTCATTTAAAAACTGCATTTTGTGTTTACTTGTGTTATCTTTGACTAATAGTTAAATGTGTTTGATGATCAGAAACATTTTGTGTGACAAACATGCAAAAGAATAAGAAATCAGGAAGGGGGCAAATAGTTTTTCACACCACTGTATTTGGCTAGAGGATGCCCGAAGAAATTTGAAAACATCTGGTCTCCTTGGTTAGAATCACCAGCTTTGTCTATATAATGACTTTTTACTCTCCAGCCATCCTTTCTTCCTTCTTTCTTTTTCTCTCCCTACATTTTACCTATTCTAATGTTAAAAAACAATAAAAAATAAACCTTTAAAGAAAAAAGGCATGCAGGCAGATTTGTTGCCCACGGTAAATCTGCGCTACTGCAAGCGACAAATCTCCATAAAATACCATCCCCTTCACTTACTTTTGGATTGCTGCTAACAAAACAGATAACTTGCAGCAATCAGGCTTAATGGAAATTGCCTTCTTTTGCATTTTCCCAAAATTATCCATGATTGCCACAAATAATTATGCATTCACCTCTAACATGTGCATTCGAGAAGTATATCTGAAATGGGAATACCTGGTGCTTCTGCTAAAAAAGTGCAAGGTAACAGAAGAGCTTATATTTTTCTGAATGGCAGTCAGACTCCAAACAAAATAAAACAAAAAACCACACACAAAAACATTATTGTACTATCAAAGATCCCTTCTATAATGATAATGTCACCAGCTGACATGCTATGCAACTACTGCATATAAAGCTCCATGCAGAACATTCCCTCCCAGTACCACCAATCACATAATGATAATCACAGTCTGGCTCACTGCCACCATTAAGATATTCACCTCTAGGGTCAAAGTAATGATTGAAAAAAATATATCACTTATGTTTCTTTACATTTAATTTGTCTAAATTGAAATATTTACTAATGCTATACCAAAAATCATAATTAAATGTCAAGACCTGGGGTTTAGCTCTCTGTTAGTGACATAACAGCGCTGTGTACATAATTAGTGCTATATAAATACAAATATGCATGCATGCAAACATATATAACCCAGAGTGTATGGCTCTGGCATGAGTGGAGAGATCTTTCTGAAAACTAAATGGAACCAGAAGTTCAGTCAGTTTTGACAAGAGGTGGTATGTTACTTTCAAACTACATTTGTAGGCAAACCAGTTTGTCTCTGCACCCTGGTGGTGATCCAGGCCAGACTCTAAAAATCAGGTGCCTAGGTCACTAAGCCTGTGGCAATTACTGCCATTAAGACTAAAAAGCCTTAATTTTTCTTCCACAAATATTACCACATGCATATGTACGGTGATTACTATTTTTCCTGAAATAATATCAAGAGCAATTCTTGGCCCTATTTGGTCCCCATTTGGAGAAACAGCTAGTTGCCACATTTTTCTTCAGTCTTATGTGCATATTTTTAGACCATACCCAGTTCACCCTCAACAGCAGTACCCTTGAGATATATACTGTATGGCCAAAAGCAGTGATCCCCAACCAGTGGCTCAGGAGTAACATGTTGCTCACTAACCCCTTGAACGTTGCTCCTAGAGGCCTCAAAGCAGGTGCTTATTTTTAAGTTCCTGCCTTGGAGGCAGGTTTTGGTTTCATAAAAACCAAGTGTACTGCCAAACATAATCTCCTGTAGGTTGCCAGTCCACATAGGAAATACTGTGCCTTTAACCAGGCCTCCCAACTGTCCCGATTTTTGAGGTCCAAGTCCCTCTTTTAACAGCTCGGCCCGCAGTCCCAGATTCTTTTTGAAAAGTCCCTCATTTCCCTTTATCTCCTGCACTGAATGCTAAAAAAGACACAAACTTAATTAAAAAGTAGCTTTTGGCAGAGAATCCAGAAATCTTAACAAGCTTCACATGCACTTAGGTACAATGTTTCTTAATTAATTTAATTAAAAAGTAGCTTTTGGCAGAGTGCCCAGAAAGTGTCACCTGCACTGAGATACAATTGTATCTAATAAGCTAAACAGGTCTCTTGGGGGAACTCAGACTTGCAGCTTAAAGGGCAATTTCACCTGCATTGGCAAAACTGTAATAACACATAAAACCCCAAGAAATGTGTTTAGTAAAATGGGAGTGGTATTTTGGAGGTGTGGTGGCAAAAATGCAGTGTGGTAAAAAAATTGCATCGTAACCCCATCCCCACACCACAGACATGCCCCTCACAATCCCACCCACATCCCAGCTGTTATTATTGTCGCCAAATGGTGGTAATCCTATGAATATAATTTAAAACATACGAAATGGATTTCCTGGCTCTTGGGGAAACTGACTGAAAGTGTGCTTATATGACTTAAGTAAGGATATTATATTGTACCGGTGTACCAACTAGGGAAAGAGAGACCTTTTGGTGGAGTCCAGGAGGAAATGGAGCAGTGGGTGGTTTGCAGGGTACATGCATATGGGGGATGAGTTGCTGCAGGTTGAAACCCAGAGCAGGATTTGATTTTAAGACTGACAGGGACAGATAGGAAACTGGTGTAATACACTCTGTAAAATGCTATGTACTCTGACAGCACTCAATAAATAAAGGATAATAATAATTCAGGTACTATTAAATACTATTTGTGTACTGACTATGTTATCTTTTTACCCAACCATGTCTTCCAAGCAGCAGTTTGCATGACTAATCTGCCAAATGAAACATCTAATAGTAACTTATAGTGTATGATTACATAATTATTGGCAGGTTGCCTGTTGCACCTCATTACATGGCAATACACCACTAAAATCTATGTCTCCTTTCTGAAATATATGCAAATACATGACTGCGCATCGCAATGGCAAACAGCCACACATATATAAGCAGCCCATGACAGACTGACAGTAGGTTAAGCCATAATTTAAATTTGTAGATAAATCATGAATTAATATTCCTCAAGCCAGTCACTCTCAGACTATTTTAAACTTCTCTGTACTGTAGTGAAACATGTGTCACAGCATGTAGTGGGGGGTAACAGTTGGAAGCAGGTGCAACCAGTCTCTATAAATAAACACTGCACAAGAGGCACTTCAGCAAAGCAAATTAACTCTTATACCTTAAATTAGCTGGGTTATTAACAGTCTGGGTTGCAAAGGATAAGAATGGGTAAAAGCACCCATCTCCAGTATGAATTTGACCAAAAATTTTGTCCTCTATGTGCTGATTTCTTAGTACTTTTTTGGCTTTTGGGCCTAACTAACGGCATCAGTAATACATAATCTAGATATTATAGAAATTTAGGCAAGGCCTAAATGAGACTAAATGAAGCATGTAAAACTTAAGCTTCTTAAAACTACAACTCCAAGCATAATAACTGAACTAGCTCCTAGATAACTGAAGAAGATTATGAATTGACTGTGCTGGAGGGCCACAGTCAGACATTTATGGCCTTACTGGTTTGAAGGGTCAGTTTACTAAGGAAATGGATTGCATGGATTGCATGGATTGCTGATGCAGTTTCTAAAGTGACAGCTGACATATATTTCCTAAATTTGCACTTTGGTAAAATGTTTTCTTGAGATCACCTACCCAAATATAGAGTCCAGGAAGATTCTATGGGGCTCCTTTGTATCAGCAGTTAATCTAGTAAAATGACACCCCAATGAGCCCATTTGCAACTAATGGGGCAAAGTGAAAATTATGTGCACAAAGTATCTTGTCTTTTGCTGTTGGACCTTGTCCCAAAATTGGTAGTTGCACCCTGAAGTGCAATTAAAGCTGGCCATACACGCACCAATATAATCATATGAAATGTAGTTTCGTATGATTTTCATATCATGTGTTAGCTCTGAATTATTGTCCAGATAATTTTCGCACCATCGGTCGTTTAGTCGATCGGACAGGTTAGAATATTTAGGTCAGATAACAATAAAATCTATGCATGTATTATGTATCTGATGATATCCTTGGGGGACCCACAATGCATTTCCAGAATATCACTTTTGTCAACTATTTCATGTTCAGAACATCCATAATTTGTTATTTTTAAGGTTTTATCCTACAATTTCAGTCTGAATTTTAGTTTTAGATCATTGCCTTTAAACATACAATTGACATCCGAGTGTTCATCAGAAGAAGATTAAATTCTAAATGTGTATGGCCACCTTTATTTAGACTTTTAGAATGGAGCACAAACAGTTGTGCCTCGCTTTCTCCACAGTGCTGAGATGGGTGGTGAACTTGTTTGTCATGCATAGAATGAGGGTATTGGCATTTAATATCCCTTGTTGCATCAATATTGAATCTAATGCTGTGGGTTTCTTATTCATAAAAGTATGTATGTTATAGCAGAATGTACAGGGCTACATTTTCTATAAAAGCCCCCGAAGGCATGCCTTGGGTGGCAGCTTCAGGGGAGCAGTGGGGAAAGTGGATGGGGTACCCCCACTTCAGAGTGATTAATGCAAGCAAATGGACTGTCCTGCACATGTGTTCATATAGGTGAGGGGTGGGGTAGGGGCTGTTCATAGGCTTCACTGGGTGTAAATCTTGCATGGAGAATATACACCAATGTCACACTTCAGTGTACACAAATGTCACACTTAAGTGTAGTTGTCAAAGTCCATTGATGTTTAAGGGGGATTAAGTCAAGCATATATGGTAAACTCTGTAGTAACCATAAGAGCTAGTAAACCTGTGTAAGAAGAACATATGTAACTTACTCCAGGTCCAGACTGGGATTCAAAATAGGCATTAGCATTTTAAGTACACAGGGGCCCAAACAGCCCAATAAAAACTAACTGTCTATGGCATCTTATAGCAGCCCCTCTGGAATTTGCCAGAATCAACAGATGGCCAATCCAGGTGTGTCTTACTCAGTGTTACTAACTATGACAGTTCCAATGAAACTATGCTATTCTCAAACCTTCGCAACCTCTTCTTAGTTTTATGACTTTAGCTTCTGGCACAAACTGCACAGATAGCAGCCAGACCACAGGCAGAAGTGCACTTTGTGTGAGCATTAAGGGATGTGTTGTTGCACCCCTAAGGGCTCTTGCACTTCTGCCTGTGGTCTAATTTAATGGCCCATATAAAGTAAATAACATTTTTTCACTACCAACATGATTTCCTCTAGTGCACAGTTTGTCTCAATTTAACATGCCTGCTAATGTAGTTTACTATTTATCTCTGTATTTGCTGTTTCACACTTGTGGCCATCAAGTTTTGAGTCTGTGTGGCAGCTGCCCCTCACAGTGACTGAGTAGGCCTACAGCAATGGGAAAGGAACAGATGCTCTGTAGCTATTACAGTAGGCTGTTTATATTTTTACCCTTTTACTGAAGAATTAGAATATGTAGTGGAATAAAAATAAATAAAAATAATTGTCATTTCTGGTTGTGAATGGTCCCATCAAGAGAAAATATATGTAATCATGCTTTTCATACTTTAACAAGTAAAAATATTTACAGACGGCTTATTCATAAAATAGATAATTAGTCATTTTACATGTTATCCTCTTTTGGGCAGGGCCCTCTTGTATCAGTTATTGGTTGCTTTGTATGTAATTCTGTATGTTCAATGCATATACCCATTTATTGTAAAGCACTGCAGAATATATTGGCACTTAAATATGTGATAATGATAATAACAGGAAGAATGGCCTATGGACTGTAAATTGGTATCCAGTGTTTTTGTCACCTTCAATCATTCTTTAAATGGAAGTGAATAGTTTGCCCATGTTTTAAAATCTAGGATATGTGGACTCCCATGCAGCCCATTAATGTAATAAAATCACCTACATCTACCAACCAGACTATTATATGCCATATGTAGTCATATAGCCATGGATGCAGGTTAAATGGAAGCTTAAATAAGAGTGATGAGACTCTCTAATGCAGTAGGAAAGTATAATAATTAGAATGTAGCAGAAACAAACATGTTCTAAAATAAAACAGTAGAATAAAGCTACTCCTATCATTAGAAAACCCTAACTTGATCTTTTCTATACTCCTCTCTTCATCATCCAATTAACCCACATCCTGACCCCTTCTACTTGTCAGTGCCAGTCTAGTTAGATGATATCTGCTTGCATTTCTCTGCTTGGAGGCCAAGCCTTTATGTGTATTCAGCCCAAACAGCCTAATAGCCAGGAGGCTAATGCAGTAACTAAAACATAGCAGTATTATCTGAAATCTGGCAAAACCACGTTTATAGCTTGTAGGTGTTCTCCTTGAGTTGACTGATGTTTGGAGAGAAACAGTGAAAGAACCATGACTGAATTTTAGTGGGTACGAAGCTGAATGTCAGCTTTCTCATAATGCTATTTTAAACTTATGTACTCATGATATATTTTTGTTGCATGAAGCAGTGCAGATATTTTCCCTACTGCTAACCATTATTTCAAAATAAATAACTCTTGTTGTTAATGGCCTGATAAAAAAAGTTGGATAAATAATGTGGTAGAGGAAGGACATTCTATTTTGGCATATCTATATATTTCAGTTATTTTAAAGTATACTTACTTGAACCTGCAGGCATTCATTTAGCAGTCTGACCCCATTTTATTGCTTGGCTAAGCAAAGTATATTTGCTGGGACTAAATAGGAAATATAGTTTTGACTAATAACAAGTGATGGAGCAAATTATTTTGTTGTTAATAGCAAGGCAGGACTTGCATACAAGCAATAATAAGACAAACAAATCACTAACTATGGGGCAGATTTATTATTTTATTATCACTTTGTTGTAGCAGGTGTAAATTTCAAAACAAAAGTTCAGGAATACATTTATTTCTTCCCAATATATGTAAACACCATTTGAATCCACATTCCGTGCTAACTATACTTTTTTTTACTGTCTAATAGACTAAAGGTCCCCATACACGGGCAGATGCGATGTCACCAAGCGAGCGGATCTTCTCCCAATCTCCCCCACCTACGGGTGGGCAATATTGGGAGAATCCGGGGTTATTCGATCGTTTGGCCAGACCGACTTTCGCATAGGCAAAGTCGGTCCGGGGACCACATCAACAAGCCGATGTGTTCCCTGATCCGACTAGATTTTCTAACCTGCCCGATCGAGATCTTGCCGATTTCAGGCCAGATATCGGTCTGGCAGGCCCGTCGGGAGTGCCCATACACGGGCCGATTAGCTGCCGAATCGGTCCATGTATGGGGACCTTAAGAAAGTAATGTCAACAACTTCATTATGATAGAGTTGTAAATCTTACAAAGCTTGGGGGTCACATAAAAAGTAGCATGTTCTCTGGTATTTTAGATCTACCAGTGCCCCTGGCATTGCCATGTAACCCCAGCTTTAGGGTTCCCCTTGAACCTGAAATCATCAGTAGGGAATTTTCAGACTACATATTATTAAATTGTTTAACAATGTTGATGTTAGGCTTAACCCTGCCATTGCCCCTAGAGTGTGATGGAAGTTGTAATTAACAACAGCTGAAGGGTCACAGATTAAATATGAATGACTACATTGGACATTTCCCACTTTAGCTCTGGCCACCAATCAGTGGGGGTCTCAATTTTTCAACAGTCATTTGACTCTTTTAGCACTGAGAGCTCAGATGTACTCTTCACCCTAGCAATGTGGTGCCCAGAGGGGTAATGTGGCAATGCCCCTGCTCTGGCTAGACCCCTTTAATTTACAGCAGGATTACAGATATATGGAAACAGTTTCTAGTGTTTGCAGCACAGCACTAGGGCCAGACGATTGCATTAAAATAAAGGAGATGCGGAAAGTCAGGGCAAGGACCACATCAATGAGACAATGCAGTCCTCCATTCAATGTCTGGTATCAAGCCTGCCCAATATCTGGATGTTTTTTGGCTATATATCAGTTGGGGAAGACTGTCGTCCCATACACAGCCAGATAAACTGCTGAATTATTTTGAAGGACCCAAATTGGCAGCTTAAATCTTCCCATGTATGTCCACCAAGACTAACTGTTTGGTCTGTATGTACCAATGAAAAGTCACATAATGGGTCATGATACATGCTTGTAATCAATAAGCAGGGGTGAATTTATACTCTATTTCTACCCTGTATCATGAACCTTGCAAAATAATTAAATAGAAAAATTTGCTGTAATTATATAGTTAACTTTCTGGTGCCCTAGGCTGAACCTTTTTGGCCTGTATGGTAGAAACAATTCACTGGGCCTTCTAGCCTACAGATAACTATGGTGAAGTGCCTCCCTCTCAGGAGTAGCCAGTGCAGGTGATTCACTCTTTCCAATTGCTGGCTGTAGTGTTAGGACCCAGGTATATATTACTGTTATTAGTCATTTGCAGATACTTTTTTATTTTTAAAACCATTCCTGGGATGATATCTTAATTTCATTACATGTTCACAAACAAAAATCAAGTATTGTACCTTTTTTAGAGCATATTCTATATTATGGTGTTATTTAACAAAATTTTTTTTTCATGTTTACTAATGTGCAGCCTTTCAATTTTCAAGCATACTCACATTAAACTTAAATATTCATATACTGCATACTGTGTGTAAATATGAAAGGACATTGGAGGTCATCAAAAAGTTGGCCAAATCTTTCACAGGTTTTTTCAGGGTTTGTCCGAATCCCAAAATAGTGGATTTGGTGCATCCCTAGTTAATAGAGGTTCTATAGCAAAAGTGCAAACAGCTTTTTTTATATTTAATATTGAGATTTCACATGGGACTAGCCATAGTCTTCCTTTCCCAGGGTGCCACAGCCATGTGACCTGTGCACTGATAAACTTCAGTTACACTTTACTGCTGAGCTGCAAGTTGGAGTGATATCACCCCTCTCCCAGCAGCCGATCAGCAGAACAATGGGAAGGGAGCAAGATAGCAGCTCCCAGTAGATATCAGAATAGCACTCAATAGTAAGTAGAAATTCAAACCTGACTTGTGACTCCTCCAGTTACATGGGAGTAGGAGAAACAACCACACCAGCATTGGGAGCATTTCCTCTTCCTTGTTCGCTCGCTTGCACATGTGCAGTAGAGTGAAAAGCCGAACTTTAACAAATAAGTCAGCTTTTCACTCTACTGCGCATGTGCCGGCCCCAGGATTTTGACACAGACGGAAGAAGGAAGCTCGCTGCAGGTACCCCAGGCTGGTGAGGTTTTTTCCTAACAGGGGCACCAGCCTGGGGTAAAAGGTAAGCGATTAAAGTCACATGGGGGCCTAACATTTTGGCACCCCCAAGTGATTTAGACTTTCCTTCTCCTTTAAGAATAAAATCTTACATGGTAGAGTTATTTGCTATGTAAACAGTGTAATTTAAAAATGAAAAGTATACAATAAAAATCATGACAGAATCCCTTTAACAACAACTCCAGCTAACAAATGGCGCTGTCATTTTACACTTGTATGGAGCTGCTTACCCATTTTGTTCTGATGTTGATTCCATAAACAGTTTGGATGTCAACAGAGAGTGTTCAGACTGAGGAATGTTGTGGTAAGGAAGGAGCAAGAGGTACTTGCTTTGGGCAATAGAACCTTTTGGTCCTGCCCAGCATACATGTATGGCACATATAATGTTAGCATCATTACTCAAGTCAAATGGCATATAGTTTTCAGTTTTGAGCAGTGGTCTGAATCAGAAGTTCTCAACTAAACTAGGAGAAAGTGTAGCCATTATCACTTCCACAGGTCTGCCAATGGCATACATATTCCATGACAGGATGCATTAATGGACTAGATTTTAATCTGAGACACTCAACCAATCATTCTGAAGAGCAATTACATTCAATAAAGATTGGCCATTAAATGACAAGGAAAGGTTAATATAAATTAAAAGTAAGTCTAAAGGCATTTTTTTAAGTACTTACTGCATATCTAAATTCCCAGATCCCTGCTTGCTTCTCTGAGATATGGTGCTGGCAGCCTACAGCAGTGTGAAGACTACAGTGACACTGAAATCTCTCTCCCCTTCCTGTAGGTGCCAGCGGCAGCCTTCCTATTCTCTGAGCATGTGTGTAACTTGATCCTGTCTCCTGTTCACATGTGTAAATGTGAAGTAAGTGTGACTGAGTAAATATTTGATTAGGTGAGCCAAAAGTGTGGCGTTTTTACTAAACAATAGAAGGACTATTGGGCAGTATGCTTTTTACATTTTGACTTGCATTCTCCTTTAAGGCTGACCAACTGTCTGATCATATTTCTGTTTGCTTAATGTTTACATTCAGACAAGCTAATGCATATTAATAGTCAATGCAATATGCCATTTGGCAACTGCAATTACCACTTACTAAAACTGACAGTTCACCAAAAGACATAATGAATTTAGCTCCCTAAATCAGGTTGATTTTATCTTTTTGTTTTCAGGTAAATTTGCTAATGCAGGCCTTGCCAAGTGGTATTTTCAAACATTAGAAATTTTCAGACATATATTTGTTGGGCAGATCATCAGTTTGGTACATACACAGGCCAATAATTTAATCTGGAAGGACTAAATTGGCAATTTATATCCTGCATATTACATGCCAGATCTATTGTGCCTATAGCAGGCCCTTTTTGATTTAATGCATATTACAATATCAGTGGGGGATTCTTCATGTACATGAATGTCACTAACCTAGATTCAGAAGCTTTAAAGGAATACTGTTATGGGAAAACATGATTTTTCAGAACCCATCAGTTAATAGAGCTTCTCCAGCAGAATCCTGCAATGAAATCTGTTTTTTCAAAAAAGCAAATAGATTCTTTTATATTCAATTTTGAATTTTCACGTGGGGCTAGCCATATTCTTCATTTCCCAGGGTGCCACAACCATGTGACCTGTGCACTGATAAACTTCAGTTACACTTTACTGCTGAGCTGCAAGTTGGAGTGATATTACCCCCCTCCCAGCAGACGATCAGCAGAACAATAGGAAGGAAGCAAGATAGCAGCTCCCAGTAGATATCAGAATAGCACTCAATAGTAAAAAATCCAAGTCCCCTTGGGACTCCTCCAGTTACATGGGAGTAGGAGAAACAATAGGTTACCTGAAAGCAGTTCAGTGTAGCACTGGTTCTCCTGAAAGCTCAGACTCGGGCACAATGCACTGACATGGCTGCCTACACACCAATATTAAAACTAAAAAAATGCATTTGTTGGTTCAAAAATAACATTTTATATGTTAGAGTGAATTATTTGCTATGTAAACAGTGTCATTTAGAAATAAAAAGTATACCATAAAAATCATGACAGTATCCCTTTAAATTCACCCTCTAAAAGAACTATCCTCAATGCAATATTCTCTCCTTTTTGGCTATGTGCACCAAAATTTCTTTGTGTACATTTTAAATTTGCGTGCGCATTTTTAAAAACTGTTTGCAAAGGTCAGAATAAATATAAAATGCATCAAGTGCTTCTTTATAGAAAGATGTGATGTTTTCCTAAAGAAGCAGCAAAGAAAAAAACATTGTAGTGGCCAATAATGTGAATACAGGGAATGCAATTGCGCAAGAACTAGGGGCAAGCAGAAGAGACGCATGCCTAGGGCATAATTCTGGGGTGGTGTTGGTTCAGTTAGGCCAAGGCTGGAATTAGAGGCAAGTGGCAAGTGCCTAGGGCGCAATGTGGGGGGAGCACTAGTCACGTGCCTCTTCTACTCCCCTATTCCATGCCCTTGTCCCCCCCTGCGCTGCCAGCACGCATGCACGCACCTAGGAACGAGTGAGCGCATGCACGCCGACAGAGTAGGGTAATGCTTTTACATTACCAATCTGGTCCCCCATGTTCCTCCATGAGGGGGCTGCCATATTTGTGCAGCAGGAGTCCGTTAGCATTAGAACCTATAAATAACAAGGGACAGTCAGGTTGGCACAACAGTCAGGTTTAGGAACTTCAAGTAACAAATCAACATGACCTATAGGTAACTTTTAATGTACATTCATATTTTGAAGAGTAGTTTTGTGTGCGCATGCACAAACGAGGGCACTGGGTGGTGGGCTTGCTGGGGCCGCTGCAGTGAGGGGAAAGGGTCCAGAACTAGAGGTAGAGGTAGAGGAACCTACCTGCACCCCCTACCATTGCACCCTAGGCAAGTGCCTCTTCTGCCTACCCCTAGTTCTGGCCCTGCTGTATACAAATGCCAACCAGGCCAGGACTTGCAATATGTGGGTTCTGGCAAATGCCAGAGGGGCTGCTGTAGGATGCCATAGATGCCTGTTTTGAATCCCAGTCCAGACCTAAGGCCAACCCTGTACACTAAATAATTGACCCACAGGTGGGATAGATGGATCGCTCATGAGGAGTTATATACGTTACAGCCCCCTTTTCATTGTTCTGATTATTTGGGCAGACAACTAATGTCACAAACAGCGGTAGACTTGATCCCTAAACTGATAAATAGCTATTGTACCTGCATATTTGTTGAGATCTGTGAGCCTCAATACAGGTACTGAAAATGATATCCATACATTTGTGACCAATAAGGATAAGGGCTGTGGTACATGGGGAAATGCCATCCCACCAGCGAGAATGTAAATCGCCGGTGGGATCGCATACGCAGTGCTGAAATCAACAAAGTTTCCTGTTAAGGCAACTTCAGTGGCAATTTACATTCTAGTGGTGGGATGGCATTTCGGGGAGATTAGTCGCCTACGACAAGGGAGATTTGTTGCGGGTGACTAATCTCCCTGTGTGCCACAACCCTAAGGGGCACACTAGAGCTAGGCACAATACAGTTAGTACGCAAATACTAATGGTGGCCATACACAGGCAGATTTCAGCTGCCGATTTGGGTCCTTCAGATAGGCCTACCCAACTGATATCTGCCCTAAAATTGGGCAGAACAATCGAATTTGCCCAATATCGCCCAAGCATAGGTGAGCATATAGGAAGCTGATCTACTCATTTGGCGACCTCGCCAATCACAAAGTGTATAGGTACATTTAGAATTTTTACATGTATTGACTTTGATGTATTTTAGTTTTTACTGGTTTCATCCACTGTAGTAAATTGGGCTGTGATTTGAATGGCTAACACAGGTTTTTCAAGCATAGACTAACAAGCTAAAGCACTGCTACTGCTGGCATATTCTTTAATGTGGAAATAACAAAGGAGTGGTACTTTGGGTGCCATAGAGGCATCACAATACAGTGAGACACAGTGTCACAGCAGTTCCTTTTGGCGGTGTGTGATTTTAATTCCCTGTTCCACTGGCTGGGATTTATACTATTCTCAATATCCCAGGCAGGAACAAAAGTGGCTTCTCCGAGAAGTTATCCCGAGACGTCCCACTTTGCCGGCTCTAGAGCTCCCTTCCCAGACACATGCCTGGAGGTTTAGAAATAGGAACACACTGCTCCCCCCACAGCACCCCCACCCCAGCTCCAGCCATGCCTCTGCCCATCACACCCCTTATATAGTCAAATGCAGTCAAATGGTCGGCAGCAGCGAATAGAAGAAGCCATCCTTAAAAAAAGCCAACAGCGGGACAGAAAGGCAAGGCTCCCAAAAAAGTATTGGGTGTCCGTAGGAATGTGTGTGCCCCCCCTCGCTGCCTTCCCTGCTACATATTTGTGAGGCTGGAACAGCTGAGAGTTTGCACTCCAGCCCAGGGCTCAGACTAGGAAGGATCCCTCTCCCTGCATCTTCTGTCAAGTTCTCTCTGTCACCCTAACCCCCCACACAAGCAGCAGCCATGGACGCCATCAAGAAGAAGATGCAGATGCTTAAACTGGACAAGGAAAATGCCTTGGACAGAGCAGAACAGGCTGAAGCAGACAAGAAGGGAGCAGAGGAGAAGAGCAAACAGGTCTGCATCTTGGGAATCCCTTTATTCCAAGAGTACCTTCCCGTGTAGTTCTAGCAGCAATTCCTGGAACTTGTCCCACCTTAATACCCCCCAAGGACCTGTCTCAACTTTTATCTGGTGGTCTGACCTGCCCCTAATCATCGATAATTGGAATTATAATTATGTAGACAGCATATTCCGACCACCCTGCAGGCAGCCCTGAGCGACTGACTTGTGCCCAAACCAGTGCCTCTCTTGCTGTTGTTAAAATACTATGCCTAGCTTCGTCTGTCAGGGGATGCTGGGAATTGTAGTTTAGCCACATCTAGAGATCCACAAATGTTGTACATGTGGGCTGAGTTCTTACCAGGTATACCTTGCTACAAATATTTTCTTTTTAGGGATCTCTGCTAAGGATGATGGTCTGTTAATCATGCCTGCATACCAGCAGTTTAATAGTTGTATTTAATGAATGAATGAAACAAATGGGGCATATGTAGTGCATGGGAAAACCTGTGCTCCAACACTGTATTACAGCTTGGCAAGTTCTGTGCCCTCTGCAGCATCATTCATCAAATGTGCAACAAATGGAGCTGCTGCTTTGAAGGGGTTAATATGTAGAAGTTACTGTTTGTCCTCAGATATATCCCTTCTACTCACTCATCAGCTTATTTAGTTATGTACTGATAATATCAGCCCCATTTTTCATATATTAAGGGAATGCCCCCCACCTCTGTGGTTTTTGAGCTGAAATCAGTGCATCAGTGCTACCATAGACATTCTCTATAGCATCCTCCTTAAAGAGGGTGGTCTGGTGCACTGTACATATGTCTAATCCTCAGCAAATGATAGATTATATGTACCCACTGACAGATATATATTGTCTATCTGTTTTTTTTTTTTAACCTTTACAAACTTATTAGTTAGAGGAGGAAATCGCCCAACTGGAAAAGCAGTTGCGGGTGACTGAGGATACCAGAGATAAGATTATGGATGATTTTCATCACGCTGAAGAAAGCCTCTTGGCTGCCGAGGAGAAGGCCACTAAGGTACTGGGTTGCTCCAATGAAGCTATCTAACTCTATTCTCTCTTTTTTTTCTCTCTCTCTCCCTCTCTGTGGTACCTGTCCTGTCTCTCTGCACCTCTGTTGCCTGCTGCCATACGTTACTGCACCCCCCCCCCGTCACTTCCCTTGTCCATACACCTGCTACCCAACCTTGGTACCGGGTCTACCTGCCTCAGCTGGAGGATGAACTTGTAGCATTGCAGAAGAAACTAAAAGGTACTGAGGATGAGCTGGACAAATACTCTGAAGCCCTGAAAGATGCCCAGGAGAAGCTGGAACTTGCAGAGAAGAAAGCCACTGATGTAAGTTTTGTCCCTGCCCATTCCCTCAACACATTGTTCTTTAAGCAAATCCACTGTAGCTCTGCACTTACTCAATCCATTCATGTATTCTACTTTATTATCACTGCATGAACCCACAGAGGCATTGGCAAATACACTTAGCCTTGCAAAGGAGAAATGCGGGTTTGCATTCCGGACCTTTTACTCCTTCAATAAATGTGTCAAATATTTCTATTCTCATAGTTAGAACTTCAGCACTCTATCCAATATGACTAGATATCATTTTGTTTTTTCACTTTATGTATACCAGTGGGGGGGATAATAAGAGGTAGAAAGGGTAACGGGCATAGAAGTGGATTTTCTGTATCTCCTACAACCTGTAAATAACTGGCTGTAGATGATAGAAAAACAAATCATTAAAAAATGTACTTTTTGCACATTTTAGAGGTTATTATACAAGTTCATAGAAACCTAAATGTACTGTTAATTAGAGCCTAGCAGTCAGAGGATTAAGATTACTATGTTGCATGTGTAGGCCAGGATAAGGAACCCCCAGACAGATTTTAGGGGGAAAAAGAATGATGAGCTTTAGCTACTGCCAGTCAGTGAGGTCATTGTGATTGTAACAGTTTAAATTTTGCAGTGACCTCTTTCTCCCATGGCGTCATACTCCTGCCAAGGAGAAATCTAGTACTTACAGTGGAGGAAGGAGGAAAATGATACTTGCTGGCCCTGCAGAGTACAGAGATAGGAACACTCTTGGTTTATATATAACTTCAAGCTTTATATGGTATACACTCAAGGCTCTTGGCCCCAGCTGTCTGCCCCCTGTCACACATTAAATAACTTCATTCTAGGGTGGATCCTATACATTTACAAGGTTCTTTGTATGCTGCCTGTGTTGCTTCAGCCCAACCTCACACAACTGATGTGATATAGGCTAAATCAAAGAACAGTCAGCGACAATTCAAATTTTTCAAAAACATTTTTTAGATTTTTTAGGAAACCTGCACTCTAATTAACATTTCAAATATTTTCATGCAGTCAGTATTTATTATATTTTACAAAAAAAGCTGAAGTACAGTAACATAAATAAATAAGGGTTATAAATGTGTTCTTCTTAAAAATTATAATTGTGTACTGCGCATATTGGTATGTATTTTGCTTGAAATTCTAAAGATTAAATTGTGCCATTTTTAGACAGACAGGGGACATGAGTTTGATTGCCCAAATACATGATATTATATGTATATATTTTGCCAGTCTATTCATATTCTTTGTGATTTGTATGTTTCTAACAGATAGTTCATACTATTACACTTTGCTACATTTGAAAGGAGTTGCTCTAACTTCAAAGGGCTGCTTGTATATTGTAGCGCTCTCCCAGTGACAGATTAGGAAGAAAGCTTTCCCTACCAGCATGCTGACAAATTTTGTTCACAAGATGTCATATAATTTAAATTCAAAGTAAACCAAAATATCCTATATATGTCTAACACTTACAATCTTCCATGTGAGAGCAAAGTGCTTTAAAACTGCATTGTCCCTTTAAATAGTTCAGTAAAAATATAAATTAACAGTTGCGACTATAATAACATCAGTGTCTCTACAAAAACTGTTCAGCCATGCAGCAATGCATGTAATGTGAGCAGGGTATAGATGCAGGATTTGTACTGTGTGATACAATGGAAACATTCTGTATTGTGGGCTGACAGGGGCTGCATATGGATTCCAGACAGATATTCCTTATAAGGAAAAGTATGTTGACTATTTAGAAATCGCTCCCCTTGCTGAATCCAGAAGGGAGAGGCGATTTTATTCGGAAGTTTGAGACTGAGAGCTCGTATCGGTGTCTGTTTAATGTGGAAATCATGCAGAGGCTTGCCTTAATGAATTGAATAATTATGCAGGATAGCCAAGAGCTAGGATATGTAACAGTCTGAATCTTCCACACATTAATCATATTTTCTGCCAGTAACACTGGAAAAAAGGATATTACCTGCAAGGGAATTTAATAATTAGTTCACAGGTTTTGGGTAATTAAACAATGATCAGTGGGATTTTTATTCTAATTTTTCATCTGCACACAATGTATTTTATACAAAAAATAGAAAAAAAAATAATTTCATTTTTTACACTTCAGATCTAAAAGATGTATTGCCATTACTAATATATATATATATACATATATATATATATATATATAGAAATATATTATCACCATTAATATTTATTTTACATCTCCAAAGACCATGTAGGGCTGTTACTAATTATTATCACTATTAAAATTATTATACATCTCACTTGGAACACAAACCAGGTGGTGTGTATAACAGGACAGGTACAGGACAGGACAGGTGCCAGATCCTTAATCAACATTTATAAAATGTAACCCCACAAATTAGTATGGAAATTATTTCTTTTTTTTCAAAGCACCCTATACTCAATAGGGCCTGCTCATAAAAAAATAAAGGATAGATGAGATATGTGTTTGCTAATCAGAATTTGCTAGAAATGCTTACTGCCTGTCCACCCAATGTTTTTCTTTCATGAAAATAAACTTAATTCTAGCAATTTAGTTTTAGTAGTCCGGGCTTGAGGACAGCTGATTTCTGCTAAATTTTGACAGATGCTGCTTTCAGTAGCAATTACATTTACAAATAAGTTAAAATAATTAAAAATAGTAAACTCATGTTAGTTACTTAGAGAGCCTCTTTAACACTGCTAAAACCCTTTAGTACTTATTTTAAATGATTACTCACATTTTACTTGTATTTTTCTAACCCGGCTCTGTAGTTACTGGTCTTTGTTTCTCTGGCTTAAATAAGCATGCATTCAATAGACTTTTCAGTAAAGTTTGTCCATTAATGGGGAAGTTCATGTAAAAGACAACTTTCAATTTCACATTAATATTAAGACACTTTGCAGTTGGCCTTCTTTTCTATATTTCATTTTTTTAATTATCTACCTTTAGGTAAAAATGTAAAATGCTTCTTAGTTTCTGGTGATTAGCTATGTCCAGCAAACAGTGACTGATTCCTTGTCATGCTAGAATTTTATTAAGAATATAAGGAATTCTTAGCCTTAAAGGAACAGTAACACCAAAAAATGAAAGTGTATAAAAGTAACTAAAATATAATGTGCTGCTGCCCTGCACTGGTAAAACTATAATTTATATAAATAAGCTGCTATGTAGCCATGGAGGCAGCCATTCAAAGGAGAAAAGGCACAGGCACATAGCAGATAACAGATAAAACACTATTGTATTCTACAGAACTTCTGTTATCTGCTATGTAACCTGTGCCTTTTCTCCTTTTTTCCAGCTTGAATGGCTGCCCCCGGGGCTACACAGCAGCTTATTTATATAAATTATAGTAGTGTTACTGTAGCAAACACACCAGTTTTACCAGTGCAGGGCAACAGTACATTATATTTTTATTACTTTAAAGTTCTTTCATTTTTTCGTGTTACTGTTCCTTTAATAAAACATTATCTGCTTTGTGTAGAGGAGTCAGAACATAGTGGGTGTAGCAGAAATAAAACACAATAGCCCCTGAAGCAAAGAATTGAGTTAGCAGATAGAATCTAGTCTGCCAACCAACAGGCAATGTAGTTAAAACAGTAGATGGCGCTGTTGGTGAGAACAGAAAGAGAGAATGAAGAATCCCTAGGTCTAACTTCAGCTGCTAACTGAAGCTGGCATGCTCAGCTGGTTTCAAGAGAAATGTACGCCCTTTTCTAAACTTTCTATATCACATCTTTGTAGTGAGATTAAAGTATTTAGCAGTAATCATTTCCAATAATGCTTAGTGATCTATTTGACTAAAACACATAGGCAAGGAAAATAGATATTTTTAAACCTAGAGTATATATGTGTGCAAATAAGGAATAACAAGGTAACAACAATATTTCTGTCTATTGCTAAAGATGAAAATCTAGTGTATAGTTCATTGAGTGTTAAACAGCCCCCTCCATAGGTGATGATGAGTACTGCACCTAACAACTGGTATCACACATGTATGTATGTATAACTTAATTTATAAAGTACTACTAAGATACGCAGTGCTGTACAATTTTAAAATATAGAAAAGTACACACAAGGAAGATAACATTATAAAAATAATAGTAAATAAGTATAAATATAGAGCAATTAAGTGACACGCAATAAAATGCATACATAGACATATTTATGAAATAAGGATCTGAACTTTTTTTCTTGCCAACTTTTTTTTACTTTTGTTTTGATATTGGTCACAGCTATTAACAAACAAAGACTGCCTGTTTATTCCATTTTTCTTTTATATTGTTGTTTTTCGTCTACTGACAGGAAAGATTGCTTGATTTCACTTATTGTACTTCATATATTACTGCAGAACAGGGATCTTAAACATGTGGCTTTCATTGCCATTTGTACACTGTGAGTTGAAGTCAGTAATATCTTAAGGGCCACATGTTAAGAACTGTGCTGTTACATATGGACATCTGTAAGGACAAAGAAGGAAAATGTGCAAGCTGGTATAGAACATTTATATAAGTACAGCAACATGCTTAGTCCTACTTTAGCACATTTACTGCTGTATTATTAAATGATTAAATGAAGCCTAAAGCTGGCCATGCACATAGCAATTCCGATCTGTTGTGCAACCATTGGTCGCACTAAAGATTGTTCCTACCCTCCAACTGACGTTCAGGCCTAAATCGTCAGATATGGAGGTAGAAACAATAGAAATTCTACCTCCTTCTGTCAATTCAGCCCTAAACTTAGATTTTACTCGGGCGCCCGATCAGAATCTTTTAACCTGGCTGATCGACGAGTCGACAGTCGAGTCCGCAGCCTTTTGCGATATCGGTTGCCTCGCCGAGCTGCCACATGTGCACCAAATATCGTACAAAACAAGGTTTTGTACGATATTATCGGGGCATGTATGGCTGGCTTACTTCCAAGTACACTAGTAAAATTGTCAGATTTTGTCTAATTTGGCCATACTTGTTGATGGCCAGTTTTAAAGATGTTCAGTTCCAAAATTTGGCAAAGACATCATTATAGCTCATATCACAGTTACAGACCTATGAAAATATTGCTGCATCAGCTGTAGTTCTAATAATATCTAGAACAGCATATGTGTTCATCCATAATTTTAATCTAATTGACCTTTAAACTGGGCATCTACAAATGTCTAGTAGAGCAAATAGGCATTCACCCAATATCTCACCCTAACTGGTATTCAGGCAGACACCCCAGCCAAGGTTTTTGCCCTCCCATGATGTGATTATCACAGGAACAGTTTTTCTGCCTCTTGAAGTACACATATGAGCACCAATGGTCAGGCAGATGCAACCCAAAAGACCAGTTCTTGAAATAGGTCATATATAATGTCTCTAATGTCTCAGTGAAATACATAATTTATTTCATGTTAAGGCCATTAGGATATCATAACACCCTGAAGTGGGTTCTAGAACTGGTGGGATTTTAGATTCACACAGTTGATTGGCTATCTCTATCTGCAAAATAAAGGAGACAAAGGCATCTTAGAATAAAATAATGAGAAGAAGGGTAGAAGGACTTAAAAACAGAAGGCGGAGGAGAATTAGAATGTGGCATATGGGTAGAGGCAAGGGGGAAAAGGAAAAAGAAAGTATGGCAGAACAGATGAAGGATAGATGGCAGAAGGGGTGGAATGGAAAAACAATAGACAGGAGAGAGAGGTGTGTGGATAAAATACTTTGGAAAGTAAGCTACTGGGCTGAGATGTCCTGGTGATCCCCAACAACCTATTGAATGATCTTTCATTAAGCTAGTGCTGGAATGTGAGAGATATCTTATATGTTTTTTAAATGAATTCCAATATTAGGTAAACAAATTAGGTAAACAAATTAAACAATTAGCATTGTGATGAAGTGTGAGAAATGCTTGTGCCAGAATCAGGGTAAAATCCAAGCTGGTTTAGGAATTGTTGTCCCAGGCCTGGATGGAAAGCATTGCCTTGCTTATGCATTTTAGGTAGACATTGTTTCCTAGCGGTGCTCTCATCTTTGATTTTATTTTTTTCTATTTATTAATTTTGAGGATTTACAGTTGAATACCTATGGGTACCAATATTTTTCTATCATTAAGTAGACTAGAGTATTTCTGCCAGGAAATATAGCATGGCACATCTGTGGTGCTCTAATAGGTGCAGCAGCTTCACATGCTGCTGCTACTGCCATTCAGTTATCAGTGCTTTGTATCATCTACATGCTCAAAAGTAAAGTTACCCAAGGTAAAGTGAGTACTAGACGCTAACGGATAATCGTGATAAAATAAATGATTGCTTTGAGCTGGAATGTTTAACGAGTGCTCAAAGTGGCCACCAGGTGGCTAGCAGGCCCGTCGCTTTACTTGGCTAACTAAGAGCCCTATGTAGTCTTCCCCTGTGAGGTGTGGTCACGTTTGAAAGGTATTTTTATTACACGTAGCCCACCTTCCGCTCCCTGTTGTACAGTCTTAGGGCAGTGATGTGGGGCTGCAGGTATTTCTAGGTGTGATATGCGCGCAGTCATTTAATGATAGGGTTAATTTAAGGGGCTGGAGCCTATGTAAGGAGGAGACTTCCTGTGTGCCTACTGAGCAAGTCACAGCGAGAGACAGGGGAAGCACTGAGAGTACAGGCTTTGTACAGCCGGGCTGAAGGGAAAGTAGGCGGAAGGGACGCTACTGTGTGAGAGAAATGGCCGGAATAACTTCTTTGGAGGCCGTCAAGAGAAAGATCAAATGCCTGCAAGATCAGGCAGATGCGGCGGAGGAGAGAGCAGAGAAGCTTCAGAGGGAGCGGGATATGGAAAGGAAACAGAGAGAAGCAGTAAGATTTATTGCAAACGCCTCCTAGTAGTAATTAATGTGCTAAATTGCGGCAGAATCCACAAACCTTTCTGATTTCTAGTACAATGGCCCGCTGTGCCCACGCCTTCCTCATACTGTGGGGTCTTCTGTGTGTGGGTCTTACTGTGCCCCTCTCCTGCCATAACCGCCCTCCTTGAATTCCCACCTTGTCACACCTTCCTGCTACTCCTTGTCCTACATAACCTCCCACCCCACATTACTGACTTATACTACTCTGTGCCCTCTATTATCACTACTGCCCATAAAAAAACCAATGCTTTTTTCTGTGTAGTATAACACAGGCTGCCCCAGTGAGGGAAGTGGTGTCCGATATGGGCAAATGCCACCCTTCTTACATACTAACTGCCTCACTGCCCCTCCTCCCACAAGCCTCTCTCTCTTAGTGACCCCTCCTAAATAATCATATGTTAAACTACTTTATACATCACAACCCTTCCCCCCCCCCCCCCCCCCAATATAATTATCTGGGTGCACCTCTCTCCTTGACTGACTCATAATACAATGCCAGATTCCCATGTGCCAAACTTGTAGTGCGTGTCCTTATCTAAGGATTACATTGACTCTGTGGCCTCACCCAATTTACTTACACTTGCATCTCTGTGCCACATTATTGGCCAGCCATTGCAGGTTCAGGTTGAGTGTGGCTCAGACTGGAGAAGTACATTTGCCCTCTGTTTTCAGAGTTTCCCTGTCTTGGAACCTAAGTAGGTGGAAAGATGCGGGTTGGGTGCAGGTCCAACAATAGCAATATTTTGCAGGTTAGGGTTGGGTGCAGGTTAAGGTTTTGCCGGTTGAGTTTTTCCTGAACACACACATCACTAGTCTGTCCCCATCTACTTCTTTGTACTGATAAAGAAAGCACAGCCTTATATTGGTTAATAATGGCAGCAGTAATTGTCTCTAAATATACTGGTATTCATCCTGTAAAGGAACAATTGAGGCCTGCTACACAGCAGTCTGATCCAATGGTGGATTGTGTTGAGGCCTACTGTTGCACAGGGAACTTTCACCTGGTATCTGAATATTTGGCAACAGGCTGTCATTTTACAATTAAATGAAAGACTTTTAACATGGCATTTAAGGATTAAAAAGTATAAATGCCCCAAAGAAACATTTGTGTACATGGATCTGGTTGCCTGGACATTATTTAGCAAGTCTTGCCTTGTGCTTTTGTGCCCCATTTTACTGTGTTGCTTTGCTTACTGTGGAATTGTTAGGTGTTTACCCAGCCACCCCCAGGGCAGGTTGTATCTAGGCATGCAGGGAGGGGACAGGGGGCTGTGAATGTGGTAGGGAATTCCAAGCATGTAACCGGGCTCATTTGGTCTAAGCGGTATTAACACTTTCAGCCCTGTGCTTAGAGTTGTAACAGAAGGTTGCCAGTGAAAGCGACTCTTTAGGTGTATTCAAGCTACAGGACTGGCCTGTTTCTGTGTAGGGTGTTGCTCACCTGAATTAAACTAGTTTAGCCTTAATTATGTGAAAATGGGATTCCACAAGAGTGTATAAAGTTTGTTTTTAAAGCAAGTGCATGAAATATTTCCACAGATTCAGCAGGCAAAGAGCAGTACTGAAGCAGGTAGGAAGGGTGCTACACAATATGCACATTGACTTCTTTTCTGTGCATGTGATCAGCCTTGCAGTGCTCTTGCTTCTTTCTGAAACCAAAGTCCACATTCATATGGAAGCAGGCCAGGGCCACTTAGTCAAACACTATATACCATGAGAAACAGAAACTAATTCAGACTGACACACTTCAAATGAAATTACAAGTTTCAGTATCCCTCCTTTTAGCCTGCTACAAGTACCAGCTACTAATCTCCCATTTGGGAATAGCTGTTGGTAACATGCTTTGTGCCTGTAGAACTGAAACTCATTTTGCTAACACATTTTTCCCCTTTCCTTTCTTTATTTTAGCCATTGGTTCTAAACATTTGAGATGAACCACCCTTATTACATTGTCCTTGTACATTAAATAAAACAGAGATGCTGGCTAATGTTTTGCAGCAGTGGGAGCTGGCTGTCTGTATGTGAAGATGCAGTTAAACTGCTCTGCACAGCTGGGAGTTGCCTTATAGTATCTTATGAACTTTCCTTGCCTTATAAGGCCACAAGGCTGGCCCAGTCATGCAACTTCTGTATGAAAGTGTAATTCCCTGCACAGGCCACAAATACTCCAGTGACAGATGAGGAAATGCTCCCTCATGTTAATACTGTGATAGCTTGGACTCTTGCAGCCACATTTCCTAATGTCACAGTGCAAACGCAGTGCTATAGAACTTATAACACTCATGATCTATATCTCTTCTTTTCTTACATGTCCACTTAAACATATAATACCAGTCAGTATAAGAATGGTTAATATAATACAGTGTAGCCTAAACAGTACAAGCGGCATGCAAATGTGTTCTAGTGCAAAAGCAAATCTCTGTGAGTGAAGGCCTGGGATGAACTACTGTCACCTGAGGAGCCTGTTTGGCTCTTGTAGTTTGCATGTTTTGATCCACAGAGCTTTGCAAAGTCTGCCTAACAAGCTCAATTACAGTTCTTTACATCTTGTAATTCTCCTTAGGTAATTATTTTAGGCAACTGGCAAAATAAAAACGCTTATTGCACAGAAAATATTGGGGTGGTTCTCATAGAGGGTCTCAAATCAGTAGATAGTAGGGCCAAGCCAAGGGTTACATATAAATGTAAATGTAGCACGAGTATCTGTTACAATAGTAATGTATCTGCAAAACTGTCACCAGAAACCAAAGAAGTAGGAGTAAAATATATGTTTGGCATAAGAGTTGTTGTACAGTATAACCCACATAACCCCTTCGTCATTTCAGGTTAGGTGTCCTATACATTGCAAATAGAGTTCCATTTACTGTTTCTGTCTTCAAAGATCCATAATGGAACAGGTGTTGGGGTATTGACAGAACACTTGTACCTTGAATGACAAATGGCATTGATCTTTAGAGCAGCCTTGCATGAATAAACAAGGCTGGCAGTTTACTGGTCCTGCTGGGTTTATTACATATGTGTACAATGTGATTTAATCATGTCACTTGTGTTTCAGTTGATAGTGCTGCAGAGATTGTAGGGATAGGATTCTATGAAAGGTATTGTTTTGTAGCAGAAAATAGCAGCAGGTAATTAAGGGTTAATGGGTAACTGCACACACATAACTATACAGGGCGGGTTCCTTACTGCTCTGCAAACACTTCTTTACATCCCCTTTGGCCATTCATTGAGGATATGTTTTATATGATTGTACTGGGTGTGATTGATTGTACTGTGCAATCCAGAACTCTCTGCTTCTGTGTGACTGGTGACTGTGGGAAGTCAGGCTAGTAGTCCATTAGCTTTCTCTCTGGTTACTTTGTTTGTACTGTACTTCTAGCTTGGGTTAGTGATACAGCCAAGTACTGTAAATGACCTCACAAATGCCCACAAGTTTTGGCATGTTAGCGGCTGATTAACTATTTAGCTGTTGTGCTTTTACATTGCAATCCAACTTCAAAGTATTTCAGTGGTATGAATTGTGTCTTTTTAATTTAAGGTACAAGTTTTTCTTCATCACAGAAAGAGGAAGTAGAAGCATTTTTTTAAGCGAGTGTAAAAATTGTTTAACCACATCCTATATGCTATACACACTTCTACAGACACTCCCTTGTACCGTTTCTCTGCCAAAGTTAATTCTCGTAGGCATAAAAGTACATAGTGAAACCTGTATGTATGTATATATGTATAATATATATACTAGAACTCTGTATTCTTCCAGTTTTTCTGCTTTCTACAAAACGTCCGATAATGGCATTAAGGTAGGGATGTCCCACCTTAACATACTTCCACCAGGTAGTTTGCAGAATGATTATGGGAGTTGTTGTCCAGTTATATCCAGCCTTTAATCCAGAATCTACTCTTAAAGACAGCAACTACTTTCTAATATATTTTTGGATGGACTGTTGCCGAGTCTCCCATTTGTCATATTTGTTCTTTCGGTTGAGTACACATTGCATGAACTAATGACCTATTAATGCTAGAAATCAGAAAAACTCTTTGTCATAGGCAATGGATCTACTGTAGAAATGTGGAGCTATTTTGCTATACTGTAGATACTGAGCCTTGGAAGTAAAGTTGCTCTTCCTAGAGGCATCCCATGAACTTTGGATCTAAAAAATTAAAGTAAAAGGACTGGTTTTCATTACTGTTCAGGTGAAAGTGGTGGTTATCTGATAATTTACCTGTTGTGACCAATTGTATTCCCATAGGCTGAAGGAGATGTAGCCTCATTGAACAGGCGCATCCAGCTGGTAGAGGAGGAGTTGGATCGTGCTCAGGAGCGTCTGGCCACAGCTCTTCAGAAACTGGAGGAGGCTGAGAAGGCTGCAGATGAGAGTGAGAGGTGGGTGACTTTATCAAGAGTATGCACTTAAATGCCTAGCTCTAACTTATAACAATTATCAAGCTATATTGTATCCATTTTCTCTATATAAAATTATGTTTCGGCCTAATGCAGCTCAGTTTTCAACTAATTGTGGTTAGAAACCCCAGTGTTTTTCAAGTAAGAAAAATTATTCTGGTAGGTGGTATACTAGTTTATATCAGCATTTATTTTAGGTGTCAACTGGTCAGTAATTACTGTATGGAAGCTAACTGGTGATAAGAGATCATTAAACCTTTCTTGTTTCCTATCTTAGAGGTATGAAGGTCATTGAAAACAGAGCCCTGAAGGATGAAGAGAAAATGGAACTGCAAGAAATCCAGCTGAAAGAGGCCAAGCACATTGCTGAGGAGGCTGACCGCAAATATGAAGAGGTGACCTGCCTAATATATATAAGAATATCATAGCCATCTAGTGACCCAATTAAGCCCAAGTCTTTATGTGCTAAGCATTGTTTTTTTTAATTACAATTCAACATTTTTTTTTTTTTGATATGCTAAAAACTTTAGCATTCTTTTACTTTTATATTACTTGTGTTAAATCGGTTCAGGTCAAGAGCATTATTTAGGCCAGAATTTACTTGTTTCTAATTTAATAGCAGGAACCTATCTGATTGATTGATTCTGTGCTTGGCACTTTAAGTTACTTTCAAGTGAGATTGTATTCTTTTGGCTTTCTCAATAGGTTGCTCGTAAGCTGGTGATCATTGAGGGTGACCTGGAACGTGCAGAGGAACGTGCTGAACTTTCAGAAAGGTAAGTGTGTTTTTCTTCCTTTTCAGAAATTAACACAGCATGTTGTGGCAGATTACATCCATTTGCTGAACATTAACACTTGATGGTTAAAGAGCACCTCTGAAATATTTTTATTGCCACAGTTCTCTTGGCTTCTGCAAGCTGTTGTGCACAGAATTGGTATAACTAAAACTATAACAGACAAAATTTGGTTTGTTATTATGTAATATTCATTATATCACTAAGTGATAACAAAAAGAAATGGCTGATTTAGATTTTTTTTATATGGTGGAACACATTTTATTTTATTGGTCACAAAACCTTTTTCACTATACATTATTCTACACTTACTCCTCTAATAACTTCACCTTTTTGTGTATTAAGGGCTCCAAATTTGGATCTGGTCCTACCTAGAAATATTGGGCAGAAATAAATCATAACCATCATATATTATATAGAAATTTAAATTGGCAAAACATTAGTAGCAATTATGTTGTGGTAATAACTCAACATGATGAGTACATTTACACTGACCACTGAAATATCCTGCCCCACCCTTGGCAATAATGTATATTGTACATGTTAACTTAAAATTAATAGTTCTGTGGAAATACAAATATCAAAGATACCAGTTTGCAGTCTCCCATACATTCCCTACATCCTTATGACAATATCCAGCCTACTAAACCCTAAATTCATTAAAACTGATAACTGCTCTACAGCTTGTTGCTATAGAGCCAGCATCTTGCCAGATATTCAGTTTGCTTTGTAGTATGTATAACCACCCTTATACTTTATAACAATATATTTTTCTTTGCATGCTCCACGTGTTGCAAATGGCTTGCTCGTTCCCCTTTTATTTCATGCACATATTAACAGCCGTTACCGGCAGCTGGACGATCAGCTGAGAATAATGGACCAAACCCTGAAAACATTAATGGCTGCAGAGGAGAAGGTATTGCCACTAGCCTGTGCCCTTTCCTTCTCCTGGCTGCTGGGTATCAGAATCCTAATTTGCTTTGCCGTATTATTCTGACAACACTTTCATTTGGCTATTGTGTCTTCTTGTAGACTTTTATTTGTTTTTCTTTTCTTCTTTACTGATCTTTTGAGCTGTATGTGAAAAGCTGAGAATATAAAATATTGTTGGGGCATTTACCATGTGTGATGTTTGTGCTACATTGTAATGGACCTGCAAAGCTAGTTTATGATGCATCAATGGCATTAATAGATTAAAATGTGAATACATTTATAGTAAATATTTGTAACCAAAATGCAGGTAATATTGTCTGAATGGCTCAGAATGCCTTCCTTTTAAAATGAAACAAATTGGCAAAGCTGTTTCGTTGAATAATTCTTGATGTCTGGTAAATGCAGTCCTGCCTTACATTTTATATTTCAGCAGTTTTTTTATTGTAGCTCATTGATGGATTTCCCCTGTTTCAATTCAATTTTCATTTTTCTCCTTCAATTTCTTTTTTCTTTTTCCATATTTTCCCTTTTTCCTCTGCCTTTTTCCCTTGCCCTATTTGAATAGCAAATGTGCCGAGCTTGAGGAGGAATTGAAAACTGTTACCAACAACCTGAAATCTCTGGAGGCCCAGGCAGAGAAGGTAGGATGGGGAAATTAGCTCAAAGATGCACAACAGAAATATTAGTCACACTGTGACAATTCAGAAAATTAAATTTCTCTGCAATTCTAATCCATATTCAGAGTGCAAATAAAATTACTTCATGCCTAAGAAGGAAGGGTATATTTGAAAGTTGCATGTTTGCAGATGTAACAATATGCACTTTACCTTAGAGTGCAAGACATAATGGCACTTGGTGATGTTACTAGTCTCTTAAACTTTTCACTAAAGAGTGGTTTAACCTTATTAATACCCAGTATTTATAGACCCAGTACTGCAGCTAAAAGGCATTATATTATGTATATTTATGGTAGAAAAGGCATGACCTACAAGTGGTTTCACTTGTTCTAGTGTAACCAACATCCTAAGTTAGGCAGTGACTGGAAAGCAAATCTTGAAAGTCATTTACATGCTTCCACCCATTTCTTTATTTTCTGTTTCATGGTGAGATATAGACTCCAAAGTGTGAATGGAAGCTTGATCCCTGATCTTGTACTACAATTATTGCTCTTGTTATCTGGTGGTAGATTCCCTCTCCTTTTATTCTTTGTCTCCATGTTTTTTGGGGGTGGGTGTGTCTTTTTTTTAAGTTGAATCTAATTTGGCTTTTGGTTTACTCAATTTGTTATCACCTTTTAGTATTGATAATTATAGTGGGTAATGAGCATACCTATTCAAATTGCCGGGCCTTGTTTTATATTGGCAATCTTGTGGACATGATATGATACAAAGCAGTATAACTAAATTTAAGACAAATTGCACAAGAACATGTTAAATATACATCTGGCATTTTGTTTTTGTCATTTGGAATCCATAAATTATTTACATTATTCTTGTTTTGTTTACAGTACTCCCAGAAGGAGGACAAATATGAAGAGGAAATTAAGGTTCTCACAGATAAACTGAAGGAGGTGAGTAAATAATTTCCTGCTTATTTGAAATTGTTTAGGTAGGCACTGGAGAAGTAGCTTGAGTTGATATAATCCATATTTTTTCTTATCTTTCAGGCTGAAACACGTGCCGAGTTTGCAGAGAGGACAGTAGCCAAGTTGGAAAAGACCATTGATGATTTAGAAGGTATGAACTTTCTGTCTACATATGTGGAACATCTGTGGAGATTCTGTATTGCGCAGTGGAAAAATCTGGAGATTGTATATTTCAGATGTGCAAATTGCATTTTTTTTTTTTTTAATTTTATCTTGATATTCTCAGAAGGATGTGGTGTTTGTGTGTGTGTGTGTGTGTACATTTATACTGAACCTGACCAGCTTATATTTGGAGGAATTTAAGGGCTGTTGAGATTCCTAATGCTCTATGCAGAGATCTAGAATCACAAATTATATTAGTATGAATGAGGATATAGTCTCATAAACCATCTCGTAAAAAGAAAATATGAGCTGGATCATGGATATCTTTTATGTGGAAAGTGTCTTGTGCTTTAAACTTTAAGTTAAAAATTACAGAAATGACATCTCCCATAGACCCCCATTAGAAGCAAATAATGAAACATTTTAAAGCTGATTTACTTTTTCTCTGTAATAACAGTACATAATAGACCCCTTACCTGTATCAGACCCATACCTGTATCAGTCAGTTATCTGTTCTGCAGGCTTTATACTTCTACCTTTCTCCTTCTAATTTTTGTTTTCTCTCTCTTTTTAAACACCATTAATTGTCTGGCCTGGGCTCTTCACCGTTTCTCTTCCACGCTGTCTGCCTCCTCATCTTTTTTTCATGGATGATGGTTTCTTACCAATATTTTCTCCATCCCTCTACTCTGAATTTTCCTTCCCTCCTTTTGCCATACATCTCCTGACAACCTTTTGCCTTCCCTACTCTGTTTATTTGCTTTACATTTCTTTTCCCCACCCACCCCCTTTTTTTTTTTTTTCTTCATCTCTACCACCCTCATTTTCTGTGCCACCTTCACTATGAGCAGATGAGCTGTATGCTCAGAAACTGAAGTACAAAGCCATCAGTGAAGAACTGGATCACGCTCTCAATGACATGACTTCAATGTAAATTCACTTTTCTGTGTGTTCGCTTACGTCCGTACCCTTTCCACTGCTTAATAAAACTCACGTCCTACCCTCACACCTTCAGTTTTTTTTTCTTTGCTCACCTTTGGGTGTGTTTTACCCCTGTTTAGACATCTGGCAATATGATAATTTATGATACATATCCACATATCAATGATGGCAAATCAATTTTTGGTCTAAGCTGCTGTTATATCAAAGCTGCCCAAAGGCAGCTTCAAGCTTAGAATAGCTGGGGCAATCTTCTTAAGTATCAAAGCTAATTATCTAAGCTGGTGACACTTGAATTATCCTAAATTGCAATTAAAACTTTCAACAAAAATGCCAGAGTCTTAAACAGTCGTAAAATCTGCTTTCTTTGTTTTCTTACATTCTTTTTAATTTTGCTTTTCCTGTGTATAAAAACTTGTTTCTCACTGCGCACTAATTACATAAAAAAACCAAAGCAATGCTGTATAACTAATGCAGTAATTGGACACTAATGGCTCCTTCCAAAATTCATTTTTTTTTTTTTTTTTTTTTTTTTTTGTCTGTAAGATGCATAGTCACATACATTTTTTTTTTGTTAAATGTAAAACAGAAATATGCACTGTTGCTGGTGTTTTTAATACAAAAAAACAAGACACTGCTTTTAAACTTAACATGACCGCTTGTACTTCTCTTCTGGATTTGTGAGGTTATAGGTCAGCTAGTCCGCTTTGCATGCCACTTCTAAATTTACCATACACATAAGCCTTTCTTTGCAGCTTTAGTTATCATTAAAGGAACAGTAACACCAAAAAATGAAAGTGTATAAAAGTAACTAAAATAAAATGTGCTGCTGCCCTGCACTGGTAAAAGTTGTGTGTTTACTTGAGAAAGTCTACTATATTTTATATAAATAAGCTGCTATGTAGCCATGGAGGCAGCCATTCAAAGGAGAAAAGGCACGGGCGCATAGCAGAACAGATAAAACACTATTGTATTCTACAGAACTTATCTGTTATCTGCTATGTAACCTGTGCCTTTTCTCCTTTTTTCCAGCTTGAATGGCTGCCCCCGTGGCTACACAGCAGCTTATTATATAAATTATAGTAGTGTTACTGTAGCAAACACACCAGTTTTACCAGTGCAGGGCAACAGTGCATTATATTTTTATTACTTTAAAGCTATTTCATTTTTTGGAGTTACTGTTCCTTTAATACAGACATACCTGCTGTGACGTGGTTTCTCCAGCTGTCTCGTTAAAAGCATTTACGTGGTAGTAATTGTAAAATATCAAACCCATGTTCTTTTCCTCACATATATGTAAAATATATCCCAACAGAACAAAAGAAATTTTGTATCATTGCTTTTTATTAGTTTCCATCTAGAGTAGTACCTCAAAACATAGCATATATATACTTTATATTATAATATGTGACTTGCATTCTAGTGAACATGCAACTTCCATTATTTTAAACCTTTCTAAAGTTCTGTTTCATGGGTTGCTTTGATAAACAAAATGTTACCAGCTTCTAGGAGAGATTGGCCAAAACACTGAAACATATCAGGCTATATTGCAGAAATATTTTCCTGTCTGTTTATTTTAAAAAGCAAGCTGAATACTCACTACTACTGGGCTAATTATGGACAGATTAATATTGCAAAAAAAGTCAGCGGACATGATGGAGCTTAGGAGTAGAGACCCTGGAACGTCACAGCTACACGTTAGATGTGTACACTTGTGATAGGCTGAGATCCAATACTTATGGCCAGCAAAGCAGCTCATTGCTTAACCAATAACAATACAATGCCACTGAGAGACTGCCATCTGCATAATGTACTAGCAACTGACCCAAGTAACACCCATTTTGCTTCAGTCTAACAAGTAGGCTTTAGCCATTTCCAGAATGGCCAATATATTTGTAACAAATCGTGTCTTGAGTTTCATAGCAAGTTTGCCTCGGTGGGAAAATCTGCGTTTTTGCTATTGAGAGAGCCAAATTTTAAAAATAAGTAGTCCTAAAGTGTCAAGTCAGTCTACTAAAAGTTTGGATGGAGCCATTAATGCATGTGGTACTATTTGTTTTGTTTTTTTAATCTTATGTTTGAAATCTGTTGGTTTTTTTTAGTTAAGCTAGAGGGTTCATGTTTATTTTGAAAATAATGAACACCACTATATGGGTTGTTTGATCACGGCTACGATTGATAGTTCTGCCGCATTGGGCTGCAGTGCAAAAAACTAGCTGCTGTTAGGCAATGTATTCTGCTGATGCTTCTCTGCCGGGGGCCTGCATCTGTTCTTAAGAAGAGGAGGGACAATTCCTGACCTCAACAGGAAAATCAAGACGTCCAGCAATATCTTACCAACAATTACTTTTTGTTTTGCAGTTTTCCCAGCAGATACAGCAAAACTAAGTGTAGCGTAGCAGCAGCTTCTTCCTAATTTAGACTTAACGCTTAATAATTGCCCAGTACCAAAATAATACCAACTTCTAGTAAGGCCTAATTAAATACACAACGGTTACCAAGAGGTCTACAGAGTTCAGTTATGAAGCAAACTTTATGCCATATTTTTGGAGGTAGTACAGGTATGGGATCCCTTATCCAGAAACCCATTATCCAGAAAGTTCAGAATTACAGAAAGGCCATCTCCCATGGACTCCATTATAAGCAAATAATTCTAATTTTTAAAAATAATTTCCTTTTTCTCTCTAATTATAAAACAGTACCTTTTTACTTGATCCCAACTAAGATATAATTAATCCATATTGGAGGCAAAACAAGCCTATTGGGTTTGTTCAATATTTAAATGATTTTTAGCAAACCTAAGTTATGGAAAGGTCCCTTATCTGGAAAACACCAGGTCCAGAGCATTCTGGATAACCGGTCCCATAACTGTACATAAAAAAGGGGGGGTTACTGTAGTTTTTAGTGCAGGCACATGGAGAAGTGTAGGCAAGCAGATCCACTTCTCTCAGCTTGACAGAAAAACTTAGGGCTGAGAAAAGCAGATATATGCACCATGTGCCCTTTCCCCTAAGCTAGACCTAGGCAGTGTAAAGAAAGATGACTGACCAGTTGGTGAGTGAAAGGGGTGTCCACCACAATATATTTGCTTGTATGTATTGTGTGGTCACACCCGCATTGCAATTTGCTTTTATATTTTAAAAATATTTAGTGGCAAACACAACTTTTACTTTTGCTATTAGTTTATACGGGAGCAATGGCTATAATACCTCTATGTTGTAGTTCCCATCATCCCCAGCTTCTGTTAGGTAATCCTTGCAGTGCCCAACAAAAGTAGAAAGCATATAATGCATAAAGGAATTCTAAATCAATCAGATGAAAGTGAGTGTAGGACGGGCGAGTACAAAAATGATGTTGGCCAGTTTAAACAGAGGACAATACATGGATGAGCATTTTAGTAATAGTTTGTTGCACAAAATGCATTATTGTCCTTTTACTATATAGATATAGGTGAGCTCAGAGGACCTGTTTTTATAGATGATTTTTGACCACTGATTTCAACATTGTCAGTGACCTAAAAGAAAGTAGGAACTGCAAGGGACATTAAATATTTGGGGTAGATGCCTACATAGTTTCTTTCTCATAGAGGGAAAGAATCATAAGCTACAATACTCAAGGGAAAGCGTGTTCTTTGTAGCAGTTGTGAAATGCCCCAGTGGACTCTGCAAGCAAATGCGTCTGTCTGGATATCATTATCAATGTCCCAAGAGGCTGTCTGTTTGCTCAGGTAGTCTATATGAAGGGATCTTCCATAGACCGCTACACTGCCTTTGCAATGCAAAAAAGCAGTTTTAGGGGCACATTTACTAATCCACAAATCCAAATCCTGAATGGGAAAAAAATCGGATTGGAAACTAACCTTTTGCGACTTTTTCATATTTTTTGCGATTTTTTTTTTTTTTTTCATTGTTGTCGCGAATTGTCGCAACTTTTTCGGCGCCGGTACGACTTTTTCGCGAATTGCCGCGACTTTTTCGTATTGAGCGCTCGTAAACGGCGGGCAAACCTTTCCAACTTTGCATGATTTTGGAAGCCTCCCATAGGACTCAATGGCACTCTGCAGCTCCAACCCGGCCCAAGTAAAGTCACGATACTGAAGCTTGAATGAATCCAAAACTTTCATACTCGGCGCGTCAGTACAATTTTTTCGCAGCAGCGACCAAAAGTTCGCTACAATTCGCGAAAAAGTCGCGACGGCGACGAAAAAAATCGCAAAAATACCGATCATTACGGAAAAAACACATTCGGACACTTTTCGGATGTTCGTGGATTAGTAAATGTGCCCCTTAGTGTATTAAATAATAAATTAATTTATCTGAAAAAAAAAAAAGGGGGGGTTGTGGTGTTTTGTTAGCATAGTTTAATAGACAGTGACATAGGCCTAATGCTTCCATACTGTATTAAACATCTGTAAGAAGCATACATTGTCTTATGGTGTTAATAAAACCTGTTTTCAGGCCTAGAGGCAAAAGCACCAACTGGTAATGTTGTTGCAACTGTAAAGTTAGGTTTTCCATAAAGCCAGCTAACTCTACTTGAAAGAGCAAAACATGATACTACTGTAAAGCAGAGTGGTGTGCAGGTGAGATTCCCTAAGCAAAACAGAAAGGCAGGCAGTACTGCACTGCACGGTAAGTAGGATAAGGCTTTCCCTCATTCCAGTGATGTTGCCCAGGGCAACCAATGAGCCATTAGATTTCAACAGTTAAAAAACCAAATCAAAGCATCTGATTGGCTGTTATGAGCAACATTGCGGTAATGTTTTACTCCACTTTTTACACAGATTAATATAGACATAAACATTACCGGTGATGTTGCCCATAGCAACCAATCTGATCTTTGCTTTTTGTTTTCTAACTTTACTGTTCAAATCTATTTGCTCATTGATTGTTATGGGCAACATCACTGGTGATGTTCATCTCCAGTGTTGATAATAAGAGTGGTCCTGATCACTTTTGCAATTTAAATGTATTTTCTATTTTAGTGGCTTAATATATTAGCAGTTTTAGTTGTTTTTTCATTGCCGAGAGCAGGCTTTCAGTTCAACATCTCACTTGGGGCTCGTATTCACTAGCATTTTTTCCTGCATTCCCTGCGGTTGCGCTCTCCTGCGTTCCACCACAGGGGAGCGCAGGAAGAAACTCACTTTGTTCTTCCTTATGGGGCTGTACTAACGCAGGTTAGGTTTAGATCCCTTTTAAAGTGATACTGACACGAAAAAACAACTTTTTAAAATATAAATCGACATAAAAAGTTGCCTATAGGTCGTGTTGATCATTTTTTACTGATAGGGCTGCTTTTGTAAGTAATTGTTACTTGAAATCCCAAAACCTGACTGTTTTGCCAGCCTGACTGTCCCTTCTCAGCCTGTCAGTTATAGCTTCTAATGCTAACGGCCTCCTGCTGGACAAATATGGCCGCCTCCTCATAGAGGAACATGGGGGATCAGATAGGGAATGTAAAAGCTTGGACAAATACTTTTATGGCAAAATTATAAATAGCATGCAAAGACATTGTTATTACAGATGTAAAAATGGTTTCATTTCTAGTTTCAGTATCTCTTTAAGAAATAACTAGAGACCGCCGTAGCATACTTATTGGGATGGAGTACATATTTACTTTCTACTTTGCGGGCCCAGTTTTACCTAAAAGGCAGAGTTCAGCTAAATGCAGTGTCACCCATTCAGTCGAACAAACTAAACATGAACTGCGTAAATTCTCATACATAGCGAATGTTATAGCATGTGCTGCCTGCATGTTCCGTTCACATTGCCATTCGTTTGATATTTTTTGTTTTTCTTACTTTCCCCATGTCTTCCTTCTCACAGATAAAATGCTTTGCCTCCAATGGTCACCTCTCTCCCACATGGGTTGGATAATCCTCTCTGAGCTGTCCTTTTTATCCCAGTCTCTTCTTGGGAACCTTTCAAACTGTCCTGCTGCATTAAACAAGAATCACTTTTCTGTTGTACAGACACTCTGTAAAATAAAGGACCCACTGTGTATTTTCTCTCTCCTTCCTGCATTATTTATTGCTTATCTTTTAAAGGAACATTTAATAAAACTGCAGATCTATACTTTTAATGTTTTGTAGGACATTTCTCTTTGTGTTTAACTTTATTTACAGCATGAGTATTGTTCCATATAAGTAATTTAACCAAGTCAGATCAGTTACTGTACTTCAATGGCCACCAGACTTTCCAGACCAGATCTTCAGGGAATCCTTTTTTTTTTTTTTTTTTTTTTTCCCTTTTCCTCTCTGCATGGAGATGTTTTGTGTTTGGACCTGGCAGAATTGGCATTAAGATGGTCCCCTGAAAGTAACTTGGTCTTTACAGTCTATACACTCCAGTTCTTTTGGGACACAGAAATAAAGCTCTTAAAGGAATTGTTTAGTAAAGATGCTCCTCCCCTAAAAATATAAACAAAACAAAAAAAACACCTTAATGGAACAGTGGCATTAGGGCTCTGGCACATGGGGAGATTAGTCGCCCGCGACAAAACTCCCTGTTCGCGGGCGACTAATCTCCCCGAGTTGCCTTCCCCTGGCATCCCACCGGCGACAATGTAAGTCGCCGGAGGGTTGGCACACACGGCGGCGCAATTTCGGGAAATCACCGAAGTTGCCTCACGAGGCTTTTTCGGCGATTTGTGCGAAATCGCGCCGCCACGTGCGCCATCCCACCGGCGACTTACATTTTCGCCGGTGGGATGGCAGGGGAAGGCAATTCGGGGAGATTAGTCGCCCGCGAACAGGGAGTTTTGTCGCAGGCGACTAATCTCCCCGTGTGCCAGAGCCCTTAAGGGCTATGACCAGGAGATTAGTTGCCTGCGATAAATCACTTCTACTGCGGACAACTAATCTCCTGCAAATGCCTTTTCATTATCACCAGTGGGAAAACATATGAGTCTCTTTGGCTTTACAAAGTTTCCTGAAGTTTATTCTTGAGGCAACCTCAGGAGACTTTGGAAAGCCAAAGTATCCTGTTCAGCAAGGGTCACATTGAGCCATGGATGCAGTCCTCAGGTCAGTACAGGTTTCTATGTGTTCAGATCATAATCCTAATCAATACCTTGACTGGTGCTTGAACTGATTTTCTAAAATCCCTTTTAAATGAGCACCATGTTGGGCCAGAGATGCATTACTCTCCTAGTGGGTTTGCATAGGTACTGTATGTAATCTGACCATTTTAAAGTTTAACGGTGGCCATTTATTAGAGGGTACTAGGAGATCTCCTGACAAGTACATCTTTGCCTGATTAGGCCACCCCTAAGTGGGCTAACATGATTGTGTAGTACACAGGATTATGATCTGAACACATAGAAACCTGTACTGACCTGAGGACTGCATCCATGGCTCAATGTGACCCTTGCTGAACAGGATTTTCCAGCTTTCCTGACTGATCTATGACCAGTCAGAGAGGCCTGTGGCATACTACAGCTGCCCTCTGGTGGACAACAGTAGCAAATCAAACTCCCCTTTCTGTTTGTCGCCACCACCACCAACGTTATTGAATCAGAAGTGCCTTGTATGAAGCACAAGGAATGGTGGCAGATACCTCCGCTGAGTAACATTCAAGCGGATTTTATAGCAGTAGTGACATATAAGCAGGGGTAACCTGACAGCCCTGTTTTCTTACTGATGGTTGTGGTCATAGCGCTGTTTGTCATGCTTGCACTATGCTGGATTTTTAGGAGGAGATTAATTTAAGACGTTGTTGCTCCAAATAGTGGACAGTTCTGTCCTAATAAATGGGTTGTATTGATTCAGTAATGATACTCCAATAGAAACTAATATGTGGACAGAAGAACCTATGTTTGTTCAAAATATTTTTCCGGTAAAGGCCAGCCAGCTTTGTAATATGTAGCTCTGTAATTATATAGTTATATACAGGAATGTCAATCATTTTAATTTAGCAACTAGAAGGTTTATGATATAACATTTATACCAGTTATATCCCAAACTTGGCACTTGTGCTCTTACTGAGTTACACTTGTTTGCCTCAATAACCTTTTCCTTTTTAAGGGGCATAAGATTCAAAATTGTCCTTATAGAATTTAAAACATGCAGTGTATTTGTATATGCGAATGTACATGACTGTGTGGGATGTGCTTTTTCTGTTTAATAGAACACCTATAAGCATTACATGCAAATACAAGTACTTTACATTATCAAGAATTTATACTGGTTGAGTCAGTATCCGTTACAGAGCATTTCAATATAGTCAAGTGGAATTATTTTTTATTTATTTTTTTTTTATTAAAAACAAATACGTCATGTGTAAATGTGCTGCCTGTTTCCAAATCCTTCTGGATAGCAGGTTGCAGAACAACAGATCCCACATCTGTAGTTGGTAAACTGATACATAAATAGACCCCCTGCCATAAACATGTCAACTTTAACATGTTTCCTGCCAGGGTAAGAATTTTTTTTTTGTTGTCATTGACAGACCTGAGAAAATATGGATAGTACAGTAGTGTAGAAAAACCCAGCTGTTGTGCTATTGCAGTTGTGTAACTGTGAAGAACAAGTAATGTCTCCTAGGATTTGGAGCTATGTTCTAGTGTTTTAATGCTAAATGATAGGGGCAGAGAAGCAAGATTGCTAGTAAACAATGTAGGCAGCATTTTGTTCTCTACATCAAAGGTGCTGGAATACATGTAGTAAAGTATCAAGCAAAATGTGTATGAAATGTAAGACAGGCATAGGTCTGTTTGTGACCACTTGTGCCAGTTTCTGTTACAGCAAACCTGCACATGCCATGCTGAAAGAAGCAGTTACTTAAACAATCATTGTCATGAAATTCATTCTTGCCATAAAAACTGATGTGTATTTACCTTGAAAGTAAAGGAAATCTTTATTTTCAGGAGCTGTTAAAATATGAATACTATATGTATGGGTGGGTCACATGTTTAGGCACTGACTGTATGCAGCTCAGTGTATGTTTTTATCATGTGCACTTGTTTGGGATGCAGAAGAACAGGGCGGTTGTATGGGCAACGATATGCTAAGCCTTAATGGACTTTATTATTATAATGCAAAAAAATAAAGTTTGAATGGTTGCTTGTTTTAGACACAGGTAAAATTTGGCATTATTAAGGAAGGGCCATGATAAAGTGTGATGTACAGATAAAATACATTCATTTAAATACTGGAGTATAGCTGGGCATTATAAAGCTGGTCAGTGTATAAAGGAGGGGGTATTTTGGCATAGGCTAAGGTAATTATGCAGTTTGTTAAAGACTGATAAAGCTGAATGAAAAATCTTTGAATGTATGATTGACTTCTTTTTAGCAACTAGATGTTGACTCATTGCAAGGTATATTTAATATAGTCCACCCTTTATACAATTTCTTACCTGCTGCCCTCATGCAGAGTAAGGGTTACAGCAGTGAGGGTTATTTACTGACTTGTTGTTTTTTTTAAATGAAACAATAGTAAAGCTATAACTACAGTAAGCTTACATTCTGGTTGCGTTTTTTTGGGTGCCATGTTTTATTTTATATTGGGCCCATGTCACACAGTGACATTTCTAAAATGTAGCTGTGACTATTCACTGGTTAGAAATGTATCTCATTGTTATCTGTTGGGCCAATAGCCTATTGTGCCCCATGGCAAAATACATTTGAAAACTAGTTTTGTAAAGACACACCGAGCTACTAGTAGCAGCTACTTGTGGCTACTAAAATAAACAATGCTGATCATTTACTGATAATTGTCTGTGTTTTAGCAGAGGCAATTCTCAGTATTGTTTATGGCAGGGTATTTTGTGGTGTTTAGTCATGAAAAAAGTAGCTGCTTAGTAGTTGCTCTGTGTTTCTTCACCCTAAAAGCCACTGTTTAGAGTTTAAAAGTGGTTGAGCCTATGATTTGCAGTCCATCCTTGCTGCACCCAGTGATATGGCTTGTGCTAATCAACAACCATATAGCCACTGCTTGGTTATTTCAGTCTGTCTGTCTGTCTATCTAGTGCTGTCCCTACATCTTCTATGCCATGGCCCAGTTAGCCACTATTTCACTGGCTTTTGGGCTATGCTATTAAATAGTAATTATATCCTACAAAGAGATCTGTAGGGCCACATTGAGTCTGCAAGTCTTCAGTTGGACAACATGGACTTGGAATTCCTGGTTGGAATCACAAATTGATAGACCTGGTCATAATTCAACAGCTGTGGCATGAAAAAATGGGCTTCCAACAGCAGTATTTTCTGTTTGAATGTGTTATTTTGGAGGAACATATTTTAGCTCCCCCCACCCCCCCCCCCCCTTTTTTTTTTGCACCAAAACATCATGGCATTTCTGCGTTTTGGTACCCAATGATATAGATGGTTTTTTGATCTCTTCATACATAAGGTATTGTATAACATTTACAGTTATTCATTCATTTTTATCTAACAAATGTTTTAATATGTCATAACCAGCATTTTGTGTTGCAACATAACTGTAATTCTATGGAGTTGAAATCCATGAAATCCAACCTTAATTGTTGGCATGCTTGTGCATTTAAACAGAACCTGAGTGAAATGAATTGCTTAAATGATAGGATGCATGAAGTTATACAATAACCATTGTTACTACCCAACATTACATAAATAAAGCAATTGCTGATTACTTTGAAATGAGTGTTCTGTCAGATGAATTTCACCTATTAAAATGTTATGTGTAAAACTTAATCTGCTACTAATATTGGAGTTGATATAACCTCTGAGTGCTTCCTGCAGTTTCCTTAATGAAGACCAGGGAGAGTAACCTTTTGCTTTCTACCTGCTATGGAACTAAATCTTTTAGAAATCCCCTTCTTTGACTGAGCTACTAGAGGGTTGCTGAAAAGTTTCTCTTGAGCATCAGCACTTTTCTTTAGGGATGCAACAAATCCACTATTTTTGGATTCAGCCGAATTCCGAATCCTTTGTAAAAGATTCGCTGAATCTGGAACATAATTTGCATAAGAAAGGGATCAAGAGAACCACGCTTGTAGCGAAACATTTTTAACTTCTGTGTTTATGAGACAAAAAAAATCTGAATCCTGTACCGACTCCTGAATTTGGGGCATCCCTAGTTCTTTTCCTAAATGTACAGTATATATCTATTGTGTTTTGTTGTATTCATCTTGAAGTCTGTTAAGGGAATGCAAAAGGTTGACCCTCCCTTGTCGCTTAACATTCATATTAGGTATCTGAAACTTTTGGCTCTTGAGCTGCTGGAGTTTAGTTCAGCAATAGCTGGGGCACCACAGGTTCCAGATACCTGGTGTATTTCAAGGAAAGTGCAGAGACTTTTTTGTCTTCTAATAAATTCAACCCTTTTGTGCACTGAAGTGCTGTGGGCAAGTTACTCCACGGGGGTTGATGGTTATTGATGTAAAGTTTGTTCTTACTCTACATTTGTTCAATACTTTTTCCTTCTATCCCTTTACAGAAAAAGTGACACATGCTAAGGAAGAAAACTTAAATATGCATCAGATGTTGGACCAGACACTGCTGGAATTAAATAACATGTAAAATACATCAGTCGCGTGTTCCTCAGCTTGGTTTTCTGAAGTCCCTGCTTGTCAATATTTTTGCTCTTTTGAGTGCAAGTGGAATCAGCCCCTTGTTTTTGTTATTGCTGAACCATTCTAGCACTCAAAGGCTTATATAAAAAAAATCTTTGGGGGAGAACGAATGGGAGGGTTAGGTTTATTTGTATTTTTTTTTTAATTTATGCAGCCTATAGAATGGGTTTCATTCTACCCATGGAATTAAAGTGGGGACTGGGACAATGGGTGATCTGAATACAATCAGACATGGTGCCAATTATACAGAGCCTCTTGTTAATGACCAAAACAATTGCACAGGTATAAACCATTTATTTTATGTCTATAAAACAGCATGGGGTTTTTTTTTGTATTTTTTTTTTTTTTTAAATATTTGCCATAAATTCTGATAAAACAGGATCTCCTCACCTCTGTCACAATAGGGTTTTGTTGAAAATTGTTTTCCATTTCTTAGACAAATCTATGCAACATAAGCTTTTTCTGTAGCTTTCTATTACAATGTAAAATTGAAAGTATTTCATTCAAATGTCATGTTTTCTGTAGCAACATAATATATGTGGGGTGGCAGAGGATAAAGTGGTGGTGGACAGATCAACCCTACTTTGTGTTTTGATAGTCTTTCTGTGGTTGTTTAAAGTAGATGCAAACATGGATTTTTTTGGAAAGACAATTTTTGATATAACTCTTTTTCATAAAGGCAAATGGTAAATTTACATACCAAGGGAAATCATGTACAGTATGGTGTTGGAGGCTCAACCTAGAGACCACAGAAAATCCTAAAGTACTTGACAAAGCTCAAACAGTTGTTTTCAAAAACAATTCTTTTTAAAGATTTGTCTTATTTAAAATATGCAGTGCTTTTTAGGAATTGGAGCTGGTTAAAAAGTGGTGTAAATTTATATTTTGATGGTTCAAGACAAAAAAATTCAGATCCTTTATCGGCAAAGTTTACAGCATGTTTTCTTGTATGGTCTAGCATTTCCCTGTACTATTTTGTTTTGTTTCTGATCCAGTGGTTAAAATAAAAAAAATCAGATAAACCCAGAATAATTTAAACTTGGGAGAAATTAGCTATCTGTTTTGGATATAAATTTTTTGCGAAGCCTCACTTTTTTATTTTTACACTAGTTTTTAAGATTACAACCAAAAATGTACAACATTGTAACATGAAATAAAATGCACACTTGAAATTTTTCTATACTCTTGTGTGATTATATACAGAGCAGTTTGTGTACATTGTGGTGTTGTGTTGTCTGACTACTCACATTTGTGCTACCTTGATGTACATTGGGACCCTGCTATAATTCAGCATTTATTTAAAAATTGGAAAATGAAGTGATAGTTTATCTCCCATAAATAAACACCTAATCTAAAGTTACAGTACCTATAACAGGTATTTACTCTTGTCATAGAACATTACAACACAGTGGATTTAAAGGAGAAGGAAAGGTAAAAACTAAGTAAGCTTTATCAGAAAGGTCTGTGTAAATACAGCCATAAGCACTCACACAAATGCTGCACTGAGTCCTCTATCAAAAGAAACAGGATTTCTTGTTACCTACTTTGTCTCTGTAATTCCTGTGCTAGAGTCTGCCAGCTTTCTCCTCTCTCCAGCTCCCCCTTCCACCATCAAGAATGCTAAGAACTCCCCCCCCCCCCCCCTTTAGGAATGTTCTGATCCATACAGCAGGAAGCTTCCTCATAGTCTTACAAACTGCACATGTACAGGAGTCTTGGTCTTGGTGCAGGAGCAAGGCATTATGGGAATTTTGTTTACAGAGCTCAGCGTTTTTGTTATTTTTCCTGAGGCTTCTGATCATCTGAACAGGTGAAATATGGGGAGACTTAAGGGCACTATTGAGACAACTGAAGGTATGCCTGCAGCTTGAGATTAACTCTTTGTCTACCTTTCATTCTCCCTTAAAGGAGAAGGAAAGGCTAGTAAACTATTAAATACCTAATAGTTGGTCTTATAGCATTTTACTGAACTACTCCTAATTATACCCCCCCCCAAAAAAAAAACATTACATTAATGGCATGCTGGCCTTTCTAAATCATTACCAATTTTTGTCAATCACAGCCCAAATCTTAGCTAGATTTTCCTTCTGTAGAGCTGCAGATTAAGTGTTTGTGTCTGGGTTGGGTGCAAATATGGCCTGGCACTGCACGGAACTGACGTGTTAGGTTTCCATATGTATAGGAAATATAAAAAAGGGGAAACGTTTGCCGATATCCAGAAAACTCTGAATTAAAGGGGAGGCCAGTCCCCATACATAGTCCATTTTAAGCAAATATTTACCCTTGATTTCCTCTGTAAGAATAAAACATTACCTTGTACTTGATGGAAACTAAGCTGCATACATCCATATTAATGTAAAAACAAAGCTAGTGGGTTTATTTAAAATATAAATATGTTTAAGGTACAATGATCAAAATTATGGATAAAAAAATGCCTTATGCCCAGAAAACCCCAGATCTTAAAGGGCATGTCAACCCCAAAAATATTTTTTTGTATAATGAAAGAAAAAATAATTCTAAGCAGCTTTCCAATATGAAATAATTAAAAATTTGTAGAGATTTAAACTTTATTTATAAATGTAATTGCTATTGAAAGCAGCATTTGCTGAACTCCTGGTTGTTGAAGATCAGTCTTCTCCAGCAAGTCCGGTCTGTCTGCTGGCTTGGGTTACATTGTTTCAACAGACAGCCACCAGGGCAGAGAATAGAAAAGGGCAGGCAAACACTGCTTCTAATAGCAATTATATATACAAGTGACTCAAAAACCATTACAAACATGTAATGAGTGTACAGTGGCTTGCAAAAGTATTCGGCCCCCTTGAACTTTTCCACATTTTGTCACATTACAGCCACAAACATGAATTAATTTTATTGGAATTCCACGTGAAAGACCAATTCAAAGTGGTGTACACGTGAGAAGTGGAACGAAAATCATACATGATTCCAAACATTTTTTACAAATAAATAACTGCAAAGTGGGGTGTGCGTAATTATTCAGCCCCCTTTGGTCTGAGTGCAGTCAGTTGCCCATAGACATTGCCTGATGAGTGCTAATGACTAAATAGAGTGCACCTGTGTGTAATCTAATGTCAGTACAAATACAGCTGCTCTGTGACGGCCTCAGAAGTTGTCTAAGAGAATATTGGGAGCAACAACACCATGAAGTCCAAAGAACACACCAGACAGGTCAGGGATAAAGTTATTGAGAAATTTAAAGCAGGCTTAGGCTACAGAAGGATTTCCAAAGCCTTGAACATCCCACGGAGCACTGTTCAAGCGATCATTCAGAAATGGAAGGAGTATGGCACAACTGTAAACCTACCAAGACAAGGCCGTCCACCTAAACTCACAGGCCGAACAAGGAGAGCGCTGATCAGAAATGCAGCCAAGAGGCCCATGGTGACTCTGGACGAGCTGCAGAGATCTACAGCTCAGGTGGGGGAATCTGTCCATAGGACAACTATTAGTCGTGCACTGCACAAAGTTGGCCTTTATGGAAGAGTGGCAAGAAGAAAGCCATTGTTAACAGAAAAGCATAAGAAGTCCCGTTTGCAGTTTGCCACAAGCCATGTGGGGGACACAGCAAACATGTGGAAGAAGGTGCTCTGGTCAGATGAGACCAAAATGGAACTTTTTGGCCAAAATGCAAAACGCTATGTGTGGCGGAAAACTAACACTGCACATCACTCTGAACACACCATCCCCAATGTCAAATATGGTGGTGGCAGCATCATGCTCTGGGGGTGCTTCTCTTCAGCAGGGACAGGGAAGCTGGTCAGAGTTGATGGGAAGATGGATGGAACCAATACAGGGCAATCTTGGAAGAAAACCTCTTGGAGTCTGCAAAAGACTTGAGACTGGGGCGGAGGTTCACCTTCCAGCAGGACAACGACCCTAAACATAAAGCCAGGGCAACAATGGAATGGTTTAAAACAAAACATATCCATGTGTTAGAATGGCCCAGTCAAAGTCCAGATCTAAATCCAATCGAGAATCTGTGGCAAGATCTGAAAACTGCTGTTCCCAAACGCTGTCCATCTAATCTGACTGAGCTGGAGCTGTTTTGCAAAGAAGAATGGGCAGGATTTCAGTCTGTAGATGTGCAAAGCTGGTAGAGACATACCCTAAAAGACTGGCAGCTGTAATTGCAGCAAAAGGTGGTTCTACAAAGTATTGACTCAGGGGGCTGAATAATTACGCACACCCCACTTTACAGTTATTTATTTGTAAAAAATGTTTGGAATCATGTATGATTTTCGTAACACTTCTCACGTGTACACCACTTTGTATTGGTCTTTCACGTGGAATTCCAATAAAATTGATTCATGTTTGTTGCTGTAATGTGACAAAATGTGGAAAAGTTCAAGGGGGCTGAATACTTTTGCAAGTCACTGTATTTGGGACAAGGCTATCCAAGTGGAGGCTTGTAGACTGGATGCAGCCTACCAAAGCATTTTTTTCTGTCCCTCATTCTGCCCATGGTCTCCAGAGTGTCTGTATGAATCCTTTTATATAATTTGACTTTCAAATGTGTCTTTGATCAGGGTATGAGCCCATAACATGGAGGGATTTACAGTTACATTTCCAATTGTCAACAGACTGTCCCACCACACTTTTTTTTTTTTTTTTCATAAACCTGACCCAGTAAAGTGCCAAAGACTGAGGTTTATATAGCACATATTCCACTACACTATCTTATTCACTATGGATTTTATTTGGAACTGATTAACCTTCCTGCATCCTTTTGTAGTATAAGAGGAAACACACATCAGCATGAGGTTTTCCTTGGGTACTGCCCTTGCTAGAATTGAACCTAGGTGCTGCAAGGCGTTAGCGCTAATGATGATGTCACTGTTCTATTAAACAACCCTTGAACAAAGTATCAGCTTGGACAGTTCCAACTAATATCTTTTTTTTTCTTTCTTTTTATTTGTATATTTTTCTGCCAAAATACATTCTTTGTAACAATATCAGCAGTCTGTCTGCATTGGCTGTTTTTCACAGTACAAAAAATACAGGTGGAGAGAAACTGAGCATTAGCCCTGTGTGTCATTAGCTTAAGGGTTGGGCAGTGTATAGATGGCTTATGCTAGTACAGCAGTTCTTTATAAGTGACATAAAAGGAAAGATTGCCATCGCTTATTTTGCCTTTAAAATTAATTTTTACAATAAATGAGGTGTTAGTACCACACTTTGGCCAAAATACGTAAGCTCACGTGCCACGTCAAGGCCCCTCATTGTACGTGAGTCCTACACTGCCTATTAACATTGAGTCTGTGATGCAATTAAAATAAAGTCCCCCAGCAAACAATGTGACTGAGTAGTAAGACCCTGTTGCACCTACCTGTAGCTCAAAGGCTCTATTAAGAAAGCCCCAGCTCATTAACATACACATGAAAGTAGTTCATTAGTTTAAAGGCTACATAGCAGCTAGAAGCAATATTTGGCTACAATTTGTACACAAAACACAGAAAGAAATCGCCAGCGCACAGTACAAAAAATACAGGTAGAGAGAAAACGAGCCTTAGCCCTGTGTGTCATTAGCTTAAGGCTTGGGCAGTGTATAGATGGCTTATGCTAGTACAGCAGTGCTTTATAAGTGGCATTCTGTGGCCCACATATTTTTAGAAATATTGTGGCACCTGCATTTCATAACAGACACAGTTGTCCCCCAGTATGTGATGACAGTGGCCCCAGGGTGAAACACCTGTAAGTACAGTGTGACTGTGGAGACATAAATCCCTCCCCCAACCTACACAAACACCCACCTTCCCATGGCAAAGATAACAAAGCCAGAGATCAGTTAGTGGTTGAAGGTCAGCCACAGTTGTATTTAATCAAAACTTGCTGGCCATTTATTTAAAAGCTTGTTAGCAAATATATTAGTTTTAGGGCTCATAATTATGAGCATTGGTTGCTGCATTCCCCTGCGGTGCATCCTTTCTGCTTTCCACCACAGGGAAATGCAGGAACAGACATAGCCCAATTTTCCCTATCCTGCTATACTCACACAGGCGCATGTAAGCAATTAATGTAATATGCTGTGTTCCACGTGCATTCTGTACTTACATGTGCCTGAGCAAATACAGCATGATAGGTAAGGGTGGGCTGGCTTCCGCCTTTTGTTCCCCTGCAGTAGAATGCAGAACACGACCGCAGGAGAATGCAGGGCAAAATGCTCATCTGTACGAGCAGGGTTACCATCTGCCTGGTTTTGACCTGGACAGCCCTATTTTCAGGAGGGCTGGCTGTCCGGGTCAAAACTGCCTGTCCGGTTTTTGAAATTAGGGAAACAAGACGGTGATGACACCACACCCATGCAAAAAGATGAACATTTTTCACTCAAACAAATGCCTTAGATGTTGTAGCCAAATGCTTTCTGTGCATGCACACCCGGAATTCACCGCGGGACTTCAGGAGATTTCATAAAAATCAGGAGAGTGCTACTGGGGTACAAGAGACTGGGGAAGAGCCACCAAAATTGCGTAACTCCTAAAAAAATAGGGGGGGTTGACAACTCTTTAAAATCTCGATGGAGCATTGACCACATTGGCTCATTGATGCAGTCCTTGCTCCAATGGCCTGTATCCTTGATCCTTTGGTCCTCAAAGTGGGCATATCTGGGAAAGATCTATTTGTTTGGCAACCTTGCAAAATAAGCCCTCTTTAAGGGCTCTGGCACACGGGGAGATTAGTCGCCCGCGACAAAACTCCCTGTACGCGGGCGACTAATCTCCCCGAGTTGCCACCAGTTGCCATCCCACCGGCGACAATGTAAGTCGCCGTGGGATGGCAACTGGCGGCAACTCGGGGAGATTAGTCGCCCGCGAACAGGGAGTTTTGTTGCGGGCGACTAATCTCCCCGTGTGCCAGAGCCCTAAGACAGACAACCAGAGGTCACACACAGCATTCTCTCGTACATGTTTTTCACAGCATTGAAGTTGGTTTCTTATTCATTCATTGAACTTGCTTTCTTATTCAGTCAGTGAATAAGTAACTGGTGTTTTAAAAAAATAAATGATCTTGGGTCACAGATTTAAATGTTCACATTCATTCCCAGAGATGCACTACATAAACTACAGCTTGTTCCAGCCTGGCCCAAAACGGTTCTGGGCAGGAAAACTACCACCAAGGGGGCAATAGTTTCCTATTTGGTCCGATGAATAAGTAACTCATGATTTAAAGGGTTGAATTACCTTGGGTCACTGATTTCAACCCATATATTTGCAGTCAGGGTTGCCCAACATTGTATGTGCCCTGCTCCGGCCTGGCCTGAAAAGGTTATGGGCAGGAAAAGTGGCATCAAAGTGGGCATCCTTGCAATTCTGCCTGTAACTGGTACTGAAGGGGTTAAATGGCATTAGGCCACAGATTTTAACTCATATGTTTGAAGGTAGGGGTGTCCCACATTGTATGCACCCCTTTGTGGCCTTGCCCAAAGGGGTTCTGGGCAGCAAAAGTGGCTTCAAGTGGGCATCAGTGAAATCATTGGCCCAAGGTCATTTAACCCCTTCAGCAACTTTGTTACTTATTCAAATAGGCAGATTTGCAAGGATACCCAACTTATTCTGGCCAGGCTGGAATGGTTTGCATACAATGCAGAGAACCCCTGGCTACAAATATATGGGTTGAAATCAGTGGCTCAGGTCAGGCCAGAATGGGGTTCATACAATGTGGGGCTCCCCTGCCGACAAATATATACGTTGAAATTGGTGGCCCAAGATCATTTAACCCTTCATCAGCACCCCTGTTACCTATCCAAATAGGCACAATGCAAGGATGCCCACTTTGATGCCCCTTTTCCTGCCCAGAACCTTTTCGAGCCAGACTGGAATAGGGGTGCATACAATGCGGGGCAAATATCCATATATTATCAGTGGCCCAAGGCCATTTAACCCTTTAAGTCATTAGTTACTTATTTATCAGACCGAATAAGAAATTATTGCCCCTTTGGTAGCAGTTTTTCTGCCCAGAACCGTTTCGGGTCAGACTGGAACAAGCTGTATTTTATGTAGGGCATCTCTGACAATGAATGTAAACTTTTGAATCTGAGGTCCAAGATCATTTATTTTTTTTAAAACACCAGTTACTTATTCACTGACTGAATAAGAAACCAACTTCAATGAACAGATAAGAAACCAATTTCAATGCAGTAATAAAACCAAGCAGGCAATGCTGTTGATCCTGTACAGTGCCCCATCCCTCTGTTAACCGACCTCCATGTTTCTGTAGAAATGCTGAAGGGGCGGTATGACTTACCTATTATTGCAGGAATTTAGAGGACTGTAATGTTGCTGTTACTGTGCCTTTAAAGAGGAGGGTACTAGGCCCAACCTCCTAACCTTCCCTTGCACTGAGTACTTGCTGAATGTACTGCTGCTGCTGGATTGTTGTTGCTGCAAGATGTTGTCACGTCTGTTGCGACCAGGCCGGGCCCTGCCTGCCATGGTTATGGGCTTAGGCTTAGCGATGGCTGCAGCTCGAATAGCAGAGGACGAGGCTGAGAGAAAAAGGAAAGGCCCTGGAGCCTACAGTAGGGCCATCGAGAGAAGCCAGGAATTTCTGAGGCGAATAAAGGTGAATAAGGGGAAGCGTGTGGCAGACTGCGGCTCAATAATAACTTACTCTGGGGATAATTCTATTACAGTGTGTTGTCTGTCCATTTTCCCATATTATGTGCTTGTTTTTATATATGGTACACGAAAAATGTTCTTTTCCACTTTCAAGGGAATCGCAAGTTGCTTGTACCTGAAACTGGCTGTGAAATGGCTTAGGCTTATTTATTTATATACTGGCTGGACTTGTCAGCAGGTGTCTGCTCCATCGCCACTATGTGTGTGAGACGCTAGGAGGAGCCGGGAGCTCCATTTCGGTACAATCAGACATATTGTTAAAGGAGAAAGTGCCAGTGCATTATACTCTTTATAAATTCAGAGGGAATGTGCTGAAAAAAGTAGTGTTTGGGTTAATTAGTTCAGATTTTCTCCCAAAATTCTACTCCCTTCTTTTCTACTTCCTGCTGCCTCTTTTTCCCAAAATAACTAATTTGACGTGTTAAGTAATACACTGTAAATGTCACATAATGTCTTAAAAGATTATTACTACATCTGGTCTGCGTGTTGCTCATCTGTCATTTAGGAGCTGCATTATACCATAGAGTAGTGTAACCCTGGGGGCAGGCAGTGTGATTGTCTCTGGGCCCAGGGGTGCAGTTACGCTACTGATAAAATCATAACATACCTGTAGGAAGATGAAAGGCAAACACTGCAGTTTTAATTTAAATTATAGGACACTGAGGAGAAGTGCACTAGTTATAGGGAATATCAGACCCCATTGCAATAAATATGAGTTTTGGAATATTTGACAAGCAGGTTGTTTTATTCACATAGAACATTCTGCAATGTGCATCCCAGTATTTCTGTTGTTAAACTGCACAGTGTCGTTATCCCTACCTTTAGTTTAGCTTATATGGCTCTCAAGTAGTCTTTTTCTTAAGGTAAAATATAATGTTTATGTAGGCCACAATAGGGCATTGGTAGAAAGATATTCTGTAGATATCCTTGAGTGCTCTATACCCCAAAACAACTTCTTGCTGTACTCTGCTTAGAAAGAGAAGGAAGTTATAAGAAAGGTTCATCCCATATACCTTTTGTCCCTTTATTGTGCCTTTTTTCTTTTATTTTTCTTCTTTTCTTTTCCTTGTATCAAAAAGGTCTGTTTCTTCACTAATAACTGGGTAAGGAATGCAGGTGGAGGACTAACCTCCCTTGATTTTCTATGTATACACAACAAAATATACGCTTTAACCTTTAATTGTTATGATTTTTTGTCATGTTAACACGGCATATGCTAATCAGGATCTGGATTCAGGGGAAAAATTGCATTTGGTACATCTAATATTTAGTTATTAGGCTGATTTGGAAATTTTTATTTAGCCAATACCCAGTGAAACCCAAAGCTCTGTGTGTTAGTTGGAAGAAGGGAGCTTTGCACATTAAATGATCTTATTGGTTTATAATAGTACTTTCTTACCCTGCAGGATGAGGTGGGATCTCCTGGAATGGTGGTGGGTGTTTCAGTGGATGGAGAAGCAGTGTGGACAGAAGGTGAGAAGGTATATGAGTTGTCAGGACATGCCCAATATAGACATAAGGAGCTTTGGAAAGTAAAATGAAATATGTATACACATATGCTGTCAGTTATGTTATCAACATTTCATGCCAGCCAGATGAGAGAGAATTTTAAAGAGGTGTGTAAGCAAATATAAACATGGGGAAAAAATATAAGTAGCTTTCTTATTCACATGATTATAGTGGTGAGGAAATTCATTCCTTCACTCTGGATTTTGACACCTCTATAAAACTCATTCCAGCCCATAGTGGAATTACAAAAGGAAAAATAGCCTACTTCTTCTCCATAATAATAATTGACAAGATGACCAATATCATTATAGCCTTATAGCCTTGGATATCGGTTGTCTCGTCGATCAGTCAGGACAGAAAATTTTCATTGGTCACCGTTGAAGGCACCCAAGCCTTCCCCTATCGTTAGATAGGGGTGGAATTCCTATTGTTTCTACCTCCATATCTGACAATTCAGCCCTGAATGTTAGTGGAGGGAACGAGCGATCTTTCCTGCGACCAACATGTTTGGCCACCTTAAGAAGCAGTCCTGGTCTTGTTCTGAGGAGCCCCTCCCAAGAGTGTCTGCCCCATAAGGATAACTAAAAATTTTTCAAACATGAAAGGGAGAGATTCTGGAAGGACTTTGGGTTTTAGATACTGTTTCCTGGTTTTCATGAATTGTGACTCGGTTGCATTTAGACAACTTGTTGCAGTGCTGCTCAAGGCAAGCGTTGTGGTACCAGTTGATATATGTTCACTTATACAATTGCTACTTTTCTCCTTTTCTGACCCTAATTCCCATTCTGTAGAACTTCTCTTTGGCCTAGCCACAGCGCCATGCTTTTTCAAAGAAACATGTCGGGCCATTTCCAGTGCCACTTGTTCCCGTGATTCCAGTGCCACTTGGGGATACAATTCAATCTAATAAGAAAATAAGGCAAGCAACAGGCATCTCTCTAAAGGCTGATCAGACATCTGAAGTGGGGTTCACACAGGCTGGCAAATATTGTCACTCTGGATAGATTTCAACCAAACTGTCTCTTGCTAAATGAGCAGACTTCCAATTAAAATGTGCTCAAAATGAAGCAGATTCTATTTGGTTAAGTTGCTAAATGTGTTAGGTCTTCTATAGATAAGTGTGCTTATGGTTGTTTACATTTGCCTGGATGCGGTCCTGCATTAGCCAATGTGGCCCACCTTATGTGTATCCAAAGGGGTGAAAGATCTGCCCATGTGTACTAGGTTTAGGCTAATGTCACAATCTGTAATGCACATTTCAGCCTTTTGAACCAAAATCTGTCACCTGGTCACACCTGCCACAGGTAAGGTAGAGGTAGATTCTTTGGATGCTCTAAAGGTGTCTTTGAAGCTACCTGCCTTATAATTACAGGGCAGTGACATGCTATAACTACAGGGCATGCACATTTCATTCCATGTTTATATTTTTGTATGGTTTGATATTCTGAAAGCTATGTACATCACTGTTTGTAATATTCACATTAATTTGTATTGGATTGTGTGTATATATCTATTTATATAGCCAACACTGGGTCCTAAGTTCCGTTCTGGCTTGGGTGCCATCTGCAAAGAGTTTGTATGTTCTCCCAATGCCTACATTGTTTTCCCCTGATACTCTGGAGCATTATGTAAGACCTATATACTGTACACCTTTGCAATCTATATCCTCATTGTATGTCATAAAGCACTAACGTATCATTGTTTTGTTTTTAACTCTAAGCCCACCATATTTACATCCACTCCCCAGAAAGCTTGTTTAATGAGCTACAGTAAAATTATAAAAAATGATACTTATAGGATTTGTATGTTTTTGAAAAGAGTTTCTATGAAGTGTGCCTTGATAACATTCTTTGAATAATCTGAAAAAGTAACTCTAAAGGAAACATTAAAAGAAACACAAAAACAAGAGGCAACTCCTAGTAGCTAAATCACTCCAGGTTTACTTGCTTCTACAGGTATACTTTCCTCTAGAGTGCCACATGCACATGGGTCCCGGGGAACAGGGAGGCCCGGACTGTGGGGTCTGCTTCCTCTATTTTATGCATATAAATCCCCACTCTCAGGTAGGAGAGTGGGAAGGGAGCAAGGATTTATACGGGAGGGGGGGAAGGGTGGTGGGTAAGGTTTGCTACTAGGTGCAAATTTTTTTTGTGTGTGGGGGGGGGGGGCAGAGTACAAATTTCCGATTTTATACTGCTGTGCATGAGCAATGTTAAGTCTGTGCTACGGTGGCCTGAGAAATGTCTAACATATTGATACCAATAAATAAAGATAATTGTTCAAGACAAATCTAAAAAGGAAGAGAAGGGAGTGCACATGGGGTAGTAACTTTCAGGCACTGAATATCTGCTTTCACACAAAGTTACTAGAAGTTACAGTGTAATTAAAATAAATATTTAAAACGCCCAACGTGTGCAAGGCAAGTGTAGTCCCCCTTTTGGGTGGTTACTCCCAAAGGGTTCCCTCCCTGGAGCAATTTGTGAGTTGACTATTTTATGTGTATTTTAACTGAATAAATGGTATTATACTATTTTTGTTTTTATATATTTTCTATGAAATGGAAGACGCTGACAAGTGGATTTGAGAGATATGCATATCCCTGGAGCATTTTGTGAGTTACCACAATACACTTGCCTTGCACACTACAGGTGTTTTTTATTCTAACGTACACTGTAACTTCTGGTAACTTTGGGTAAACGCAGATGTTCAGTGCCTGGAAGTTAGATTTGAATAGAAAATATTTCGGTCCAGAGTGAGGACTGTTCCAAAGGGAGCAGCAAGGACAACTAATTGGTGGAGTGGCACGGTACCAATAGAGAACTTTCACTGTTTATATATTTTTGGACAATTGTTCAGTACAAGTTGTTACTGCTTCATACTATAGCTACCCTTATTCTGATTGGTTCACCTCTCTATAATTATTGTCAATGGTTTAGGAATGAAAATGTTAGGACAAGGATGTTGATTTTTGTGCTCCTCTTTCACAGGGCTAGGGTTTGCAGACATTGAAAATAGCATGCCGTGTGCAGCAGAGAGTGTCATGCGTGTTGCCAGCATCAGCAAATCCTTTACAATGGCAGCTTTGGCAAAGCTTTGGGAGGAGGGCAAGTTGGACCTTGATGCACCAGTGCAGCAGTATGTTCCAGAGTTTCCAGTAAAGGAGTTTGAAGGAGAAAAGGTACAAAACTTTAATTGTACGGCAGCGGAATGATATATAAAGACAGAATACCTCTCATTGTTTACCATACATCACCAGGCATCACCAGCACATTTATCAAGGTGTGTATTTTTAGCAACTGCATACCTCTGTGTAAAAATTCAGCATGAAATCAAGCAGCTGATACAAAATTCTATATGAAAATATGGCATTCATCATGATTTGTTACTTTTTTTTTTCCTGAGTGCCAGAACTTACTTGACGCTTGAGTTATTCCCTTGACTTTAAGGGTGAAGACACCCTGAGCTACTAGTAGCAGCTACAAAAATAGACAATGCTGATCATTTACTGATAATTGTCCCTATCTGTGTTTTAGCAGAGGCAATAATCAGTATTGTCTATGGCAGGATATTTTCTGGTGGTTAGTAGCCATGACAAGTAGCTGCTACTAGTAGCTCCATGTGTCTTCACCCCTAAAGGATTACGTGAGATCTGATAATAGCATCACTCCTGCATTCATGCAGCATAAAATAAAACTCACAACTTGATAAATGTACCTATTATTGTATCCAGGTTTTTACATTGTTTTCCCAATGTTACTTGTTTTACACAATATGATAAATAGGCCCCTTACTATATTAGTTTATTCTTGTACAATTACATAAAATACTGCTTTATATGTCTTCTCATGTTACTAAATGAATTGTGATGTTTTTCATTAATGCATATCGCGACAATACTTGTCAAGTTTACATTCTGGATTCTTCCTTCTTGTCTACAGTTTGGGTCACAATTACCAGATATACTAGACTTGTTTGAGCAAGTATATTGTTGACATGTAGTTTACATATTTTTTTTATATTGTTGCCTAGACAATAGAAGAACACAAGGGACACAGCAGGAATCCTTTTCATAACAGTTTTTTTTTATTGAAAGCAATGCACGCACAGTCACATTACATCGCAGTTTATTATTTACTTTTTCAGGCCATGCATAGATTACAACAAAGTGAGTTACATTGCCTTATATTAGTACCAGTGTTGTATTGGAGCAGTGCATGTTCCACTAGTGGTTAAGTGAACAAATAAATGGTTTAGTCACTATATTCTCAAAGGAAACAAGTAACTGATGTGCTTTTAGTGCACATGGGCTGTCAAATTTGGTTAAATGGTTTTAATTTGGTTCTCTCTACATTATTTACGGCAGCTTATATTGTGATATGGCTTTGCAAATCAGGTCTTCCTATTCTAGTACTGATGGGCCAACCTTCACTTTTTACTTAGCAATAGCTTTTTGCATATTTTAAACAAGATTGGCACATGGCTTCAGCATGAGTGAATTAGGTTGCCTGCCTTAAGGTACCCATACACCCTCAGATTCGCTCACTTGGCGATGTCGCCAAGCGAGCGTATCTTCTTCCAATATCCCCCACCTACAGGTGGGCGATATTGGGAGAATCCAGGCTAATTCGATCATTTGGCCCTGGGGACAAACGATCAAATTATAACAATGGGTATAGGCAAAGTCGGTCCGGGTACCACATTAATATCACTCCAAACTGTATTATTTTGTACTCTTGCATTAAAGGTGACCATATCTCCAAGGTTATTGATCTCCCACCTGAGTGGGATTAGGCATTATGAGAAGGACATCCAAAAAGTCAGAAAGAAAATAGCCAAGAAATCTTCACAGCCTGAATCCACTGCCACAGAAGGGACTAAAGAAAAGTCAGGGGGAGCCTTTAAAGCTGAATTTTCCAAACCTGAAGCAAAGTGTGGAACCAAGGAGCAAGATATTTCTGGGACACAAAAAGATCAGAAGGATGATGTGGAGGAATTTTACATCAAGGAGAAGTTTGAAACTGTGATAGATGCACTGGAGCTCTTCAAAAATGATCCTTTGGTCTTTAAACCAGGTGGGTACAGAGGACACTAAAAAGATACAGCAGTCATTTAAAAGGCTCTAGTGAGAGTATGTTACAGATTTACACAATTCCATTCCAACATACCTCAACTTTAGCATTATCGTTATCAGTGATTGCTTTATTTTACACTCCAGTGCATCTAATGCCAACCTTTACTCCTTGCTCTTTGTAATTTGTCATCTTCTGCTTACTACATGTTGTATATCCTTTTGTCTTTTCAGGGACACAGTTCCTTTATTCCACACATGCCTGGACCTTGCTAAGTGCTGTAGTAGAGCGGGCATCTGGGCAAAAGTTCTTGGAGTATATGAAGCAGATGTTCAAGGACATGGGGATGAAGGACACAGTGGCAGAAGAACACGAACCTATTATTTATAACCGAGCAAGGTACAAACACAACATATGAGAAAAAATGTACATGCTGTGACAGTGTGTAATTATGAGAAATCTTACTTTGCAAGGCACACCAAAGGGTTTACTTGAGCTTCCCACTCTTTCAAACAGATTCACAGATAGTTTATCTTCTCCTTAGTTCAGTAGCTCTAGCCACAATTACTATTAATCTTTTGCCCTCTTTGTTTTCTCTCATCAGAAAAATTAGAGATTACATTTTAAACTGGTTGTGTGGATAGTATTAATGTAAGTAAGATGACTTAGAGCTAATAGGCCATTTACCAATAACATTTTTTCTGCACCAATTTTTAAGGTCACAGGTGCATTATTTGTAGGTGGGATAAAAAGAGAGCTGAGCACAATAACAAATGTGCACTCAGATCTTCACAAATCTCCTTTCACTTAACCTTTTTAGTGCCACAGGACGTAGAATCTACGTCCTGGGTACTAAAGGACCTAAGTGCCACAGAACGTAGATTCTACGTCCTGGGGCACTTCCGGGTTTGGGAGCGGAGAAGCGGCTTTTCAAGCCGCTCCTTCGCTCCCTGCTCGTTCCCCAGCCTCCAGACAACAGTCAGAGGTGGGGAACGAGTGGCCCCTGGGGCGCGATCGCCCAGGGGCCACATAAGAAAAGGCAGGCACGTGAAATCCATTCCTGGATTTCACGATCGCCTTCTGCCTTTCTCTGCTCCCCCCCCTGCTGGCCCCCCTCCTTCCTGCTGCTGATACTTACTCCGGAACGGCTGCGTGTGTGTCTCCCTGCAGATCCACGATCTCCTACACAGGTAAGTGGCAAAAACACACAAAAACACACATACACACACATAATACACTAATAATACACTAATACACACTTATACTCACATTTACACACAAACACATACATTTTAGGGGAGTTGGGAGATTTCAAACATTCACAACACTTACACTTACACACACTTACTTGCATACATGCACACAAAACACATTTTACCTAATGTACACACACACTTACACACTTATGTAATTTTGTAATTTTTTTTTTTTTTCTAATCGCATCGTTTTTATTCCTGCCTGAAAAAAATGTTTTATTGCCATTGCGGATAGTGTATTCGCTAACCGCACTGCGCAATATCTTTTGTGTATTATTTTGGTGTTTCTACTACATTTTCTGTGATTTTGGTGGATTTTGGGGTATTTTACTGCATGTTTAGCCATTTTATAGCATTTTCAGTTATGCATAGTTCTTGTTCGCTTGATTTTCAGAAATGTCACAAAAACCGTTCTGTTTAGCATAGCTTTGTAGTTTGTAGTAGAAAGTTTTATTTACCCATTTTTGTTTTGTCAGGATGTGTACTTTCGGAAAATATATGGTTTTCTAGGGTCTCCTTACTGTTAGGTGGTCGTATGGCACATAATACACATACCGGGTGCAAAAACTGCATGAGCCGAAGCATCTTATGTGAAAATTCATATGCACTATTTTTACTTGGGTGCCCCTGTACCCCACATAGTTTGGCAAATCTATGCATATAGGGCATCAAACTGTTCAGTAGACCCCTGGCGTTCATATTTAGAATGTTTTATGTTGATACGGTACAAAATGTGGAGGTACATAATGGGGTAAAATGCAAGCTTTGTGACAATTTTCAGAAATGTCATAAAAACCGTTCTGTTTAGCATAGCTTTGTAGTTTGGTAGTTTGTAGTAGAAAGATGTATTTACCCATTTTTGTTTTGTCAGAATGTGTGCTTTCGGAAAATATATGGTTTTCTAGGGTCTCCTTACTTTTAGGTGGTCGTATGGCACATAATACACATACCGGGTGCAAAAACTGCATGAGCCGAAGCATCTTATGTGAAAATTCATATGCACTATTTTTACTTGGGTGCCCCTGTACCCCATATAGTTTGGTAAATCTATGCATATAGGGCATCAAACTGTTCAGTAGACCCCTGGCGTTCATATTTAGAATGTTTTATGTTGATACGGTACAAAATGTGGGGGTACATAATGGGGTAAAATGCAAGCTTTGTGACAATTTTCAGAAATGTCATAAAAACCGTTCTGTTTAGCATAGCTTTGTAGTTTGGTAGTTTGTAGTAGAAAGATGTATGTACCCATTTTTGTTTTGTCAGAATGTGTACTTTCGGAAAATATATGGTTTTCTAGGGTCTCCTTACTGTTAGGTGGTCGTATGGCACATAATACACATACCGGGTGCAAAAACTGCATGAGCCGAAGCATCTTATGTGAAAATTCATATGCACTATTTTTACTTGGGTGCCCCTGTACCCCACATAGTTTGGCAAATCTATGCATATAGGGCATCAAACTGTTCAGTAGACCCCTGGCGTTCATATTTAGAATGTTTTATGTTGATACGGTACATAATGTGGGGGTACATAATGGGGTAAAATGCAAGCTTTGTGACAATTTTCAGAAATGTCATAAAAACCGTTCTGTTTAGCATAGCTTTGTAGTTTGTTAGTTTGTAGTAGAAAGATGTATTTACCCATTTCTGTTTTGTCAGAATGTGTACTTTCGGAAAATATATGGTTTTCTAGGGTCTCCTTACTGTTAGGTGGTCGTATGGCACATAATACACATACCGGGTGCAAAAACTGCATGAGCCGAAGCATCTTATGTGAAAATTCATATGCACTATTTTTACTTGGGTGCCCCTGTACCCCACATAGTTTGGTAAATCTATGCATATAGGGCATCAAACTGTTCAGTAGACCCCTGGCGTTCATATTTAGAATGTTTTATGTTGATACGGTACAAAATGTGGGGGTACATAATGGGGTAAAATGCAAGCTTTGTGACAATTTTCAGAAATGTCATAAAAACCGTTCTGTTTAGCATAGCTTTGTAGTTTGGTAGTTTGTAGTAGAAAGATGTATGTACCCATTTTTGTTTTGTCAGATTGTGTACTTTCGGAAAATATATGGTTTTCTAGGGTCTCCTTACTGTTAGGTGGTCGTATGGCACATAATACACATACCGGGTGCAAAAACTGCATGAGCCGAAGCATCTTATGTGAAAATTCATATGCACTATTTTTACTTGGGTGCCCCTGTACCCCACATAGTTTGGCAAATCTATGCATATAGGGCATCAAACTGTTCAGTAGACCCCTGGCGTTCATATTTAGAATGTTTTATGTTGATACGGTACAAAATGTGGGGGTAAATAATGGGGTAAAATGCAAGCTTTGTGACAATTTTCAGAAATGTCATAAAAACCGTTCTGTTTAGCATAGCTTTGTAGTTTGGTAGTTTGTAGTAGAAAGATGTATGTACCCATTTTTGTTTTGTCAGAATGTGTACTTTCGGAAAATATATGGTTTTCTAGGGTCTCCTTACTGTTAGGTGGTCGTATGGCACATAATACACATACCGGGTGCAAAAATTGCATGAGCCGAAGCATCTTATGTGAAAATTCATATGCACTATTTTTACTTGGGTGCCCCTGTACCCCACATAGTTTGGTAAATCTATGCATATAGGGCATCAAACTGTTCAGTAGACCCCTGGCGTTTATATTTAGAATGTTTTATGTTGATACGGTACAAAATGTGGGGGTACATAATGGGGTAAAATGCAAGCTTTGTGACAATTTTCAGAAATGTCATAAAAACTGTTCTGTTTAGCATAGCTTTGTAGTTTGGTAGTTTGTAGTAGAAAGATGTATGTACCCATTTTTGTTTTGTCAGAATGTGTACTTTCGGAAAATATATGGTTTTCTAGGGTCTCCTTACTGTTAGGTGGTCGTATGGCACATAATACACATACCGGGTGCAAAAACTGCATGAGCCGAAGCATCTTATGTGAAAATTCATATGCACTATTTTTACTTGGGTGCCCCTGTACCCCACATAGTTTGGTAAATCTATGCATATAGGGCATCAAACTGTTCAGTAGACCCCTGGCGTTTATATTTAGAATGTTTTATGTTGATACGGTACAAAATGCGGGGGTACATAATGGGGTAAAATGCAAGCTTTGTGACAATTTTCAGAAATGTCATAAAAACCGTTCTGTTTAGCATAGCTTTGTAGTTTGGTAGTTTGTAGTAGAAAGATGTATGTACCCATTTTTGTTTTGTCAGAATGTGTACTTTCGGAAAATATATGGTTTTCTAGGGTCTCCTTACTGTTAGGGGGTCTTATGCCGCATAATGCACATGCCGGTAGCTTATATTGCAGTGTATACACTTTGTATGCATTAACTTCCTTTTGGGGTCTCTAAATGCCAGATACATTGGTGATCCTATGCACAATGGGCATCAAACTGTTCAGTGGACCCTTGGCTTTCATATTTAGGGTCTGTTCTTTTGGTACCTAATGTTATGTGGGAGATAAGGTGCTTGAAAGTGGAAGATTTGATGTGTTTTTCAGGTATTTCACCAAAACTAGCAATTTTGGGAAAGCACTGCGACTCTGTAGTTTGGAGTAGAAAGACATGGGTACCAATTTTGAATTCGCCCGAATGTGTACTTTCCAAAAATATATGGTTTTGGGGGGTCAATGTATTTTTTTGTGTTTTTACCCCACAGAAAATGCAGTAAACGTGTTGAATTTTCAGTAGCTAAAGAGACCTCTGGGGCAATCTCTATGCACTGACGTCCTTATGGGGTCTCTAAATGCCAGATACAGTGCTGATCCTATGCACAATGGGCATCAAACTGTTCAGCGGACCCTTGGCTTTCATATTTTGGGTGTGTTTTCTTGGTACCTAATGTTATGTGGGAGATATGGTGCTTGAAAGTGGAAGATTTGATGTGATTTTCAGGTATTTCACCAAAACTAGCAATTTTGGGAAAGCACTGCGACACTGTAGTTTGGAGTAGAAAGACATGGGTACCAATTTTGAATTCGCCCGAATGTGTACTTTCCAAAAATATATGGTTTTGGGGGGTCAATGTATTTTTTGGGTTTTTACCCCACAGAAAATGCAGTAAACGTGTTGAATTTTCAGTAGCTATAGAGACCTCTGGGGCAATCTCTATGCACTAACTTCCTTATGGGGTCTCTAAATGCCAGATACAGTGCTGATCCTATGCACAATGGGCATCAAACTGTTCAGCGGACCCTTGGCTTTCATATTTCTGGTGTGTTTTCTTTGTACCTAATGTTATGTGGGAGATAAGGTGCTTGAAAGTGTAAGATTTGATGTGTTTTTCAGGTATTTCACCAAAACTAGCAATTTTGGGAAAGCACTGCGACTCTGTAGTTTGGAGTAGAAAGACATGGGTACCAATTTTGAATTCGCCCGAATGTGTACTTTCCAAGAATATATGGTTTTGGGGGGTCAATGTATTTTTTTGTGTTTTTACCCCACAGAAAATGCAGTAAACGTGTTGAATTTTCAGTAGCTAAAGAGATCTCCTGGGCAATTTGTATGCACTAACTTCCTTATGGGGTCTCTAAATGCCAGATACATTGGTGATCCTATGCACAATGGGCATCAAACTGTTCAGCGGACCCTTGGCTTTCATATTTCGGGTGTGTTTTCTTGGTACCTAATGTTATGTGGGAGATAAGGTGCTTGAAAGTGGAAGATTTGATGTGATTTTTAGGTATTTCATCAAAACTGGCAATTTTGGGAAAGAATTGCGGCTCAGTAGTTTGGAGTAGAAAGACATGGGTACCAATTTTGAATTCGCCCGAATGTGTACTTTCCAAAAATATATGGTTTTGGGGGGTCAATGTATTTTTTTGGGTTTTTACCCCACAGAAAATGCAGTAAACGTGTTGAATTTTCAGTAGCTAAAGAGACCTCTGGGGCAATCTCTATGCACTGACGTCCTTATGGGGTCTCTAAATGCCAGATACAGTGCTGATCCTATGCACAATGGGCATCAAACTGTTCAGCGGACCCTTGGCTTTCATATTTCTGGTGTGTTTTCTTTGTACCTAATGTTATGTGGGAGATAAGGTGCTTGAAAGTGTAAGATTTGATGTGTTTTTCAGGTATTTCACCAAAACTAGCAATTTTGGGAAAGCACTGCGACTCTGTAGTTTGGAGTAGAAAGACATGGGTACCAATTTTGAATTCGCCCGAATGTGTACTTTCCAAGAATATATGGTTTTGGGGGGTCAATGTATTTTTTTGTGTTTTTACCCCACAGAAAATGCAGTAAATGTGTTGAATTTTCAGTAGCTAAAGAGATCTCCTGGGCAATTTGTATGCACTAACTTCCTTATGGGGTCTCTAAATGCCAGATACATTGGTGATCCTATGCACAATGGGCATCAAACTGTTCAGCGGACCCTTGGCTTTCATATTTCGGGTGTGTTTTCTTGGTACCTAATGTTATGTGGGAGATAAGGTGCTTGAAAGTGGAAGATTTGATGTGATTTTTAGGTATTTCATCAAAACTGGCAATTTTGGGAAAGAATTGCGGCTCAGTAGTTTGGAGTAGAAAGACATGGGTACCAATTTTGAATTCGTCCGAATGTGTACTTTCCAAAAATATATGATTTTGGGGGGTCAATGTATTTTTTTGTGTTTTTACCCCACAGAAAATGCAGTAAATGTGTTGAATTTTCAGTAGCTAAAGAGATCTCCTGGGCAATTTGTATGTACTAACTTCCTTTTGGGGTCTCTAAATTCCAGATACATTGGTGATCCTATGCACAATGGGCATCAAACTGTTCAGTGGACCCCTGGCTTTCATATTTAGGGTGTGTTTTCTTCATACCTAATGTTATGTGGGAGATAAGGTGCTTGAAAATGGAAGATTTGAGGTGATTTTTTAGAATTTTCATAATTTTTTATAGAAAATGCTAAATTCAGTAAAGCATTGCCGTTTGGCACTTAGGAGTTGGAAGACATAGTTACCCATTTCGGATTCGTCAGAATGTGTAGTTTTCAAAAATGTATGGTTTCCTGGGGTAAACCTAATATTCCAGGATTTTTGGCTTTGGAATGTAAAGTATGCCGTATTCTGCTGTAATGCTTTGAAAATTTAGTAATTTACTGCTGGGAGTTTTTGATCTATAGAAGTCAGAAATCTCAATAAAACTATACATATCAGGTATTGGCACGTTCGGGAGACATGAGGCTTTCCAAATCAGTTGAATTTTTGTCCATAAAATAAAATGTGTTTCTGGTATAAATCCTTATATCATGAAAAATAGCATTTTTTCTTTTTTTTTTTGTATTTCAAGCTCTAAATCTTGTTCCAGAAGTGGAAATACACAAAAACTCAGGTAGATTTGGAAAGCTCAGGTTCTCCTGAAAAAAACAATATATAGTTTGCCTACCTAAACTTAACCCTGCCCCCAGTAAAAGCCCCTACATTGAGAGAGCACAGAATGTTTACAAAACGTCTGGCACTGGGGGGAACTGAAATGACGAATTCGGCTGGCACTTAAAGGGTTAATGCAGATGCTCTCTCATGCCATGGGACCAGTGTCCAGGTTCACTATAAACAGCAACTTCACTTTTAAAAACTGCACTAAAAAGTCTATTTCGCTAAGAAAGGTAAAAGCCGTTTGCCTATGTTTATTTGGGCACACTCAGGTGTGCTGCTCTAGTCGGAATTGCCTGCTTATTTCTTATTGGCTGCTTATTTTTCAATAAACACCACAGTGCCACTTTTCCTCTAGTGTCACACCAGTCAAAACACCCCATTTGCCACTGTTTTACCAGCCACTTGCTGTAATGTCCTAGTCATCTTGTCAAATTTTTTCAGGTTGTATTTTGCTAAATGCCAAATTCAACGTGAACACTGGAAGTTTGCTTTCTGAAACATGGGGTAGTCCCTTGAGGCAGAGGATTTTGGAAACAAGGTTGTTTCCCTTCATAGACAGATGTTCATCTGTTTTTTTTAAATGTTTTCCACTAATATAAATATATTGACTGAGTTGATTTAGCTGTTGGTCAATAAATAAGGATATGTCAATGCCCTGTCCTTATGTGCCACATATACAGAGACTAAGATAACTATATTACACTTTCCAGATGTGAGAAAGTGAACTATTTGGATGTCTATCTGCAAAAAAATATGACAAAGATATATTAAGAACCGATATCCGCATAAAAACGCAAGGCTGCATTTTCTCGCATTTTGATGCGGATCTCGGCTACATGTGCCTGCACCTGAGCGTATTCAATTCATTAAGGTGCAGGCACAAGTATGCGGGGGTTTAAGTGTGGGGAGATTTACTAATCCACGGACGGTCTGAAGGCGTCCGAATGCGTTTTTTCGTAATGATCGGTATTTTTGCGACTTTTTCGTCGCCGTCGCAACTTTTTCGTATGTCCCGCATTTTTCCGCAACTTTTTCATCGCCGTTGCGAAAAAATCGGATTGGTTTTTCCAGCGTTTACTATCGATCAATACGAAAAAAGTCGCAACAAATACGAAAAATCTCGGCGGTGACGAAAAAGTCGCAAAATTTTCGTTTCCAATGCGATTTTTTCCCATTCGGATTCGTAGTTTAGTAAATCTGCCCCTATGTGTGGCATCAGCCTTAAAGGAAGGAAGGAAAGAAGAAACCATACCCCCATGATGAAATGGATGTATCAGTCACTGAATGTGCCAGATTTGTTATGCTAATTGAAAATTCAGCTTCCTTTTCAACATTCAGTAGTAATAAGATACTCAACTCAAGATACTCAGCAAAAACTGACACAAACCAGAATGACTGTGTAGAGCAGCTATGTGTCCTCGAGTGACCCCTCCAAAGAAATTGCAAGCCAGAGTAAAATTTTCTATAAACATTTCTTTCTTTAATACAAATCCCAGGATTTCATACATTTGTTTATTGCTAGTGCAACGTCTTATGGCCAGTGGCATAACTAAATGTGGGTCCCAAAGCAAATTAATTTTAGGGCTCCCATAATGTCCACAGGTTGACTTGTTTTACCAATATATATTGAAATTGTTCAGTCATTAGGGCCTCATGGGGCCCTCTATTCCTCCTGGGCCCCCGTGCAACCACAGGGTCTACTTCATCTGATTAAGGCCATGTAGTCAACTCCTACTTAGCCACAAGGCTCCTCTGGCACAGCCTTTTGTCTACTCCATGTACAGTGCACTCTCTAATAAGGTAATGAGGGATACCAATGTGCATCAAGTACTCTACACCCTGGGGCAGTACACTCTACATTACCTATGACCCAGACCTAAAAAAGGGCCAATCAAAAGGATCCCAACAGGTAAATAGGAGTTCCACAGAGGTTCTGGAACAGGGCTACTGTTATGGGAAGTTGATAATCAACTTTATACATTCATGCAATTCATCCCATGGCAAATCAAATGTCAGATGATCTCAGTCTGCCCTGTATGATTGTTAGCCAAAAGTAATATGTTCTTCTGTATGTAGAAAAGGTTAAACTTGATAGAGTTGAAATCACACATTGTATGCCCCCTATCCACAGCTTTGTACAATAAGTATATACATTAAACATACAAAAAAAAATACAAAACAACCAATGCAAGAAGTAAAGAAGGTCCTGCCCAAAACAGCTTACAATCTAAGGCTACTGCCTCAGGGAGAGGTAAGTCGCCTGTGATAAACCTTTGCTACCATGGGTGTCTAATCTTCCTGAAATGCCTTTCCACAGGCAACAAAGAAAATTGCTGGTGGAAAGGCATAAGCATTGCTTCCTTTCTCCTAAAGTCGCACTATGTTTTCTCATGCAGCTTCGTGTGACTCTGGAAAAGGAAGCGATGTGTAGGCCTTTCCACCAGTCATTCACTTTGTTGCCGAGATTAACCGCCTGCGGTAGCAGGGGGGGCATTAGGCTAAAACGAAAAGGGGTTAAAACAAGGGTATAGGGATGGTCGAGTTGAGAGATGTGGAACTGAGTATTGCATTGAGCTTTCTAAGCTAAAGCTGGCCATACACGTGGCGATCTCACGATGTTTCGTACGACCGTCGGTCGCACGAAACATCGTCAGATCCGCCACACACCATTCAGGGCTGAATCGGCAGGTAAGGAGGTAGAAACAATAGGATTTCTACCTCCTTCTGCCGATTCAGCTCTGAAGGGAGAATTTTGGTCAGGCGCCTTCTATGGCGCCCGATCAAAATTTTCCAACTTGGCCGATCGGCGAGCCGACCGATTTCAGCAGCTTCCTGCGATATCGGTCGGCTCGCTGACATGCCATACACGCACCGATTATCGTACGAAACGAGGTTTCGTACGATAATATCGGTGCGTGTATGGCCACCTTAAGTTTGTTCTCTTTTTATCTTTGTATAGCGTAATGTAAATAGTAAACTTTTTTTTTTAAATAAATCTTTATTTTTTTGGACTTTTGCAGGTTTTACACATTTAATGATAAGAAGCGGCTGATAAATGCACCATATGTGGACAATTCATGCAAATGGGCAGGAGGAGGATTCCTTTCAACAGTTAATGATCTTCTGACTTTTGGCAATGTCCTGCTGTACAGCTATCAAGCTTCTACCACTTCTCCTCTGCCAGGGTTCCTTAAAAAAGACACAATGTCTATGGTGTGGAAACAAGTCCACAATACTGAGATGTCCTGGGACAAGGATGGCAAATATGCCATGGGCTGGGGAACAGTAGAAGAGAACCAAGAATGTGGTTACTGCAAGCATCAGAAGCATTATGTGTCACACACAGGAGGGGCAGTAGGAGCCAGTAGTGTTATACTCATCCTGCCTGAAGAGGAAAATACCTTTCATTTGACTAAAAAGAGGACATCACCACCAAAAGGGATTGTGGTAGCAATAATATGCAACATGCAGGGGGTTGGGCTCAACAGCACAGCACTGAAAATTGCACTGGAGTTTGAGAAAGACAAGTCAATATGTTCATAAAAATCAGTTTTTTTGCCAGCCCTTTTCTTAGTTAATGTGCTTATTAAAGGACCCTTCATTTTTCTACCATTTATATAAGTTTGTTATCTCCCCCACTCAAACCACACCATTTGTACTGCATATATCCCCTCCATTTGCCAGCACCATCACATTTTCCTAAAACAAATAACAGCTTTCACTCAGTGGCCATTTTCCCTCTCACGCATATTCAGTGACATTTTCATCTGCAAACAGCACGTGTGCTGTAAAGTTTAGGCAGAACTTACTTTGGCCATACATAGGCAGATTTCAGTTGCCAATTCGGGTCCTTCAGACCAATTTGGCAATTTATCTGCCCGTGTATGGTCACCACTGATGGGCCTACCTGACATATCTGGCCTAAAATTTATCAGATCTTGATTGGACAGGTTTGATTTTCCCGTTGGATCAGAGACCACATCGGCTTGTTGATGCAGTCCAACTGCCCATATACTTGCTGTTTTAATTAAATCGTTTGGCCCTAGCTGTTCACTGATTACATTTTTTATTGGGGAGTTACATGCCCTTTAACGTACCTCCACTATGCTCTAATAGTACAGTGGCGGACATTGAAACCAGCAAAAATGAAGCCACTCCATTTATTTTAATACATTGCTAATCTTTTAAAATCCTGTACCTGGAAATGAAGGTAAGGCCAACATCATAGCCAACATTTTTTATATCAGATGAAATAGAATTTTATTGTGTTTAAAAAAAAAATATGATGCTGTTTTCATACTTTGCAGAACTTCACAGATTTAATAATATGAACTGGCTTAATTTGAACTTGCTTATCTCTAACATCTGTCTATATTTTATGGTTGCCTTACTATTGTATAATTGTCTCAGCTTTCTGGTTTGCATAAAAAAGGAAATTAATTGTGAATTCTCTAAGCACATTGGTTATTTTCAGATAATCCAAATGATATTGCATTATGAAAAAGCTGCATATCTATGTTTATGTTGCAAACTATTTTTTTTACACAGGAGAACATGCTTCTACTTTAGCTTTTGTTCCCCTTTTAGTCTTCATTCAATTATTATTAAATGAGTAAAGTGCTAGTTTGTTCTCTTATGTAGAGCACAAAGGAGTCTGTGTGAGCCAGCAGGCCCAGACTGGCAATCTGTGGATTAGGTAAATGGCAGAAGGGCTGCTGTAAGATAGACAGTAACTATTTAGTGGGCTTGTAAGGGGGGGCTGTTTGGGCCTCTGTGTACTTGAATTGCCAGGGCCTGTTTGCAATCCCAATACAGACCTGTGAGCGAGAGATGATCAAAATTTGAAATGTGCCTTATGTGTGGCTCCTGACTACTCAAATGGGCCTCATCTTTGAGTTCATGTTGATAATAGCACAATTGAATTTCTTATATTAAAATACCTAGCTTTTTGTTTGTGCATCTAGCATGTGGCCTGCAGCTAAGCACAAAAGCGCCACCTGCTGGGCACATGACTGGTGTGGGTGTACTTTTGGGCCTTACTGTGTTAAGTACAGGGCTGCCTTGCAGTTTTGCTTTACATGTATAGCATTATACATTGCATCTCATTCATTAGGCTAGCTGTTATTAAAAAAGCAACACGTTCTTCTCAACAAATGTTAGTGCTTGAAATATATTTGTGGCCAGAAAAAAAAAAAATTTTTTATATATAACTATGCGAAAATCGGCACTCACCAGTCCCACAAGCAGCGGCCGGGTGCTGACCCACAAAATCCACATAGTCCATAGAAAGCACTCACGGTATATCCAAACAGAGTAATGCATATATCCATATAGGATGTCATCCTGATGACGATCCTATATGGGTTGAAACGCGTAGGTTTTTGTTTAAATAAACGTTACTCTTTTTGGATATACATGCCGTGAGTATATATATATATATTAGACAAAAGGATGCTAGGTGCTCATAGCAATACAAAATGTCTTCTCTGTATGGAATCTTAAAATGCAAAAATTCTGTCCAATTTTATGCATTGCAGGCTTGATAAATTTCAGCATAGGTTTATTGCATAGGAAAATTGTATTTTATTTTATAGTGCTATGGTGGTTAGCAAGTGATAACTATGGAAAACTGACTATCCATATTGATTATAAATATATCAGTATCACCATAAGGGTTGTTACACACAAGAATAGAAGGTTGTGTTTGGAAATCACAAAAATACACTTAGTTGCATTTTTTTAAAAATTGCGGTATATGCATTTTTAGACACTCATCATGCATTTATAAACACACAAAAGAATTTCCATGTGTAAGAGCCCTAAGTAATTAACTGTCAGTAGCCTTTATTGCTACATCCAATTTTAAAAATTCTGGTCAAAGCTTCTTTTTTTGGAAAGAGTTTAACAGAAATGAATGGAAATATGCTGTTTATCCTCCTTAGAAGAAAAGGGGATGCGATATTCAGCTTGTGCATCAGAGCGGGGTATTCTGAAACCGGCTATCACCAACCCCATTAGCTCTTGCGAGCATTATGTATGCTTGCAAGTGCAATGAATAAAGTGCAAAAGTCCTATTTTTCCCCACAATGCAGTGCTTTTTCCCAGAATTCCAGTGGTGCTGCGGTCACAAGGAAGAGTTGTGTCTGATGCAATTGCTGCTGATGTGTCAAAATTACCACAATTGTGCTTTCACTTTGTTGCATATTGTATGCAATTGTGCAGAATATTTAGAAATACACTGCACCCTTAACAAGGGTGTTTAGGGAGCCCAGGAGCTACCACCTGGTCTGGAGTTAGCAGTTGCTCCAAGGTTCCTCTTCATCAAGAGTAATGCTCAATAAGAAGCAGTTGCAGCAGCAAAAAACAACATTCTCTGCTGAAGGGGTAAACCTATATGCCAGATAAGAGATATCACAACTCATGTATTGCTCATTTATTGTATATTGAGCCAATGATGTCTAAGTGTACCCTCCAATAGCCTAGGACTGTTGGCAGATGGGGGTGCTGTACACTTATACAAATTGTCATTTTGTTTTCCTCAGTTGTCATTATGTTAGCTACAATTACACACTTTCTGCTGGGATTTTAATTCCTTGCAAATTGTGTACAAGGCTGGGATATTCTCCAAGTCAGCAAAAGATGATTTCCTGTAGCTGCAGGTTCTTAATTTAGTGACCTCATTGCTTATATCAGTGCAGGACTCATTAACAATGTTTGGGATACAGATGGTTAAGACCTGATGCCATTGTAGCAGTCACGTCTGCATATCTTCTTAAAGATACCTAGCCAAGTAGACAACAGTAGCACCCAGGGATACTATCTGGTAAAGCTATCTGCTCTACTTGAGCTTCTCCCCGATAAACTTAATGCACATACTGTATTGCTATATTAGAACAGAAGTAGTCGTTCAGTAGCTATACACCTTTATGGCCATTACCAAACAGTGGGAATGACAGCCACGCACTTAAAGTGAAAAGTAACACTAAAAATTAAGTAAAAAATCTATTCTACCCTGCCCCAATAATTGCCCTATGCTGCACACCATTTATTAATTTGAATACTTTATTAGAAAATACCTGTTAAAACTTGGGTTCTGGTCATTTGAGAAAAGGCGATACAGGGAAGAATCCACTATGCGACGATCTATTGATCCTAGCCTTCCTTCTGTATAGGAAGGAGTCAGACTAGGCTTGATTCGAACGCCGCATAGTGGATGCTTCCCCCTGCATCGCCACATCGCCATATCGCCTTTTTTCAAAGGCCAGGTTTTAACAGGTATTTTCTAATAAAGCATTCAAAATAATAAATGGTTTGCAGGATAGGCAATTATTGGGGCAGGGTAGAATAGATTTTTTACTTAAAAAATGTTAGTGTTACTTTTCCTTTAATTCATTCTGTCAATGAGCAGAAACAATACAATGGTGAAGCTTTGGCCCTGCCTCACACCTCAGCACCACCTTTCCGCTCATCACTGCTGCCCACCTGCCACCTCCTAAGCTGTCCGATGCTCCGCAGGACTCACAGAATTGCATATTGCTGCAGAATATTAAAAATGTTACAAACCCACATCAAATTTTGTTTAATGAAAAATAATGTAAAATACTTTGCTTCATCAAGGGTTGTAATAAGCCCCAAATGCCATTCAAGTACATTTTTCCCTTAATAGAAATATTAAGAGGTTATCACCTGCCTTTTATTTTTTTCTCCCCTAAATTTCATGAAATCTTTACTGCCAATGTTTGCATTTTAAGGCTAGCCTAAGCAGTCGTTATAGCATAAAGCCAAAAGGTTCATATTAAAGGGGGAGTTAACTTTTAGTATGATGTAAAGAATAAAAAATTAAGACCAATTGCAAATTATCACAAAATATCATTTGTGGTTTTTGAATTATTTCACTCTCTGTTCAGCAGCTCTCCAGTTTAGAATTTCAGCCACCTGGGTGCTGGGGTCCAAATTACCTTATCAACAAGGAAGTGGTTTGAATGAGAGAATATATAAATAAAAGAGTGCCTGAATAGAAAAATAAGTTATAAAAATAAACTATCAATAAAGCAATAGAGCACAGAGAGCAACAGATTTTTTTTTTACAGCTGGGGTCAGTGCCCCCATTTAAAAGTTGGAAAGAGCTGAGAGAAGGCAAATAATGAAAAAACTATTAAAAATAAAAAATGAATAACAAATGAAAAGGTCCTTAGAGTTGGTCATACTATACCATATAAAAAAGGTGTACAGGGGATTGTTATTTAAATTCTCCACCAAAAAAATGTCTCAAAACTTCTGGTCTAAAATGATCTGATCAGTGTTGTATCAGGTAAGAAGTTATGCTCGGGCTGACAGTCACACTAAATTTCTGGATTGTAGATGGGTTTGGGCTGAGCTCTTCCCTCTGCCTCCTCTGCCCCCTGCCCCATCCTGTCCCCTTTGTGACATAAGAGATGGAGTGGGGCGGGTAAGTTTTTGCACATCACTAGGATACAATTTTCATACCAGGCGTCACGTTACCAAGAATATAACCCCACCACCCCCCACAAAAAATGCCAAATCAATTTCCTTGACACACATACACTATTAAATGCTTTTGGTAACTGAGTCAAGGCAATTAAAAAGGTTAACAAAATGACTATTCAGACAAATAGCTCAGTTGCATAATTCATTTTATTTAGGAAAACGCTTCCACATAATTAAACTCCAGCAGCAGAACTGTTCCCTGAATTAGAGCCAACTGTATGCAAGTACTCTACCATTGTAAGTACGGCAGCGTGAAATCTGGTATAAGGCAAATCATCCTGAGAAGCGAAGATTATATTCTGATTATATTCTGTAATCAGCATCATCATGTTGAGCATGGAAATAGCATGGTCTAATGCTGCTTTCGTCTGAAGGAACATCCTGTATATAGATATATAGATACACAATAAAACTTAAGCATACAGTTACTAAAATAAAAAGATACGGGTTTGCACAAATTATTCAATGATCTTTTTTCCTACTTTCTTTTTCTAAATCAAATAAACTTGCATATCTAATGTTAGCAGTTTGTTTGGGTACAAAACTCGAATACCTCAAATCTGAGTTTACTAACTTTGCAATCAGCAATTCAATCCTAGGTCCCTAGTAGTATAATAGTATGCCCAGTTGGCATCATATATAGGCTTGGTGTTATGTAGAGCTGATAGGAGTTTCATTCTTTTGACCTCACCCCAAGCCAAACACTGGGAATGTTTCAGACCTTAATATTTATGCATGGGGGGGGTTACATTTTGTTAGGATTGTCAGTGACACTGCACATGCTCAGTGTGTTCTGGGCAGCTGTTGTGAAGCTAAGCTTAGGGGGAACTGCAAATCAAACAGAAGATAAGCCTGGCCTGTAATATAAGGAGATGCTACAGGGCTGATTATTACATTTTGTAACAAACTGCACTGGTTTCTGAGCTGCCATGTAATGAGAACCTGAATTAATTACTATTCAGCCTTGTATTGTGAAAAGCACACTGGAGTCAATGGTCATTTTTTTTGTGGTAACATTTTCCACACAAAATACTTGGGGCCTATGGAAGTTTTCTCGCTGTATTTTTTAAGCGCAAAAGTTTGCTGCACAGTATACTACCAGTGATGAGCAAAAATGTTCATCTGTCCTTAAAGTGATACTGACACTAAAAAACTACTCTTTAAGATATTAATGCGCATAAAAAGTTTCTTATAGGTCATGTTAATCGTTTTTCGCCGACAGGTTTTTTTTGTAATTAATTGTTACTTGAAGTTCCTAGACCTGACTGTTTTGCCAACCTAACTGTCCCTTCTCAGCCTGGCAGTCATAGTTTCTAATGCTAACAGACTCCTGCTGCACAGATATAGCAGCCCCCTCATAGAGGATTATGGGGATCAGATAGGTAATGTAAAAGTATTGGGCGAACACTTCTATGGCAAAATTCTAAATGCACATAAAGACAATGTTATGACAGTTGCAAAAAAAGATTTATTTTTGGTGTCAGTATCTATTTAAGCTCAGTAACTGACAGCAGCACAGAGCATGTGCAGAGGATTAGTAGAAATGAAGATAGGGAGCTACTGGGGCATCTTTGGGGGCACAGATCTTTACTTCTAAAAGGCTGTGAAGGCCTTGGGCTGGTAAAGTATATGTACCCTTCCCCAACAGAAAAGACCAGCTCAATATATATTTGGTTCATTTTTGCCTATACCACAGTGGTGCCTTCTTACACAAGCCAATAAGCTACAGTTTGTTCTGGAGGCTTTATACTAGGTACACATATTACAAATATAGTTTCTCAAGGGGTTGATCTGGAATAGTTTCACAGTGTGCTCTTATACGTTAACTACTAGTTCAATTTAAAAAGAAAAAACACGTTTTCGAACATATCTTGGTTAATTTCGAATAGTATACAACAAATAATCACTTTTGCTTTTCTAAAACTAATAAGAGGGCAAAACAAAACTACCTTTTTAAAATGTACCAAAGTACATTTTAAAAGGATAAACATAGGAAACAACTGAATAAAAGTCGGTTTGTGGTGTACTGTTTAAAAAAACAGTTTGTGAAGATGAACAATGCTTTTACACATTGTATGTAAACTGTATTAACACAATTTAAAGTGTAACAATCAGCAAGCATGTTTCAAAATAGAGAAATACCTTCTGTGAGCCTGGCTTTGCCACCTGTGGGCTGGCAAAGAACTGTAGAGCAGCCTACACAGAGAACAACAGTCTGAGCATGACTAAAAACCGTGGTGATCTTGTAGCAGCCTGCAATGGACAACAGGATATACTGATGAAGTCCCTGGGCTCAAAAGCATAGAAAATAAGAAACAGGTTTTTAAGTGTCACAGCAAAAACACTTAGATACAGCATAAGTAATTTTTTTAAAATGACATATCTTTACGTCGAATCTCTTTGGGTAGAAATTTCAGTAGGGCTGAAGGTCACAAAGAAAATGATCATTGGTGTATGTTATAAACCACCCCGTATAGATGAGGGGGATGAGGCCCAGCTATTGTTGCAAATGGAGGAGGCTTCAAAACTGGGTCAAGTTGTTGTTATGGGGGACTTTAATTATCCGGACATTGACTGGAGTAATGGGGTGGCTAAGTCAGAAAAAGCTAGTAGGTTTGTAAATATGCTAAATGACAACTTTTTATTTCAGGCAGTTCAAGAACCCACTAGGAATGACGCTATTTTGGACCTGGTGATTTCTAATAATAATGAACTTATCTCTAACATTTGTGTGGGTGAGCATTTGGGGAACAGTGATCACAACATGGTCTCCTTTGAGATAATGCTGCAGAGACAGCGCTATAAGGGAGTAACTAAAACACTCAATTTTAGACGTGCAGACTTTGCCAGTATAAGGGCATCTCTGCAATGTGTCAGCTGGGAAAGGCTTTTCATGGGGTTAGACACAGAAGGAAAATGGAACATCTTTAAAACATTGCTTTGTAGGTATACGCAACAGTATATCCCCCTAGTAAGCAAGGAGAGGCATCGCAAAGCAAAACCTTTATGGCTGAATAAAAGTGTTATTGTCGAGGTTGGTAAGAAAAAACGTGCTTTTAGGGCATTCAAGTTAGCTGGGACAGCAGAAACTTTCATCAGGTACAAGGAAGCAAATAAAGCATGCAAAAAAGCTATCAGGCAAGCTAAAATAGAGATGGAAAGGGATATTGCTGCTAGGAGTAAAAAGAATCCAAAATTATTTTTTAATTATGTGAATAGTAAAAAAATGAAGCAAGAAGGGGTGGGAACTTTATTATCACGGGGGGGTACGTTGGTTGATGAAAACGGGGAAAAAGCTGAAATTTTGAACTCTTATTTTTCATCTGTCTATACATCTGAGGAGCCAGATAATGAAGGCTTCCCTTGTAATATGCCCAGTTCTAGTAATTTAGCTACTGACGCATGGGTCACTCGGGAGGAAATTCAAAAGAGACTTGAACATGTAAAGGTAAACAAAGGTCCAGGGCCGGATGGGATTCATCCCAGGGTATTAAATGAGCTGAGCGCTGTGATTGCCAAACCTCTTCACTTAATTTTTCAGGATTCATTGAGGTCTGGCATGGTGCCAAGAGACTGGCGGATTGCTAATGTGGTGCCGTTATTTAAAAAGGGATCCCGTTCTCAGCCTGAAAACTATAGGCCTGTTAGTCTGACATCAGTAGTAGGAAAACTTTTGGAAGGGGTAATAAGGGATAGGGTACTTGAATACATTGCAGTTCACAATACTATTAGTTTGTGCCAGCATGGTTTTATGCGTAACAGATCTTGCCAGACTAATTTAGTTGCCTTTTATGAGGAGGTGAGTAGGAACCTTGATGCTGGAATGGCAGTTGATGTCATCTACTTGGACTTTGCTAAAGCGTTTGATACAGTACCTCACAGAAGGTTAATGATCAAATTAAGGAATATTGGCCTAGAACATAATATTTGTAATTGGATAGAGAACTGGCTGAAGGATAGAGTACAAAGAGTGGTTGTAAATGGAACATTTTCTAATTGGACCAGTGTGGTTAGTGGAGTACCGCAGGGGTCAGTCCTTGGGCCTTTGCTGTTTAACTTGTTTATTAATGACCTGGAGGTGGGCATAGACAGTATTGTTTCTATTTTTGCTGATGACACTAAATTGTGCAAAACTATAAGTTCCATGCAGGATGCTGCCGCTTTGCAGAGCGATTTGACAAAATTAGATAACTGGGCAGCAAACTGGAAAATGAGGTTCAATGTTGATAAGTGCAAAGTTATGCACTTTGGTAGAAATAATATAAACGCAAACTATCTACTGAATGGTAGTGTGTTGGGGGTATCCTTAATGGAGAAGGATCTAGGGGTTTTTGTTGATAACAAGTTGTCTAATTCCAGGCAGTGTCATTCTGTGGCTACTAAAGCAAATAAAGTGCTGTCTTGTATAAAAAAGGGCATTGACTCAAGGGATGAGAACATAATTTTGCCCCTTTATAGGTCCCTGGTAAGGCCTCACCTTGAGTATGCAGTGCAGTTTTGGGCTCCAGTCCTTAAGAAGGATATTAATGAGCTGGAGAGAGTGCAGAGACGTGCAACTAAACTGGTTAAGGGGATGGAAGATTTAAACTATGAGGTTAGACTGTCGAGGTTGGGGTTGTTTTCTCTGGAAAAGAGGCGCTTGCGAGGGGACATGATTACTCTGTACAAGTACATTAGAGGGGATTATAGGCAGTTGGGGGATGTTCTTTTTTCCCATAAAAACAATCAGCGCACCAGAGGTCACCCCTTTAGATTAGAGGAACGGAGCTTCCATTTGAAGCAGCGTAGGTGGTTTTTCACGGTGAGGGCAGTGAGGTTATGGAATGCCCTTCCTAGTGATGTGGTAATGGCAGATTCTGTTAATGCCTTTAAGAGGGGCCTGGATGAGTTCTTGATCAATCAGAATATCCAAGGCTATTGTGATACTAATATCTACAGTTAGTACTAGTGGTTGTATTTATAGTTTATGTATGTGAGTATATATTGGTAGGTGTGGGTTAGGTGTGCTGGGTTTACTTGGATGGGTTGAACTTGATGGACACAGGTCTTTTTTCAACCCTATGTAACTATGTAACTATGTACATAGAGCTTGTTTACATCAGAGAGGGATCCGAACAAGTTGTATTGCAAAAGAATAATAAAGAGATGAATAGGAAAAAGGTGTTTGCAGAGTAGTTCCGGTTTTACTATATGGATGGCAAACCACAGCTAGAGAAGTGCAAGATTCAGAAGAGCATATTGTTTCTAAAGTAAAAATAAAGAGAACCAGAGGCCATACCCTGAAGTACTCAGGTGGGAAGCTCAGCATACATGACAGGAGAACTTACTGAGAGGGCAGCAGATGTTTGATTCTCAGTTCCAGCACATGCAATAAAGGCTAACACAAACATCAACATGGAAAACATCAACATGGAAAACCCCACTCTGAATAAGGGCTAGCACATACTCTGATATGAGTGCAACAAAGCTTCCATACCTGGGCATTTAACATCCATGAAGTAAGAATTTGGGCTCTGGACAAGCCTTTTTTTCTTGTGTCTCCTTTTCTCCTCCTCAGAGGATGGCAACAGTAAATCTTTAGCCAACTGAGAACAAGAAATACATTTATAAATTATTATCTATGTGGAATCATAAATTAGTAGTACACACAGTGAACACAGCCAAATCTGGTTTCACTTTGGGCTAAAAATTAATCCTATCTGAAAAAATGGCCCCTTTATTGGATCTCCCTATAGATCCTATCAGTTCTCTGAGTTTGAAATGAAGGGTTAGCGTGTCCTAACGGTCCCTGCCAGAAGCACAGCAGGAGAGGGATAGCCAATCACAGCCTTGCACTCACACAAGCAAAGACAGGCTTCAGTTCCCTACCAGGTCAGCCTAGCTGCTGATTGGTTCCTATCCTACAGTGCAGTGTACGGAGAGCCATCGGCCCCCCTGCACATCCAGAGAATTCAGCCAGCAGGAAGTGAAGCCGATGGGTGGGACTAGTGGGGTTTTGGTGGAATTTCTCAATACATCAGTCCGAAACTTTTTTTTTACGTATAATTCTTCTATATCTAGGTGTATAACTCTGGTACATAAATCATTTTTATAGCATATCTCTCCTTTAACAGAGAGAGGCCTAGTTTTGCTTAACAGTGAATGCTACTCTTTAGTGTGGTGCTATGTACATGGAGGACAAACCTTCCATGTTCTTTTCTGTCCAACAGAACACAAAGCTTTAATGCCAGTGTTACCCTTGTTACAATCAAACAATAAAAAATTGCCTTTGTAGGAATTGTAGGCCTATGTCTACTTCATGTTATGTTTCTGTACTGCTGTGGGGAAAAATCAGGGTGTGGTCTCTGGTATAGAAATGTACACAGGTCATCTTACACGTGGCTATGCATACTGATCAGCTCTGACACACGTCTTCCCCGCAGGCACAGGAACAAACACCAAAACAACTAAAAAATACTCATTTCCCTTTTTCTAAAAAAAAAACATCTCATAGAATCCACAAGCTATCTATAAGAATTTCATGTCATGACTGAGCATGATTTGAAATTTGTTAGGAAACAACTAGCAATTTGTTCTTTTAATATTCAGTGCCCAAATCTTTTCCTGCAGGCTGATTTATATTGTATTACCATGTCTCTAGACTAGATAATAATGAAAGTAAATTGCCACACTGTGGGATCTTGAGAATATGAAAGCCATAAAAATAATAAAATTTTAAATGGTAGAATGAATTACTTGTAATGTAGACAGTGTAATTTAGTAATAAAATCTACACCATAAAAATCACAACCAAATCCCTTAAACTCAAAGGTGAACCACCCCTTTAACAGTGAATTAGGGCAGAAATGCTTCAAGTTATGTTTTGGGCTTCTGTACTAGCCCGTGGCAACCACAGCCCTTTAGCAGTTAAGATCTGTGCACCCTGTTGCTTCCCATCTTCTTTATGAATTCATATCACATGTTCAGTTATCTGATCTTAGGGTCCGATATATTGTATATATAGAATATAAATGTCACAATACAAGACTAATTAGTGATTAATCCAGATTTTCATTATATGGCAGTTCAGAAACTGGCACATTTTGCATCAGCATCAACCTCTATGATAGGCAAACCTCATTTCCAGCTTCATTTGAGACTACCCCTAAGCTTTGCTTCCTAACAGTTGCTCAGGGCACACGGAGGATGTAATTGTCACGGACACTCTTAACTCCTAATCCAAGATGGTGAGCCCCTGTGACAACTTTAAGGCCTGGATCGTTACTATTACAGAGATTCTGAAACTTTAGGTTGGTGCAGTAGGATGACTATATAAAATGTAGTAATTCTACCCATATTTGTTTTTAGGGTTTAGTTCAACTTTAATTTTCCAACCTGCGAACGAAGAACTGATAAAAGATCGCCCATTACTTCACTGACTCTGTGACCATGGTTCCAACCTAAGGAAGCAGTTAGGTATAACAATACACATTTTGTATCTGTTATTACTTATAAAATTTATATAAGAAAATATTTGTCGTCACCTTTACTTGCCTTTTTAATGGTAATTAAACAAAAGCATACCGTGAGCAAAGGAAAAGCTGACTCAGCTCTGAACAGCAATTTGACAACTGCTCATTACACTTTAAATAAACACATTTACACAGATATATACTACAAGTTCCATGCCACTTCATGACAACACCATACCAACCAACATTTGAAAAATGAAAAGAGGGACAAAAAGATTTGGCGTGCGCAGCGCAGCAAATTTTTTGACCACGCCCGCTTTTGTGGCCACGCCCCCAATTACCGCACCCCATTAAAAAAAAACATACTCCTTTTATATAGATGAAATGGCGGGATCAGACGCAAATGTGCTATACCCTCATACTGCACTACCTAAGGAAAACAATACAGCAACTCCTACATATAAAATACAAATATAGAGAGAAGGCAGTCAGTTATAAGTGAGTTATAACTATGTATCAGCTTTGCCCCCCATACACAGTAGCCCCCCATACACAGGTGCCCCCCCATACACAGGTGCCCCCCCCATACACAGGTGCCCCCCCATACACAGGTGCCCCCCCATACACAGTAACCCCCCCATACACAGTAACCCCCATGCACAGTATCCCCCAATACACAGAGCCTCCATACATGCTGCTGCTGCTTCTTCTGCGGTGGCTCCTCTCTATATGCGGCTCCTTGTTCGGCTGAGCCAGGCCCTTTTATAAGGTTGCGCCCGCGCATGCGTACGTGTGACGTCAATACGCACAGGTGCAACCTTATAAAAGGGCCTGGCTCCGCCGAACAAGGAGTCGCATATAGAGAGGAGCCACTGAAGAAGATGAACGCCTGACTACAGCCAGCGCATCCCGCTGTCAGGGACAGTTCCATGAATGTCCCGCATTACGGAAATGCGGGACATTCATGGAACTATCCGGGACAGCGGGATGCGCTACCAAAACCGGGACTGTCCCGTGGCAAGTGGGACAGTTGGGCGGTATGATTTCTTGCCATATTAACAAAGCCTAAGGTTTCCAGACTTATAAGGGCCCCTTTAAAATGTCTGCTATATTTTATGAATGAGTGATACCTCTTCCCCAACATGCTGTGCTCTGCCAGAGATTCCCAGGAGTGAGAGATATATGTTAGGGGTGGAAAGGTGAAACAGCCCAGCACACAAATAAAAGGCACCCTCAGCCCCTGACCCACTGAGCAGGAGAGGAATGCAGAAAATGCCAATAGTTAACCCTTGCCTGTCACAAATGCTCCTCCCAGGACAATTAAACATCAAGGTAAGGCTGTGAGCTTGAGTGTAGCAGGGGAGATTGAAGAGTTAAGGGGGCGGGCTTTATTCCCCAGAGCAGAGCAGGCACAGCAAGCAATTAAATGGCAAAGCTGAAAAGCAGGACATCTAACAGTGAATCCGGGACAGCGGGAAGTGCCATAAATATCGGGACTGTCCCGCTGAAAGCAGGATGGTTGGGAGGTATGCAACACCTAACGCTTGCTATGCCAAGCACGACTCCGCCTGCTGCCATGCAGTCCATAATAACTAAGACAGCGCCTTCTTCCAATCGCCAATCCCAGCCACATGATTACCCTTCCTGTCCTCAGGAGCGAAACATGTCTGCACCACATTAGCCTTCCTTCTCCCTACACAATCTATTCGCCTAACTTGTGTCGCGCTGTCACTCACAGGCATGGCTGTCCCGCGTGGCCATCAACAACACAACAAACACTTCCGCTTCCGGAGACCTGTGCTGGTTATTTAAGCGCAGAGTACGCCTGTGGCCATATCTATTGTGGGCAAATACAGATCAGGGAGAAGTACTACGCATACCTCCCAACCATCCCGCTTTCAGCGGGACAGTCCCGATATTTATGGCACTTCCCGCTGTCCCGGATTCACTGTTAGATGTCAGCTTTGCCATTTAATTGATTGCTGTGCCTGCTCTGCTCTGGGGAATAAAGCCCGCCCCCTTAACTCTTCAATCTCCCCTGCTACACTCAAGCTCACAACTTTACCTTGATGTTTAATTGTCCTGGGAGGAGAATTTGTGACAGGCAAGGGTTAACTATTGGCATTGTCTGCATTCCTCTCCTGCTCAGTGGGTCAGGGGCTGAGGGTGCCTCTGTCTTTTATCAGGCAGAAGAGGCTGCTGCTTTTATTTGTGTGCTGGGCTGTTTCACCTTTCCACCCCTAACATATATCTCTCACTCCTGGGAATCTCTGGCAGAGCACAGCATGTTGGGGAAGAGGTATCACTCATTCATAAAATATAGCAGACATTTTAAAGGGGCCCTTATAAGTCTGGAAACCTTAGGCTTTGTTAATATGGCAAGAAATCATACCGCCCAACTGTCCCGCTTGCCGCGGGACAGTCCCGGTTTTGGTAGCGCATCCCTCTGTCCCAGATAGTTCCATGAATGTCCCGCATTTCCGTAATGCGGGACATTCATGGAACTATCCCTGACAGCGGGATGCGCTGGCTGTAGTCAGGCGTTCATCTTCTTCAGTGGCTCCTCTCTATATGCGACTCCTTGTTCGGCGGAGCCAGGCCCTTTTATAAGGTTGCACCTGTGCGTATTGACGTCACACGTACGCATGCGCGGGCGCAACCTTATAAAAGGGCCTGGCTCAGCCGAACAAGGAGCCGCATATAGAGAGGAGCCACCGCAGAAGAAGCAGCAGCAGCATGTATGGAGGCTCTGTGTATTGGGGGATACTGTGCATGGGGGTTACTGTGTATGGGGGGTTACTGTGTATGGGGGGGCACCTGTGTATGGGGGGGCACCTGTGTATGGGGGGCTACTGTGTATGGGGGGCAAAGCTGATACATAGTTATAACTCACTTATAACTGACTGCCTTCTCTCTATATTTGTATTTTATATGTAGGAGTTGCTATATTGTTTTCCTTAGGTAGTGCAGTATGAGGGTATAGCACATTTGCGTCTGATCCCGCCATTTCATCTATATAAAAGGAGTATGTTTTTTAAAAATGGGGTGTGGTAATTGGGGGCGTGGCCACAAAAGTGGGCGTGGTCAAAAATTTGCCGCGCTGCGCACGCCAAATCTTTTTGTCCCTCTTTTCATTTTTCAAATGCTGGGAGGTATGATTATTAACAAACACAAACAGTGCCAGGGAAAGTGTGAAAAAACATCATTAGATTAAATCACATTAATACATTAAAAAAACTATGATAAAAGAATGTGTGATTGGAAAAAGAAAAATTGATAGCAAGACAAAGGTATCCCAAAGAGGACTACTGATTACTGTGTAATCCCTAGGGGTACCAAGTGAGAGAAGGCAGGTACCCTAGGGCTGCAGTCTCAATGGTATTATCATGAATCCCCATTACTGTAGAAAAAAAACCATGGGCACTTGTCACTTGTGGAGTTTGTTTCCATTTTCATAAGTCACCACGGTTATGTGCACTGTTTGGCACCTTTTTCACAGGGGAAGGTATTTGGATTTTTGCTGCGTTCACTCTTGTTTGTTTTGTTTTTTCTCTGAGGAAGGTCACATTATGTGGCTAAAATCACTGGATCTTTTTTTGACTAAATAAATCCTTTTTTCACTGTGGATGCAACATTTCAGCCCACATTAAGGCCTTTAGGGCTCTGGCACACGGGGACTAATCTCCCCGAGTTGCCTTCCCCTGCCATCCCATCGGCGACAATGTAAGTCACCGTTGGGATGGCAGACGCGGTGGGGCGATTTCGGGAAATCGCCGAAAAAGACTCGCAAGTTTTTTTCGGCAATTTGCGTGAAATCGCGCCGCCGCATCTGCCATCCCGCCGGCGACTTACATGTGGGTAGTGTTTTGAGGGGAACCTTTTTTTAAAAGGATCAAGTGCTGTCTTGCATAAAAAGGGCATTGACTCAAGGGATGAAAACCTAATTTTGCCTCTTTACAGGTCCCTGGTAAGGCCTCACCTTGAGTATGTGCTCCAGTCCTTATCCAAGGCTATTGTGGTACTAAATTCTACAGTTAGTATTAATGTTGGTAAACATAGTTTATGTATGTGAATGTATAGATAGGTCAGTATAGGTTTGTGTGTGCTCGGTTCACTTAAAAGGGTTGAACTTGATGGACTGGCTTTTTTCAACCCTATGTGACTATGTAAGGCTCATGTAAACAGATGTCTTTTGTAATAGCCATAACACAACCTCCTCCTTTGCATCCCTCCTAGGGCGCTGACACACTGGATGCTTCATCGACCGGTGGAAAATCTGTCCCTGTTGGTAATGCTGTCTGTAAAACACATGACATGCTGCAATCCTGGGTAATTGTTTAAAAATGGCTCGTTTAGCATTTTTGAGCAAAACCCGGGATCGCCACATTTGGTTTGGTATTGCTGTCTGTAAAACACATAACATGCTGCAATCCTGGGTAATCGCTTAAAAAAGCCTCATGTAATGTGCAGGGCCACCATTGGGAGGGAGAGGGGGTACAGTTATGCCGGGCTTGGTGAAATCCTTATCAGTAGGGGGGCTTGACTACACAAATTGTGTATATGGTTACGTCAGAACTTACACAGTTTACAAAATGCCTAGAAATGTACTTACAATGCAGTGAATTAAAAAACTTGAGGAAAATTCTAAAGCTGGCCATACACGCACCGATAATATCGTAGGAACCTTGTTTCGTACGATATTCGGTGCGTGTATGGCAAGTCGGCGAGTCGACCGTTATCGCAGGAACCTGCTGATATCGGTCGAGTCGGCGATCGGGCCAGTTAAAAGGTTTTGATTGGGCACCATAGAAGGCGTCTGACCAAAATCTGCCTTCAGGGCTGAATCAGCAGAAGGAGGTAGAAATCCTATTGTTTCTACCTCCTTATCTGCCGTTTCAGCCCTGAACTGATTGTACGATCTTCGGTCGCACGAAAGATCGCAAATCACCACGTTTGTGGCCACCTTAAGACTAGAATTCTGCCGAATCTCGAACCAAATCAGAATCCTAATTAGCATGTGCTAATTAGGGGAAGGGTTAAAAGTCGATACGTGCAAATAGTTCCCCCTAAAATGTAACCGTTTCCAAATGCTAATTAGCATATTCAAATTTATGCTAATTCGGTTCGGCTAAGACCATGGATTCAGCCAAAACTGAATCCATTAAAAAGGCTGGATTTGGCCCGAATCCGGGATTCAGTGCACTTTACTTTACATTTTTTTCATTTTCAAGATATTAGTCATTTTTAAACTGCTAATGTAATTAATTCCTAACAACAGTGCCACCTTCTGGTCATAATATCTGTCTATAGTTGGAAAAAATATAAGCCTAAGCAAAGAAATGTGTTGTGATGTTGCTTTGCTTAGAAAATCAAGTTAAAAGAGCGATGTTTGTCTGATCAATTCAAAGCAGTGGCCTAAAAAACATTTTTTTACTTATACTGTACACAGTCGGCCAAAATGCCCTGCAGCTGGTGTTAGAAATTAATTATATAAGTATTTTTGTGACTCATACCTCCCAACATTTGAATTATTAATTGATGGACAAATTAGACCACATCTTGTTACTGCATCTGAGCACTCCCCCAATCTGCCCCAAATACACCCATTGTCCCACAGTACCTGCCCCTCTTTAGATCCACAATGTGGGACTGTCCTGCAAAAAACAGGACCGCTGGGAGGTTTATAAATTACATAAAGTGCAAGGGTATTCTTTCATTACAATTATGTGGTTTTGCTTTTCTCTTTTAGCTTTGTGCAAGTGAGACATCTGATTTTATCCTCAGCCTCCCACATAAACTCATCTGCTTCCCAATATTCTCTGCTTTTTTCAGGAATCTGTGTTTATAATGCAAGCAGCAGCTCAAGCAAAATGGTTTAATTTTTTCTTACATTTATGCTGCCTATAGCAATGATTTGTCATCTTTAAAATTGTTTAAAGGAGAAGGAAAGATAAAAACTAAGTCAGCTTTATCAGAAAGGTCCATGTAAATACAGCCATAAGCACTCACAGAAACGCTGTAAGAATGCTAAGAACTCCCCCCCCCCCTTAGGAATGTGTGATCTGAGCCAATCAGCAGGAAGCTTCCTCATAGTTACACACTGCACATGTACAGGGATCTTGGTCTTGGTGCAGGAGCGTGGCATTATGGGAATTTTCTTTACAGAGCTCAGCCTTTTTTTTCCTATGAGGCTTCTGATCATCTGAACAGGGGAAATATGGGGAGACTTAAGGGCACTATTGAGAGAACCAAAGGTATGCCTGCAGCTTGAGATTAACTCTTTATTAGCCTTTCCTTCTCCTTTAAAGCTTTAGATACTGCTAACCTAGAAGTGTTGTTGGTGCTTATGAGTAATTTGGTTTTCTTTAAATCTGTCAAATCAGGTATGTCTGTGTAAAAAATGTATATTTAAGTTTGGAAGTTGAGGTGTTTATGCACCTTTTGTACATAAGCCCAACTGAATGAGCTCATGTCAATATGGGGAGGGGGTATATTTTCCATTCAAGCTTGCCTTTACGTTATTTCTAAGGGCCATTACCAATTTTATAGGACATGTAGCCTTTTTACTATGTAGTGATAGGGAAAAGTAACCGTTTAGACTGCTGCCTTTGGGTATCTGCCATCCCCCTTTTGGTGATATCCCTAGGGATCACACAGTAATCAGTTGAGTCAATAGTCCTCTTTGGGGTATCTTGCTATCAATTTTTCTTTTGCAACTCCCAACACACATTTTTAAACAAGGGTTTTTACCTATTAAGTTACTTGTATTCAAATGATACTTTTTGGCATGTTAAGTAGCACAAGTCAGATTTACTAATGAACTGCATATATAGAGCACTTGCACTTTAATGATTATAGTATAATGGGACCAGTATAGGAAGCTTTTTTTACCACACCAGCAATGTCCAGCTTTTTACATGTAGTGGGCAATGTATTTCTCATATACAGTGAAACCTAAATTTTACATCCCTTGATTTTAGGTATTTGCCTCATTTTACTTGTTTTTTTTGTCCCACAAATATATAATGCATAATGCATTTCCATGATTTTATATTTAACTGGCTTTCACACCATTTTTTTCTGGTCCCCTGAAAAGCATGGATGGAAGGATGTTCTATTATATGTTCAAGGGGTAAATTAAATGAAAACAATGATATCATGTAGTGAAGTCAATGGAGTCTCTGAACAGACTGGGGTCCATAAATATCCTTTGGAGGGCTACATCTGGCCCACAGGCCTTGGACAGCCCTGAACTAGACCATTAGTGCTCACGTGATCTTGGAAATCAAGTTCATATTACTGAGCAATTCCTTTTCCTTAATACTTGTAATATTAATAAAGATATCTAGTTCGAATAAAGAAACATAGTTTAAGAATGCTATTATTTTGTAAGATTTATTTTAATTACAGCTCATACTTAATGGATGATATTACTTAAAGTGTTTTTTAAAACTTGTGAAACCTTTTAAAAAAATTATTTCTACACTAATATAACCTAAAACATAATCTGTTTTTCACACATCATAAAACTAGATAATGAGAACCAAATTAGTCAAAAATCTAATGGTTGTTCATTTATGTATTGAGAAAAATGATCCAAAGTTACATATTCATGTGTGCCAAACCATGTAAAGCTTTCAGTAACTGGTGTGGCAGCAATAATTAATTAATAATTAAATGCTGGTAACCATTGATTAATCCTGCACAACAGCTTAGAGGTGTTTTAGCCCATTTCTCCTAGCAGAACAGCCTTAACTAAGGGATGTTGATGGACTTCCTCACTGTGTGCTTCAGGTCCTTCTACAACATTTTTGTAGGATTAAAGTACAGGTATGGGACCCGTTATCCGGAATGCTTGGGACCTGGGGTTTTCCGGATAAGGGATCTTTCTGTAATTTGGATCTCCTACCTTAAGTCTACTAATAAAATTATTTAAACAGTAATTAAACCCAATAGGATTGTTTTGGACCCAATAAGGATTAATTATATCTTAGTTGGGATCAAATACAAGGTCCTGTTTTATTATTAAAGAGAAAAAGGAAATCATTTTTAAAAATGTGAATTATTTGATTAAAATGCAGTCTATGAGTGATGGCGTTTCCGTAATTTGGAACTTTCTGGATAATGGGTTTCTGGATAAGAGGTCCGACACCTGTAGTAGTTCACAGTTTAGTAAGTTTTAGAATAGCCAGTTCTTAGCAAATTTCAATTGGTCTTCTTTTCTCATAGTTTTTATATGTTTTGCCTTCTTATTCTGACAGCTTTCAAATGGGGTCACTGACGCCGCCAGCCCAAAACCTTGCTCTGTGAGGCTACAATTTTATTGTAATTGTTACTTTTATTTACATCCAGCCCTCTCCTATTCCAGTCTCTAACTCAAACCCCTGCCATGTTGCTAGAGTAAATTGTACCCTAGCAACCAGATTACTGCTCAAAATTGAGAGCTGCTGAACAAAAAGTTAAATACATTTTAAAAAACACAAATAATAAGAAATTGCAAATTTTATCAGAATAATTGTTCCAATCCACTACAGACGTTCAGGGCTGAATTGTCAGATGTGGAGGTAGAAACAAAAGGATTTCTACCTCCTTCGATTCAGCCCTGAAGGCAGATTTTGCTCAGGCGCCTTCTATGGCGCCCAATCAAAATCTTTTAACCCGCCCGATCCGCGAGTCAACCGATATCAGTAGCATCCTGTGATAACGGTCGACTCGCCAACTTGCCATACACGCACCGAATATCGTACAATATTATCAGTGCGTGTATAGCCAGCTTTCCTCTTCTTTAGGGCTCCTTTAGGTTTGGCGCACAGGTCAAAGAAAGAATAGCAACTTCATCAATGAGCCTCACATTTTCACTTTTCTTGTTCTTTCTGTGTTATTGACAATATATATATATTTTTTAACTCTAGAAAAGGCTCATCACCTCCCGTGAAAAGTTCCCATATTAAGAATTATGTATGGAAGCAGCAATATCTTCCATGTGAATAGCCAAAAGTAGTTACATTTGCTCCTGCATGATGTTCAGTGGCTCAAGTGAGAACAATGTATACATTTTTAAATCTAAGGATTTTATATTTTTTTTTAATTTTTTCTGAAAAAAAGATCACATTGTTCCATTTATTTTGGTAAAGTATAAAAAAAAATCCATTTCCCATTTCTATAAAAACTTGCCAGCTTAATTTTAATAAATCCCAGCTATTTGAGGTTTCAGAAAGTACTCGCACCCATATTCTAGTTTGCATTGTTTTGCCTTGTCTTTTCTTAAATTGAGACTAAACAGAAACTCAGTCTTTGATAACCCTCATAGAGCTGTGAATACAACTTACATTTTACACTGAGTGGGGTGCCTCCTGATATTTTGTTTTATAAATAATTTTACATGCCTTGCCTAGCTTGCCAGGATCCTTCTTGCCTAGATATTGTATTTCCTTAGCTTGCCACTTAGACTTGGTAAATATTCCTAGATTTCTCTGGGCAGGGCTGCCTAGAGATTCAGTTTTTCAGGATTATCATACAGCACATGTCACTTAATAATTATAAAAAGAAAAAAACTCAGGAAAGAGCACATCAATGGTGTACCATTTAATTAGCAGTTGATAAATACATTGTACCAAGGTTTGCTAGGTTACTAGGTATTGAGTGAATTTATCAGAATGTTATATTTATTTTAGAATGTGATTGCAAATACTATTAAGATGCTGTATTTGTTTAAACGAGACGGAAAGGCTAATAAAGAGTTAATCTTAAACTGCAGGCATACCTTCAGTTGTCGCAATAGTGCCCTTAAGTCTCCCCATATTTCACCTGTTCAGATGATCAGAAGCCAAACAGGAAGAAAAAACACAGAGCTGTGTAAAGAAAGTTTCCATAATGCCTCACTCCTGCACCGACACCCAGACCAAGTGTACATGCTCAGATTCAGTTTTTCAGGATTATCATACAGCACATGTCACTTAATAACATACCCCCCAACTGTCCCGCTTTTCGCGGGACAGTCCCGGTTTTTACAGCGCGTCCCGCTGTCTCGGATTGTTCAATGAATGTCCCGCATTCAGAATGCAGAACATTTATTAAACTATCCAGGCCAGCGGGACACGCTGGCTACAGCGGAGCGCTCCGACTCCTTCTTCTTGGGCTTCCGCTCCTTATTTGGCTCCTCGTACGGCGGCGACAGGTCCTTTTATAAGGTTGCGCCCGTGCGTACGTGTGACGTCACACGTACGCACGGGCGCAACCTTATAAAAGGACCTGTCGCCGCCTTATACGAGGAGCCGAGTAAGGAGCAGGAGCCCAAGAAGTCTATGGGGGCCGCTACGTATGAGGTACTCACTATGGGGGCAATTGGGGGGGCACTGTGTATGGGGGGGCTCTGTGTATGGGGGGCTCTGTGTAAGGAGGGCTACTGTGTATGGGGGGCTCTGTGTATGGGGGGGCTCTGTGTAAGGAGGGCTACTGTGTATGGGGGGGCTCTGTGTATGGGGGGGCTCTGTGTAAGGAGGGCTACTGTGTATGGGGGGACACTGTGTATGGGGGGGCTCTGTGTATGGGGGGCTCTGTGTAAGGAGGGCTACTGTGTATGGGGAGAACTGTGTATGGGGGGACACTGTAAGGATGGCTACTGTGTATGGGGGGGAACTGTGTATGGGGGGACACTGTGTAAGGAGGGCTACTGTGTATGGGGGGGGCTCTGTGTATGGGGGGGAACTGTGTATGGGGGGACACTGTGTAAGGAGGGCTACTGTGTATGGGGGGGGAACTGTGTATGGGGGGACACTGTGTAAGGAGGGCTACTGTGTATGGGGGGGCACTGTGTATGGGGGGGGCACTGTATGGGGGACACTGTGTAAGGAGGGCTACTGTGTATTGGGGGCACTGTATGGGGGGGCACTGTGTAAGGAGGGCTACTGTGTATTGGGGGCACTGTGTAAGGAGGGCTACTGTGTATGGGGGCACTGTGTATGGGGGCACTGTATGGGGGCACTGTATGGGGGCACTGTGTATGGGGGGCACTGTGTATGGGGGGGCACTGTGTATGGGGGCACTTTCTATGGGGGCATTGTGTATGGAGGGTACTTTCTATGGGGTGCTGTCTATTGGGCCATCGTGGGCACTATTTTAACTATTTTAAAAATGGGGTGTGGCAATTGGGGCGTGGCCTCAAAGTGGGCGTGGCCAAAAGTCTTTTTGTCCCTCTTTTCATTTTTCAAATGTTGGGAGGTATGTAATAATTGTAAAAAGAAAAAAACTCAGGAAAGAAAGAGCACATCAATGGTGTACCATTTAATTAGCAGTTGATAAATACATTGTACCAAGGTTTGCTAGGTTACTAGGTATTGAGTGAATTTATCAGAATGTTATATTTATTTTAGAATGTGATTGCAAATACTATTAAGATGCTGTATTTGTTTAAATGAAACGGAAAGGCTAATAAAGAGCAAAAGGGTACACTTTTTTTTTTTATAAAAGTCTCTGAAAATTGATCCAAAAGCTCATAAAGTAGGTGTGGAAGGGTCTAATAATCACATTGGCAAGTATGGCCCTTTTAGTGTAAATATTCCCCCAGCTCTCTTCTGTACTTTGGTGGACAATTTTTAAGGGAGACTGCAATTAAAGGAGAAGGAAAGACTAATAAAGAGTTAATCTCAAGCTGCAGGCATACCTTCAGTTGTCGCAATAGTGCCCTTAAGTCTCCCCATATTTCACCTGTTCAGATGATCAGAAGCCAAACAGGAAGAAAAAACACAGAGCTGTGTAAAGAAAGTTTCCATAATGCCTCGCTCCTGCACAGACACCCAGACCAAGTGTACATGCTCAGTTAGTAAGACTATGGGGGAGATTTACTAATCCACGAATCCTTTTTTTGCGTGACTATTTCGTTGCCGTCGTGATTTTTCCATATGGAGCGATTGTAAACACTGGAAAAACCAATCCGATTTTTTCGTGACGGCGGGTAAATTATACGAAAAAGTCGCGACAGCGATGAAAAAGTCGCGGAACATATGGAAAAGTCGCAAAAATAGCGATCATTACGAAAAAACGCATTCGGACACCTTCGGACTGTTCGTGGATTAGTAAATCTGCCCCTATGAGTCAGATTCCTGCTGATTGACTCAGATCCACATTCCTAAGGGGGGGGAGTGCGTTCTTAGCATTCTTGAGGGAGGGGGTAGCAGGAGAGGGGAGAGAGCTGCATGTCTCGGGCACAGAAAAACAGACACAACTAATCTCTTGACAGAGAAGTCAGTGCAGCATTTCTGTGAGTGCTTATGGCTGTATTTACATAGGCCTTTCTGATAAAGCTTACTTAGTTTTTACCTTACCTTTTCCTTTAATGTAAAAGAGGAAATTGAGTGAGAGCATTAAGAGCATTAGTAAGCCCCCTTCCTCTTAAATCAGGAGAGTTAGCTTAAATAGTGTGTGTACAAAAAAGTATGAAAATCGACAAAGGTACACAGATTTCTGGGCCAAACAAGGCAATACACATGTTTTATTAACTGAATGCAAGGTGTAAACCCTACAAAAAGATCCTTCTGCAATGCTTGTGTGGTTTTCCTTGCAGTCTGCTAGTAAAACTTACACAGTATTTTTTTCTGGTAAAGGTGATAACCCTACTAATTGCACTCTTTGCATTAGAAGAGCTAAATAATTGATAAACAAACAAATTTCAGATGTTAGTTACTAGGGTGGTTTTTTGCCTCTCGCTGGTGCCGCACCCTGCAGTCTGGCGTACACATTGCCTCACCAATGGGTCTGCACCGATGGTCGCACGAAAGATCGAAAATCGCCACGTGTGTGTGGCCAGCTTAACTTAAACAAGAGATATGATGGTGCTAATAGAGCAGATTTACATTAGGGTTCTCTTCTGCTTCTTTCCAGCTTTCAAAAAGGGGGCCCTGACTCTGGCAGCCAAAAAAAAACCCCCATTGCTCTGGAAGACTATACTCTTATTGCCACTGTTACTTTTACCCATATTTGCTAGGGTACATTGGACAGTAGCAGCACACACTCTGCCTGCAGTCATATAGTTGTAGCCAATAAATGAAGTTTCAGTTCCTCCTGGCAGGGGCTACCACTGCCCAGAAGGTAACAAAATGTCACAGTGAAAGACAAATGATTACAGAGGAACTGAACAGCCTGTCTCTGAGCGCTGATTTATTCCAAGCCTTAACCAACTTGTTACAATGTTTCAATTACTCTATTGCAACTGTTCCATACATACAGGAAGAGAATACAGAGGCTAAAGTACCATGACCCTAGCAAGTTTTGCTACAGATTCCGTTAACAGAATGAGTCTCCGCCTCACCCAAACCAAGAGTAAAAAACGGAGTAAAAAAAAAACTACATTTCCCTACATGCACCGCGGGCTGGGCCGGCAGCATGGAGCGGGCGTTGGTTAGAGTGGGTGGGTCATCCGTCCCTGAAGTGACGCTGGCCCTGCTTTCAATATGCTATTGGACAGGCTGAGAAGGGAATGTGGCGCAGTATACAGGGGGACGTCCCGTATGTTCCTATTTGTCAGTACGTACCCCGCGGGCCGGTGAAGGATTTAGTGCCCAGGGAGGAGGACTAAAGATGGCGAAGACTTACGACTACCTGTTCAAATTGCTGCTGATAGGGGATAGCGGGGTGGGGAAGACCTGTTTGCTCTTCAGGTTCAGCGAAGACGCCTTTAACACCACATTTATTTCCACCATAGGTAAGCACGCTCTTTGCCTGAGCTTCAGCCTCCTAGCTTCCCTGCTGTCGTATGTGTCAATGGAAAGTATGTACTCTCAGCTTCCCCATAGCTTTGCAGCCTGCAACTCTCCTGCGGGAATTTCCTTAGTTCTGTTTCTTTATATAACTGGTATGTTAATGTATGAGTTGTTGCACAGCCGGCGTCAAGTTGTCTGTTTTACCCTTTGTATCTGGCAGTGATATTTAGTTCTTGGTGGAACTTCCAATGCTGCTCCTGTCCCCACCATCATAGCCCTGTAGCTGTCCATGGTACCATGCTTGTGTCTCTACCTGTGCTAAGTAACCTGCCCCCATTGCTAAATGTCTATTAAATGCTCTTTGTACCTGTCCTTGCTGTGTTAACCTCCACAACTACTCGTGAGCACCTTGCTGCTTTGTTCCTAACACTACAGGATGCTGGCAGAATATAGCTGCCTCTGCTTTAATACCTACAATACCTGGCACTGTTTAATCTTTCCATTTTAAATGGATGTGATCATCTGCAAAATCCTATTAGTATTATTCTTTATATCTAAAAGGAACCCTTGCTATTATAATTTTCCATACTGTAGTTAATACGTAATATATTTTTTTTTACCTGTTTATTTAATAATACATTTGTCAGTTCCTCAACCTAACAATGTTGTTCTGGCTGCAACCTACACACTTGTGCTGTAAGTGACTGACAGATTTCTCCTCTAACTGGCTGATTCCTGCATGAGTCTGTAAATTGCAAAGCACTACTGACAAATAGTTGAGTGGTTTGTAGTTGGTAGAGTGGTTAGGTTGAGATGTCACACTCATAATCCATTTGTATCTCAAAAAATATAAGAAAAAAATCTAAAACTTATTTGTAAAACTTCTCAATGGCTTCTATTTAGTGTGTTTCATATTTACTAGTTTCACATTTAGTTAGGTACAAATTAAAGATAAAGTTTTAGACATAGCACCTCTTTAAATAATGGCCTGTTTAAGGTGCATTTTGCAGTTTCATTTATAAGTTACCACTCTGTTTTAGTGTGAAGTAAAGGTTGCCATTATTATTGGGCAGCATTAGCAGCTCTGTGTTTGGCCTCAGACATTAGTTATCAGGGATGCCAATGTCATCTGCAGCTATACAAATTGCTGTTGCTAAAACTGTGATTAAGTTGCTCATTGACTGCCATTTCCACCGCCATTTACTGGTTATCTAGGACAAAGGCAAAGGTAGAAAACGTGATACATCAGCCAACCATCCTTGTCTGCCATACTTAACTTATAACATGCGGCTCTACATTTCTACCTGTTCTGCCTACACACCCACCTCACTTTGCACGCATATCCATCTAACCCATCTTGGCATGTAATTGACAAGCCACTTGAATAACCTTTAGTTTCCGTTATTGTCAATGAAGCCTCTTCCTTTCCAATAACTTTGTTGAGTGGTAGTTTGATATGTTCTAGACAGCTTTGTTGGATTCTTAACTGGTATCTGTTATTTGATTCTGAATTACCCTAACAACCAGGCATCAGTTTATGTAAAACTAACCTTTAGGCTTATGTCCCACGGGGAGATTAGTCATTCATGGTTAAATCTCTGCTGCTTCTTTCCACCAGCGATTTACTTTATTGCTGGTGGAAAGGTATAACGGGGAGATTAGTCTCCCGAAGTAGCTGAGATTAACAATGGCCCATGGGCCATTGCCTTTTGGTGCCACTCAGTCTCGACTGTTACCTACTATGTGATTTATTAGGGCTTAAAGGAGAAGGAAACTTGGGGGTGCCAAAATGTTAGGCACCCCCAAGTGACTTAAATCATTTACCTTGTACCCCGGGCTGGTGCCCCTGTTAGGAGAGAACAGCACCAGCCCGGGGTAGCTGCGAGCGCTTCCCTCTTCTGCGTTGGCGCGCTGCGCATTCGCATTAGAGTGAAAAGACGAACTTTAACAAGAAAGTCGGCTTTTCACTCTAATGTGCATGAGCCGGCCCAGGGAATTCGCCACGGAAGGAGGAAGCACTCGCTACAGGTACCCCGGGCTGGTGCGGTTTTCTCCTAACAGGAACACCAGCCTGGGGTACAAGGTAAGCGATTTAAGTCACTTGGGGGTGCCTAACATTTTGGCACCCCCAAGTGACTTAGCCTTTCCTTCTCCTTTAATTGCTTTGGCTTCATGGCAGAATTTTGCAAATCAAAACAGAATATGAAAGGAAAGAATTGGAAAGATAATTAATAATAAAATAAGTATAACCCTATATAACATTCTGAAATTAGGACTAAAGCCATAAAATTACAATGAATAGAAATTCTTAATTTTACTGTTGTGTTCTGTTGTCCACAGAAGCGTTTCAGTGTTCAATCTTAAGTGTCTTGATGTTTGTTAAATTAAATGCATGTAATATTTCCTTCCTGTTAATTATAAAATATATCCGCACACATTTTTTTAAAATAAATAAGTAATTTATCACCCTCATTGTCTGTTGAAGAGGGACCAAAGGATGGAAAGAAATCTAAATGTTCATAAAGTGTTTCCTTTATCCCTGTAATTATTTAATGGACTTTTTCTGAGTAAAAGAGGCCTTAAAAGCCAGTCAGAATAGGGTGCCCAGAGGGTGTTTATAATGCAACATCCTTACAGTGATTTTACTTGATCACCACAAAGAAAAAGAGGTATTGTAAGCTTTGATTCCTTAAAAATGTATTGTTTGAAAAAGTATTAAGGGGAGCCCACCCTGCACACCAGCCTAAAGTTCCCTTTTGAGGTTAGTCAGGACTTGAGGTTAAGCAAAGGAAGCATTTGTGTATACCAGGCCTTATTGTAGGCTTCACTTTTACACTCATTAACCTGTTTAAAACGAAAAAATAGCCTCAGCCATGCACAGGTGAGAAATCAAAATAAAACCGAAAAATCATTTCATGGGAACTTATAATGATTACAAAGTTAAAAATATGTAACAAATAATAAACACGTATATATTTAAACTTGCTTCATCATACTTGCTATTTAATCCTTCTTTAAATTGTTATTAATTAATAAAATATGTTTTGTTATCCAACATTTCAGTGGCATGAAAGTAGTTTATGCATATTAAATGCACTATAGCTATATCATGAAAGGAGTATTGCGTTTGCAAATAACTATTCTCTTCCCACCAAACTACTAGAAAAATGTCAGAGAAAAAAAAAGCATGTTTCAAACATATTTGCACCACACTATTTATTTCCTGTTATTTTATGTTGCACCAACACATTTCTGCAGCTCTTTACAGAGATTACACATCATTCAGATCAATTCCTGCCCCAGAGTTTACAATCTATGATCCCTATAACATTCCCTCACACTATGGTCAATTTAGTCAAAGGGCCATTAATCTGCCTGTGTGTTTCTGAAGTGTGCGAGGAAACCAGAGTCCTTTGAAGAAACCCAAACAGACACCGACAGGGTATAAAACTCTTTTCAGATAGTATCCTGGCTGAGATTGAGCTCTGAATTCCAGCGCTGCCAGGCAGAAGTGCTACCCGCTGAGCCACTGTGCTGCCATATATACATATCTTTTTGCCATAAGCAAATTGGTCTTTTTGTCATTCTGCAGTGTATTTCCTTACGAAAGAGGCTTTCCAAAACAGCATTTTTACAACACTGCAGTGCCACCACATCATTGTGTGTTCTATACAAGCCGAAAAAGCAGTTATGTGTACGTGTGTATATATATATATATATATATATATATATATATATATATATATATATATATATATATATATATATATATAGTATATACACACACATACACATAGGTGCTAAATTGCAGAATACAATAGGAATTATTTGGCAATTTTACAGTTTGGAATATGTAAGCAAAAACATGATTTTAAAGCACCAACATATTCCTCAGGGCTGTAAGTACATGGGTATATACATGAAACATGCATATTTACACGCAAAGCAGCCAATAACCAATACAAGTATTAGTAAAGAAGGCCCTTATATTCTTTATGAAGCACCAACATATTTATTATTGCTGCAGTAAGGATACATATGCCTAATTTTAATGCATCTGTAAACATAGGATTGTTTGCCTGTATTTTATGTTCTCCCCACAGAGACTGATGTGTGAACTGGTACATTCAGAACAGACCTGTTCCTCTTTGGTAACACCCACCTTCCTGTTTCCTTAAAGCTAAGGGTTTGAAATGTACTTCCCTTGTGTATTTTCTGCTGACCGGTTTTCCCTTCCTGCCTATTAATAATCTGTATGCCAACAGCATAATAGACCCTCTGGTTGCAGTTTTTTTTCTAAAACAGGCCAAATCCTAGTAGCCATGTGACCCCATATACCAAAATATTGCTGCTGTTGCCTTGAGCTGAGGATTCATTGTATATTTTGTCAAATATGTGCCTTGTTGCTTGACAAAAAATGTTATTGTTTCTTGTAACTGCACCCAGTCTATTAACCATGCAATTAATATAGATTAAACTGATTCATGGGTTCATTATTGGGAAATAATGCCATGCCAAGTTTTCTTCTTTGCAAAATATATTAATACATTACATGTTTCTCCCAAGGGCTCCCTGCAAAGGCACCTCAGAGAAGTCTCCCTGGTAGGGTTGCTACCTGGCCAATAAGTGTTTATGTTAATAGGTAGTGATAAATGAAATTTTCTGGCAAGCATGGATTCCCTGCAAATTTATGCATTTCACCATTGGAGGATTTTTTCATGAAATGGACGCAAAATTTTGCCATGTCAAAAACTATTCTCCATGTTTCACAAATTTTTCACCATTTAGTGAAAGATAGGAGATGAGATAAGGTTTGTCATTTTTTATACTCACAAATTATATAAAGCTATACAGGCTTTTCCTGGTGAGTAGAACATGGTATTCAATCATAAATCCACAATTCTAATGAAGAATTGGCCAAAAAATGGTTCACTCTTCCATTAGAGCTTCTGGATAAATTTTCCCCTTTGCATCGACTTATACTTAGCCGTCAAGGTAAATGAACCCCTCTCCCATATAATAAAATCACAGTAGGAACATAAATATAACAGAGTTCTGGTAATCTCTCCTTTTAATTGAATCACCTTTCAAAATGTGGCATATGGCACCTTCATTTATACAAATAAAAATGATTCAATTACTTTGCACATAGTTTATAAATAACATGTCATTACTTTCTGGGGAAGTTGCATTTATATGAAAGAGGGAGGGGAATTAAATAGAACATGCAATATATTTAAGAATAAATCTACTTCTCCAAAGTGATACATACACAATTATTTCTATGTCATGCCCTGGACTCGATTCTACCCCCCACACACCCATGGGGAGCTACTGGGGGCATCTTTAGAGGCACAGATCTTCCCAGCTAAAGGACATTGGTTGCCTCGGACTGGTAGAGAAGCCCAAAACATAATATGACAACATTTTTACCCCACTGCTTTTTTTTTTCTTTCAAACAACTGACCTATAAATAACTACTAGTTATTAGGCCAAAAGCAAACTTTTGGCTTGTTTGAAATTATTAAATATGCGTACATATTTGCATAATTATAATGGAAGGAGCCATAAAGTATGCCATGGATCTGTGATACAAATTATCCTATTAAATGGGTGTTTTTTTTTTTGTAGAGAAGATTATACTAGCAGGTTAATGTGTTTGGGACTGCAGGAAGTGGTCTCTTGTCTCTTTGCAGGCTGTGACGCACGCAGCCATTTCCTGCCTCAGCAAAAGAATAACGTAGGTCAGTGCACGTACAATTAATGTTTTATTTTATACGTATCTATATTTTTAGGCATTGACTTCAAGATCCGAACTATAGAATTAGATGGCAAGAAGATAAAGCTTCAGATTTGGTATGTTGAATTGTAAGATCAAGGAGTTGATTTAGGTGACATAGTAAAATATTGACATTTACTACACACATTCCTGTTGAGCCTAATCCTCTCAGGCCACTAAACATTATTTTTATGGTTGTTTTCAGGGATACAGCAGGACAGGAAAGATTCCGTACAATCACTACAGCATATTACAGAGGGGCAATGGTAAATATGCAACAGTCTGTTTAGTTAATATTACAATATTAATTTTCAATACCATGAAAAGTATATTTGCCTAGTATGTTCCACAGACCACATATGCCCTCCTCTTTATTCACTCCTAACTTATAATATTAAATATAAACCGGTATAAAAAGTAGTATCTTGCTTACAGTATATACTTATCTTGCAGTTTATTTTATGCTATCAGTTGTCTGAGCCAGCAGATTTATTCAGTGCTGTAACTGATAGAGATAACATACCTCTGCATGTGGCAGTTTCTCTTTCAGTGTTGCATTGTAATGGTGGCCCTGCTTCTGTGAGAAAATGAAATTGCAAAGGCTTTCTCAAGAACTAACCAAACAATGAAACAATTGTAATATTAAGCATGCAGTAATCCTTCGCATTAGCCAATGAAGCTGACCTGTCAAACACACATTCAGTTATTACACCAGAAAAATCATTAGGAACAGGATGGAAAAAAACAGTTGAGCTTGGTTGAAAGCAGTGATCCCCAGTGGCTTGGGGGCAACATGTTGCTCACCAACCCTTTGGATGTTGCTCTCAGTGCCCCAAAACCAGGTAGGTAGTTTTGAATTCCTGACTTGATGGCAAGTTTTGGGTGAATAAACAAGATTTACTACCAAATAAAGGTTCCAGTAAATTTTGCCTTGTTTAGAGCGTAAAATACGAACCATTGATATAAGTAACATTCCTGCTTTCTTCCTCAGGGCATTATGCTGGTTTATGATATCACCAATGAAAAATCATTTGACAACATAAAAAATTGGATAAGAAACATTGAAGAAGTAAGTGTAAGCTGGATAAGTGTGTGTGTGGTTGCAGTCTTTTCCACTTTTGTTTTTATCCTTTGCCTGTATTTTTGGGATCTCAAATGCCTGTAGTATAAATTCTGTTGTAAATCAATGGGGCCACAAATCCTTTCACCATCCAATTTTTACTTAGGGGGTCATTTCCTAAGACACGAACGCTCGAAGCGTTCATTCGCCGAATTTTCCGTGTCTTGCGCAACTTTTTCATACGCTTGCGCAAGAAAATCGGAAAGGTTTTCCCGCTGTTTACAATCGTTTGGTACGAAAATTTTATGACTTTTGGATCGCCAATATGACATTTTCGTGACTAATACGTTTTTGTCGTAAGCATTTTCGTGATATTTGCGATCTTCAGAAATTTTCGTGTCCAATCCGAATTTGTCCCATTCGAACTCGCATTTTCGTGAATGTGCCCCTTAGTGTTAGTTCCTAACATCGTTCTCAACAATCTCCCCAGCACGCCTCCTCTGATGTAGAAAGGATGATTCTGGGAAATAAATGTGACATGAATGACAAGAGACAAGTATCAAGAGAAAAAGGAGAAAAGGTAATTGTAAATGTGTTGTAGAAGCTGCTAACTCAGGGTACAATGCTGCTCTTCTTTGTAAATGGGGTGACCGTCACTTTCAAGTTTTTCATTTTTCTCTCTGTCATTATAGCTTGCTATTGATTATGGGATCAAGTTCCTTGAGACCAGTGCAAAGTCCAGTATCAATGTGGAGGAGGTAGGTAAAGGCAAGATTAATAGTGTATTTTGCACATAGGTGCATATTTACTAAAATGAGAATTTTCTACTCGTCTATCTCGCCAAAGTTTGCATAAATACATCTCTTTTTACAGTGACATTGCATATTTAAATCAAAATTATACCATTGTGAATGTAATGTGCCAATATTTTGCTGGTATACATACTTTTTCCCAAACAGTTGTAAACATGCTCCATTGTGTGAGCCAATATCCTCCATATTTTTGGACCTGATTAAAAAATATAAGAGATAATAAAACAGAGCTAGTTGGTTTTATAATTCTACCATTTTAAAATGAATGTACTCCTCCATGATTTGCATGTGGGTCTTGGCTGTCCAGCAGCATTGTCTTTCCAAAACCACTGTATTGAGCTTTGCGTTAGCCGATGCTCCCTGTTAGTAAATGCTGGAGGTGACTAAAAATGCAGCGTAAATTCCTCCCACATCACATCTAATTATGTTTTTAGTGAATTTGCAGTGTGATAGCTTTGGTCTAAACTTATGCTATCCACAAAATGCAAAGTGATATTTTATCTTAACCCCACCCTTGGACAACTTAAACCACTACAATAAAAGGCTTTTTTTGTGAAAAAGTCACCTAGCACAAACAGTAGTAGCATCTGTATCTATCAATGCACCGTGGAGACAGAACCTCCTTTCTCCCTCTGCTAAAATCACCTGTGCAGTGCTCTGGCAAGGTCCTACCGCCACAGCGAGCCTAACTGAAAACCTTCTGTTGGGCTTGTCCCCATCATACCTTTCTAATTATTGCTTATTAGATAATAAAACATGGAAAATTAATCAAATAAAGTCATAAAATATATATATATATGCAAAAAAAATAAATAGACTCCTTTATTGAAATACATTAGTATTTAAACATAATAAAGCAAGGCAAACTTACCACTAGGTTACCTGTCAAGCCAAACAGTTCATTGCTAGAGAACTGGATGAGTACAGAAAACCAAAGCAAACGGAATATTTCATAAAAACCAAAAGCCAATAATGTAAGCCCTCAGCAACTTGATTACCCACTTAACCCCCAAGGGTATTCATCTCTTACCATCACTTTACAAACCAACAGGAACTTTACTGCCTCACTGGTTACCCTCACCTTTTGTCTCAATCACTCTCCCTCTTAGAATGTAAGCTTTTGTGAGCAGGGTCTTCCCCTATTGTGAAAACATATGTATCACATAATGACCCGAAGGAGCCATGCTAGGCAGGTTCAGACTGCTATGTGATGCCTATGTTCTTTGGGTAGGAAGGTAACTTTAGGTTAACTTTTTGTTACCCATGCAGGTGGGCAACAAAACATCCTGCTTGCCTGGGCCCGAAGAGTTTTATTACAAACACTCACTCATACTCTTGCTGTCCCTTTCTGTTTTTAATGTGTATGTACTGAAACATGCAAACCTAACATAATTTGTTTTTATTCAGGCTTTTTTCACACTGGCAAGAGACATCATGACAAAACTCAACAGAAAAATGGTTTGTATGACATTCGCAAAAGCAGTGTTTGTGTAGCAACCATAGGGAGTTATTTATCTTTTGCAATACACCAGGAAAAACTTTTTTCTTATTATAAGGCTAAGGTTAACTTTGATGTATAGGGTACAACGTATGCTGTACCATGTGGATTTATAGTGTTGAAATCAGAGATAAAAGTGCTTTATGAACTGTGGAAAGCTATGAATAAAAATGCTCCTGTAAGTTATAATCTTCCCACTCTTCTCTTTCTAATGTTCCAGAATGAAAGCATCTCTCCGGGTGGAGGAGGTCCTGTAAAAATAACTGAGAAGTCTTCTAAGAAAAGCAGCTTTTTCCGTTGTGTGTTGCTTTGATGAACTTAAGCACAAGAGAGAGACAGACTGTGGCACACCTGATCTATCGGCTCCATGCTTAGCACAGGTGTTGCAAAGGCCTCTTTGGGGAACTCCTGTTTGCTGGAAGTGCTAAATATGAGAGCGTTGTCCACATTGGTTTCTGGAGTGGAAGTTTATTAGAGAAGGGTGCACTTCATATTCCGTCCATCTGAAACTCAACCAGAAAAAGTGAAAAAATACTTTTTTGTATGTCCTTAAAGGATGTTTCCCTTCAATAACTTTTTTTGCTTTTTTTTTTTTTGTTTACACTATACCTCGTTACAGACTAAGCATTGTTAGTGCAAATAAGTATTATGCCTATAAGTTGAGTCATAAGCCATGGGTGTCACTTTTGGGGGTAAACCTTTGGATTATTTTAATTTGGTGACCAGCAGAGGATGTATTTCAATTTGAGAGTATCTGTAAATTTAATGTGATAATCTGCTGAAAGTTAGACAGTGCATAACAGACATTGGTATTAACTTATTGTTGAAAATATGGAGAAAGTAAAATCAGGGTCCACTTAGTAGGGAGTGTAGCTTGTAACAGGTTTTTTATTCTTCTGCACAATAATGTATCAGGAAGATGCATTTTATTAGGTAATATCAGTCTTTTCTTGGAGAAGTACCATATTATAAATTGAGTTACACTGGTATGCGAAACTCTGAACTGGATCCATCTCTATGCTTGGCTTAATATGATACAAGAACAATCTGATTTATAAATATAGCTGCAGTGCAATTCACCCAAAAACTAGAATGAGCAGTTCAATTTATATTGTGTTTACATACTAAGTATTTTGCAGTGTTGTTGAACTGTGCATTTGCTAGGGAAATCTTGCTTTAACACATAGCTTTGTTTTTTTCTGAACTAATGTTAGGAAATTGTGTTTCTCTGCTTTTGTAAGTTGACCTGATGGCCTCATGCCATACATTTGCACCACTGCTGACTAAATCTTCCATTGCCTGTACAATATATTACCCATACCAGGCGGCTACCCTGTTGCTCTCTCTTCAACTCTAGCATATACATATTTTAGGAAATATAGAAAGAAAGGGTTATCATAAAACATGTTGGACTTTAATCCCTTGGTTTTATATTTATATTTTTTAGTGAATTTTATGTAGTAATGAGGCAGTTGTATGGATGTAGCCCTTTAAAGCTGTGAAAATAGTGCTTCTTTTTTAGTTTGCCACTTAACTTCATGTAGAGAAGTTATTCACTACCACCCACAGAGAAGTACATTAAAGTATATTCATTAATTGGAAAGTATAGGGAAGTAATTTACTCAGTTGCTTGAACTACACTTTTCTAATGTTCAGAATTCACCTGCAGATGGTTATAGGGTTAAGTGAACAGTTTGTTACCATTTGGCTCTGAAGGTTTTCCCTTTAAACATATGGTTTAGGTGTTTTCTATATTTGTTTTAATGTATTTTTTATGTTATGTTCTACCACTTGTAGTTGTCTTCAGGGCCAGTCAGCTTTTATTATTTCCACTATAAGCCCAAGACACCTATTAGATATAATACTGTATGGATCTAATTTCTGTGAGAGTGAGCTTTTAATGTCAGTTTCTCTGGTGGGCCATAGGAGGATCAGTCCAACACTGGTTGTCATGAAATGTGAATGTCCTAATGTAGGAGCTCTCCCCTCTGCCCTGCGTTAGACATTACATTACCTGCAGCATACATATTTGCTCTTGAACATTGTATTTGGAAATTGTCTATGTCCTTAGTGTATCAGAATTGCACATTATATAAAGCCTTAAAAGAGGTGACTAAATTGAATGCAGCTGAAATGTATAATGCCATTGCCAGCATGCTTTGATAGCTTTTTTGCTGAATACAGTAATCCCACCTTTTGCATTGTCTTAAAGTAATTAATGAGTATAGACTGGAGATAATTCTGCCACTGTATGTATTAATACATGGTTGGTATCAGAAATGACTGCATGTTGCACTCACATGTGGCATAGATTATGGGACTGAGGCAGAATTTTTAGTTCTACTGTATCCCTTTCCCCAACATAAAGCCATTAAAAATATTTTTTTGGGGAGAGCAGCAGCTAATGCACTGTAGTCTGAGAACTTTGTTGTAAAAGATTCAATAATGGGAATAAATGTTAAATCTTGGCACTTTCTACAGAATAAGCAGAGTTTGTTTTTACCACTGGATCAAGATTAGGAAACGGTGTAGGGGGTTAAGAATGAATGTAAATTCCCAGCACCATTCTGTAATGGAATGAAATGCATTCATGTTTAGTCCATATGTGGTGATTCAGCCAGCAGATTTACATATTGTGGTAAGTGCTTCTTGATGCAACAGAGCTTGCACTGTATAGAAGTCTCCCATTCATGCATGATAACAAAGTATTTAACTTTATTATTTTAATATTGTTTATATAGTGTATTGTTTTATTTTATAACTGTAAGCTAAAATTGTTTGTTCGGTTTGCTTTTTTTTCTTGTTTGCGAAAATTCCAAATTTAAGTTTCGTCATTGGAATGAACTTTTTACCACTGCCTGCTTATTTTTCTTTTTACAATAGCAGTGGAGCAGTTTTAAAGGGAAATGGACTTGAATTTTGAGCCATCTTTCATTTTAAGGTTCTTGCAGATGAGCAGTTAAACCAGTGTAGGCATGCAGTGGCTATTTGTGCATTCCAGCCCATGTGAGTGCAGGACTTCATTGATCTATGGATTTATGGAACTGTACCGATAGGAGCACGTGTAAACACCAAATGCAGTTAATGAATGTCTAGTTTGAAGTAGTTTAGAGCAAATTTCAGCTCAAGATGCATAGTCATGCATTTCAGAGCTGACAGCCACTCCTTGTGCCTGCACCTGGGCCAACACAGTGGCTCTGGTTGCAGACACAGAAGCTGATTCAAGTGTAGGGGCAGATTCTCGGCTTGTGATTATCCACAGGCTGAGAATCCTCCACGTGAGCCATAAGCCTAAGCATTTACATGTGCTCCCATCAGTCAGTTGAGCAGTTAACTCCTGTGTTGCCATGCAGCAGAACACACCTGAATGAAGCATAAAATGCCATTTGTAAGAGCCACAGGTGTACTTTCTACCAATGACTGGCCTGGTGCCTTGAAAATTAGCTGTAAACATGCTTTTCTCTTAAATGTATAGACGTTTCAATTCCAAAGAGGCAAAACTGCTGCATGCCTAATTTAAAACTGGCCATACACGCACTGATGATATCGTATGAAACCTCATTTCGTACAATATTCGGTGCGTGTATGGCAAGTCGGCGAGGCAACCAATAACGCAGAAGACTGTGGAATATCAGTTGACTCGCCGATCGGCGGGTTAAAAGATTTTCATCAGGCTCCATTGAAGGCGCCTCAGCAAAATCTACCTTCAGGGCTGAATCAGCAGAAGGAGGTATAAATCCTATTGTTTGTACCTCCATATTTGACGAATCAGCCCTGAACGTCTGTGAAGGGTGGAAACGATATTTCTGCGACTGATGGTTGCACGAAAGATCGAAAATCGTGTGTGGCAACCTAAAGTTTAAAAGCTTTGAGTTTATAATGGACTTAATTCCTAATCCTGTCCGTAGAATGAAAAATTTTGATTGCAGACTTTACTAATTGGGATTTTTATTTTTACTTAAACCAAGATGTCTTATAGAGGGAAAATTCAAATGGCTTTCAAACTTGCTTTTGTGGCTCCAAAGCTGACAGGTTATTTTTTTAAAAAAAGTATATGGTTTTGTTTTTATTTGCTTTTAAAATGTCAATATTGCACTTTCTGGTTTTGTTTGGTATTCCCATATTCCACAACCAATGGTGGTGATGTCAATTAATCATGTAAATCAGTGTCTTTTTATTAAATACATTTTCTGCGACCTGTGGCCCAGATTATTTCTTCATATAGTTCCTGTCTAGTTGATAAAATAGTAAATATGAGAATAGAAAATCACCATTTTGTCTGGCTCTGCTGTTATATAAGTAACACCTCAATCTCATCTACTCAGCAGTGTATTATTGGTAAATAAATGATACTTGTCAAATGCCAAAGTTATATTGGATTTTTCCTGTCTATTCAAACCTTTACCTGTAACAACAGATTTTTCAGGTTACAATAAAACCTAATTTTGTTCACAATATTTCAAAGCTGCAGTATAGCTAGAAACATTTAATGACCCAAAACTGAAAAATCACATATCGCTCTCTCCACCTTCCAGCTGACCTGTTTCCCAGCAAAGAAGCACAAGTGTATAGCACAGATCATCCACTTCTGTTCCAGAACAAGGCTGTGTTCCTTCTAAGTTTAGTGTGCTCTTTTTCTTCTCTGCCTGACAAGTTTGTCGGAGAAGTCTACACTGTACCTTGTATTTATTTGTGTTTATTGTTATACTTTGTATTTATCTATTATCTTAATAACCCCCTGTTTGTATTAATCTATTCTACTGTACAGCACTGTGTACATAAGTAGCGCTTTCTAAATAAAGATATACATACATACACTGTGTGTGCCTGAAGAGGCCTGTGGACTTTATAAGCCTGTCAGTAGTACAAAGAGGCAAGCCCAGATGGAGAGGAAATTTTAGTTGGCTTACTTGTCAGGGAAACAGTGGTTGGGAGAGAGGCTCTGGAGAGATGTTAAGCAAGCCAAACACACAGAATTTGGATATACATCCAATATATTGTAACTACATGAGGTTTTCGGTATTAAGAGAATACATTACTCCTTTAAATTGAGCAGATGTTAACCGAGTACAAGAAGCACATAGAAAGTGCATTGACAGAGTCACTGACACTCTGGGACTTCAAAAAGAGCTGTCGACCCAAACCTGTCTAGCAATTTAAAATGTCTAAAAAAACAAAACACAAATCTTTTATCAACCATTAAAAATATAAAATGAATGTAAAATGCTAAAGTGCTCTAAGTTTCCATTGATTCATTTTTGTGGGGTTTGATGCCCTTTAACATTGACAAACTTATTGCAGATTACCCAAATGAAAGAACTTGCCCAATTGGTATGTTTATTGCACATATGTGGTTTTGGAATTCTTTTAAACTTGTAAATTAGTAAAAAAAAAAGTAAATTTATGGTTCATGCTTATTTATGTAGATTACTACTGTTTACACTATGCTACAAGCAAATTGAGTATCCTAGGATGTTTTAATTACCATAGAATAGGATAATGGATAGTTATTTTAAATGAGCAGAAGATGGAGCAAGAATGAGCACTATGATATGTTGTTTAATAAAGACAGAATTTTCATACTATTATGTTACAGGTGTGCTTTCTATTTCCCCCCAGTCATTTGTCCTTAGTAAATTAGCATTATTAGAAATGAACATCAAATCATACAATAATAAGTAGTATTTAAAGTGGTTGTAATCCCAAATATTAAGCTTTGAATAAGGAAACCATTTGAATCTAAGCAACATTCCATTTTAACCAATGTTCAATGATTGAGTTATTTGTAAAAGTATTTTCTATTGAAAACAGCATTGGTCTCCCCTTCAACAAAGACTCCAGTGTCATGCATATTTGTATGATTTCTTTCTGTGAGGCATTTCAATAGAAATTACATTTACATATAAATTAATCATGATTAATGTATAATGGAAAGTTGCATAGCCTAAAGAGCAAATTTAATGTGGTCCTTATCTAAAGTCTTTGTAGGAGATCAGCCTGATTGGGCCACCTCATCAAACAAGCACTCTTCCCATGTATGGCCTGTTTGCTGCACATATGTGGGTTTACAACCCCTTTAAAAATATATGCAAAATGGCAGTACCAGTGTTCTGTGCAAAATACAATCCTATTCCTGCATTAAAAGACATGTTAGCTTCCCTTGAAGGCATGTGAAGTCACTTGAAATTCAGCTGAACTCTGATTTATTACAATTTTGAGATGTTAATCTGGGTAACTGTTTCTAGTAAAGCTCTGGTCGCAGGTGGTGTATGAGATGAAACTGAAAACTAAAGCCTAGAATCTTTTTTTTCTTTTTTTCTTTGAGAGTTTACCAGCAGCACCATTACTATCATCTTCTTGGAGGTTCTGTAACAATCTTTCTCCCTATTTAAAACAGTTCCATAAGGTGAGTACCCTAATGGAACTGCCTAAAATTCATACCCAATTGCAGGGGATGGTGATTTTGTAATTGATTGAAATGCAAACCAGCTTGCAGCCAATCACAAGCAGGTCTTGGGTTTTTGTCAGCCATCCTGTTGGTATGAAAAGGTAAAATGGTACCATATCCTCTTCCGTGAATAATCTACCCCCTATTGTAAAAAATAAGGAAATAAGTCACTAAGAAGTTTTATGACCATTTTATACAGGTCATAGAATGCTGGGGTGACTTCTAATTTCCTTATATTTTTTTTTTTGAAACCAGGAAATTTAAAAAGTAACATCAGAACATAGGACTTAACAAAAAAGGTCACGAATATATGCAATATGTATCGGGATCTAAATAAGTAGAGAAAATACATGGACAAAACAAAGAATCTGTCCTTCATTTGTAAATGTAACATTTCTTAGAGGTTACAGTTCTATTTTTTTTTTAATATTTTTATTTTTTCAAATTTTCAAAGCATATAAAAGCATTGTTTGTTACATATATAGTTGCATCAATAATTATATAAAGAAAAAAAAAAAAACAATTGCGATGTCTATCTTGTATTTCCCATTTTTATACAAACTAATAGTTTGACGGGGGCCTCGCCCCTTTAACTTATTTTCCACAGTTCCCACGTTATTATCACTTTTGTTAAACATTCTAGACTGTAATAAGATTCCTTATCGTTTACAGTTTGATTTAACACTAATAACAACAGTAACTATAAACTTAGGTATGGGGGTACAATATTCTGGAAAAGTTTGATCTCTCTTTCAACCTTAGTCGCTATTGCCTTACTCATATTGTAAGGAGGTGCATGGGTAATGTATCATGATACCTGTATTTTATCCAGGGTTCCCAGACTGTCTGGAAAATTTTGAGTCTATCCATGTCTATGGTTGAGAGTTTCTCATTAATAAAAATCCAGTCAACCTTATTTTTAAATAAAGTGAAATTTATGGATGGGGACTTCCAAGATTTCGCAATTGTCTGTCTTGCGGCTAAGAACATGTGATTCAGAAGCTTTTGTTTATTTTTAGGGATTTTGCCCGAGGGTAGTCCCATTAATGCTTCGTATGGGTTCTTTCGTAAGTTCAGATGTAGAACCGAGAAGATTAAATTATACACTCTCACCCAATATCTGACCACTTTGGGGCAGTGCCACCATATATGGCCCATCGTGCCTGGGGCAGAACAGCCTCTGAAACAGTGATCACTTGTGTTGTGATATATTCTCGCTAGCCTAGCTGGGGTTAGATACCACCTAAATAGTACCTTATATCCAGCTTCAGATATGATTGTATTTGGTGAGCTATGTTTGAAATTTTCCCATAATAGAGACCATTGTGCGTCTGTAAGGCTTACCCCCAGGTCATTTAATTTCCTTATATTTAACGGGGGGGGGGCATAGTTACATAGTTACATAGGGTTGAAAAAAGACCAGTGTCCATCAAGTTCAACCCATCCAAGTAAACCCAGCACACTTAACCCACACCTACCAATCAATACACTCACAAACATACACTATATATACAACCACTAGTACTAACTGTAGATATTAGTATCACAATAGCCTTGGATATTCTGATTGATCAAGAACTCATCCAGGCCCCTCTTAAAGGCATTAACAGAATCTGCCATTACCACATCACTAGGAAGGGCATTCCATAACCTCACTGCCCTCACCGTGAAAAACCACCTACGCTGCTTCAAATGGAAGCTCCGTTCCTCTAATCTAAAGGGGTGACCTCTGGTGCGCTGATTGTTTTTATAGGAAAAAAGAACACCCCCCATCTGCCTATATTCCCCTCTAATGTACTTGTACAGAGTAATCATGTCCCCTCGCAAGCGCCTCTTTTCCAGAGAAAACAACCCCAACCTCGACAGTCTCACATCATAGTTATTTATTATAATGCACAATTCAAATCATGTAACAAATATCACTAAGCACCAATTATAACAAATAACATCACCTTATAATAAGCACCATAATAATAAGCACCATTTATGATATAATTTACTGGATATTCATGATTTGTGTATTACATATATAAATAATATGTGTCAAACCAAAGATTTGACTGCATACTGAACTCTACATTCTTATTCAGATTTAAGAAAAATAAAATAAATGCATCAATTCTGAACATAGCTTTAATTTCATGACTTTATGGGTCAGTATTCAGGTTAGGTGAACAGTTATGATTTGGCCAAGTCTGAATTGGCTGCATTCTGAAGTTAACCCCAGATGTAGGATGCATTAAATTGAGATTAAAGGGGTGTTGGGATGAGATTGAAAGAAACCAACAGTGTCCGGGGAACAAGGGGTAAGATACCTTGGTAGCAGGACTTAAAGGAGAAGAAAAGGTTTAAACTAAGTAAGCTTTATGAGAAAGGTCTATGTAAAAAGAGCCATAAACACTTACAGAACTGCTGCTCTGAGTCCTTCGTGAATCACCACATTTCTTTCCTTCTATTCTGTATACATGATCTTCTGTGTCAGACTTCCTTTTCTTGGCAAAATCATTTAGGGAGTGGCACATGCCTGCTCAGTTTTCTCCTCTCCCATCCCTGCTGTAATCTGAGCCCAGAACACAGAGATGTAGGTATGCAAGTTAAAATGGTAGCTGCTATCTCACACAGAGGGAGCTCCTAGGGCGGTTTACTTTTTTGTTAAAGCTTTCTGCAGAATAAATATAGCGTTCTAGCTTGTACTTTTGTGACTAATCTATTGGCAATAAAATGCCTCAGTAGCTTTCCTTCTTTTATAAGTGTGGGCAGACTAATAGGAAATTACAGCCAGTGCCATACCAGCTAGGAATATGAAATATGGCCGTGTGGCAACCTACATGTGATTGAGCTGGTTTGTTACATTTAATTATTTTAGGATAACTTTTTTAAAAAGATGCTAAATCTCAAACTCTAGCAGAAAATGGCTTCCTGGGCACTGATTATTTTATTTGTCTCTCCAAAACAAGGTTACATTCCTAAGCCTGATTTATAACCGATACTGCTGTAGGCAGTTATGATGACAGCCATAGCCTGAGGAACATATCCCAACAAATAAATGGAATAGAGGGCCATGATGTATGTACCATTTCAGTTTATCTAAGAAACAAGTCAGCCCCCATTTGTCCTGAGCGTTTATTATCCTCTATTGTGGCCGCCACATTCGATATTTAAATTAGTCAAACATGGCGCCACTTAACTAAATGTGCATGCGCGAATCTTGTCCCTCCCCCTAGACGCAAGCGCTCCTGCTTGTGAGATTGAGTAGCTGGTCTTAGTCTGGGTGCAGGAGTGAGGCATTATGGGAATCTTCTTTACAGAGTGTTATATGGGGAGACTTAAGGGCAGTATTGAGAGAACTGAAGGTATGCCTGCAGCTTGAGATTAACCCTTTATTAGCCTTTCCTTCTCCTTTAAGGTTTAGGGGCCAAAGTTCCAACGAATGTGTGTGCAGCCAATTCATGAACCACCATTTATCACCCATACAAATGATTTTATGGCTTTGATTCTTCAGGTCAGAATAATAAAAAATTACTTTATTTATGATATATAGAATAACTAGGATTTCCCCAAATAAAACAAACTTTTTAAGAGAAAAACAATTTGAAGCCTTTCTTAAAACAGTATCCGAATGAAAAGAAACTACACTCTAAATGATTTTTTAAAAAATACACAATTAGCTAAATTAAGCTAATGACCCTCCATTTGTTTTGGACTATATTACACCACTGCCCTCCTTGGTTTAAAGTTCCAGTTCCATGTATTGGGCATTTACTTGGGAAATATGTCCATGTTTCATTTGATCCCTGGGACATACATCCATGTTCAGCAGTTGCCGATTAGCAGCAAAGAGGTTAAAGATTCAAATAAACATATTGGCAACATAATCTTGCTGTGCATCAGCTCATCCTGCTGTATGCAAGTGTTATAGATGCAATATTTTGCAGTAAGTGGAAATAAAATCCCTGTCATTGGTTTAGTGATCCATTTCCCAAGTCAACAGTGGAATGCATTAGCCCAACCACCAGACCATGGTTTGCCAACTTTTTCCATCACCCTTTGAACTTTGCCCCAGAAGTACTCAGGGTTCATGTATCTTGGTGCACATTAGAAAAGATGGTTACAATCCTTTCACCGCAGGCTTATCTGGTGTCTGGAACTTGTCATACTTTGGAGGTGTTTTCTTCCACCCCTGCAGCTGCCGTGTATGCAATATTCCTACTATCACTGGACTTTTTGCTCCTGTAAAAACATGAATGTATGTTGTAAAAGCTATTCCTACTGCGCACCACCATTTTTATTCAGAATAAAGGTTAATAAACAAGTAACATGTACACCATTAAGTTCACACCAAGGCAGGTTCGCACATTTAAACAACTATTTATTGTATATCACCCTTTTGTGCCCAGTTGTGATATCCCTTTCCGATTGCCAATCTACTTACAGACCCCCTTGGGTTTATATGGAATCCAGTTGGGATATCACAACTGGGCACAAAAGGGTGATATAAGTAAAAGTCATCACTGGTGTTAAAAAGCACATGAGAGTGCACATTGTGAAGCAATAACAGTATTACACTATTTCTTTTTTTTCTTTTCTTTTTTTCCTCATAAGACCTCATCGCTAAGTCTAATGCAGAAGAGGGCACTTTGGAGTATTTTATTGAACTGTATTTGGCCTGGGACACGAGGTATCTGAAGTGAGGAGCATACACTGAAAATTGCACTTATTTATTTATATTTGTAAAAATTCTATAGAAATTTGCAAGCTTTTATATGGCAAATTTTTACATTCAAGTTTTGCGTTTTTTTGCATTTAATAAATAACAGACATTTGAGGTTTTCGAACCGTAATTCAAATTTGAGTTTTTTTAGTGTTGGATGGGAGACCCTATCTATATAGCATGCAGTCACCGGAATGAACGCTGACTTGGTTGTGGCAACCTCTTCTATACCCATTACACGCTCTCGTGGTCAGGGTCTGTATTGCAGGGACTGCATTCATTAACACTACTGCCACCTAATGGCCATTCAGAAAAACTAACATATTATATTAACTTATTATCAACTCTTACCCAACCCTACATAGAAAGCATCAACTCACCTGCCTTACAGATAAACTTTTCTAAACAGTGATCATCATAAAATTCTGTATGGGATCCCAAAGGCCTCCTAATGTATAATCTGATTACAAGGAGGCTTACTGGTACCTTGGTCTAGTAGTTAAAGTGCTGTGTTTCATTATCTTGGGATCTCCAAGTCACAATGAAACATTTTGAAAGGGACAGAAAGAAGGGGAATTTTGATGGACCATTCCATGGCTTACTAAGTACAAAAGGGCTACTAGTAATACTTTTTGTGTGGGTTTATACCATAACTATTCTAGTATATGTATTCCCCCATTCCAAAAACAACCCTATAGGAACATTTGAATGATACATATGCTGCATTAGTAAGTAGAATGTCTCTTACCTTCTCTTTCTACGAATCAGCAAACACGTAACTGCTATAATCACCAGTACACCAAGCAAACAGGCTAATGCAATTGTGAGAACCACACCTACAGGGCAGAAGTAAGTATTGTAAGTCAGACTCTTTGCAGACAAGGGATCTACGTTGCCTTACAAGTCCCAGTACCAGAAACTCAATCCCACTTCACCCACCTTCGCGAAAAGAGACTGATACCAGCCTGTCTCCATGTGGCTGCAGTTGTCTGTAGTTATTGGTCATCTGCACTGATTCATTACGATCAGTGGAGTATAAAGCTGTCTCCAGGGTGATCAACTGCAAAACACAGTATTGAGATACATTCCTTAATGCAGGAAACATTATTTGCACAACTCTTTCATAGCAGAAATTAAGAAATAGTTACACATTGTTTAAAAATACTGGATGATTTTGACATAAATAATTAAAAAAATATATTATAGCAAGCTTTTTCCAGTTTATGGAAGAAAGCAGCTAAAATTTGCTTTGATACTCAAGAAAAGTTTACATTATTTCCTAGAATACACAAGAATTACCCCAACATCATTTATAATCCTTCAAATGCAAACTTGTCCTTTATGACTAGAGACTTCTGAAAATTCACATACTGCCTCCATGGTTAGCCCAATAGACTTCCTGCATCTTCCCTGTTATTCCCTATGAAAAACTTGACACACTGAGGCTAAAGGATTAATGATGTAGCAGGAAAAGCCTAAAAGGTGAATCACTTGTTTACTAATGATGTACTGAAACATGGAAATATATAGAATGTAGTGTTACAGAGATCACTCATACAGCCTAATGAATAGTAAAGTAGCATTTAGTCAACTGACAAGTTTGGCAGGCAGAAAATATATATATATATATATCAGTTTGTAATTGAAGCAGGGGAATTGACCATGCATCATGTATGGGAGAACAGGATTATGTAAGCCTAAACCAGGCCACACATAAGAATTATATAGTCATATCTCACTTATGAGGATACTAATAGGCCTATATCTATGCAATGCACAAAGTGCAGTTAGAAATTCCTTTACTCACCTGCTCCTCAGATATGGTCACAGGGTTCCGGAAGACAGTCCACAACACACTTGGGTAACAAGGTGGGGTTGTTAGAGAGCCCTCGTAACGGTAATACTCATCAAGCCTTTTAGGGAGAAGTTCCTGTACATTGAATCCTGCAATCTGAACTGACTGGTCTACATGGGATCAGACAACAGTGCAAATGATGTTTTAGTTAGTTATAAAGACAATAATCATTCTCTGGATCAGCCAAAATATGTATAGCTGAACCGCAGGTAAGATACATTAGATATTAATCTGGATATTTACATCCAACAGAAGGCATTAGACCCGGAATTAATTTGCTGCAGTCTGTCTGCCAGAATGCCAAAGGGCAGTTTACTTTTCTGCAGGAAGATCCTAATAGCTTTCCACTTGTTAATTAGACCAATAACAGTTGTGCCATATAATCCTATAAACCAGGTGTTCTAAAACTTTTTGAACAGGGGGCCAGTTCACTGTCCCTCAGACTGTTGGGGGCCGGACTATAGTCCTCAAACTATGCCCCCTCCCCTGGCCCCTGCACCCGCTGTGTCCTCACCCCTGGCTACTATCGGTCTGCCTCAGCATGGTTCTCAGCCCCTGCAAGTCCTGTCACCGTGTCGCAAGTCCTGTCACCGTGTCACAAGTCCTGTCACACCGGCTGACGCTAATGACGAATGTGATGACGTGACTCGCTGGGGCTGAGACCACGCCGAGGCAGACAGGTAGTAGCCAGGGGTAAGGACGCAGCAGGGGCTGGGTTAATGACCTTGGGGGGCCGTATCTGGTCCATGGGCCATAGTTTAAGAGCCCCTGCTATAAACCAAGTTCTGCAATGCACGATAAGCCTCTTTTAAGAAAAAGGGATTGTTATAGACAAAACAGTCCCATGGTCTCTAGAAACAGAAACTCACCTTTATATCCGATACTGTGAAGCTGAGAGATAATTTTTTCAAAAGTTGGATTGAAAGGGCCAACCTAGGGAGAAATGTAACATTTATTACTAAATGGGAATGTGAGCAACTGCACATTGTATTAAAGCAGGGATCCCCAACCTTTTTTACCCGTGAGCAATAAAAGCTGGGGAGCAACACAAGCACAAAAACTTTCCGAGTAGGTGACCAATAAGAACTTAGATTGGTTAATTAGTAGCCCAATGTGGGCGGCAGGCTACTGGAGGCTCTGTTTAGCAGGTATTTGTGCCTCCAAGTCAGAAATTAAAAAATGGGCACCAACTTTGAGGCCACTGTGAGCAACAACAAAGGGGTTGGGGAGCAACATGTTGCCCCAAGCCACTGGTTGGGGATCACTGCATTAAAGAATATGCTGTAGATCAGGGGTGGGCAAACTTTTTGGCTCAGGGGCCACATTAACTAACAGACGGGCCGGACCGGGCCGGGACAGCGTTACGCCCGGGGCTGCCATCAAAAATTATGGGGCCTCTCAGCTCCCCCCCAGCATCCTCCATGACCTGCGGCTCCCTCCTCCAGCGACCCGCTGCTTCCTCCGTCCCTTCCTTCTGTTCCCCGGCTCCCCAGTGCATTCTTTTATATAGTTGCGCCCCGTGCGTGCTGACGCTGTGCGCACGCAAGGGGCGCAACCAATCAGGGCCCGTCATTCTTTTAAGGGGGCCAGAGACAGCGGGCCGGATTGAAAGGGCTGACGGGCCGGATGTGGCCCGCGGGCCGTAGTTTGCCCACCCCTGCTGTAGATACTATATGCCCTTAATATCTTTCTTATTCAGATCTATGGTCGGCATAGATACTCAACAGTATTTTTGATCACTAGCGGGTAGATATGATGCCATTAACAATATGTACTGCTACACATGACTGTTAGGGTAGGACTAGTAGGACTATGAAACAACAAACAGTTCTCTTGGCTGCCCCACTTGAAAAGGGAGAATTGTTATCGTACTTACCGTAATTCTCCTTTCCTGGTCACTCTCCATATCAGCCCCTCCCACCCCAATTGTAATGCTGATATGGAGTGACCAGGAAATAGAGTTTATGTTGCTGGTAGCCTGATATTGTCCCACAAAAAAAATCACTTGGGTAAGAGCAGACCTCAGTGGAAGTTGGGAATAAGGGCTCTGGTACACGGGGAGATTAGTCGCCCGCGGCAAAACTCCCTGCTCGCGGGCGACTAATCTCCCCGTGTACCAGAGCCCTAAAGGGAGGAACAAGACAGAAGCAGGCTAGATTTTACATGTCGTTGCTGTTTGACAAAAAGACAGTTAGGGCTATTTATGCTAGCTTAGCATGACTGATGTGTATAGACCCCAGGCTGCGGAGAATCCCTAGAAATTCACCTTAAATGGCCAAGAGCAACATGGGTTGAACCCAGTGTTTCTTTTAATTACTTCTTGGCTGTGTGCACAAAAAAAAATGTCTTGTGCACACTTTTTAAAATCACGTGTGCACTTTGAAAAACTGGTATGCGCAGTACAAAATTGTGTGTTTTCACACACAATTCTTTGTGCACATCACAATTCATTGGGTGCACGCCCATGAGCACACAAGGAAGAGGGCTGATTAGTGGGATATATTATGCATGTTTTTGCTTTATAGGAAATCACAATTACTATCTGTCTGAAAGAAACGTAACAGATTTTAAAGGAACAGTAACACTAAAAAATGAAAGAGCTTTAAAGTAATAAAAATATAATGCACTATTGCCCTGCACTGGTAAAACTGGTGTGTTTGCTACAGTAACACTACTATAATTTATATAATCAGATGCTTTGTAGCCATGGGGGCAGCCATTCAAGCAGGAAAAAGGAGAAAAGGCACAGGTTACACAGCAGATAACAGATAAGCTCTGTAGAATACAATAGTGTTTTATCTGTTATCTGCTATGTGCCTGTGCCTTTTCTCCTTTGAATGGCTGCCTCCATGGCTACATAGCAGCTCATTTATATAAATTATAGTAGACTTTCTGAAGTAAACACACAACTTTTACCAGTGCAGGGCAGCAGCACATTATATTTTAGTTACTTTTATACACTTTCATTTTTTTGGTGTTACTGTTCCTTTAAGAATGCAAGCAATCTATCACTTTCATTCAAGGGATTTTGACACCTAGTGGTGAAAGAGAGATACTTCAATGGAAGCAGGTTGAAGATAACTACTATACCTCATCTTCTACTTGATAAATTGTGATAATCCCTAAGATTATCTTCCCAACAGCTGCCCAGAGGTCACTAAGCATGTGAGTGTCACTGACAAAATCCTAGATGGGGAGATCCTATGACAGGTGTGAAGACCTGGATCATTGTGGCTATAGAGATGCTGAAACTTCAGGCTGGTGCAGTAAGTATATAAAATATGGCATTTGTAGCATTATTCATTTTTAGTTCCCCTTTAAATTAACAACCAGCATACAGAATCTTCCTAGTTTTGTTTTCCATTACACACTTTACCTCTAATAAGATTCCCAGTACTGCCAGTCCATCTGATTCCTTCATGGCGGTGGTGATATCCGAGTATTTATCTGAATTATAGTTGACCAAATGTACCTGGAAAAGAAATTATTTCACTCAGCATAAAAAAATGGACACTTACAGTCAAATTAGCTTCTCTGCTAGGAATGCAGAAAAGACCAGTCTGTGCCATGTGCCGCTGGATTGTTACTGACAGATCACAATACATTAATGTAGCTAGATTCCTCAAACCCATAAGAACCAAAATAGACAAGGTCTATGGTAAAATGGATATGGAGTGATCTTGGTAAATGCAAATAATATATATATATATATTATAGTCCAGAACTCTTTCAGCACACCAAACTTACAAAACAAATTGCTACCTCTATGTATCCAATTATCCATAAATCCAAGAATATAAGGTGCACACCAGGATCTTTTAAAAATAAAACATTACTTTTATTTAATCATACTGATAAAAACAGGCCAACATTTTGGTCTCCACCTAAGACCTTTATCTTCCCCTCCCGTAAATTGCCTTTACCCTTTAGTTATTCTAAAAATGCCTTATTCTTTGCATAGCAGTTAAAGGAACAGTAACACCAAAAAATGAAAGAGCTTTAAAGTATTAAAAATATAATGCATTGTTGCCCTACACTGGTAAAACTGGTGTGTTTGCTAGTAACACTACTATAATTTATATAATAAGCTGCTGTGTAGCCACGGGGGCAGCCATTCAAGCTGGAAAAAAGGAGAAAAGGCACAGGTTACATAGCAGATAGCAGATAAGTTCTGTAGAATACAATAGTGTTTTATCTGTTATCTGCTATGTGCCTGTGCCTTTTCTCCTTTGAATGGCTGCCTCCATGGCTACATAGCAGCTTTTTTATATAAATTATAGTAGACTTTCTGAAGTAAACACACAACTTTAACCAGTGCAGGGCAGCAGCACATTATATTTTAGTTACTTTTATACACTTTCATTTTTTGATGTTACTGTTCCTTTAAGGGGTAAATCCAGATGGAAATCCTAGATAATTACAGGTTTGTGTTAACTTTTAGACTTTTAGCTTGTAACTAAAAACAGTGGGTGTATATATATATATATAATTATTTATTGCATTATATATTTAGTGCATGAGTATTTATGTATTGTACAACACTGCAAATATAAGTGTTATGCTGCAAGGTCTACGTTTGGTTGGTTTCATTTATCCTCAAGTACCCTTCCAAAGGTCTGAAACAGCAAAGCAGCCCAAAACATTCCCACCATCGTGCTTTACAGTTGGTATCAGGTTCTTCTAGTGAAACATTTTGAGCAAACATGTATTTTCCTCCTTTATCCAGAGCACAATGTTTTAGAAGTTCTGGTCTTTGCCTTGTTATGTAAGGGGAAACCTTAACCTGGTCCTGATGTTCTGTTTGGACAGAAAAGGTTCCCTCCTGGAACATCTCCCATGTAGATTTAATTTGCGCAGCCTCTAATGATAAATGCATGCACTTTGACATAAATAATGGTGGATGCTATCTGATGAAATTCTAGGGTTCTCAGAGACATCTTTCAGCATATTGTGTTCTGCTCTTGGGCTGAACTCAGTGGGACAGCCTGGCCTGGGCAAATTTGCAATTTCTAGAGTCACAGGCACCTATAACCTTCTTTCTAAAGACTTTACAAAGCTCTTTCAGTCTAGCCATAGTGATACCACACAGTTAAACAACAAAGAGCAAACTAAGCTAAATCTCTGAGGTTTAAAAGACAGGTTACTCCATGATCCTCTCTAATTATAGTCTACTCAATTGAACCTGATCTGCTGCACCTGATTCTAATTTTAGTTATTTGCACTAGTAATAAATGTAGGGTTTCATGTATCCTTATTTAAATTAAACAATGAACTGCAAAATGTAAATGGTGCATATCTGTTATATTATATTACCTTTATCTATCAATATTGTTGAAATGAAAAGCAAATATCTATACACTGAAAAAGTCAAAGATTTCACATAAATGTATTGGTATCCTCTCAGTTTTACACAATAAGAAAATAGAAAGTCTCACACATACACCCACTTCCCCAAAGAAAAGAAAAGGTCTCAAATATTCGGGTTTTAAATTACCTCTCCTGCAAACCTCTTGCCCTCAATGCAGTGTTCAGATCCTTTTTGAGTGCCTCTTTGGCCCCAGTGCAAATGAAGCTGGGAGGCAGTATAGTGAAAAGGCGCGATTTTAATTTGCATGGTGGGAACCAAGGACATTTGTACTACAACAAAAAAGTACAATACAAACAAGTTTAAGTTGGAATAGAGACATTACAGCATTGTAGTGATGCTACAAATAACCGCCTACCTGTGTGTCCATTGTTTGACAGTGTGAAAGACTCTGCAGGAGACACATTATATCCATTCAGTTTAACAGGCTGCAGCGAGGAATCATATTGTAGGATATCTTGGTGGATATCAATGGGTGATTGATAGACTCCACCGCAGAATTCATAGTTTTTTGGCCAACTTTTCTCCCCTTTGGTTCCTATTAGAAAGAACAGAGTGATGCACAGTATACCAGAAATGTAATATTATCCCTATGGCTACCACCCACTCCACCAATAGCATTAAGTCAAATTTAGGAAGGGGATCAATTGTATGGGTTTTTTTAGACAAAAAACTGACAGAATAATCAGGGATTCTGATTTTAATGTGGTTTGCCTTTTGAGTGATGGCTGATGTACAATGAATATTTGTACTCATTAATCGTACATAGTTTACATAGTCTTTTGTTTAGCTAGGAAATTGCATCTGTCTAATAACAAAATGAGTATCTGTCACAGATCATAGAGAACAAGCAGTCTGTGACAAAGGCTCCCCTGTCCTAGCACTGGCATTCTCAAGACACAAAGCTAAAGCTATTCCTCTTTGGAAAACAAATCTTTTAATGAAAACATCTCTCTGGTAAATTTCACATAAGCACATCTATGTCTATATGTATCCCTGTCAGAAATACAGAAACATTATAACTGTAGGTGTTTATGGGACATTATTGTAAGTTACTGTATACAATGTTCCCAATACCCTGGTTTAGGAACGACTGTACTGGAAAACAAGTGATTGTTTTACAGAGACTAACAATTTGCTGAGGTGTCTTTTGACTGCTGGTTTCACAATATTTAAAACTCTCACACTCTTAAACATTGGAGTCCACTTCTCTAGTAGCACAAAGCGGATATGCAGTGGTCTCATATCATCCTGTATATACACTATCTGTCTATATTACATGCCCATTACTATTGTGGCATAATTACAATCTATATAGCAGCTATGGCTAGTCATCTAGGTTTAGTATTAGGTAACAAGAAGTCACTAACTTTGTAGGATTTATTTTTCTGACAAACTAGGGTATCTTATTCGACATATAACATACATCCACAACATTGTTCAAATTAAGGAGAAGAGTTTCCCCCCAATTAATAATGGCAGACTGACACCCACACCAAGATGCATAGGATCTTAGTGTGAATATATGCATCTTTTTAAAATAGCTGCAGGACATATTAAAAGGGAAAGCAGTTTCCCAGTGAAGCCCTGACACTTTAAATGTTAATGAGTGAAGCAGATCATCTTTCCATATTTTTGGAAACTCTTTAAAATATTGGATCCAGTAATTTCTAATGTTACCACGGAGTATTTGCTATAAAGCATATTGTACATATCTGTTGGTGTTTATGAGGCTATCAAACCCCCAGAGGTGCTAACAGTATTATAATCTGCTAAAGACCTGCTACTTGTCTGCTATGTATTTAGTTCAAAAATCTAGACAACCATTAATTTAACAATTCTTATATCCAACAATAAAATATGACAACTATTCAGTGAAAACCTTCCCAAAGAGACAATATGGAAAGAAAGCCATTCATAAGTGTATACTGCCTGCAGGCAGAGATTAACATGAACCCTCTGAATTCATACATCTTCTGAAGGCTGACCTGTCATATATCCTCTTTAGTTAGGCTTATTTGTTTTACAAGCCTGAATAACAATGTCAAGAATGTCTTTCAAATCCAAGAGAACCTACACACCTCTAACATCTTGGTTGCCTGTAATTTATAACAAGCTGGTGCATCTACCTACAATCAAAGGTTCATTTTACAAAAAACAGTTCAAATATAGCACAAAAACTTTCCCCATGACAAAAAGGACAAGCAAGAGAGGAAAAATGAAGATTTTCAGGTATAATATATATATCTGAATCTGCATTAGTACTTAAGAATGTCAGTGATGCGGGTCTGCACTGTAGAACTACCTAGAGCCGACAGTGGTCAGTTCTTTCCAGAACAAAACAAGTATATTTGCCTCATGCTGAAAACACCAAATTTATGCTTCATTTAAAAGGCATTTAATATATATCTAGCAATGATGAAAACCATAAGGGCTCTGGTACACGGGGAGATTAGTCGCCCGCGGCAAAACTCCCTGCTCGCGGGCGACTAATCTCCCCGAGTTGCCTTCCCCCTGCCATCCCACCGGCGAACATGTAAGTCGCCGGCGGGATGGCAGACGCGGCGGGGCGATTTCGGGAAATCGCCGAAAAAGCCTTGCGAGTCTTTTGCCGCGGGCGACTAATCTCCCCGTGTACCAGAGCCCTAAATGTTGGAATTTCCTTTCTTTATAACCCTAGAGAAAACAAACAGTTTTAGAACGGGAGGCTTTTGATGAAGCAAGCAGTGATTATGTATTGTTTATTTTTTAACTAGCCTATCATTAATTACAAACTTCCCTTGTGGTGCAGATACTTGATACATTATTGGGACTTGTTTAGCAAGAAGTGAAGACTAGTGGCACACACTAGGGTTCTGTATAAGGATGTGTCAGTTACATTTTCTCATCTTAAATCCTCTGAGACCTCCAGCAGTTTATGCATTTGTGGCAAGACATTTGGACAGTTCCTTGTCAGCTAATTTTATGGATATATGGAAAATCTAAACATTAGGACTGAACCATTCGTTAGAATAGGAGTATCAGATATGTGGTTCTGTGTATAGTTGTCAAGTCGTTTCCAAGGAATACTTTAAGGTGAAGTCCACCCAAATATAACTAAATCTTTTTGAAAAGTAAACATAATTTCAAGCAACTTTGCAATATAAATAAACTAAAAAATATGCAGCTTTTTCACGATTTTTATGTAATAATATGGTTGGAACAGTTACCTAAGCCTGGCCCCTGATCCCCTGCTGATCTGGCTGACTACATTAAAGGTCCCCATACACGGGCCGATTGTAGCTGCCGATATCGGTCCCTTAGATTGATTCAGCAGCTTATAGTCCCGTGTAGGGGCAGCAACATAGGGCCTGCCTGACCGACATCTGGCCTGAAATCGGCCAGATATCAATCGGGCAGGTTAAAAAAAATTAGTTGGATCGGGGACCGCATCGACTCGATGCCAGTTCGCAAGCCAGAGTTCCAATTTAAAATGCCAAATGCATTCACCGTGAATAGGAATATGTTCTGATACTTTTATATGCCTATGTTTAAACAGTAATAAAAACGGTAAGCATAATGATTAACCAGACAAATCCTGCACTAACCTGTTTTTGTCCCATTCATCCTGTTAAGACTATAAACCAGGGGTGCCCAAAAGGCGCACTAAGATCTACCAGTAGTTCACAGCAACCCAACATGCAGCTTCAATGTCTCACAAAATTTAAAGGCTTTGTTCACGTTAAAGTTACCATTTAGTTATAGAATGCCCAGTTCTTAGCAACTTCTCAACTTGTCTTCATTATTATTTATTTATTTTTTTTTTTAAATTGTGTTTGAAGTATATATTTGCTTTTTTTTTCCAGACTCTTTTAAAATGCATCAGTTAATAGAGCTTCTCCAGCAGAATCCTGCATTGAAACCCGGCTTTTTAAAAAGCAAACAGATTTTTTTGATAATTAGTTTTAAAATTAGGACTAGCCATATTTTTCATTTCCCAGGGTGCCACAGCCATGTGACCTGTGCTCTGATAAACTTCAGTCACACTTTACTGCTAAGCTGCAAGTTGGAGTGATATCTACCCCCCCTCCAGCAGCCAATCAGCAGAACAATGGGAAGGTAGCAAGATAGCAGCTCCCAGTAGATATCAGAATAGCACTCAATAGTAAGAAATTCAAGTCCAGCTTGGGACTCCTCCAGTTGCATGGGTGTAGGAGAAACAATAGGTTATCTGAAAGCAATTCTAATGTGTAGAGCTGGCTCCTTCTGAAAGCTCAGACTCAGACACAATGAACTGAGATGGCGCCTACACACCGATATTACAGCTAAAAAAATACATTTGTTGGTTCAAGAATAAAATTTTACATGGTAGAGTGAATTATTTGCTATGTAAACAGTGTCATTTAGAAATCAAAAGTACATAATAAAAATCATGACAGTATCCCTTTGTGCTTCCAAATGGATGTCACTGACCCCAGTAGTCCATAAAATATAACTACAATTTTATTGTTACTTTTTATTACTTGTCTTTCTATTCAGGTGCTCTCCTGTTCATATTCCAGTCTTGTAAACCAACCATTGCCTGCTAGGGTAATTTGTACCCTAGCAACCACATAGCTGCTGATAATCCAAACTGCAGAGGTGCTGAACAAAAAGCTAAATAATTCAAAAACTACAAATAATTTAGGAACCAATTGCATATTGTCTCAGAATATGACCCTCTTCATCATACTAAATGTTACTAAAAGTGAACAACCCTTTAAGAAATATAGGTTGTAAGCTCCACTGATGCAGGTACCTGTAAATGAGGGGTTGGATTATAAAGTGAGCTTAAGGTAGATGAGGAAATGGTCCCAGTGAGCACAGATAATGACAATGATCATGATTCCTTTCAATCTGTAGAATCAGGTATGTTTTGTAAATAAAAAAAAAACAAAAAAAAAACATTTATAATTATTTCTATAACTGAATGAGCTCATGCCAAAAGGGGGGATATATTTTCTCTTTAATCTACCTGTGCATTTATAGAGCTTGTGAAAAGAAACACTGAGACAGGTCAAACAAACTCCTTGCAGATAGTGGTCAGGACCCTTGTGCTGCAAGGCAACACTGCTGAACACAAAGCCACCATGCTGACGTCCCATGGAGAGATTTAGGCGCCCATGAAAGATCTCTGCTCTCGTTTGCTAAAGTTGCGAACTTCAGAAAAGCGAAGCGATGTGTAGGCCTTTCCACCAGTGATTTGTATTGTTGCCGCTACCACCAAATCTCTCTATGGGATATCAGCCTTAGGGGCCCATTTACTTACTCACGAACCAGCCGAATGCGTCCGATTGCGTTTTTTTCGTAATGATCGGTATTTGGCGATTTTTTCGGAAAATTATCGCAACTTTTTTGTTGCCATCCAAATGTTGCGCAAAATCTGGCGATTTTTTCGTAGCGTTAAAACTTGCGCGAAAAGTCGCGCCTTTATCATAGCCATTCCAAAGTTGCGCAAAATGTTGCGATTTTTTCGTAGCGTTCTGATTCATTCAAGCTTCAGTATGGTGACTTTTCTTGGGCCAGGTTGGAGCTGCAGGGTGCCATTGAGTCCTATGGGAGGCTTCCAAAATCATGCTAAGTCTGAAAGTTTCGCCCGCCGCTTATGAGCGCTCAATACGAAAAAGTTGCGACAAGATATGAGCGAATCGTAATGGCTATGAAAAACTCACGTTTTTTCGCGAAAATCGTATTGGTAACGAAAAAGTCGCGACAATTTCAGAAAAGTCGTAAAGGCGCTGAAAAAATTGCAAAAAATACGAAAAAGACGCAAAATGTTCGTTTTCCAATCGGAATTTTTCCAATTCGGATTCGAATTCGTGTCTTAGTAAATCAGCCCCTTAGGGTTGCTACAAACAAGTGATTTTATATCCATTCCCATGTAATGGTTCCATAAGAAAGAACTACTCTGCACCTGGCCCCCCTGCAAAAAAAAAATCTTTGGAAGGGCCACCGTTCTCTCCCTGCGCTGATGCACCTTCCTGCCCTGACATCCCCCAGACACATTATCATTTAAATCCCTGCTCCTGCCTGCTCTCCTGAGAGCCAGCAGTGAGGAGAGATTTAAATGCAACTTTAGAGGAAGCAGACCCGGTGGTCCAGGCCCTGGGGAGTTAATATCTCACAATTTGCTAACAAGTAGTGACTTTTAGGCTGATGCCACAAGTGGCATTTTTACGCTGCGTATTTTCTAATTCTCTCAGCGGCTGAAAAACACCCAATATCATCATCCATAGAATTAACTTGAAAAGACTCGAAGCAAACCACACAATGCGTAAATACGCTAGAAAACACCTTAGCACGGATTTTTCAAGCGTTGGCTGAAATACACCAGTATTTGCACAGCAAGCTATTCCTATGTATACACAAAGGCAGCTGCCAGACCTAGCGGAAATACGCGGCGTTTTTTACTATTTCGCACTATTAGCACCATGGAAACGGGATTTGCTACATCACCAGTACTAGGCTGAAAAACACCATAGTCAGGGGCTGTGTGGCTTGTGCGGCGTTTTTATGCTGAGAAAATACGCAGTGTAAAAACGCCACATGTGGAATCAGCCTTACCACTGTTTAGTGAACCTGGGGAAATGAGTTTTTGCATTAACATCTCTGATAGACTTGCAGATGGATTTATAATGCAAAAAAATAATAATGTATAAGACAAAATTAGAGGAAACTTTAAAATAATACTTATGAGTATATTTATGCATTTACACTCTGTTAAAACTACATGTTAATGACTTTCATTCCTTAATTCATTCATAGCTTTCTGATGTATAGTTAAACTATAGGCACAATTACAGTTTACTTATTTCATTCTTTCACTTCCCCAACAAAATGTAAGGACACTTCTTGCCAAGCTCTGGTGTCGGACACTTACCAATGTACGCCCAGCCATGACCTGTAAGGGAAAAAAAATCTTATTATTATTCCCGATAAAAAGTGTCACAAGCAGCAGATAGCCTTATCCTGAGTGGGGATATGGAGAAACAATTATAAATGCAATATCCAACAATTTACACTGGAGCAATCAGTTCAACACTTTTGTTGTTTGCTTTCTGGCTGTTTGTCAGTTGGCCGCATTAGTATTTGCAACTAAATAACTAGCACAGTAAACATAGGGTGTTTTTTGAAGCCCTTTACAACTGGATACCATAGGAACATTAGCACATAGTCTATTGCTCTAACATGTAATTGTAATATAAATGGAATCTTACCTTCAGAGGCTGCCTGGCAAGACGGTAGAGCTAAGAGAACAAGTAAGAGTACATACATAGCTTGAGTGAAACTGTATCACAATGTTCTCCTCTTGTTTTCCCCTCACACACACAGAGGCAACACAGTGAGCTGCTCAGTTACAAAGAAGCAAGTAGTCAGTGAGACAGCCCAGATCCTCCCAGCACCAATAACACAGGCCAACCTGTTACTTGGGACCCCTCCCCACACACACACACAGTAGCACAGGTGACTGATTGCACCTGGGAGCTGAACTACTGAGAATTTAGGAAGGGGAATATTTATTATTTTTATTCGTTGTTTATTTTACAGCATTGTTACATACAGAATACATATCCCATAAGTATATTTATCATCAGGAACTAACTGTAGGCAAAAAGTGTTTCTAGGCAAATTTAGTTTTAAAAACCTATACCTACTGCTTTATAACATAACTGCAAATTTTCTATGATGCAACATTCAAAATGGAAAATATGCCAAATAAATATTTGCTTTCCATTATGGCCTGTGCTGACAACTGAGCTGTAGTTGACAACTTGTAGAGGGCTCAGGGGCACATTTATTAAAAGCTGCACAATCGGGGGGGCGGAATTTCTATATTTTCTGTAATTGTGAACATATTTATGAAAACTCGCAAATGGATCACAATTGCATTAAGAGGCAGCAAAAAATCAAGAATCACATTTTTCCTTTCACTGCCTGAGACACTGCAATTGCTGTAAAATTGCAATAAGAAGTGTAATTGAAAGCCAAAGATACAATTCTCATTGATTTTAAGTACTGACACAGACACATATATGCGCTGAATACAGGTGGAATGCAACATGATGCGTTCCACCTGCGTTATCTGCTCACATGACAACCCCGGGCAGACAGTCCTCATGCCAACTCATGAAATCATCATTTATTTTTATAGCACCAGCAAATTACGCAGCACTTTACATTTATTTATCACAAACAGGGGCCTTACAATATTTTAACAAAAAAAGGTCTTACAATCTCTATGTTGACCCTGCCATGAGTAAGAAACTAACATTTTTGTGCAAAAGTGCAGTTATTTAGGGGTGAAGAATGTCTTCCTTTCCAATTCTTGCATGTTTGTGTACGGTAGGCACAACATTATTATTTTGCTTGGAGTCCTGTATTAAGGTAGTTTAGAAAATTCACAGAAAGACCTTTTTCTTGCTATGATAATTATCACTTATTTTGTTATTTAATTCAGTTTTATATTTGTTTGCAGGCAGCGTTCTGTAAGAAGAGCAGAGCTTGCCTATAATGGCGTACCTCTATGAATAAGTGATTCTGCATGGCTGCACAGGAATGAGTTCAAATCTTCAGTGAATTGTTCTCCAAAGGGGAGGTTTGGTTTCCCTTAGTTTATTGCCCAGAACATTACACCTAGGAATTGGAGCCCTCAGAAATGTACTAAAACTAGGGTGATCCTAGGTCCTGCATTGTATTATTAATATGATGTAGTTTTGGAACGGAAATGTTGGCTCTGTGAGGCCATAATTTTATCGGATGGTACTTAAGGAACCAAGGGAGGTGCTATTTGCATTATATATTTCAGCGCTGAATAGGCAGGTTTTGCCACACTATTGTTACCATGGCAAGTACAGATTTTCAGTTCTTGATTTCAGTTCATTAAATGGATGAAATGAATTCAGACACACTGGAGTGCAAATAGAGCCAGAAGAGGGCAAAATGTAAACATGCTATTAAAGGGATGATGGGTAGGTGTGTTGTTTACAACTTTGTGAATGAATGTCCATTGTGACAATAAAGGGATTTTAGAGCTTCCCTGCACTGTTGTTTTACAGAGAGTACACGGCTGCTTAAAGGGGAATGTTGGAAAGAATGCCTCCTATGGGGCACACTGTACAGAAGGTTGTCTATTTAGAGGGGAATACTGGAGGTATAAAACACTAAGAGATATGGCCACCCTGATAATGTCTGCTTGATATTTAGCATCTGTAGGTTTCAGAGCAGAACATATCCCAACCTCTTATGTAAATGTCATTATTTTTTTTTATTATTTGTTTTTATTACTAACTAAGGAAATTCAGAAATGTTTCTTCAGGTGAAAGTGGTGGTAAGGCAAAACTTTCTTAGTCCTAGGTTTAGGCTGTCCCCACCTAGTTCATGTCAGGGTTACAGATACATATAGCATAAATGTAACAGTGTCCCTGTTATAGGGCAAGCAATAGAAAAGACTAAATAAGCATTTAAACCCTGGCTGGCCTTGAGACCCCTAAGGCACACAACCATATTTTACTGCCTTCAATAAAGCGTGCCATACAGAATACAGTTGCATGGAGTCTCCCCAAAGCTTATGTGTCATTAAAAATAAATATGTTAATCTGTTAGAGTGGCATGCAACAAAATGAAACAAGGGATAAAAGCTCTCTATATATAAGAAAAAATAGGAGCCACATTCTGCATAATGTTCACTTTTTTTAAACAAATAATTTGACCTTGCTCGATTTTTTCATGCAACACTCATATAACAAGTGTCTATAAAACAAGTTAAGATACATAAGTTAGTCATTTCTCTTATTGCTGTACCCAATAAAGTAGCTGCCACTCCTCCTTTGCTGCTATTATTGCTGCATTTACCTATACACAAACAGTACTGAGATGGTTGGAGCTGTTATGTGGCAGCTTGTTCTGGGTGGGTTTACAGTAAATGAATTGTGCCCTGGTTTCCTCTTTAGTTATCTAAAAAGAGATCCACATCTTCTGTTGCTAAAATATCATTACTAGGGGTCAGTATGTGACGAGAACAAAAGTAGAGTATAATGTACAAATATTTCTGATTTATAACATTCTGTCCTGTTATTGGTTACAAGCACTGCTCCTTCGTACAAAAAATTAAATTGTCACACATTGTTACAAGTACTGCTCCCTCTTGCCTGCTCCTTTCTTTTTCCAGTGAGACCAAGTATTATTATTATTCTTTTTTAGTTTTGTGCCCCTTGATTTTATGAAGGTCCCATACACTGGGAAATGCTGAACAGTCTGCCACTCTTAATCTAGCTGCCAGCATATTGGTCTGTGTGTGGGCCATAAAAACATTTGCTATAACCAGTATCTGATTGGAGCTTGGCCAGATATTGAGTGGGCCAGGGGAAATCCTATTGGCTACTAATTATCCACACATAGACCGACCACATGACTTTCAATAAGGATGATTCATTCAATGAGTGCTAGACGTTGTATTTCAGCAACACCAAGGGGGGGGGGGGATTCACAAAAGTGGGGTAAAAACAAAAGTGGAATTAAATATTATTTATATTATATTTATGCCAGAAAATTATCAGATGACAACATTTTTCATTTTACACCACCCTATGCAGAGATTTTTTAAATTAAAAAACTGGATGGAAACAATTTTGCCAGTTTAACTCCTTCTTTCTGAATATGTAACTATGTGTTAATAACTCCAAAAAACTTAAACCAACTTTAACTTGGTGTAAGTTGCACTCCAGCTTGGTATAAAAAAATCTGGCACTCCAAATACACTAAAGTACAGTTCTGTAATGACATTTTTACTCCATATTCACTCTTGTGAAACCCCATCCTCCCTCTCCATGTTTTTCCATGTATTCATTGCACGCATTTAATGTTCATGTGAGATGCTGGTTTGAGCACACATTTGATTGTATTTCATTCTGTTTGGTTTTACCTAAGAGTATTCAGATCTGCATTTTAATGTGGGTCTAGGGGGACCCAAAGCTGTGCACAGGGGCCAGACTGAAGTAGGGTGAGTGATTCTTATTTGCAACCTTTGATAACAGCAGAGTTATTTTCTACAGTTCTAATCTTGTTATGTAATAGGGGGTCTGAGTCCAAATGTCTCTTCCTTCTAGTAAGCTGTACTATATGGCATTGTATAATGTAGCACTGAAACCTATTTAAGCTGCCCTCTGAAGAAAAACAGAGATGCTAGAAGATATGATATCTCACTTTGCATTACAAACACCTTGAAATAAGGTATTCTGTAATAAGTCATTCCTCTTAAAGCCTATTATTAAGTTTGTATTACACATCCTCCAGGGCACCTATAATTTAACAATTAAGATGTATTTCACAAAGTCTTGTGATTTTTGTTGGCAGCTACATAATAATCATAATTCTGTATTTCAGTTACTGTACAGTTGTGCTCCAATCACATTTATTAAAGGGCACTTGTTAATTTGTTTTCACTCAACCAATGGTATTTCTTGTGGATCTCTTTAGGGTCTTTTACAATTAATTTCACATGAGACCAAAACAGATACTATTTCATTGTGTGAATGGGGGCAGGGAATGGCTTATTTTGGGCTAACATGAAACCAAAATAACAAGTGATTTTATCAGTGCTTAATGGGGAGGGCTAATGGAATACAAGGCCATAAAGGGACCAAGCAAGGGTGTAGGTCTCACAGTAGCCTGGGACACAAACCTCAATACTGGGGCTCTTTTTTTTTTTTTGATTTGAGTATTATTTTGCTTTAAAAAGTGAAATTTGAGTTATGAAAATGTTACATAGTTACATAGTTACATAGGGTTGAAAAAAGACCATTGTCCATCAAGTTCAACCCATCCGAGTAAACCCAGCACACAACCTATACTAACCAATCTGTACACTCACATACATAAACTATATATATACAACCAGTAATACTAACTGTAGATATTAGTATCACAATAGCCTTGGATATTCTGCTTGTTCAAAAACTCATCCAGGCCCCTCTTAAAGGCATTAACAGAGTCTGCCATTACCACATCACTAGGAAGGGCATTCCACAGCCTCACTGCCCTCACCGTGAAAAACCACCTACGCTGCTTCAAATGGAAGCTCTGTTCCTCTAATCTATAGGGGTGACCTCTGGTGCGCTGATTGTTTTTATGGGAAAAAAGAACATCCCCCAACTGCCTATAATCCCCTCTAATGTACTTGTACAGAGTAATCATGTCCCCTCGCAAGCGCCTCTTTTCCAGAGAAAACAACCCCAACCTCGACAGTCTAACCTCATAGCTTAAATCTTCCATCCCCTTTACCAGTTTAGTTGCACGTCTCTGCACTCTCTCCAGCTCATTAATATCCTTCTTAAGGACTGGAGCCCAAAACTGCACTGCATACTCAAGGTGAGGCCTTACCAGGGACCTATAAAGCGGCAAAAATATGTTCTCATCCCTTGAGTCAATGCCCTTTTTTATACAAGACAGCACTTTATTTGCTGTAGTAGCCACAGAATGACACTGCCTGGAATTAGACAACTTGTGATCTACAAAAACCCCTAGATCCTTCTCCATTAAGGATGCCCCCAACACACTACCATTCAGTAGATAGTTTGCGTTTATATTATTCCTACCAAAGTGCATAACTTTGCACTTGTCAACATTGAACCTCATTTTCCAGTTTGCTGCCCAGTTTTCCAATTTTGTCAAATCGCTCTGCAAAGTGGCAGCATCCTGCATGGAACTTATAGTTTTGCACAATTTAGTGTCATCAGCAAAAATAGAAACAGTACTCTCTATGCCCACCTCCAGGTCATTAATAAACAAGTTAAAAAGCAAAGGACCAAGGACTGACCCCTGCGGTACTCCACTAACCACACTGGCCCAATTAGAAAATGTTCCATTTACCACCACTCTTTGTACTCTATCCTTCAGCCAGTTTTCTATCCAATTACAAATATTATGTTCTAGGCCAATATTCCTCAATTTGATCATTAACCTTCTGTGCGGTACTGTATCAAACGCTTTAGCAAAATCTAAGTAGATGACATCAACTGCCATTCCAGCATCAAGGTTCCTGCTCACCTCCTCATAAAAGGCAACTAAATTAGTCTGGCAAGATCTGTTACGCATAAAACCATGCTGGCACAAACTAATAGTATTGTGAACTGCAATGTATTCAACTATCCTATCCCTTATTACCCCTTCCAGAAGCTTTCCTACTACTGATGTCAGACTAACAGGCCTATAGTTTTCAGGCTGAGAACGAGATCCCTTTTTAAATAACGGCACCACATTAGCAATCCGCCAGTCTCTCGGCACCATGCCAAACCTCAACGAATCCTGAAAAATTATGTGAAGAGGCTTGGCAATCACAGCGCTCAGCTCATTTAATACCCTGGGATGAATCCCATCCGGTCCTGGACCTTTGTTTACCTTTACATGTTCAAGTCTCTTTTGAATTTCCTCCTGAGTGACCCATGCGCCAGTAGCTAAATTACTAGCACTGGGTATATTAAAAGGGAAGCCTTCATTATCTGGCTCCTCAGATGTATAGACAGATGAAAAATAAGAGTTCAAAATTTCAGCTTTTTCCCCGTTCTCATCAACCAACGTACCTCCCCGTGATAATAAAGTTCCCACCCCTTCTTGCTTCATTTTTTTACTATTCACATAATTAAAAAATAATTTTGGATTCTTTTTACTCCTAGCTGCAATATCCCTTTCCATCTCTATTTTAGCTTGCCTGATAGCTTTTTTGCATGCTTTATTTGCTTCCTTGTACCTGATGAAAGTTTCCGCTGTCCCAGCTAACTTGAATGCTTTAAAAGCACGTTTTTTATTACCAACCTCGACCTTAACTCTTTTATTCAGCCATAAGGGTTTTGCTTTGCGATGCCTCTCCTTGCTTACAAGGGGAATATACTGTTGTGTATACCTGCAAAGCAATGTTTTAAAGATGTTCCATTTTCCTTCTGTGTCTAACCCCATGAAAAGCCTTTCCCAGTTGACACATTGCAGAGATGCCCTTAAACTGGCAAAGTCTGCACGTCTAAAATTGAGCGTTTTAGTTACTCCCTTATAGAGCTGTCTCTGTGAATGTCTGCTATTTAATAAGTTGAATAAAACCGTCAAAAAAAAGTCGAGCTGCTAAAAATTTCATGATCCCCACACTACAAGAAATGGGGAGGTTTTTTTAATAAAGGGGGGATGCTTTTCCTTCAGTTTGAGAAAAACAAACAAGTTACCATGTGTACTTGCAGAATTGCAAAATAGGTGAGACAGATATATGGGAAATATACAAATAAAAAGGGGACTGTTTATCACTTCAGTCTATGGCACACACAAGATTATGGATGTACAACAGGTCTTAGAGCTGATTCAAAACATGTATATGGGTATAGTCACACACAGTGGGTCTCTAGCTATTAGCAAATAATAAATCCTAGGACTATCAGAAGAAACTTGAAATCAAGCCTCCTATGATACAGAAAAGTATATTTCTTTGGGAATATAATAAAAAAATACAGTTGTCTGCCTTCAGTTAAAATCTGGATTTTATACAAAGTGTGTATTTACTTAACCTAAAACTCACCCATGCTGAAAGAATGCTAAACATCATTCAAGGTGAGTGAACTAAGGATTTCATGTGCCTGAAGGAATCACATGATAGTCTGTTACTGGCAAAATATAGCCTATTTATCAGAAGTGGTCATGTCATTGTATGTAACTATTTTATTTAAAAAAGCATTTCATTATAAATCCATAAATTAGTCGGGGGTGCCCAATATACCTTCTCTGGATACAGAATGTGTCTTTATGGAAGCTGCCATACTGACTGTTGTAAGTGAGACAGAAAACATAAAATAATGGTACCAAAATAAAATCCTGTGTAGAATCCAAATGAATTTATAGCAGAGCAGTCTGGAGCACAAACTCCCGGTTAGATATAATTTTCAGGTTTGACTCTGAATGATCAAATTCATGACGTATCAGATTAAATTAGTAACTGCATCAGATATTCCTTTAAACATTCTGCAGTGTGGGTGGCTGGGCCCACTTCCAAAGCTTACTTAACCTTGTGGGAATCCATTATAATACACAGGCGTCTGAAAGCCATTTTTACATACAGTTTTTCCTTGGAGAAGGCATGTGAATTTGACCTTTTTCAAAGTAAGCAGTAAATTAGTGCAGTGGTAAAGTGTCTGTGTACATATTTGCATACTGTGAAGTAAAGCATTAAACTAAAAGTGCCATCAAATGTAGAATTTATATAAAACACACACAGTCCATCACACAACTACAGCCCGATGATCTGTTTCAAGGAATTACATAAAGGAATCTGTTGTAAAGTCACTTGGTCTGACAATAAATAGGAGCCAGCCCTGGTCTCTGGTTTCTGCAAAGTTCTAATTTGATCTGCTGGCTGCACAAGCTTCACTTTAACCTTTGCTCTGCCATATCTCTTTGTAGTTTCCCAACACGGGCACGGCATAGATCAAAGGGGCGCAATGGTAGATTCTATAAGGTAAAAATCCCCCCCAATGTTTCTGTTACCAGATCTGTACATATTAAAATATGTGTGTGAATGTGGTGCAATTATTAGTTCTTTTTAGTGGCCTACAAGCAAACAATGTGGCTTAATTTCAACAAAGACCTCTATACTTTACAAGCTTTGGGAAAAATCACCTAATTTGTGTTGTCCAGTTCTCTCTAATTTTGTTGAGCAGTTATCATAATGATGGCTTCTTAAGTGAAACACAAAGCTCCCAGTATAGAACAGAATGTCATGCAGGGCTAAAGTTATACAAGGTAATGTAATGTTCCATTCACTGCTTCCTTAATTACCCCTAATGGACTTAATTATTGAGCTGTGAATTTTTATAAAACCTGTCATTTCAAACCTAGGACTTTCATTAAAGTTAGAAATCTCTTCACAAGAAGAAAGAGATTTATTTTATTTTATGTGCAAAAGGAGCAACCAAAAATTGCAGACATATAATTGTCATGTTCAGAAATGCAGAGCCCAAACTCAGAGGCTAGATATTTGGTATAGGGCTTTGGAATAAAATTTTATGGGGGTGATTGTAGGCTCCAGAACTGAATATTCATTGGTCCAATGCCAGGTGATCCAGAGTATAATAAATTAACAAAAAGAAAAAAAATAACACAGGAGAGAAAAAAAAAAAGGAGAATATGAAGTAGTATGTTCAATATAAGGCTTCAGTTTGGGATTTGGCCAAGATTCTGCCTTTATCAGCAGGATTTAGATTTGAGCAAATCTAAGGGGCACATTTACTAATCCACAAATCCGAATCCCGAATGGGAAAAAATCGTATTGGAAACGAAAATTTCGTAAGATCGCAAATATCACGAATATGCTTACGAAAAAATCGTATTAGTCACGATAATATCGTATTGGCGATCCGAAAGTCACGAAATTTTCGTATTGAACAATTGTAAACAGCGGTAAAACCTTTCCAATTTTTTCGTGCAAACGTCCGAAAAAGTCGTGCGGCGTATGAAAAAGTCGTGCGCCGTACGAAAAAGTCGTGCGGACGCCCGAAAAAATCGGCGAAAATACGCTCGGAGCGTTCGCATGAACGCTCGAGCATTCGTGCTTTTGTAAATGTGCCCCTAAGTGTAAGTGCAAGTAACTGATCACAATAGTAACAAGTGCCTTTGGCACTTGAGTAAAGATTCACATTTTTCAAAATATCCGGAGTGCTGCTGTTTATTTCATTTTTGTATTTATTTGCCTGGGCAGTGGGTACAGCGTGCACCTGGGGCTGCAAAAAGCTATTTTCACTGTGTAAGCACATGTTAACTGATTCTATCTGATCACAATAGTAAATTACTTTCAATATAAAACACAAAATGTATTACTAATTAACATAATTTAAAACTTAAATCAAGATTATTAGTGTCAGTGCTGATTACACGTAAAATATTGCCTGAAAAAAGCAAATGTTCCCCTGTGTCACGCTTATGCCTAGCTACTTACCAGACATAAGTGTTAAGCATGCCTTCAAAATATTTGGAACTGTGCTCTTTAGTTTCCCCTATGTTCTTATTATCTACCAAAGGAGGCATTTTGGCGAAACTGATCAGTACTGACATCAGAGAGCTCAAAACCAACAACATGCAACATGCACTAAAAAACATATGGACTTTTACAGTTGACAGTTAGGACTGGCATATTAGTTGACTGATGGGTGATGATTTCTTCATGATTTTAATGTAAGTGCATTACTTAAAGGACAAGGAAAGGCTAAGTCACTTGGGGGTGCCAAAATGTTAGCCACCCCCAAGTGACTTTAATTGCTTACCTTGTACCCCGGGCTGGTGCCCCTGTTAGGAGGAAACAGCACCAGCCCGGGGTACCTGTAGCGCTTCCTCCTTCCTGCTTTGTTTTGCCGGCAAATTCCCGGGACCGGCGCATGCGCATTAGAGTGAAAAGCCGACTTCTCTGTTACAGTTCGGCTTTTCACTCTACTGGGCATGCACGCAAGCGAAGAAGGAAGGAGGAAGCACTGCAGCTACCCCGGGCTGGTGCTGTTCTCTCCTAACAGGGGCACCAGCAATTTAAGTCACTTGGGGGTACCTAACCTTTTGGCACTCCGCAATCGACTTTGCCTTTCCTTCTCCATTAAAGGGGTTGTAAACCCTGCTGCACTGCAATGCTCAACCAAACTTCATTTAGTTGTTGCTGGACATCGCATCTCAGAATAATGCAATATATAATAAGGGTTGAGGCATGGACCCGTAGTCCAGCAACATCAGGGTTGTATTCTTAAAGCAATATTGCATTAAAACTTATTAAAAACTTTTCCCCAAATCTCCAAGGCCAGCGACTGCATTCAAGGGCAAAAAATCCTCCAATGAGAATCCCAGCTGATCTGTGTAAATCTGGCTCCATGTTTCCCAGCACTGAAAAAGTTTGCCCTTTATTCCCATGTTTGATTACAGTGTCATAAAACAAAGAAAAATACATAATTATCTCTATATGTAAGATAACAGCATATGGCTGACATGGTTCTGGGAATCAGCATTCTCAATGGTAAATTTTTTGAATTTAAAATAAAGTTTTTGGTCAATAGAATTCTCTGAATTTTATTGCAGCTATAATTTTTGGCATCTTATATAGATAACAAGTGGGTGCAGTGGGACAGCGTTGCGGTTGGGTTTACAACCCCTTTAATTTTAATTGTATTATAAAAGGATACAACACACTGTTATTCTGCTTTTCCACCTTAACCGCCTGCTACCGAATAAACTCCTCTGGTATTTTTCAATGCAATAACATCTAATTAGTGAAGTGCAAGCACAATTGTGCTGATTTGAATGCACTGGACACAATTGTGTCAGATGCAAATTTTTTGTCTTTTGTGAGTTAAGGTCCCCATACACCAGGGATCCCCAACCTTTTATACATGTGAGCCACATTCAAATGGAAAAGTTTTTGGAGAGCAACACAAGCATGAAAAAAATACCTGGAGATGCCAATGAGAGCTATAATTGGCTATTTAGTAGTCCCTATGTTGACTGGAAGCCTACAGAAGGCTCTGTTTGGCAATTACACTGGGTTTTTATTCAACCAAAGCTTGCCTTCTAACCAGAAATCCGAAAATAAGCACCTGGTTTGAGGCCACTGGGAGCAACATCCAAAGGGTTGGCGAGCAACATGCTGCTGACGAGCCACTGGTTGGGGATCACTGCCATACACTATAAGATCCGCTCGCTTGGCGATGTTGCCAAGCGAGCGGATCTTCACCCGATATCCCCACCTACAGGTGGGCGATATCGGGTAGCAAGTAGCTTAAAAAAAAAATCTGATCGTTTGGCCCTGGGGCCAAACGATCGGATTACATTTGCGCCCATGGGGCAGTCGGTTCAGGGACCGCATCAACAAGTCGATGCAGTCCCCGATCCGACTGGATTTTCTAACCTGGCCAATCGATATCTGGCCAATTTCAGGCCAGATATCGGTCGGCCAGGCCGCTCGTTTCTGCCCCTACACGGGCCGATAAGCTGCCGAGTCGGTCCAAGAGACCCATATCGGCAGCTTCTATCGGCCCGTGTATGAGGGCCTTTACAGTTTAGGTGGTGCAGGGTTGCACCCCAAGCATAAACCCAACTTTACCACTATGGAACTGGAAACAAGTTTCTAGCTGATCCTAAGCAAGAACTCTATCCCTTACAAGCTTTTAAGTGCAGTGCTTTATCCAGTTGTGTCTGTTTATACAATCTGCTTGAAACAGAAATGTAGCCTGCACAGTATAGCTAATACTTTCCAGGTAACAGACCCCATCTCTCTAATAAAACTGTTAAACCAAATACTAAGGGGCAAATTCATCAAATAACGAGTTTGAATCCCGAAATGGGTAAAATTCGGATTGGACACGATAATTTCTGATGATCGCCAATATAATGAAAATGCTTACGAAAAAATCGGAATAGTCACAATAATATCGTATTGGCGCTCTGAATGTCACAAAATTTTCATACTGAACAATCGTAAACAGCGGGAAAACCTTTCCGACTTTGATTCTTCTGTGCATGATTTTGGAAGCCTCCCATAGGAATCAATGGCACTCTGCAGCTCCAACCTGGCCCAAGGAAAGTCACGAAGCTTGAATGAATCCGAAACTTTCATACTCGGCGCGAAAATACGATTTTGTGGCACAAATTTTGTAGCAAAGTATGAAAAAGTCATGCAAGTTACAAAATTATCGTGCAAGGTACGAAATTGTCGCAGAAAATACGCTTGGAGCGTTCGTATATTAATAAATGTCTAATAATTCCCGACGGACTTTTTATTGCTGTGGCCAATCCACTTTTTGTGTGTGCAGCTTTTGTACCTCTCCTCTCTGGAGTATGTGGGCATAGCAGGGTGGGTGGTTCAATGTACAACCTTAATGTGCTTATCACATTAAATGAAAAAAGGTGTATTGTATGAAAAGAAAGAAATCTGTGAAGGAAGAGGGGAAAATATAGACTTAAGAAAGAAGAGAGGCAGCACTATATTTGTACAGGATCAAGTTGCAGGTTGGAGAGAAGCATAAGCAGCAGGTAATTGTGTGTAACAGGTGCTTATTCATATGGAAGCATTTTTCATGTAATGAGCATGTCATTGGTAACAAAGAGCCCAGAGACAGGTTAAACAGGGAGCAAACAAATGTATATAATTTGCAGTGAAAAGGTACTTTTTGTGAGCGAATTCAGAATAACAAAAGAAAAGTAGCTCAAAAATGCTGATTGAAGAAAGTAACAAACAGAAAACTTCCCACATACATATCAAGGCCTCTCACATAGCTAATACATTGTGCTCGGTGATTGTAGGAGACACCACTCCCTGGTTTGAATTCTGAGTAAAGAAAGGTAGTGGCACTCTGATGGTAGTTAGTAGCCCTTGTGGTTGGTATTTAAACAAAATGCCAAAATGTTTTGGGGGCATGCCTCTTTGTCAGGTGAAGCCAGGCCCGGATTTGTGGAGAGGCCACAAAGGCCCGGGCCTAGGGCAGCAGAAATTTAGGGGGGCCATGCCGCCCCGCCGCAACAAAATTTTTTAATTTTGCCCCCATACGGAGCAACGGGGACCTTTCCCCACTGCTCCGTATGGGAGTTGAACTGTTTGCGCATGCGCACTCACTGCCGCACGGGAGGGGGGCGGGTTCTTCGCGCATGCAAACTCAGGGAAGTAGGGGGGGCGGCCTAGGGGCACACGGAACACAAATCCGGCGCTGGGTGAAGCCTAATGATTTATTACAATTTAGTTTTGATTTGTTGAACAAGACACAAAGTTAAATAATGTACAATTTGCTCCACACTTTCCAATCACACTACAAAAATATACAGATTATAAAACTAAACCTACTGTGTATGAATGTGATAGGGACCATAGATTTTAACCTCCACTGGTTAAAATCAGGACAGCGATTAAAGAGCAGAATGAGGACAGCGATTAAAGAGCAGAATCTAGATATATAGTAAAATAAAATGATGCACTAATGTCAGTCTAGGCATCAGAACAAAGTTATAAATTTACATGTACCTTGATTCCACTGGCACAAAATAATAGTGTACATGGCAGTTAAAAATACAGTACTACCCTATGCCTTTGCACATAGTGCCTTACTTACAGTAATAGGAGCACTAAGTAGAAGGGTACAATCATTTGGTGCATACAAACTCATCTGTCAGATTTTGCCTAGTGCTGCTCACTCTAATAGTAAATAATGCCCCTGGCTTAAATTATTCCCTACAAGCTACTGTATGACCGATGCATATAAAGAACAGCAGGACTGCCTGCACAAGTGCTGAATGAGGGCAGAGAGGGCTGGCTGTTGTCAGATTCCCAGGTCAGCACTGGACATAATCCAGTCCTTGTTACCAACAAAATATTAAAGTTGTATCTTAAATTGTGGCTTTCCAATAGATTTTGCTTTTTGGGTATTCTTAGTTTTTCACTATGTAAAGGCAGACAAACCTCCATGCGTGACATTAGCAAACACTCAGTAGGAGGTTAACACACCCCTGCACAACACTAGCTAGTTCCTGTATGTGACTACTCAAAGCCAGCCTTCAAGAATGTGTTCTACCTTTTCCTTAAAGGAACAGTAACACCAAAAAATGAAAGTGTTTTAAAGTAATTAAAATATAATGTACAGTTGCCCTGTGCTCGTAAAGCTGGTAAGTTTGCAACAGAAACGCTACTATAGTTTATATAAATGAGCTGCTATGTCAACACGGGGGCAGCCATTGAAGCTGGGAAAAAGGAGAAAAGGCACAGGCACATAGCAGATAACAGATAAGCTTTGTAGAATATAATGGGGTTTTATCTGTTTTCTGCTAAGTAACCTGTGCCTTTTCTCCTGTAAATGGCTGCCCCCGTGGCTATTTCTAAGGAAAACACACCAGTTGTACCAGTACAGGGCAGCATTACGTTATATAGTAATTACTTTTATACGCTTTCATTTTTTTGTGTTACTGTCCCTTTAAACCAAAGCACCCTTTCTGCACTAATTGCCAACATGTACCGTCCTATAATCAGGGGTGTCCCTGCAATGCCTTTAGTCCAAGCTAAGTCCAAAAGATTGCAAGTTGCTGACCAGAACAAAATAATGCTCAGATTCCAATGTGAATCATTGATAGACGAACTATCTGCCAAAACAGCCCCCTGATTTGCCTGCATGAATAGTGTATGAACACGTTTATTTTTCAATGTATTGCTTTGATAAAGAGAGTGTGTATTTGTGCTTGTAGCTGTTTATCTCATCAGAAAAACACACACAAAGTGAGCTTAAACTAAGTTTGTTGTTGTTCATTATTTAGGCTTCATGCTAATTTGTGGTAAAATGCCTGTAACAATAAACAGATTTAATTACATGGCACGTGTTACACATCTCTGTAGCTGATAAACAGACACATGTATCACCTTGTAATGTTTAAAGAAGAATGAGTTATTTTGACTACAAACTCCATTGTTTTTCCCCCAAACTAGATGTGTTTGTGGTTCAAAAAACATACACAAGTTTGCAGATAAGAGAGATATAACGGGGAAGTGTATCACTGCTAAATACCTGTACTATCCTGTAATAGTGAGAAACAAAAAGTTTCTATCCTGACTAAACCAGAAAAAAGATATAAAGATAAAAGATGTACAACCAAATCTCAATATCTCACATATTCCTTGTATTTGTCTATGCCATTGTAAATTTGTGCATTTGTATAGAAAATTGATTACAGTTGTTATTATTGTTCATAAAGTACCAGCATATTTATGCAGTGATTTACAGGGAGTTTGTTTATCATTTATGTCAGACCCTGTCTCAGTGAAGCTTACAGTTTAAGGTCCCTATTACATTTACACATTATTAAGGTCAATTATATCGGAACCAAGCTGCCTTTTTTGGAGTTTTATTTGTATGTATATCTTTATTTATAAAGTGGTACTTATGCATGCAGCACTGTACAGTAAAACAATAAATTAATACAACAAACAGGGGATTATTACAATAATAGATACAAAGTATGATAATGAATACAAATAAATACAAGGTACAGTTGCAATAAGTTAAGAATCAAAAAGACAAGAGGATAGAGGCCCCTGCAATCAGGGGTGCTGCTACCATGAGGCATGTAGGCAATACTTGTAAGGGGTTATGTATGTTTTTAATGGATTGAAATTAAATTGTTATAGCTTTTTGGAGACTTTTTTCTCAGTTGTTATATCACTCAGTAATCACTAGAGGGTGTTCTCTATATGCCATATTCATAACATTTACTTTCCAGAGTACTGTTTCCTTACTAAATTCCTTTTTTTGATGTTTTCACTGCTATCATGAGGCAAGTTTAAAAACTCAACATTTTGGAGGGCAGCGCCACCAAAATTACCAGGGGCAGCAAAAATCTGCTTCTGGTAACTTTAAGTTTAAGAATTTCTAGTTTTTAAAATGGAAATTTGGCTCTGCTAGTGCATGGAGCAGGGATGGCATATTTGGGGATGGCATTGTAAATGTGAGGAGCAGCAAAGCAGAACGTTTAATGCGGGAGAACAAAAATGGGCCAAGAACAGAGCCTTGCAGTACCCCTATATTAAATGGAACTAAAGATGAGCCTGACTATGGATACCAATTAAATGCAGAATTTGCAACAGGAGGGAGTGAGTTTTGGGAAAACTGGAGTACCTAGAGGAAGCCCACAAAGATTTGGGGAGGATACACCAACGTGTAGTCCCAAAAGATAATTGAACTCAAGACCCTAAACATGTAAAGCAGTAATGCCAAACACTAAGGGGCACATTTACTAATCCACGAACGTCCGAAAAGCGTCCGAATGCGTTTTTTTCGTAATGATCGGTATTTTGCGATTTTTCGTAAATTGTCGCTACTTTTTCGTAGCCATTACGACTTGCTCGTAAATTGTCGCGACTTTTTCGTTGCCATTACTACTTGCTCGTAAATTGTAGCGAATTTTTCGTAGCCATCGTGCCGAGTACGAAAGTATCGGATTCATTCAAACTTCAGTATCGTGACTTTCCTTGGGCCAGGTTGGAGCTGCAGAGTGCCATTGAGTCCTATGGGAGGCTTCCAAAATCATGCAAAGTCGCAAAGGTTTGCCTGCCGTTTACGAGCGCTCAATACGAAAAAGTTGCGACAATATACGAGCAAGTCGTAATGGCTATGAAAAGTCGCGACAATTTACGAGCAAGTCATAATGGCTACGAAAAAGTTGCGACAATTTACGAGCAAGTCGTAATGGCTACGAAAAAGTCGCGACAATTTACGAAAAATTGCAAAATGTTCGTTTCCAATCCGATTTTTTTCCCATTTGGGATTCGGATTCGTGGATTAGTAAATCAGCCCCTAAGCCACTGTCCCACCCATGTTTAGTTATTTTTATAGTTTGCCAAAACGATTCAGCAAATCCCTATTCCTCTACCCCATTGCTGCAGGCAGGAGGTTCCCTCTTAAATGGATCCTCTACCCAAAAGTTTTTTTGCTTAATAAAAGAAAATGTAATTGTAAGAAACTTTCCAAAATATATATTTAAATATACATGCATTCAAGCAGCCTCCCTGGCTGTGCATCTGTGCCCATGACTGAAAATGTAGCTTAAAACTACCTTGACGATGAATTAGCTTCACAATTATTCCCTCCTTCACTTGAGATCCTCATTGCATACTAGATGAAATTAGAAACCGTGTTAATGAATGCAGTTTTGAAAAGGAATTCTCCAGGACAGTGACTGTGGAACTCTGTGGTTTGCTCCACTTAATGGGATCCCATATAAAGAGTATTTTTGTAGCAGTCCTCATTGTGGCTTCACTATTTATTTTATTGCTGACCCCATGACCATCCTAGACTTCAAACAACAGCTTCTACTTCCTGCTAGAAAAACAACTCTCCAATCAAGCTGAATGGTACAGGTATGGTATCCCTTATCTGGAAACCTGTTATCAAGAAAGTAATTCAAATTTTTAAAAATGATTTCCTTTTTCTTTGTAATAATAAAACAGTACCTTGTACTTGATCCCAACGAGCATTCTGGATAACAGGTCCCATATCTGTACTGTACATAAGTTTAAAAAGCCAAGTGGACAGTATTACCTATCTATTTATAAATGTCAACTTATCTTTTTCAGCAGATGTGCAAGTCTTAAATATAGTGTTGCAAAAAAATATTGCAGTTTGGGCAAATTTCATCCTATTGGGCAGTTGTTTAATATGGTATTAGACCCATCACCAAACGACTCGTTTATCTCATTCCACTCGCCTGCACACAAAACTGGCAGAAAGGCCGAAACTAGGGATGACTATCAATATGCTCAAATATCGAACTATATTCAAAAGATAACAAAGGAAAAGGGGATAATGCAAAAAGATTATCTACATGTATAAGAAACAAAAAAAGTTTTTTTTTTATGACATACCTTTGGATCCCTGGGTCTATGTTTAAAACCTTTCTGCACTTCACTAACAGTGTCTCGGAGGCTTATAAGCTTAAAGTGGAAAGAATATGATGTATAGGCAAACTGGGTTTATAACTTCCCTACTAATAATGTAATCATCTTGAAAAAGGAACTAGAATGTTCTGAAAGCTTGCTATGGTTATCTTAGTTAGCCAATAAAGGTATCACCTTTATACCACTTTTGTTATTTTTTATTTCAAAAGGGTTACCCTGTAAACATTTTTTGACTGGCTAACACGGTACATCACCTTTTCCTGTAACTTCCTTACTAATTCCACCTAAACAGCTCCATAAGGACTAACTCCCCTTATGGACAGTGTATTGAGTACCCCCGTGGTATTGGGGTTGCTTTGAGACGGAACACCCCAAAACCTATTTGGTGAGGGAATGGAGGTGGGGATTTTTATACCAAGTAATACATATGCGACCTTACAGTACATGTCCCTCTGCCATGACCTAAATTACAATTAAAATTTTGTAATACAGGTATGGGATCCCTTATCCGGAAACCCGTTATCCAGAAAGCTCCGCATTACGGAATGTCCATCTCCCATAGACTCCATTTTAATCAAATAATTCAAAATTTTAAAACTGATATCCTTTTTCTCTGTAGTAATAAAACAGTACCATGTAATTGATCCCAACTAGGATATAAGTAATCCTTATTGGATGCAAAACAATCCCATAGGGTTTAATTAATGTTTTATAGATTCTTTAGTAGACTTAAGGTATGGAGATCCAAATTACGGAAAGACCCCTTATCTGGAATACCCTTGGTCCCGAGCATTCTGGATAACGGGTCCTTTACCTGTACTACCTCATGACTCATTCCACTATGTGTTGTGTTATTCTATTTGGCTCTGTATTGATTTACTTCTCTTCATTTATTGCTTTGTGCTCCCTGCTCTCAGGCTTAATTCCTTGGCTTGTTAATTAACAAACACTGGTGCCTTACCCAACAACCCAATGTACAGACAATCTTGCTGAAGGGTTAAAGATGAATCACAACCACACATTTTAATTTCAATATATTTCCCCAGAAAAGCTCCAAATCTAAAACAGGGTCAGTCCTTCAAAAACAGGGACTGATGGTAACATTATGGCACTTTATTGCCTATGAGCTGCATATGGTAATAAGTATTCAGACTTACCCTTACTTACAAATCCATGGTCTTAGTTGGAACACTCACTTCCAAGACTCAGGAAGCAACATCATGCAAGGACAACATCACCATGCAAAGTGTCAAGCATCAGCTGAAGTGGCATAAAGTCACTTACACTGAAAAGGAACTTTCTGGATTGATGTATTGTGCTTTATAATGTGGCAGCCTGATGGACAGGAGAATATTATCTTCCTAAATACTTAATGCCAAGTGTAAAGTTTAGTGGAGGAAGGGTAATGTTCTGGGGTGTGTTTTGGGCTGGTTTGAGCTAGGCATACTATAATATAAGCTTCAGATTTTTTCAATGTGAAAAAAGATGGCCAATTCCTTGTGATTTTGTCATACATTCCTAAAGATTTAGATTTTCCTATGTTAATTTGAAAGTCTGTTGCTAAGCTTAACGTTTAATGATCTGTAATAAATGTAGGAATTCTTAGCATGGGTCATTTATGAATAGTAAATTGTCATCCGCAAATGCATTTACTTTCAGTTGTGTATAACCAATTTGGATTTCCTTTAAATAAGATGTCGTATCAGGGGGTCTACAGCCAAGCTAAACTGAAGAGGGGATAGGGGCAGTTATAGCCACTGATGGTCAGGTATGTATGTGGTGAAGTGCTGTATATAAGGCTTTATACAAGTTTAACATGTGTATCCAAAATCTTGGTACTTTAGCAGTCTACATATGTGGGCACTGTTTGTCCACATCTAAATTAATCAACATTCCGTGGTTTCTTTTTTCTAGGTTACAATGGTATATTGCTACAATAGTTTGGGTGTCTACCGTGGAGGAAAAGCCCTGTATTTCCGCAATGCATGGATGGGAGGATATGTTGTAGTCTGCCATAATAATAATGAGCAATGGTCGCAGGAAAGATCATAATTGTAAGGTGTATGGCCACCTTAAATTTGCTGAGCTCAGCTTCCTGGATGAATTTATGGCCTTCTGATGGAGAATCTTTAGAGCCCTTTCAGAAGTCTTTAAAATAATCTGTAAGAACTTTTGTTATATAAGATGCACCTCAGGCCCAACCATTCAGATTTTGTATTTTTTGTATGTAAGTTTACGTTGATATTTTGATATGTTTGCCAACTGTATCCTGGATTTGTTTCCCCAGCTTTAGTATCTATTGGTTATATGCCTTCATTTGAATTGTGCTTGTTCTGATAATAAAGTATTAAAAAGATATGGGCTCTAATAACTGGTTTGGCTGTGTCCCATAATCTTCTAAAAATGTCAAATGGAGGTTCTACAGTATTTACTATAGAAGAAAAGGTATTTTTATGCTGTGAAAAAAATCTTTATTGGTAAATGCCTTTTTAAAGGTATTATACTTTATATATATATATATATATATATATATATATATATATACTTATATATATAGGTGGGGCACCTGCAGAGTATGCCAGCATGTCTACAAGTGAGAAGAAAAGTACTGAAGTCTGAAGAAAGCAAATAGCATCACTAGGAGTGTCCAATGACTTAGCCAAATGACAATGCCACCCAGAGTTGGACTGGGGAAAAATCCCTGTGGGCCCCAGCAGCCAAGACCTGACCCTTGACAGCACTCCCCCCGCCCAACTGTTCCTCCCCTGAAGTGTTAAATTTATGCGCGCTCGGGGAGGGGACCCTGGGGGGGGTTAGGGTGGCCCCTGAGGGGGGGTTATGGGACACGGTCCGCAGGGCCACCTGCAGGGCCCCTGGGGCGAGAGCAGTCCGACCCTGATGCCACCTAGCTGGTATTTTACCTGCCTAGCCAGTAAAAATATTGCTTTATGGCAATGTTATGTATGGAATCAGAGAACCCTTTCCTCTGTTTATCTGTCTGTGGCATCATCCAGCACAGTAACAAGCTTGAGAAGAATCTGATTGGCTGGGAACCCCAGTGCACCTCTGGGAAAAGAGAAGGACCCAGAGACAGAAATAATTTAGAGCCAAAATTACAGGGCTGGCCAGTAGAGGTTATAAAGGCCTCCCTGCTGCAGGGACAGGTAATTCCCATGAGCCTAATATGTGGGTACAACTTCCTATCCATAGGGAGAGGTACTTTGGGGCAGTTAGTGCTACCTGGGAATCTAAAGAGCTCTTGGGGAAGGGACTGCACTCACCAATTTGTGCATCCTGAGTGAAGTGTGGGACTGTGGCATCTTGAGAGAATGTGCTAGGGGTTGATAGACCACACAGGTTCCGCAGGGCAGGATTACTGTTTATAATAAATGTTGTTTTATGCATTGTTCCTCTTTACATAAAATTCACCCTTGTCACTACAAATTGATGTGTGATTTCTTTTTCCTAGTGGAATTCCCTATGGTGTACTCATTTCCCACTAGGTGGAGGCACCGCGCTGTAAATCCCTGTTCCCAGTATCTTTCAACATGACACGAAAAGAGGTTCATAGTCTACAGCAGTGCTGTCCAACTGGCGGCCCGCGGGCCGCATGCGGCCCGCGACCCCCCTCTGTGTGGCCCCCCACCTGTCTGGCTGCTTTGATGGCTTACTCTTGTGTAAGCTTTAAATGCTATCAGTACTGTGATTAACTGCCCCCCTGCATGGTTCTCACCTCAGATTCAGGCTGTAATCAGGCTGCATTGTTTAAATATGTAATCCCCTGTGTTTTTCACACCTTTTAATCTCTGCATTGTTCACCCCCTGCAGTGTTCACACCTCAGGCTCAGGCTGTAATCACCCATATTGTTCCCCTGTTCACACCTCAGGAGCAGTAGAAACCCACAAATAATCCCTGCACACTACAAAAAGAACATATACTGAGGTGGTACTGCAATTAAAAAGTTTTTTAATATATAGTTATTGTGCAGACTGTAGGAGCAGTGCCAGCATTGTGTCACTGTATGCTGCCTGTGTGTGCCATACACACAGGCATCATAGGGCAAGCAGAGTATGGCACACACAGGCAGGGTAGGGAAGGCAGAGTATGGCACACACAGGCCAAATATGGCACAAACCAGCCAAGAATGGCAAACACAGTGAAAGTATGGCACACGCAGGCAGGGTAGGGAAGGCAGAGTATGGCACACACAGGCAGGGTAGGGCAGGCAGAGTATGGCACACACAGGCCAAGTATGGCACAAACCAGCCAAGTATGGCACACAGGCAGGGTAGGGAAGGCAGAGTATAACACACAGGCAGGGTAGGGCAGGCAGAGTATGGCAGGTTGTACTACAACCATTAATATGGGTATGGTCATGTGATAACATGGGTGTGGTTTCAAGTGGGTGCGGTTTCAAAAAGGGGAGTAGTCAAAACTGGCTTCCATTATCGGCCCTCCACCACGTAGGTTGGAAAAATTCTGGCCCTCGGTACCACAGAAGTTGGACAGCACTGGTCTACAGAATTGTAAAAAAGTAACAAGGTGGGAAAGTGATTTTGATCCTATTGGGCAGGAGTGTGCCAAGGAAGGGCTACAGTTATTAATAGGGAAGAAAGTTAAAAATATAGGAAGGGCAGTATTTGTTTCCAGTAAATGTGCCAATCCTACCTGGCACCCCCTACCCATGTCATTCTAGCTTTCCTTGTCCTTTAACGTCACTTTTCTCCTTAGTTACTAGCTTATTTAAGACTTATTTAGAAAAAAACACAAATGATTTAAGAGTGTATGAAATAAAAGTTGACTGCAAACAAAAATTGAATTGTTCTATTAATTTTCAGTGATGCTTTTAAAAGTAAAATCGTGCTTAAAAGCTTAAGAAACACTTCCAATTTATTTCTACAGACACGTTATTTTTGTTGCTACCGTTTTTAATTCAAGTTTTTGTTGTCTCTTCTGCCGATGCTTTTCATGTTTACCTGATCTCTAGCATAGAAGGCGCCATAGGCAACTGGAGTTTTCATTTGATGAGGGAAGGGTTACTACTGTAATTAACTCAAAAGTACTAAAGGCATATAATCTGTACTGAAATACGTTTCAACTCCTATACACCATGTACTGACATCAAGAACATTTTGTTAGGAGCGAAGGCTTTTTACATACTCATTGCGCTGCCAGTGACGCAGTTTACTTGCTGTGTGACGGCTTATAAGCAGTTACCATGGAGAGCACTCAGGAGACGCAGTGGGTGGAGTGATACCGGCAAATCGTGGGCGTTAGTCAGTCCCACCATCCTTTTCTATAGCTGGAAGTAGTCCCGGTTCTCTGTTCTAAGTCCTGCGCCGTTGTGTCCCTCCACCTCGCTATGGAGTGCCCGCACCTGACCACCAGTGTTTGTATTGTCCCGGACGCCGCCGTTTTTCCCAACGGCTGTCCTTCCTCATGGTGTTGCAGCGGTGAGTCTGGCTCCTCCTCCCCGAACTTTGCCTGGTGGGGGGAGGCGCAGCACCGCCTGGTTGCGGTTCCCAGGAAAGTCCCTGGCTCTTGGCGCGGCCTAGTGAGGGTTTGTTATTGTGCAGAGAGCAGGGATAGCCGGGTAACTCGCCGGGGATGATGGGATGTATTGTGTAGTGCATACTATGTATGAAAAGCTAAGTTTTAGCATAGATGTGTTAACTTCTGATACAATGGAAGCAGATTCATATACATCTAGGACTGTTCTAAATCTTTTAAGCAGAATATGGAACTGTGATATCCTGTTTCAGCTTTGTGTGCTTGTGTTGTGCCCAGCAATTGTACTTTATGTGGCAGAGCAGCACTGTCATTGATTGATCTAACCTAGCCAGGCTAATTGTATGCGATTATTTATCTGCCAGGCATGTTTGCTTGATTCCACATATACAATATACAGGTCATATAGCCTTCAAATAGTGAATGTGACAGTACAAAGATATACTCATCTGATATCCCTATAATCATAATGATGATTATTCTAATGTTGCTAAAGTATTTATGCAGATATAGGGGTAGCTAGACACAAAGGATTACATTGGCAGCATCTAAAAAAACTCTTTGTTTCTGAGCATATCAGTTTCCAGTTAACAGGTTGCATAAACACAATCTAGCTATAAGGGGACCTTTTATATATCTACATTCATGTGTTACAGATGTGTAAAATAAACTATAAATGCCATGTCTGTCAGTGTATTTATATGTACAATCTGTCGTTTTATTCAGTTATTTATATATGTTTGTATATGTTGTTGGTTTCTGGGTATGAACATTTAAGAATCACGTTAGTTGTCACTTTTGTTCGAATTATATTTTGAAAGCTTGGCTTTATTAATCCATTGAGCACATGTTGCCATTCTTTTGTCCCACACTTGTAAACCTTTGTACTGAGCAGCAGTGATACAGTCCATTATTTTAGCGTAGTTAGCTCTTAGCTTTGTATTGTCACTTCAATGTGTTTGTTTGGTAAAGACGAGAGAGAGGAAATCCCTGGGTGGAAGGCTGTGAAGTTTAGGAAGGAGGCTCATATTGTTGAGTAGAGTGACTCTTGCTGCAGTGATTACTGTTCTTGAATCCTGATTTCCTTGGGTGAGGCTGCTTCATGCTGGCTTCTTAATTAAACTTCAGTGCCTTTATGCTTTTATAGACTGAGTGTAGGTGTCTTCTAACCTCTCTGACAGGGAAGGAGTCGACTTGTTGTATAAAAGCTGTGATTTTTTTTTTTTATTAAATGTGTGGTCATTTTGTAGGATTTTTTAAGTGATACAGCTATTGCATATGCTATCTGCAGTGCTTGCAATGGTTATGGTGGTGGGGTTCTGTATGTGGAAAGTGGTCTTTGTGTAATTTGGTGCATCATATCCTCCCCATCATACCATCAGTATGGATTTATGGTAGCTTAGCATGATGAAGTAGAAGGTACTGTCTTGTAACAAAGATAAAGCAAATCACTGTGACTCAGTGGGTGGTACTACATCTGTCTTGCAGTGCAGGGGCCCTAAGTTAATTCTGCATTGAGTACTATCTGCAAAGCATTTGTGTGTTCCCCCTACGTATGCTCGTGTTTCCTCTGAGTACTCTGCTGTGTGAATGTGATAGAGACCTTTTATTTGAGATTTGAGACTGATGTGAAGAATAACATTAAAATGCGTCTGCTAAATACATCCAAATAAGATGCCTTTCAGACTGTGGATCACTAAGCTTTTTATATTGTGGATGTTGCATTATAGTGCAAGATCTGCAGGGTTTAATGCTACTCTGGGTAATCCAGTCTTGAGCAAACAAAAACATGGATTAATTTTGGCATCTCCTTTGCTGGGTAGTTTTATCCTCTGCTCACTAGTTTTATCCTTGCAATGTTTCTGAAATGGAAGAATCGTGGTAGCTGACACCTAATGCTTAAAGGGGAAATTACTATCTAGAATTACACCTTGGTTGTGCACTTGGTCTGGCTTAAGCCCCCGTGTTTCAAATCTCCTAGCTGTGCTCCCCTACATCTTGTTATTTTCAGCCAGTTAAGGTTTATTCATACTTGCAGATCAGCTAAACACCTATTGATACTGGATCCCTATTGTATGTTTTAAAGGCAAAGTCCATGGTGTTGGATTATATTTCCAAGTAGCAGTACGTATATGGCCAATAACTTTGGTGAAAGAATTTTGGTCCATATTTTCTAGTAGTGAAACTGTTGGGCCTAGATCATAAGTAGTTGGACGTCAGTACTACTGAATGTTTTCCCTATGTCTGGATATTTGACATCTACACAGATGGGAGTTAGGAGGAATGCAGGAGCTCTCGCCCAGTGCAGACAGCATAGCACTCGCAAGTAGAGGGGGTGTTTCTTTACAAAATACCATTGCTTCGGTGGATGGAATGCAGGCTTTATTTACTAAATAAACCATCACATCATAATTTATCACACAAAACACTTAAAAATATGAATTATTTTTTTTTTAAATTTTAAAGCAGAGTGAAATTTTTATTACTCAGCAGCACTGTCTTATGTTAGTATTGCAACTGTGCCAAATCTCTGAGGATGGTCTGAAATGATAAAAGATACCCATATGTGCTCAGATGTTGCAAGGGTCTTGTGTCTGTTCTTAAAGGGAAAATTCGCCATTATAGTGTAGTACAATTATGTTAAAGATTAAGTCGTAGACACTTGTAAATTAGTCGTCGTTAGGAATGCAAATAATTCAAAATCCGTACCAGTTCTCTTTTCAAAATGCACTTTAAGATGCTGTCTGGTTGTTGGAGGAAGGAGGTGCACTAAAATGGCTGTTTAATTTGTTTTGAACTGAACTCAAATACAATTAAACAGAATTATTCACTTGTGAGTTTAGTAGTTAAAGGGACAGTATATGATGCCATAGTATAGGGCTTGTGCTAGACATATTTTCTCCCAGTTGTTAGAACTTGGATATGTGTCTGTTGTGCAAGTCATTCTACTTCCTGTCTGTACAAGCACATCAAAACAATTCAGGGATCAGGAAGTAGAATGTTACTTAAGATTCAATTTTAAATTTTGCCCTCTTTAGTACAAGAAATAACCATAATTTCATAATTAAAACTATAAGTAAAATGTATGTCAGCACAAGACCTAAATACACAGTAATATTGTTGAAAAAGGACAGTACACTGTTTCTTTAACATGGAAGGTGAACCCACCCATTTTGTGATCAGATGTATGCACTTCTGCCATTCTCATTACCAGATTACACAAGGACTAACTGTTTAGCCCCTAGTTATACAAATAAATCCAGCAGTGTCTGCATAATATGTGGCAACTTTCAGGTATAGGGCACTAAATTAAGCATCCAGAGCTACACAAGTTTCACGTGGGAATCAAATTAGGATTTCCTGCTTTAAATCCCAACATTACAGACCAGCATTTAAACCATTAATGTGGTTAAATGTTTTTTTTTTTGTTTTCTACAGTTTGTCGCTCAAACAAGAGCCCCTGGGTCTGCTTGACTTGTTCCAGTGTCCACTGTGGAAGGTGAGTGACTACTACAGTTGATTATGCATTTAAGCTTTCAAGGCTAATGTTACATGGGACCTTGTGACTAACATTTTTTTGACTAGAAGGTGACATTTCTTAATGTATGTATGTATATCTGTATGTATGTATGTATGTATATCTTTATTTATAAAGCACCACTTATGTACGCAGCGCTGTACAGTAGAATACATTAATACAAACAGGGGGTTAAGATAATGGATAAATACAAAGTATAATAATAAATACAGATAAATACAGCAGCAATAAGTTAAGAGTCGAGGACACAAGAGGAAGGAGGTCCCTGCCCCGTAGAGCTTACAATCTATATGGGAGGGTAACTAACAGACACAAATAGGCAAATATAAGTGCTGTAGGTCACAGTGGGTGACACTACAATATAAGTGCCAGTTCCCAGATCAGGTGCTGGGCGAGTGCTCCAAAAGGTAGTCTTTAACCTTAGTTTTAAAAAGACTGGGGGAGGATTCTCTCCGGAGGAAATCAGGGAGGGCATTCCAAATGTAGGGGGCAGCCAGGAACTTTATTTGTTGAAATGCCCGACTTGAATTATTAGCCTTTTTTTTATGGTTATTTTAAAAACAGCTTTAGAGATTTTGAGGTGGCAAATCCGTTTTTATAGCTTTCTTTTCACACTCTTATTAAGGGACCCTTACAAACATGCAGGCAAACAAAAGAGGGTTTAAAAACCATCAAAAAACAAGGCCTTGTAGTTGTGGGTTGCCCCCATACAATATAGGAACAGGCGGCCCCCCTCTCCACCAGTTTTGATGCAGGACAGGAGGGACCCCTTAATTTCTGCTTTACCGGGGGGTTTAGTTGAAAAAGATGGAAGCACAAATCCAAAGGACAGCCTAAAGATGCTACACACTAGGTAGGCAACAGGCTAAATGTGGTTTCTTAGTTGAGTTGTACAACAATAAAAAAAAAAAAATGAAATGCTTAACTAATGAATAGTTTAACCTGTCTGAGTTAGAATCTCTGTCCCGTCTTGTCATTGAAAGATATGTAAATGGTCATGCAAAAAAGCATTATGAGGATGCCCAGGCTCCGCTTAATTGCCACAAACGGCAGGAAAAGACAGACAAAGACCGAATGCAGCATACAGTGTGCATGGACTGCAGCAGTTACAGTACATATTGGTAAGTCATTACAGAATACTTGTGCACCCAGTGGTTGCTGAAATTTCATGTGGTTTAAAAACTTTTGCTCTTTGTTCACTTTTTTTTTTTTTTTTAATTATTTTTCCCTACAGTTACCGATGTGATGATTTTGTGGTAAACGATACAAAATTGTGTTTAGTACAGAAGGTCCGGGAGCATTTGCAGAATTTGGAAAAGTGAGTATTATAAAATTATGTACATCCATTTCTCTTTCGGAGATATTTTTTTGGTGTTTCCTGTCACCATTTGACTCATGGGCTATAAAAAGGAGAAATGGAGTAAGGGTGATGGCACGTAAGGAAATTTGTCACCCAGAGGAAATCTTCACTATCTGGTAGTTACAAATCTCGAGATCATCACTGTAAAACACTGTAAATGCCTTCTTGCACATTTTCTTGTGATTAGCTAAAGTGTTTTACATATGGTAGTTTTAAAGGACATGTAAACCCCACAAGCAAAAATGTAATCAGTGAATAGCCTCTTTGAAATTTTTCAATACCTGCCACTCTGGTTGTACAGAGGTTAATAGTAAGGCTGCAACATCCCCGTAATCACTTAGATTTGCTTCTCCTCCTGTTACCCACTCGGCCCCGTCCCTCGGGAATTAGCTTTGGCTGTTGGCTTGGGGGCATGCTCAGTTGTTCTAAGCTCAGATTACTAAACACGCCCCCCAGTCTAGCAGCCAGTGGAGAGATGGCATTGCTGGTTCCCATAGAAACTCTGCTGTTTGCTTCAGTTTTTTTCTCCTTTCTCTCCTGAGCTCAGCTTTACCATTACAGTGCTCAAACAAAGCAGAACTTTTATCAGAGACAGTTGTGCCTGTGTGAGCCTGCATTCTTGATGAAATGTATGTTGAATAAGGGTCTGTGTGTGTGTATGCTGTTTGCAGATTTAAATGTAACTGATTATGTATCAGAGGGAAAATGGCCACCAGGTGAAAGCTACTATTTGCTTTAGGAAAATGGTGCTAGCAAACGGAGGGGATATATGCAGTACAAATGATGCCATTTGGGTGGGGGGGGATGTGCCCAACTGATACACATTGTAGGCAAATGTAGGCTTTACATGTCCTTTAATGGATCCAAATGGCTATTTGTGTCCTTTGGGACCAGTGATTTACTGCAGGGGACAAATCTTTACTTGTGCCATTGTCCTAATAGTTGGAGCTGCAAACAAAAGATCTGAGGGCATGCCTAGAACGTTGGTGTTTATTTCAATACATGTTTGTGGGGATATGTTCTAATTTTGATGTTGGGCCCAGAAATATCTAGTTATTTTACAAACAATTTTTTTGCTAGGGTATTGAGTGATAAAGTGCTGCCCTCTGCATGCAAGCAGAATTTTTTTTAGTTACAGAGATTTACAACTAAGGTGTTCAAAAAGCAGTTTGTTGCAGAATATCTCCAGTGTACCTGCTAAAGGTAAATTTTAATGTGGACAACTCCTTTAATATTTCTGTTAGCCTTTTCCCCAAAACCTGATGTGGGAGTTGCAGGATGAGAGCAGCATGAACAATAAATTATCCGTCACAGAAACTTAAAAGGGAAATAATTAAAAGTGATATCAGCCACTGTAATTCACTCCAAAACCGTGGATTTGGATGAATCCTGCACAAAAAAAAGGAATCCTGGATTTGGCGCATCCCTAAAATAAATAGATGTAATGTAATGTAGAAATGCTCGATTTTCCTTTGCAGCTCTGCTTTTACTGCTGAACGACATAGGAAAAGAAAATTCCTGGAGAGTGCCTCGCTAAGCAAGAAATTGTTGAAAGTAAATGTAAGTATTAGTTTTTTTTTAAGAATCTGGGGCACCATTACTGTACCACAATATGCCATGTAAAGGCAAGGGTTTGGATCCCTGCAAACACACTGAGCCTGTGTAGGGCTTGAAGGAAGGAAACATTCTATTTTCCTCCAACTGCACAAGAGCTGTTGGTATTTGGGCTAGATAGTTTGCCATTGGCCTGTGTAATTGTTAAAGCAGAGATAATATATTAGAAGCCAGAATGTGAAAAGGAAACTGTAGTGAATAATGCACTCCGTATTGTAAATATGTAGCCAATAATGTGCCCCCTGTTATATAATGTAAGGACTGTATACAGGTCATGGAACATGGAGGTGACTTCATATAAACTCATACAGGGGGTACCTTATTATAAGTTTCAGTGAGTCATGAGAAATTACATCACCAAGCACTGTTTATAAGCATATAATTTACAGGATATACATCGTTCTTGTGTATTCTTATTTGCGTGCAGATTAGTTTGAAACTAGTTTGCCTGGGCAGCCATCAGTGAGGCTAGTCGGCTTTCTGCATGGAGAAGACTGGAAAGAGGAGAACTGAGTCTGCAATGTGTATTTAATTGTGATGCTGACGTTCCAGCTGTACTGGATTATGAGTTTGGCACAGGCAAAAATGACTGCTAGTGTAAATATAGATTCCCCTATAACAGTGTCCCTTTTAAAGGACAAGAAAAAGCAGATTCACTTCTGCCTTGCAGCACTGGGGTCCTGAGTTCAATCCCGGCCAGCGTGCTGTCTGCAAGGGATTTGTATTTTCTTCCCATGTCTGCATGGGTTTCCTGCTGGTACTCCGGTTTCCTCCCACACTCCAAAAACATACAGGCAGGTAAATTGGCCATAGTTTGTGTGAATGTGATGGGGTCCTTAGATTGTAAGCTTCTCTGGGGCAGGGAATGATGTGTATGATGAATAATCTTTGTAAAGCCCCATGGAAATGTCAGCGATATATAAATAACAGTAAATTATTATTTTTTTTTTTTAATTTTCCAGGGAAGCACAACTGCTCTATGTGCTACTGGCCTTCGGAATCTTGGAAATACCTGCTTTATGAATGCAATTCTTCAATCGCTCAGGTAGGCAGGGAATATCTTGTCTGATGTCTTGGAATTGCTGGCATATATTTAAAAACAAATAATAGTCTGTGTTGCCCCATGTTCCGGTGGTGTGAAATGACTGTATCCACCCTGCAACCTGCTTCAAGATAGCTTGGGACCTACTTGGTTCTTAAAGGAACAGTAACACCAAAAAAATGAAAGTAATAAAAATATAATGCACTGTTGCCCTGCACTGGTAAAACCGGTGTGTTTGCTACAGTAAAATTACTATAATTTATATGATAAGCTGCTGTGTAGCCCCGGGGGCAGCCATTCAAGCTGGAAAAAAGGAGAAAAGGCACAGGTTACACAGCAGATAACAGATAAGCTCTGTAGAATACAATAGTGTTTTATCTGTTATCTGCTATGTGCCTGTGCCTTTTCTCCTTTGAATGGCTGCCTCCATGGCTACATAGCAGCTTATTTATATAAATTATAGTAGACTTTCTGAAGTAAACACACAACTTTTACCAGTGCAGGGCAGCAGCACATTATATTTTAGTTACTTTTATACACTTTCATTTTTTGGTGTTACTGTTCCTTTTAAAGGACATGTAAACCCCACACACACAAATGTAATCAGTGAACAGCATCTTTGAAATCTTTCAATACCTGTCACACTGGTTGTCCAGAGGTTAATAGTAAGGCTGCAGCATCCCCTTAATCACTTAGATTTCCTTCTCCTGTTACCCACTCAGCCCCCTCCCTCAGGAATTTGCTTTGGCTGTTGGCTTGTGGGCATGCTCAGTTGTTCTAAGCTCAGATTACTAATCGGGCCCCAGTCTAGCAGCCAGTGGAGAGATGGCATTGCTGGTTGCCATAGAAACTCAGCTCTAGCTGTCTGCTTCAAATTGTTTCTCCTGAGCTCAGCTTTACCATTACAGTGCTCAAACAAAGCAGAACTTTTATCAGAGACAGTTGTGCCTGTGTGAGCCTGTATTCTTGATGAAATGTATGCTGAATAAGGGTCTGTGTGTGTGTATGCTGTTTTCAGATTTAAATGTAACCGATTATGTATCAGAGGAAAAATGGCCACCGGGTGAAAGCTGCTATTTGCTTTAGGAAAATGTGATGGTGCTGGCAAGCGGAGGGGATATATGCAGTACAAATGATGCCATTTGGGTGGGGGAGATGTGCCAAACTGATATACATTGTAGGCAAATGTAGGCTTTACATGTCCTTTAAGGGGCAAGCAGATAGGAATGGCACATATATTATATTTATATTATAAGTACTGATCAATCTGATATCTTCTCACTGTCACTGATAAAGTACATAAAGTAAAATGGAAAGATAAATAAAGCGTCAATTCTATGTGATTTTAGCAGTAATTTACATTGTCATTTGTTTTTTAGCCCTTTTATTTTAATTCATCATATATTAAGTTCTTTTTATAAATGTATATCTTATGTAGTTCATGTATCCGTTTAAAATGTTTTACTTTATTTTGTCAACTTGTTCATCTACAGCAACATTCAGCAGTTTTGCTGTTACTTCAAGGAACTGCCTGCCGTGGAACTTCGGAATGGTAAAACGGCTGGTCGACGGACCTACCATACACGAAGCCAGGGGGATGTTAATGTGTAAGTAATGGAAAAGAGAAACCTCACTTTTAGAGGAAGCTTTCTGTATTTTGCATTGGTTTTTTTTTTTTTAATGTATTGCCCATCTGTATAATAAACATGTTTCTTTGTTATGCTGTCATTCAGAAGCATTGCTGGGGTCCTGAACACATATATTTTCTATTTTTATGTGTGGCATATATGGCTTGAATTGAAAAAAGTGTATCTTTCTGTTGTAGAATTCTATTACCTCTATCTCAATCACATAAGGGGGCCGAAATCTAAAACAGGCTAAGTTGCGGGCCAAATTTTTTTATTAAGATACTTAACCTTAGGGCAGTGAAAGACAGGGAGATTAGTCACCACTGGCAAGAATGTAAATGTTGGTGGGATGGCATACAATTTCTGGAAGTCGCCCGAAGTTGCCTCTCAAGGCAACTTATGGAAATCATAGTGACGCGTATACCATCCCACCGGCGATTTACATTCTCGCCAGTGTTACGTCGTTCAACACCACACACCCTACAGGGCAGAACGTATGAGCAGCCGTCTGGAGCAACGCAGTCACCCTGCACAGTCAGGCACAGTCTCCAGGGGCCACATAAAGCAGCCAGGCGGGCCTGATTTGGAACACGGGCCTTGTGTTTGACACATGTGACTTAGATTATAAAAATATGAACACTATTGTGTAACTGAAGCTAAAGGTTATTATAAATGTCATGTATTTTTTCGTTATACCTGCTCAGAGTTTCTTGAGATGCAGCAGCACCCAAGTATGAATTTCTTTCCTTTGTGCTGCTCTGGTTTTGCTTACCCACACCCTAAACTAGGAGTGAACTTGTTTTGTACTTTCAGAACAGTCAGAGTATACTAGTTAGAGTGGGCACAATTAAGTGGATGGGATGGGGTGGGGGGGGGGGTTGTCCATAAGATAGATAGATAGATGGATATATTGCATAGAGGAGCTAGCTGTTATGTAGGGTAAGAAGTATCCTCTACCGTCAAACTTTTGCAACTGAGCAAACTTGCGTGTAATACTTTTACATGACTCACAGCACCCCCTTTCCAGTTATTAATCGAATAAATTTTTGCTACCCATATTACCTGCAGAGACCTTTTCATGCAGTGAAATGTCCTGTGGTACACAACAATTCTTGGGTTACAAAGCTGACACAGACTAAAGCTGGCCAGGTGGATGCCATGCCTGTCAGCCAATACTGAAGTTGGGACAGAAGCCAGCGGATCAGTTTTCTGTGCCGGTATATTTATATATGTGACTTTGGCCTAATGTTTTGTCATTGCCTTTACAGGCTATCAAGTTAAAGGAGAATTAAAGCTTAACAAGGGCATAGGGTAGAAATGTTGTACATTATGTTTTTTGGGGGATCTGTACCAGCCCAAGGCAACCACAGCCCTTAAGGAGGGAAGATCTGTGCCCCCAGTAGCTCCCAATCTTCTTTTCTGCTGATTCACTGCACGTGTTCTGTGCTGCTGTCACTTAGTGAGCTTAGGGACCCACTCACAATATATTGTGTGTATATATAGAATATAAATGTCATGGTATAAGGCTGATTAGTAATTATTTTAAATTCTCATCACATGGCAGCTCCCAAACCAGTACAAATAGCATCTGAATTCATCAGCTTCTATTACAGGGCAAAGACACACTAGTAGCAGCTACTTGTTACAGCTATAGAAATAGACAATGCTGATCAGTAACTGATAATTGTCTCTACATGTGTTTTAGAAGATTCTTAGTATTGTCTATGGCTGCGTATATTTTTGAATTTAGTAGCTGTGACAAATAGCTGCTACTAAGTAGCTCAGTGTGTCTTCACCCTAAGGGCGAAGACTAATCACTGCGACTTTTAAAAGCTTCTAATCACCATGTGTGTCTTCGCCCTAACAGAGTGGGCATTAAATGACTCCATTCAGAGGAACCAAAATGTTCTTGTTCTTTAGGAAGAGGTGATATGTTTTAGCTGGTGGGTGGCCCAAATGAAAGCAGTTTGTTCCAAATTTACTTTGCTGTATTTAGGTTCGCCTTTTTTCAAATTGCCACAACTAAGCATGCATCATTTGCGGTGCGCCAATTAGTCGCTGCAACTTTTTAAAAAGTTGCACCGACTAATTGCCTTGTGTGTGGGTTTGCTCTCAAAGGCTATTCCAATTAGACCATGTAGCAACCATTGATTTGGGTGGATCCAAGTGCCTAACCGAACCAAATCTGAACCCTTAAATCCATGTGACTTTCAGTCCCACTAACAAGGAGATCGATAATTTTAACCCTTCCTTGCTCTTATTTGCATATGTTAATTAGGGTTCAAATTCAGTTTGGGATTCTGAATGCTTCGTGAAAAATTTGGGATTCAGCTAAATTCCAAAATAGTGGATTTGGTGCATTGCTAATATATGCAAGTTCAGACATTTAGGAGCACCTTTTCGACAACAGCAAAATATTCTACAAAAAAATGGGTTAAATAACTGAATATAGTTTGTATTTATTGCAGGTCACTCGTTGAGGAATTTAGAAAGACCTTGTGTGCGTTATGGCAGGGTAACCAGACTGCCTTTAGTCCTGAGTCGTTGTTCTATGTGGTGTGGAAAATAATGCCAAATTTCAGGTAATTTACTTCTTTGGTCATGTGTAAGTGATACAGGATCAATATAACTGCAGCATGATGTCACTTACTGAACAATACTAAACCTAAAGTTAAACTGGCTGTAAACCAAATAAAACACTCTAAGCAACTTTCCAAGATATGTAGAAATGCTCAATAAATTTAAAGTTTGTTTTTTTCCCCTTAATGGCTGTTGAAAGAACTGTCAGCTCTACTCTGGCAAAGATTCTGTTGTACACTTCTTTGATACTCCTTTTGTACATGTCTGTTAATACATATAAGGCATTGTGGGAATTTTTTCTTGGCTACAGGAGAGATGGCTGTTGCAACATCATTTTGATACAGTAGTAAGAACCAGCAAATTGAAAATAGAAATTGACAAACCGATACAGTTTTTAGTAGCAATTTTATTAGTTATTATTAGTATAATATATACATATTTAGAAAGTGCCAGCATATTCTGCAGTGCTGTATACTAAATTGATATTCACATAACAACCAGTAGCTGATGCAAGAGGTAGAAAGGGCCCTGTCTAAAAGCGCTTACAATTTAAAAATAACTTTAAAAGTCACTTTTTTATATATTATAAAATTGTTTAATTAGCTTATGTTATTGAAATGCGACAATTGGGTTTTACAGCCCCTGAAAAAGCCTGTCTGAAATGCTTAGATCTATATCTACTGCATTTATGTGAATGTTACAAAAGTAGTTTTTTTTGACTCGTGTAGGCATTCTGCCCCCATAAATTAGCTGTGCTGTAATTTTGTAATAGACTGTTCAGCTGTCTTTATTGTACAGGTATGGGACCTGTTATCCAGAATTCTCGGGATCTGGGGTTTTCTGGATAAGGGGATATTTCTATAATTTGGATCTCTTTACCTTCTAAACCTTCTACTAAGAAATTTATTTGAACAGTAATTAAACCCAATAGGATTGTTTTGACTCCAGTTAAGGATTAATTATATCTTTATTGGGATCAAGTACAAGCTACTGTCTTATAATAGAGAAAAGGGTATTAATTTAAAAAAAATGTGAATTATTTAATTAAAATGGAGTCTATGGGACATGGCCTTTCCGTAATTTGAAACTTTCTTTATAACTGGTTTCTGGATAATGGGTTGCATATTTATAAATAGATCATGTATGATTAATAGGATATTACTCTCTATTTTAATTGAAGACACTTTTACAGCTTTCCTATGGTATGTGTTTTTTAGTTATACATTTTTTAAAATGTTCCATTATTCTTAAACATGTAGCCTCACTCAAATACTCCTACTTTTTCAGGGGATATCAGCAGCAAGATGCCCATGAGTTTATGCGTTATCTCTTAGATCACCTCCATCTGGAACTACAAGGCGAATTTGATGGCTCTTCTCATTCTGTCTTATCACAGGCTAACTGCAGCCGGTCTGCCAGTAACAAATGTTGTATGTGAGTACCTGCAGCACCATATTTATAGTAAAGGCTCATTTGAATGGTTTTTCATCTGATGCTTGGTCCGCTTAGTTAGTACTTAACAACCCAAGAAAACAAGGGGATCAACTGTTGGTCTGCTATGGATAAAGAAACGGCAATGAAATCTGTGTGATTAAGAAATGAAGCAAGTGTTTTATCCCACAGACTTGTATTACAAGTTAAAACAATGAGGGATAACGTACAGGGTAATGTTTACTTTTCACATGTGGCTTTTATTGTTTTATGGTCGCTATCAATATTCAGGGGCATATTTATTGTGTGTAAGCCAACATCAACGGTGATGTTGCCCATAGAAATCAATCAGATCTTTGCGTTTTGTTTTTTAATTTGTAAGTGACCGTTCAAATCTAACTGGTGTTTGGTTGCTCTGTGCAACATCACTGGTGATGTGTTCGCTTATACACTATAATAAATATGCCCTAAGTGTTGGCATGTGCATTATCGGCGTTGCTATATCTGAAAGTTTCCTTGTTCAGTTCCTTTAGTGACAAATTGTTATCATAAATCTTCCCTCTTTATCCTTTTATGTAGAAATGGTGCATCCACAGTGGTAACCTCGGTTTTTGGGGGAGTTCTGCAGAATGAAGTTAACTGCCTAATTTGTGGGACAGAATCAAGAAAATTTGATCCATTCCTAGGTATAAGATAAAATGCTCTCTTATTTGTATTTTCTACAGAACTGTATATATAGTTAAGTGATTTAAATATATTGCTTTTCCTACTTTGTACAATGGCCTCCTAACAGAGCTGTTACAGAACTAACTACTTTGGTTTTAACACCATGTTCATAGGCTTTTTTATGACCGTTAGTAGTTGTGGAGTATAATGGTTAGCTGACAACTCTGTGCAATACTGTTGTCTATCCATCATCTTTTCATGTTTTTAGCTGCTCCCTTTTTGCTTTGGATCATCGCCAGAAATTTTTTATACAAGTTTGTGGTTTTGCTAGGACAAATACTATAGTATAGACTTACAAATCATTTAGGTGAAAAGCAAAGAAAACAGACATTGCAACTGCTGAGGGCCTAGTGGAACTGACTGATAAGCAGCTGCAATATATGTTTATGGAAAAATGTCCTGTTCCCAAAGTTTAGGGGCCCAGTAACCAGTCATTCCACTGCTGGAAAGTTTATATAGACGGTAACTCATAATTCGGTAAATTTGGTTACAGTGTAAATAGAATAAATAATAATAATTCACATAAATAGTTCTGTTGATGTGCTGATAAGTCAGTCAGTTCATTGGTTTTCAGTGGATAAGTTTTCCCTGAGTTTATACCCTTAACACCTGCCTGCACCGTCGCACTGCTCTAGAGCCTTTTAAGTACTTGATGCGTAAGTTTCCGAAGTCACAGAAGTTTCAGATAAATAGGTAACGTAAGTTTGTGCTTCCTGACCACCTAGGGTCAAAATTAGACCGGGCCCATGACAGATGGCAACCCTGCGGGTAATGCATGCTGTTAGCAGGGCAGTATTCTTCTGTCCTAGTATTTCATTCAATTGTGAAACCGATAAAAGGAATTTATTGCTGAAGCTGTTTTCTACCCATCATACTTTTCTGTCCATTTAAAGGAGATGTATAGATGTATCTTTCATATAAATAGACTGTAGGACTTATTTATGACCACAAAAAAATTGACACAGTTGTAGTGTGACTTAAAGGTACTTTTGTCCGAAGCTTTTCTATGCACTTGTTTTTGCTCCTTTACTGCCTGCTAGTTTGTTCCATAACACGCAAGTGCCTTAAAGAATAAGTAAACCTTTTTTTTTTTTTCTGAGTAAAATTACTCTAAACAGCCTCCAGAATTACTTACCTTTGTCCCAGCATTCTCTCTTACCTGTTTCCTCAGTCAGAAGGTATTCTTTTTGGTTGCTTCCTTGTGCAGAGTGAAGCCCCACCCCAACTTCCTGTTCAGTTCTCGCTTCAATTCGACAAGGTTGTCGGAGTAGAGAGCCTTCTGCGCATGCCTGGAGGCAGCAGGAGCCAGTCTGTGCATTAGCCGTTTTTTTTTTTTTTTTTTTTTTGATGAGAGACCTGAACAGGAAGTGGGGGCAGGGCTTCACTCTGCACAAGGAAGCAACGATAAAGAATACCTTCTGACTGAGGAACCAGGTCAGAGCGAATGCTGGGACAAAGGTAGGTAATTCTGGGGGCTGTTTAGAGTAATTTTACTCATAGAAAAAAAAAAGGTTTACTTATCCTTTAAAGATGGCAGTAGCTCCAGAATTGCCACAGCGGCCAGCAGCCATTTAGGAAAAAAAATTAAGTGGTGCTCTATAATCTCTTTTAATGCGTATAGAATATGCATATAGAACAAAGTTATTAATGGAAACCCCAAAATAAAGTTTTGCTTAATTAAATAAATAGCAGTTCTAAGCATTTTCATTTGTTTTGGCATCTTTTGTAAATATTTCTACTTCTAGATGCAGTGTTTGTTCCTTTCTATTCTCTGCCCCGATGGTTCTGACTTTTAAACAGTGTAGCAAAAGCCAACTGATTAACAGACCTGGGAAGAAGCAGACAAAACTGGCTTTTGCAACATAGTTTCAAGAGAGACAAATACTTTTTTTTTTTTAACCACAACTTTTTACATTTACAAATAGCTTTAAAACCATTAAAAAGCCTGTTTATTGGGAATGCTTAGAATTACAATTTCTTTTGTTAGGCAAAGATGTATTTTGGGTTTATATCACCATTTTATTGGCCTGGATTTTCAGATTAAGGTATTAACCAATTTGGTATTTCTTTTGTTAGGCAAAGATGTATTTTGGGTTTATATCACCATTTTATTGGCCTGGATTTTCAGATTAAGGTATTAACCAATTTGGTATTTGAAGCCGGACAGCAGTATTTGTGTTAAACTGTATTATTTTAAATCCAATTTTTATTAGCAAATATCTGTAAAAAAAAAAATTGTATTCACTAGTAATAATGGAAGCTAAATGGGCATAATTACAGACCTTCACCTGAACACTGCTTTCTTTTTAGACCTCTCTTTAGATATTCCAAGCCAATTCCGAAACAAACGTTGTAAGAACCAAGAAAATGGACCAACCTGTACCCTGCGAGGTATGAACAAATATAATATACCTGTCCTAATCACATTTATGATTTGGTGGCGCCTGGTGCAAAGATTTTTTGAAAGATACATAATCCAATAACAGGTACTAAGTAAATAAGGCACACCGACAAAGATTTAAAAGTAATATATATGACAACTTTATATTATCTACTCAGCGCATTAGCAAGCAATATTATTATACCCACCATTCTTTAGTTTACATTTCTTATATAAACATATAAAAGAACTTGCAATTTCTCTAATGCTTAGCTGTCTAGCAGGGCTACAGGCACAGTCTGCAGTTGAAAGGAGAGCTGTGTCGTGGCAGTTTAGCCTATCTCACATGAACACATCTAGTGGCACTTTCTGAAGCACACGCACATGGGACAATTTATAATATTAGATGCGTAAATAGATAATTGTTTGGCCTGTCTCTGTTTATATTTATAAGAAAAGAAAGGATTTTGCCTTTTTCGGCAGGGTTCGGATTCGGCCGGTTCTGGCTGAACAGAAACAGAATCCTGATTAGCATATGCTAATTAGGATTTGGAAGGGTTAATGTTGCCGCATAAACACGGAAGTGTAAAATTTAACATTTAACCCTTCCAAGCCCTAATTAGCGTATGCTAATTAGGATTCAGATTTGGTTCAGTATTCCGCCGATTCAGGGGTTCGGCCGAATCCGAAAATCTGGGTTCAGTGCATCCCTAGTGTAATAATGTTAATCATGTATAGTTTTTCTATATATTTATAAAACGAGCAAATTGTTTTGCTATTTTGTCTCTCTTTAAGACTGTCTTCGCAGCTTTACAGACTTGGAGGAACTAGATGAGACAGAACTCTACACATGTCTAAAATGCAAAAAGAAACAGAAGTCCACCAAAAAGTTCTGGATCCAGAAACTACCAAAGGTTAGTATGTAGTCTCTTGGTATTTTATCTTTTATTCTTTAATTGCAGGAGAGTGAGAGGCAAGTAGCAAATATTTAGGGCTTTTAGAAGACAGTACACTTAAAATTAGCTATAGCCCTACTGCCACCCTAGGCCTAGGCCCATGGGTGCCTTTATAATTTGGCTTTTTAGCAAGGCTAAAAGCAGGGGGGCATACTTTGGACCCACAGCTGGGAATTATTTTAGCATGTGGAATGCATTTTGCTCCTACCTACATATAACTTTTTTTTTTTTTTATTGCGATTACCTATTATGTTTTTGATATTCCCAACAATCAGGTGCTATGCCTACACTTGAAGAGGTTCCATTGGACAGCTTACTTGAGGAACAAGGTGGACACATATGTAGATTTTCCTCTACGAGGATTGGATATGAAGTCCTTTTTGTTAGAGGTAAAATGCCTTACATATGTTTTTCTGTGCCCTTGTGCTTGTCTACATTATTCATATTATTCATGTTATGTCTTCTCTTTCACACTGAATTTTTTTTTTTCAACGCATTGTTAATAATTTTTTCAGTCTTTCTGCAGTCTTAGGGGCACAGTCATTAAAGTACGACAGGCCCGATTACAAAAAAATCTTATTTTTTCTAAAACTTACAACATTTGCGTATTTTCTACAATATTTTCGTTAGTTTGTGCAACTTTTTCGTACTTTGCGACAATTTTGTGCAACAAAATCATATTTGTCGCAATGTGTACAAAAGTTTCGGATTCATTCAAGCTTCAGTATGGTGACTTTCCTTGGGCCAGGTTGGAGCTGCAGAGTGCCATTGAGTCCTATGGGAGGCTTCCAAAATCATGCACAGAAGGATCAAAGTCAGAAAGGTTTTCCTGCCGTTTACAATCTTTTGCATACGATAATTTTGTGACTTTTGGATTGCCAATCGTAAACGATCGTTTCAGTACGAAAATTTTGGATCAAAAGTAAAGAATCTTTGTATTCAAACGAATGGAATTTTCGTGACTTTTGCAATCATCAGAAATTATTGGATTTCGTGATTCAGATTCTAACTTTAATGAATGTGCCCCTTGTGTATTGTATTTGTTTCTCTTACATGAATTTAACTAACATTTGAATCAGTTACTAAAGGGGCAGTGTGGGCATTATGAGTTTAATGAAAAGGGCTTGTGCTGAACCCTTTGCCTTTTTTTTTTTTAACCTGCAATAGCGGGGACTAATTGCAGCAATGATACACAAGTCGCTGTGTGTAAAATGTACCACAGAGATGCAGTTTTACTCCAAGCAGAGCCTCCTTCAGACTAGCAGTCCACGTTGGACTACCGGCTCACCAACACTTCTCATCTGAAAGTGGCTCACTAGTAAAAAAAAGTTGGCAATCCCTAAGCTAAGGAGAGAGGCAACGAGTTGCACAGACATAGGAAGCATGAGGTGCCAGCGAACTCATTAGTAGAAGCCAAAGTGTAAAGCCCCTTGCTGCAACCCCAAGGTCCCTATGCTGTGCTTTGCAATATACATAACTGCATACCCATTTAGCTTATATACTCTAAAATGTTATCTTCTTTTGATTTTCCTTCCTTTGCTAGCTTAAAGGAGAAGGAAAGTCATTTTGGCATTTTACTGCCAATTGATTTGCCACATTAGTGCCCCCTAGAACAATATATTTATTCTGCGAAAACCATTAACATACCTGAGTAAACCGCTTTAGAAGCTTTCTGTGTTTGCTTATGATAGCAGCTGCCATTTTAAGCAGCTTCCTTCCTGCAGTCACTGGCTGTTAAAGCTGAGATCACACATTCCTAAGGGAAGGGGGAGGGAGTTCTTGGCATTCTGGTGGGAGGGGGGAGCAGGAGAGGAGAGAGAGTAGAGAACTGCGCAGACTCTGGCCCCGGGAATTAAGGCTGTTTCTGAGAGAGGAAGTCAGACATCATGTTTACAAAAAGAGACAAGGGATCCTGTGTTTCTTTTGATAGAGGACTCGGCATTACTGTTAGTGTTTATTGCTGTATTTACATAGAGCTTTCTGAAAAATAATACTAATAGTAAAAAAAAAAAATAGCAATAAATGACTACATTGTAAATAATAATTATAAAATATAATTATAAAAAATACAATTATAAATTATTAAAACACAATTATTAAAACAATTCTAAAAAAATTATAAAGTAAAATTAATAAATAAAAACAACAGTGATGATGATAACAATATATGTATCAGGAAGAATATACAAGATTCTTGCAGTTAGTGACATAGTTAGAAGTGACTCTAGGGCCCCCCCGCACAAGAGCCAGTAAGTTCTGTTGAGCTGTAAACTAAACCATTTCACTCATGGTTCACAATACCCGGGATTGAGACATAATCAATTATTAGGGTTTAAATGAATATGCATAGTAACATTAGCGCAAATGCTGTATGTCTTTTTAATATTCATATGCTCCAGTTTACAAGTTATAAATCTTAAGTGTAATCATTTTTGTGTTTTATGTGTGTGTAATATATCTATATTCTATCACAGTGCAGCAAAATATAAATGTGTTTATACTAATAAAATAACATATTTGCTCCACCCTCCCAAACACAGCCAGAAAATATTGGGCCAGAAAGCTGTCTGTATGATCTTGCAGCTGTAGTCGTTCATCATGGCTCGGGGTAAGTCAGTGCAGCCTGGGATACTGATGCTTTGAATAAATTTGTGTGGCTGTTTGACTGAGATGAAAATTGTACACTGCGATTTTGATTCCTTGTAGAAATTTGCTGAACTACTGTAGCTTTAATGTTTCGTTCTTCACAAATAAACCTCATGCCATAATCTTGCATATATGGACATGTTTAGCAAAAGGGTACACTTCTTTATAAAAAGTCTCTGAAAATTGATCCAAAAGCTCATAAAGTAGGTGTGGAAGGGTCTTATAATAACATTGGCAAGTATGGCCCTTTTAGTGTAAATATTCCCCCTGCTCTCTTCTGTACTTTGGTGGACAATTTTTAAGGTAGACTGCAATTAAAGGAGAAGGAAAGGCTAATAAAGAGTTAATCTCAAGCTGCAGGCATACCTTCAGTTGTCTCAATAGTGCCCTTAAGTCTCCCCATATTTCTCCCGTTCAGATGATCAGATGCCAAACAGGAAGAAAAAACGCTGAGCTGTGTAAAGAAAGTTCCCATAATGCCTCGCTCCTGCACCGAGAGCAAGACCCGTATACATGCTCAGTGTGTAAGACTATGGGGCACATTTACTTACTCACGAACGGGCCGAATGCGTCCGATTGCGTTTTTTTGTAATGATCGGTATTTTGCGATTTTTCGGAAAATTGTCACGACTTTTTTGTAGCCGTTCCGAAAGTTGCGCAAAATGTTGCGATTTTTTTCGTAGCGTTCGGATTCATTCAAGCTTCAGTATGGTGACTTTTCTTGGGCCAGGTTGGAGCTGCAGAGTGCAATTGAGTCCTATATGAGGCTTCCAAAATCATGCTAAGTCTGAAAGTTTCGCCCGCCACTTACAAGCGCTCAATACGAAAAAGTCGCGACAAGATACGAGCGAATCGTAATGGCTACGAAAAACTCATGTTTTTTCGCGAAAATCGTATTGGTAACGAAAAAGTTGCGACAATTTCCGAAAAGTCGTAAAGGCGCCGAAAAAAACGCAAAAAATACGAAAAAGTCGCAAAATGTTCGTTTTCCAATCGGAATTTTTCCAATTCGAATTCGTGTCTTAGTAAATCAGCCCCTATGAGTCAGCTTCCTGCTACTTGGCTCAGATCCACATTCCTAAGAGGGGGGGGGGAGTGAGTTCTTAGCATTCTTTAGGGAAGCAGGAGAGGGGAGAGAGCTGCATGTCTCTAGCAGAGGAAAACAGACACAAGAAATCTTTTGACAGAGAAGTCAGTGCAGCGTTTCTGTGAGTGCTTATGGCATAGACCTTTCTGATAAAGCTTACTTAGTTTTTACTTTTCTTTCTCCTTTAAAGACAAACTGATTATAAATAAAAAAGCTGTGCTGTGTGGCACCTAGGCCCAGGAGAAATCGGTTGTTTGCTTACATTATAGTAACAATTCTGTTTTTGTTCCTTGTTCTAGATATTTTTAAGGGGTGATTGCCACCCAAAACCATTTCTTTGTATAATGAAAGAAAATGAAATTCAAACCAACTTTCTAGTACACATTCATTAAAGGAGAAGGAAAGGCAACGTCACTTGGGGATGCCAAAATGTTAGGCACCCCCAAGTGACTTGAATCGCCTACCTTTTACCCCGGGCTGGTGCCCCTGTTAGGAGAGAACAGCACCAGCCCGGGGTAGCTGCAGCGCTTCCTCCTTCCTGTATCGCTGCACGCGCATGCGCAGTAGAGTGAAAAGCTGAACTTTAACAGAGAAGTCGGCTTTTCACTCTAATGCGCATGCGCCTATTGTGTTAGTCTTAGCGAAACGCAGGCGGAAGGAGGAAGCGCATTGCTCCAGGTACCCCAGGCTGGTTTTGTTGCTTTTTAATTCTATTCTTGTCTCTGGCTATTTTGCTCAATGCATTTTCTCATTCAGTGTTTCATTCTGTTTCCTTTTAGCGTTGGATCTGGTCACTACACTGCCTATGCTACCCATAAAGGGCGCTGGTTCCATTTCAATGACAGCACAGTGACACTCACAGAAGAGGAGACTGTGGCAAAAGCAAAAGCCTATATTCTTTTTTATGTGGAGCGCCAGGTTCCTGCCACAACTGAGAAACTATAAATACCTCTTGCCATGATAGTAGACTTCTTCCTCTCTGCCCCCCAGGGTGCTCTCCAACCTCTTGGCTAATACTTGATTAGAATTTGTTTTTGTGCACTTTTTCACATCCCATCAGATATAATCCTATTCTGAATGATAGTAAAGTAACCTACTGCCTGACAGTGAATAAAGGGAGTCATTTTCCTCACCAAGTGAAGTATAGTACAGTTTGTGTACATGTAGCTTTCCTACATATACTCAAGTGAGCACGCAAATGAAATATAACAGGTGTGGAACTTGTGGCCCTCGGGATCCAACGACCGCCTAAGGCTAATGTCACATGTCACTTTCTCCACAGGAGCATTTTCACTGGTGAGAAGTTTTTAAAGCCACCTGCTATTCCTGTCTTTGAGTTTAATGCTAACTGCCAATCACCCCTGGTACAGCTGAATTTTTAGCCACCTGTGATAGTACGTTGCAATTACACTCATTACTGCACCAGTGATAATTCTGCCGGCTGTGACCTTAACCTAAAGGTGTATGATAAGGGTACATATATATCTGTCTCCCTAGTGATTGCATTCCCACATAATAACATAAGTACATCACAGCTGCTCTCAAATATATTCTGTGTTGTAAATTCTGTCATTCTTGCATTGGAAGTATTTTTAAACATCATTACCTCTTCAAAAGGAATATGACTTTTTTAATGCTGTAATTTGAGTTTTGGGGTCTCCCCCAGTGTGGTTTAGAAATGGAGTGTCATCATCGGGACTCTATCTACATTGCTGCTATAAATGGAGAATCACATACAGACTTTTATTCAGTTTGTAAAGAATCACGCATTTCAAGACATATGGACCATCGGGAATATTGCCTGACATTCCATTTCACTACTGGTCAATAAATAAACCAACAGGGCTATTTCTTCCCCATTGTCAGTATAGCCATATAGTAAACCTGAAAATGCAGATCATGGACTGCGGATCCTAAACAGACTTGGAGAGACTTGCTCTCGCTTGAGGGCAGCACATCCGACATGTTCATTCCAGGCATCAAGGGTTCTGCCATTTGTTTTTACAGGCATTTTTTTCTGCTGGGTATTTAAAGAAGCAGTGTATTGCACAACAGACTTTCCAATGCTTTATCTAAAAATCTGCAACCTTCTTTGTGTGTGAATGACAGACTCAGGAAGTGATAGGTATAGTGCACTGAAGGTACCTGTTCTGTGCCTAAACTCTTCAGTTTATTCTAAGCTTTCCACTTGCAGTCCCAATGTTCAGCTGTACATGCCGTGCTCAACAGGTTGGACCTACTCAGTCAGACAAACCTCAGCAGATGCAAAGCTTGTCATGCTGGAAATCCTCATTCTTTTAGCACCGGCTTCATTCACTTGCCCTTTTGTCTTAGATGTTCTTGTTGCTGTGCTGCTTGTATATCCTATTAACCTTTCAGTTACTCAAGCAAATGTGTCTGATAACAAGAATTTAACAGAACTTAGCTTATGCTGCCAATCAAATGTATGAGATACAAGCCATCAGATTATGGCATTCAGAAAACTGACCAATAGGTAGGCACCTTATTTTAGGCAGATAAACACGTGTTCATGGCTGCTGCCACTTACATGGTTTGACAGCCTGTTGAATGCCTGCCTGGCAATTTTTAACCAAATAATGAACCACCAGTATCCCACTGACAGTGAGTGTTGCTGAGATTGTTACCCCACAAGCTCCAAAGGACTGCAGGTTACCACATCTTGATAAGGGGGAAGTCTGCGGGAATAAAAGAAGCTACAAATAAACATAAATGTTAATTCTAGGATCATTACGCCTCCACCCTCTGCCAAAAGAAAAAGAAAAAAAAAAATTCTGCTCGCTATTGCCTAATAATTTGTGCAGTTGTTAAGAGACTTTGATGCGTGGTTTGGGTTTTATTGTTCCACGTGAGTTGTATAAATTCATTTCCAATTTGGTGTACCTTCGATTTCTAAAGCATTGCATTTGTATATCATTGTACTGAAAATCTGATTATTCACTTGGCATAAATCTCAATTCTGTACATTTTATAATCTGATGGTTGTGATAAAGTAGCAAATATATCATGTGATGCCTGGTTATCAGCATTATGGCTTCTGACTGGCACGCAGGCATATTTAGTAAATATGGGATTTTTAGGTTCCTATGTATCTATAGGGGAATGTGAGAGTTTTCCTTTGACATATTTCCCTCAAAAATCCTATAGAAATTGAGAAATGTTACATGTAATGAAACTGCAAAGTAAGGAACTGCCTGGTTGGCCCCACAAAGGAATTGGTGTCCCTCCGTGAGGCAGTTAGGCTTTCAGCTGGCAGGTTACATTCAGACAAGACTGTTTAACCTGGTGGCCTGATACTGCTATGTAAGAGGATGCAGCATACCTGCCTGATATATAGCTCTAAACGGGCTTATTGTTATGCCATGAACGAATTGATTTCTATGGAAAATGTTGTGGCAGAGGCAGGCATTGTATCTCCAGTTGGGCAGCCGTTCCTAAATAAGTAAAAAATAAGAAATTAAAATCCATTTGGAGTTGCTGGTAAGTGGCACTAAAGGTCCAGTACTGAGTCAGGGCTCCTGTACCTTTCCTTATGCTCAAAAGTCCATTGCAATTAAAGCTCCACAGTGGTATCTTCCATTATATCTGTCCTTTCCCTTTTGTACTGGGGGATGTGCTGCTGGATCCTGGGGTACACTTTCACTTCTGGGGCCACTCCTAATACTACAAAGCCACCATATAGTTTGGTACCCAGAAGGCTGGTGCCCCACATCTCTTGGATAGAACTGCTGTCCTGGGTAGTGATACAAATGAACTGGGCAAAGCTCCTTTAAAACACTATACTATTATTTTATTTAGTTTAATACTATTTGTATTTGCCTATTATGAATGTATATTTAACAACCACTCCATGTGTTACTCTGCAGTTGTCACATAGAAGCCTCCATTCTTTGCTGCTTGCTTTGCCACAAACAAGCTGACTATGCTTGATGGGAGTTGTAGTTGCCTGAGCTGCAATAGCATAAGATGCAGAAAGAACCAGTGAATTAGTTGATTCCCCCCCCCAGTGATGCCAGTTGTGCTGGCTGTGTGACAGGTGCCTGACCGCCATTTGTTCCTGCAGCTGTCACTGTTTAGCTACAGAACCACGGGCCACTCAGACAGCCCACTGATGCTGCAAACTGAGCTGTATGTATCTTTGTATTTATATAGTGCTACTTATGTACGCAGCACTGTACAGCAAAATATATAAGGATCTTCCTTTGTTAAGGCTGAAGGAATTAAAAGCTGTTAGGCCAAATGCAGTTGCCCAACTTCCCAGTAAATGACAACAGTGCTTAATAGCATTAAACAAGTGGCTTTCTTAATGCCAAGTGTTGTGGTTCTGAGCATCTGATAATTGTGTCTATAAATAACTAGCCCAGCAGCTGCTGTCTGAGCCCAGCACCCTGCCTGCCTTATATGTCCATGAGCTTCCTACAGGAGCTTCACTAGCCACACTTGCACTCTCCCCGGCCACAGGCGCTGTGCATTCCCTTCCAACTGGTAGGTCTGCTCTTCCTTCCATAGGCACATGGGCAAACTGATTGCTCGGGGCAGGGCTTGGGGCACAGGCTGCTAGGCATGATTTCTAATGAGCAGCATTGAGTGAGTGGCAAGTATACACTGGTTAGTAGATTTGTATGTAAGCTTTGCAGAGCACTGGCTGGGATTAGTATTAGGCTGGTTAGAGAGCTATGCTGTGGAAACCATTGCTTAATGCATAGATTGCTAATGGGGAATACTGTTCCCTGCTGTAAATCAGAAATGATCCTATGGTGACTGTTCTGTAAGGTTTGGGTTGTAGTCAACTTTTCTGTTATAGTGAAAACTTGCCAAATATTTATTGTACCCCATCAGTCAGAATAGCAGGTTCCCTGGCAATGCAGAAAATCTGGGGCCCCTTTATGAGCGCAAAACCAATGACCGTTTTGTCTGTGACCCTACAGCCAATATGCTACCACCGTGTCCCTATGGTCAGCTGGAGGGCTACAGCTCAGAAACCCTGTATCTATACACAATATCTAACATATTGCTTAATATCATTTCCTTCTACTTACCCCCACCTCTGCCTCTCCCTTTAATGCCAGCCCTGGCATGGTGGCATGGATGCAGGTCAGAAAGGATTGTGAGACTGAATGTTTAGTAATATGAAATCAGCGTTTAGCAAAATATGTCACAAGCCGTGCCTGTCAGCAGATTCACTCTGAACTGTTTTATTCCATGTATTATAGTATCACTTACTGTGAGAATCCTAGATTGGCTCCTGTTACGGGCACATAATGCATTGGCTGCTTGATTTCTACTTTCTGCCTTTGTCTTTCTATCAGAGAGAATTGCCCTGGGGAGTGAGAGTAAGGGGGAATTTTACCCTTGGGCGCAAAAACTTGTCCCATTCATGCCACCATGTATCTGCTACTGATACCAATCATGTACCAACCCACCCTGCCCAGAGACCTCCTCAATGACTGCAAGAGCCCAGTGGGAGCAAGTGGCTGTCACTGCTTGTCTGGCTCATGGATTATTTAAAGGGTGGAAATCTGCAAAGAAGATGGCGTTCAAATCCCACAATCCATTGCTTCACAATGGCAGAAATCTTGGAGGTGTTGGGTCACACTGTGAGCCTATGGGGTTGGGGAACTGACCCTGCAGCACAGATTGTTGTGATTGCCTGATTGCAGTTTGAAAGGAATGTCTGTGTTACATGTTTATGTAAAAAAAAAAGGGGGTGGGTATATTTGCCCTTTAATCCAGTGCACTTGCTTGAACTGGGGCTTCTGGTCATAGCTGGAAAGCGACAGAATACCAGAATATTGTAAGAATGTCATAAATATCTTGTAGCCCTTGGGAATTGGCTTTGCAGCACTGAGGATCTTGCCCTACAGCAATGTGGTAAATATTTCTGCAGCACTTTGGTTGGTTATGGAGCCCAGGACACTAAGCAAACTTCTCGTAGTCTCTGAACCCCATTTGTCTATCCAGATTGTATATATTTCTGCCATTTTGGTTTCAGGAGAAAATATTTTGTAGTCACTGGTTAAGTTTCTTGTTACAATTGATCCCCCCCCCTCCCCCATACCAGCCCCTTTTTTTTTTAAAAGCAAAAAGAAAATATTTTAATTCTAATAATTTATTAGTTGCTTCTCCCCATCCCAGTGTTCAGGATTCTGCCCAGCCATGGTTGTGTTGCACAGAGTGGCCCAGTAATGCCCTGTATTGGACTCCATGGTCCTGCTCAGTGTGTCAGCAGAACCTGTTTACATTCCACATAGACCATAAAGCACTGGGCTGTATCTGGCAATCCTTAAATGCTCCGTATAGGGAATAAAGCACAGACATATAATGAACACATATTGTTTCACAAACCAGTTTCTAGGTCTATGGGTAACTTGCAGAATTTTTTTTTTAATGCAAAGTTGTTTTTCCTGACCCCCCATTATCCAACATGCGAGTATTTGAGCTTTTTATTAAGAAGACTGCGCTTTGTGTTCTTTCCAGTGTAGAACTGCAGAGAGGCCACAGGGGAGCCTATGGGTATCCTGGTGTGAGCAGAGTGGAGCCATGCACATCACCGAGCTGAACCGCGAGTGCCTCCTGCACCTCTTCTCCTTCCTGGACAAAACCAGCCGGAGATGTCTGTCCCAGACCTGCCATAGCCTTATGGACGTCTACCAGGATCCAGTTTTGTGGCCAATTTTGAATTTCAGTTGCCCTGGGGAGCTAAACAAGAAGAATTTTATCCTGGGGACAGCTTTGAGATCCTTGTCTATTTGCTGGTATTCCAGTCGGGTGAAAATCTGTAACATTGAGGACTGGTGGAAAACTCCGCTGCAGAAATCAATGTGCAGCCAGCATCAGAACATTGTGAGTGACTTCCTGCTGACAGTCAGTGAAAGGTGAGTGCCAGTCTTTACAGGGTACAGCCAGGGGAATATCACTCATATGTGAAAGGAGTTTTTTAAGTCATATTAGTCACATCCTTATCCATATGGCTTCTCCTCCCCTGTGGGAAACACTGCGACCCCCCCCCCCCCAGTACATAATAATTACACACCTTAGGGACCCCTAACAACTATTTCAAATTAACAAACCCGTCAGGTTCAACTCCAAAAGGCAGCATAGGGAGAGTATGGCACACAGGCAGCATAGGGCAGACAGAGCATGGGACACACAGGCAACATAGGGAGAGTATGGCACACAGGCAGCATAGGGCAGGCAAGGTATGGCACACACAGGCAGCATAGGGCAGGCAGAGTATGGCACACACAGGCAGCATAGGGCAGGGAGAGTATGACACACACAGGGAGAGTATGGCACACACAGACAGCGTAGGGCAGGCAGAGTATAGCACATAAAGGCAGCATATGGCAGGGAGAGTATGGCAGGCAGCATAGGTCAGGCAGAGTATGGCACACACAGGCAGCATAGGGCAGGCAGAGTATGGCACACACAGGCAGAGTATGGCACACACAGGCAGGGTAGGGCAGGTAGAGTATGGTACACACAGGCAGCATAGGGCAGGCAGAGTATGGAACACACAGGCAGTATAGGGCAGGCAGAGTCTGGCACACACAGGCAGGATAGGGCAGGTAGAGTCTGGCACACACAGGCAGGATAGGGCAGGTAGAGTATGGCACACACACATGCAGCACAGGGCAACCAGAGTATGGCACACACACATGCAGCACAGGGCAAGCAGAGTATGGCACACACAGGCAGAGTATGGCACACACAGGCAGGGTAGGGCAGGTAGAGTATGGTACACACAGGCAGCATAGGGCAGGCAGAGTATGGAACACACAGGCAGTATAGGGCAGGCAGAGTCTGGCACACACAGGCAGGATAGGGCAGGTAGAGTATGGCACACACAGGCAGGATAGGGCAGGTAGAGTATGGCACACACACATGCAGCACAGGGCAACCAGAGTATGGCACACACACATGCAGCACAGGGCAAGCAGAGTATGGCACACACAGGCAGCATAGGGCAGGGGAAGAAGAGTAGGGAAGGAGACAGGGAAGCCTATCAAGATTACACATGTAACTGGTCATGACCATTCCAAGATGACACAATGCTGTCTGACACAATGCTGGTGCTAAATTGTAAAAAATACTGAGCATTAAAGCCTGAATCTGAGGTGTGAACCATGCAGGGGTCCAGTTAATCTCAGTACTGATACCATTTACCAAAGCTTGCACAAAGGTAAGCCATTAAAACAGCCAAACAGGTGGGGGGCCACACAGAAGGTGGGGGGCCACACAGAGGGTGGGGGGGGGGGGGGGCATGGGCTGCCAGTTGGACAGCACTGCTCTAAGTAATTGCTGATAGGTGCAGGACAAAAATTCATAACAACCAGGTACCTGTAGTTGGCAAAAAAGACACCCAGGGTTTTGCTAAGTAAGTCTATCTATAAAATGCAGAAGAAGAACTGTTCTGGCAAAAACACATACAGAGGTGCAGGGATAGGGATAAGATAATGGATGTTTTCAACATATAATATAATTATTCTGAAACGTTGCTACCAACTGGCTTTTTTGGAATGATTTTCCAGAGATTTTGACCTTTTTTCCCCTCATATTTATTTTTAGTGACTGCAGCCAGCCACAGTGACCAGCAGGTGGTGCTGTTGTAACAAATTTATTATATTTGCATTAAAAAACTGTAAATTGGTAAGAGGAGCACACTGAGCAATTTGAAAGGGATTCTGTCATGATTTGCATTGTATACTTCTATATACTTCTAAATTACACTGTGCACATTATTTTCATAGCAAATAATTCACTCTACCATTTAACACTGCGTTCTTGAACCAACAAATGTATTTTTTGTAGCTATAATATTGGTGTGTAGGCGCCATCTCAGTGCATTGTGCCTGAGTCTGAGCTTTCAGAAGGAGCCAGCGCTACACATTAGAACTGCTTTCAGGTAACCTATTGTTTCTCCTACTCCCATGTAACTGGAGGAGTCCCAAGCCGGACTTGGATTTCTTACTATTGAGTGCTATTCTGTTATCTACGAGGAGCTGCTATCTTGCTCCCTTCCCATTGTTCTGCTGAACAATAGCAGTTGACTGAAGTTTATTAGAGCACAAGTCACATGGTTGTAGCACCCTGGGAAATTAAAATGGCTAGCCTTGTGTGACATTTCAAAACCAAATATAAAAAAAAAAAGTTTGTGTTTTTGAAAAACAGCTTTCAATGCAGGATTCTGCTGGAGAATTAACTGATGTGTGTTGAAAAAAAAACATGTTTTCTCATGACAGTATTTATTTAATATAAATTTGTTTTGAGGGAATCTTAGAACTGGCTTAGCAGGTATAGGTAACTTATGTCATGTCCAAGGAGGTGCTGCTAGGGTGCCAGGCCTGCCTTACGGTGTATAGGATACAAGGTGACTTCCCATATTGATTCATGATGCAGAGTTTTAGCTTTAATGTACCTTCCAGTAGATCCATCCCAGGTGTATCAGTGGCAGCGTCGTGCCTCACATTCCATGGACATATACATCTTTAAAGGGGGTGTTTACCTTAAAATTAACAGTGCAATGTAGAGCTTGATATTCTAAAAACAATTTGCAATTGTTCTTCACTTTCTGTGGTTTCCGAATTATTTATCTTTTTTGTTTAGCAGCTCTCCAGTTTGGAATTTCAGCTTTTGAACCCTAGCACCAGGCAGTGGTTTGAATGGGAAACTGGAATATAAATAAAGAGTGGCTGGATATAAAGATAAGGAATAAAAAGTAATAATAATAGTAAAAATGTAGCCTCACAGAGAAGTAGTCAGAAGAAAAAGGCAAAGAAATAGAAAATAAAGACCAACAGAAAAGTTACTAAGAATCTGCCATTCTATAACATACTAAAATTGACTTGAAGGTGAACCACCCCTTTAAACAATGTACATTGCAGTTGCAGGTTATTTCTACTGTTTTGCGAAATCAGCACTAATTCATATAGAAATGAAAGCTTAATAAATTGATAAATACACAGTATAGTAGAACATATACAGTCATATGAAAAAAATCTGGGAACCCCACAGTCAGCTTCAAATCATCCCATAGATTTTCCATGATATTCAAGTCGGGGGACTGTGACGGCCATTCCAGAATATTGTACTTCTCTCTCTGCATAAATGCCTTTGTAGATTTCCAACTATGTTTAGGGTCATTGTCTTGTTGGAATATCCAACCCCTGCGAAACTTCAACTTTGTGACTGATGCTTGAACATTATCCTGAAGAATTTGTTGATATTGGGTAGAATTCATTCAACCCTCGACTTAAACAAGGGCCCCAGTCCCTGAACTAGCTACTCAGCCCCACAGCATGATGGAACCTCCACCAAATTTGACAGTAGGTAGCAGGTGTTTTCCTTGGAATGTGGTGTTCTTCTTCCGCCATGAAAAGCACTTTTTGTTATGACCAAATAACTCAATTTTTGTCTCCTCAGTCCAAAGCACTTTGTTCCAAAATGACTTTGGCTTGTCTAAATGAGCTTTTGCATACAACAAGTGACTCTGTTTGTGGCGTGAGTGCAGAAAGGGCTTCTTTCTCATCACCCTGCCATATAGATGTTCTTTGTGCAAATTGTGCTGAATTGTAGAACGATGTACAGAAACACCATCTGCAGCAATATGTTCTTGCAGGTCTTTGGATGTGATCTTTGGGAGAAACATACTCTGTGTTTTGTGAATGTTACACATTCCTTTCATTTAGCACATTTACAGGGTCCATTTGAGCACTAACCACACATTTTGGCTTCTCTCTATTTTAGGTGCCTAAATCTGCAATCCCTGACACTGTATGGCTGTGCCCATGTACATGACGACATTATCATTGAGATACTAACCTGCTGTTCCAACCTTCGCAGTCTGAAGTTAGAGAATTGCTCTGGGGTGACAGACAAGATGCTGATGGTGATACCTGTGGTTGCATGCAATCTGAAGACTCTCCATGTCAATTTCTGCCGGAATATAACCCACAAGGGCCTTTATTTTTTGCAGCAGTTTTGCCCGGGGCTGATGCTGCAGGCAGACAGAAGTGCAGGTATGGTCGCCGACAGGATTCCTGAGGACAGGATTTTGTTTCAGAAGACAGTCAGGAAGCTGGTACTCAGTTGAGACAGCGTAATGTCCCTCTTGGGAACAGGTTGGCAAACAGTGCATAGTGGGAGCCTGCTAGTAAGTGTGGCACAGTAACCTTGTAATAACCTTACTTATAGAAGTGTGATAAGCAACCAGACTTTTTGCTGGAGACCTAGGAAACGGGAGGTCAACAATTGTGCATTTATCAAGGCTGTTACTTAATTACTAGAACATTGGCATTGTTCTAGGAACGGTACCAGTGTAGTTCCACACCATCTATGCCATGCCATCTATGGGGGCGTTGAACTAAGACACTGACGGACTTAAGATATTGTTTACACAAGGGACTCCAGCCTATCAGATTATATTACTGTCCTCAATGATTTCTTGGGTAAAGAAGAAGGGCTAAATCAATGGAAGGGAAGTTAATGTCCTCTCTTGCACTGTTTATTTTAAGGGTAATTGCACTGAGTGATTTCTAGCATTTTTCCTCTGTGGGAGGACAAGAATCCAGATATCCCTTCCCATTACAAGTGCAGTGCTGCTATGTGTCAGGTCCTGACAAGTGCTGATCTGTCAGTCCTGGATTTAGAGCAATACAATCTGGCCACTACACACCAAATATTTCATTTTGTTTATATCCTTCTGTACATCTAAAATCCAAGTCTTCAGCAGTTTTTTTTGTTGCAAGTGCTTGGGCAGCCATACCACTGCAGCACTACACTGTAGTATGATATTGATTATTCATACTAGTTAACTCCTACCCAACCCATTATTTTGCACAAACTGTCTGCTTTGCAGCTAAACCGTAGTGGAAAAATAAAAATTATTTCCACACTGCTGTGCTGCAGCCACTGGGTTGTATAATGGAACTTGTAGTTCAGCAACATCAGAGCACCAATACTTTAGCCTTCTCCAGCATGAGATTCCACAATTATTTTTGTGGCTGGCTAAATGTTTCTCCCAGGGTTGCTCTGAGCCATTGATGGGCAAGGCACCGATGTGCCAGATGTATGAAGTTATTTCTGTACAGTGTGTATATGTCCCACTGGTATGCTGCTGCTGTGCATAATAAACTCCAAATACAGCCACAATGTAATACATGCTATGTGGCCAATCGTTCTTCCAGTGGAATGGAATCCTATGTTTATCCAAGCAATTCCCATACTGCAACTAGGGTTGCCACCTGGCTGGTATTCTCCTGGCCTGACTACTACAAATGATGTTTGATGCAAATGTTATTATTAGGGAGGAACGTTAAGTATAGGAAAGCCGGTATATTTCCCAAAATAGCAACCCCAACTACAGGCTTCCAGCTGTGCTTATTTTATTATATTTGTCCAAATTTTGTATGAGATTTTCTACTTATAAAATTTTTTAAATCTGTGATTGTGTGTTTCTCATGCACCAACCTCCTGCCATTAGGAGACCTGATGTGCCGCAGTTTTGTAGGAAGGAACTGTAACCCACATGTTATCACTGGCCTGACACTTCCATGCTGAGAATTAAATGCTGAAGCTAATATAATATTTAACATTTTTTATGTGGCAATGGATATTTTAGATGAGAGAGCCTTCTGGGCCATTGCTAACTGTAGGGTGATAGCCACAGGTTTATATTCAAGATTTTCTCATTTTTTAAGAGAAGTCAGAAGTACTGACTGCTCCGGGCCTCAAACCAGAGGAGATTCTTGAGCAGCGCAAGTGGATTTATTCACCCTAAAAAATTGTTCAGCGTAAGGGCACAAAGCACAGTGAAACATGCAGGAGAGTATGGGTAGCCAATTGCAAATGATTAAGGAACTGGTAGTCAGTGGACACTAAGGGGTCAATGTGGCTCAAGGTTCTCCTGACTTTTAAAAGGGTAACTTGACTGTCAAGGTTCTGGGCCTGGTGCCTTTACAGGTGACTGAATGTCCAAGTTATTTCTCAGGGTAACTGGCACTGGTTATAGCATTCATGGTGAAATAAATAAATGGCGAAAAACTTTAAACATAAATCACATTCTCTTTCAGCTTCAATTTATTCATCTTCTGCATTGCTTATCCTGCACAGGCAATTTCCAAATTAAAAGAAAATAAATAGGAATATTTATGTAAAACGTTCCTCTTGGGATTAACAATAAGTGCACCAATGTACAATGTTTCAAGTATGCAGCAATGCTGGGTGTGTATGAACCCACCAAGCCTCCCCTGACCCTGCCCAAGCACCTCCTGATAAACAGCTTGGGCGCGGGTGAGATGAGCACACAGCCTTTTATTTTACATTCACAGGTGAAAACAAAATAAAACATTTCTTGAGTTGATAAAAGGAACTAATTTTTCATGGTTGTAAAATGCCTGAAATTGTCCAAACCCGATTAAAGCCAGAAAGCTGGCGTGTAGCTTAAAGAAATTGATTCAGTAGTCTGTGTCAGATCCTTCAGCATTGTCCACATTGCGGGACAACATGTAATTGTCCATATCGATGGAACGGCAGTTGTTGATTGCATAGCGCAGACGTTCAGCCATCACTGGCTGGCTGGAATATGGAGGGAGGCGCAGTTGGAAAAAACAGGTCTGTGAGGTAGGCAGACTATCGTGAGGCTGGGGAACAATGCAGAAAAAGAGTAAGTTGGAGAACAAGTCGGCTCCTTAAAGAATAGCAAGAGATTTGCATCAACCAATTAAACAACAAAAGCTCTATTTGTACTACAACAATTTGTGAGGTGCCCCCAGTGAACCCAGGTTCTAACCTTTCTCTGCACACTGGTTCTTTACTTCTGTATAAATCTGCATGGATGGGGAGCATCCTCTCTCCAAGCAGTGCCACGGCACCATGGCAGCCCCGCTAGTGTTCTGACTGCCTACAGGGCCATGTCACGTAGGTGGTGTTTTTCTGCTGGTAAATTCACACCAATTCACTCCCTTCTGCCCCCAACATTAGAATGAATGTGTTTTCACACCAAAATGTATACTGGTGTTTTTACACAGCATAATTAAGCCAAGTATGACAGTGCTAAAGCCTAATAGGCAGTGCATGCACATTAGCCCTGGCTGCCTGTTATACTGTAATGTGAATGCATAAACAGGAGGGCAGCAAGGGGATAGTCGAGGCTCAGTCCCACAAGATTTACAGAAAAGAATGGTATATACATTTACACTGCTGGGGGGGGAGCATGTTGTACAAGAGACCTGATACAGATATAATTGTACAAAAGGAAGTGCACCCCATGTAAAGGTGTGGACATACCACACATTTCAACGAAACCAAATCCTCCCTCTAATGTTTTGCTTCTGATCAGCTATACCAGATTCTTATTTTAGGTATTTGCGTTAGTAACAAATGTAGGGTTGTACTTACTTCCACATGCAAACATTATCTATCCGGTGAAACATTAAGAATTGCCATGGGATGCACTTACATTATAAAGTCTGTATCTCTCACAAACTATAGAGAGCATCTCGCTTTCTGCTACCAGTGTCAACAGACTTGCCTATATTCCTATTGGACTAAACAAAAAACACTGAATGGTTCCTGTATAGCAGCAGATTGTTCCATTTGGTCAGGGATCCCCAACCTTTTTTACTTGTGAGCCACAGTTAAATGTAAAAAAAAAAAAAAAAAAAGAAACAAAAGTTAATGGAGGTGCCAAATAAGGGCTAAGATTGGCTATTAGGCAGCCTCTATGCACACTATCAGCTTTATTTGGTAGTAAATCTTGGTTTTTATTCAACCAAAACTTGCCTCCAAGTCAGGAATTCAAAAATAATTACCTGGTTTGGGGTCACTGAGAGCAACATCCAAGGGGTTGGGGGGCAAGATGTTGCTCACGAGCCACTGGTTGGGGATTACTGCATTTGGGAGATGATGACAACCAGATACAATAGCTTCTTACCCTATCAACCTTCATAATCTGAAAGCGTTGCGAGATGTCTGCAGTGTTGGCTGGGAGACGAGACCTGCCAGAGACAAATCTCATAAACAGAACCCTCTCCTCATTGGAGAACTCCTCGAGTGTCTGCCAGAACCACTGTACCAGCTGGTGTTGTTCATCCACCTCACGGTACCGCACTACCTTTTTCAATACATCCACAGATATTTCAGGCATTCCGCAGACCATTTGCTCCAGTTGCCGGGCAGTAAGAAGGGAGAGAAGCGGGACTGGAATGATCCATGACATACCCTCTCGCACTGCTGCAACCTAAAAAGCACAAAAACCGATTGATCATGGCGAGGATCTGTGCATATGGTGTAGCAATACTGGCACCTATTCCTATACAGTGGTGTGAAAAACTATTTGCCCCCTTCCTGATTTCTTATTCTTTTGCATGTTTGTCACACAAAATGTTTCTGATCATCAAACACATTTAAACTATTAGTCAAAGATAACACAAGTAAACACAAAATGCAGTTTTTAAATGAGGGTTTTTATTATTTAGGGAGAAAAAAAATCCAAACCTACATGGCCCTGTGTGAAAAGGTAATTGCCCCCTGAACCTAATAACTGGTTGGGCCACCCTTAGCAGCAATAACTGCAATCAAGCGTTTGCGATAACTTGCAACGAGTCTTTTACAGTGCTCTGGAGGAATTTTGGCCCACTCATCTTTGCAGAATTGTTGTAATTCAGCTTTATTTGAGGGTTTTCTAGCATGAACCGCCTTTTTAAGGTCATGCCACAACATCTCAATAGGATTCAGGTCAGGACTTTGACTAGGCCACTCCAAAGTCTTCATTTTGTTTTTCTTCAGCCATTCAGAGGTGGATTTGCTGGTGTGTTTTGGGTCATTGTCCTGCTGCAGCACCCAAGATCGCTTGAGCTTGAGTTGACAAACAGATGGCTGGACATTCTCCTTCAGGATTTTTTTGGTAGACAGTAGAATTCATGGTTCCACCTATCACAGCAAGCCTTCCAGGTCCTGAAGCAGCAAAACAACCCCAGACCATCACACTACCGCCACCATATTTTACTGTTGGTATGATGTTCTTTTTCTGAAATGCTGTGGTACTTTTACGCCAGATGTAACGGGACACGCACCTTCCAAAAAGTTCAACTTTTGTCTCGTCAGTCCACAAGGTATTTTCCCAAAAGTCTTGGCAATCATTGAGATGTTTTTTAGCAAAATTGAGACGAGCCATAATGTTCTTTTTGCTTAAAAGTGGTTTGCGCCTTGGAAATCTGCCATGCAGGCCGTTTTTGCCCAGTCTCTTTCTTATGGTGGAGTCGTGAACACTGACCTTAATTGAGGCAAGTGAGGCCTGCGGTTCTTTAGATGTTGTCCTGGGGTCTTTTGTGGCCTCTCGGATGAGTTGTCTCTGCGCTCTTGGGGTAATTTTGGTCGGCCGGCCACTCCTGGGAAGGTTCACCACTGTTCCATGTTTTTGCCATTTGTGGATAATGGCTCTCACTGTGGTTCGCTGGAGTCCCAAAGCTTTAGAAATGGCTTTATAACCTTTACCAGACTGATAGATCTCAATTACTTTTGTTCTCATTTGTTCCTGAATTTCTTTGGATCTTGGCATGATGTCTAGCTTTTGAGGTGCTTTTGGTCTACTTCTCTGTGTCAGGTAGCTCCTATTTAAGTGATTTCTTGATTGCAACAGGTGTGGCAGTAATCAGGCCTGGGGGTGACTACAGAAATTGAACTCAGGTGTGATAAACCACAGTTAAGTTATTTTTTAACAAGGGGGGGCAATCACTTTTTCACACAGGGCCATGTAGATTTGGAGTTTTTTTTCTCCCTTAATAACGTAAACCTTCATTTAAAAACTGCATTTTGTGTTCAATTATGTTATCTTTGACTAATAGTTAACGGTTTTTGATGAGCAGAAACATTTAAGTGTGACAAACATGAAAAAGAATAAGAAATCGGGAAGGGGGCAAATAGTTTTTCACACCACTGTATATGCTTTAAAAATCTGAGCTTCAAGCTTTGGCTCGAGTGCAGGCACACACAGCGTATCTCAGCCCAAAACTGCTCAAGTATGCCTGGCCATCTTGTACAAACAGCTAGCTTCCCCCCAATAACTCTGTCAGTAATGAAAACATTACAGATTGTCCCTCACCTGTCGGTCCATCTCATGCAACCTGTAATCTATTGCTCGATCCACGTACTCCTTGCGGTTGGAGAACGTCAGTGGGATGCTATTCCCACCGGGGATTATTGGCACCATCTTTCCATCAGCACTCTGACCCACAAAGGAATCAAGGGGAATCATCTATAAAGCAAGAAATAAAACACATTCTTTTGCCTTTAGGAAATATTGTTGGTGTTTAATGCCTGAAAAATCTTGATCAGGTTGATTAATAATTGCACTTTTTATTTTTTAAACATAATGCCATCCTCAAAAATGACTAAATAGGGTCCATGTAAAAGCCACATGGGTGCTGGGGAAAAGCCAGGAATAGTATTTAGTGTAGTTTCAAATTCTGTGATATTAAATAGGGACAGCATTGAAACTGAAAAAAGGACAAATGGCACAGGTTACACAGCAGATATACACTGTTCAATATAAGAGGTTTAGTCCCTACACAGGAACCTAAACCCATTGTATTCTACAATGTTTATCTGCACTGTAACCTGTGCCGTTTAGTCTTATTTCATCGTGAATGGCTGCACAATGACTTGTTTATATAACTATAGTAGTGTTACTGTAGCAAACACACCAGTTTGATCAGTGCAGGGCAACAGGACATTATATTTTAATTACTTGAAAACATTTTCTTTGTTTTTTTTGGTGATAACTAAATATATCAATTGGATTACTGAGCTGCCAGACCGACACACCAGTGGAACATTATTCTTTGTCACAGGGATTATTCACAAAAAGTGACAAGATAGGACAATAGGCTACTTTATGTTCCAGGGTGGGTTGCTTCTTTATATGGCATCAAAACAGCCTGTTTGTGTGGCCCCTTCTTCACAACTAAGGAAAAAGCACACACCTTATCTCAGTGGTGTAACAACAGAGGAAGCTCTCAGGTAGGAGAGTGAGCGGGAGTGGAGATTTAAATGAGAACAGGTCTAGGGAACGTGTCAGGGCAGGGAGAGGAGTGAGGTGGGAAGGGGGTGGGTTTGCTACTCTGAGCTGGGCCCCCCTGCAAAAACAATCCTTGAAAGGGCCTGGTGCAGAATAGTAACTTTTTGGGTGTCACTCCTGCTTCACTACTAAATTCTTTTAGACATAACACTAAAAGCTCTTGCTTCATGGCAGCTACATTGTGCAGGCACTTACCTCATGGAAATTCTCCTCAGTTATACCACTGTCTTCAATGTGAAGAATGCTATTAAGTGTCTGCACATACAGCAGATCCACCTCCTCCAAATCCTCCAGAGTAAGGGGTATACAGCACAGCTGTTTCCAGACTAGTGGGGCTAAGTGTAGGTCCAGGGGTTTTTTGGTGCGGATTGCCACTCCCATTAGAATTCCCAGAAATTTGAACTGCATAAGGTGCTCATCCAGCCCAGATGAGGGATTAAGTAAGAACCTACAAGAGATTTTTTTAAAAAAGTACTGATAATTATTTACATCAGAATGACCCTTTTCATTTAAAGGTACTATAACCCCCTTGTTCAACATGCATTCAATAAATAGCGCTTGTGCTGAACATACTTTTTGCCTATTGTTTGTATCAAAAAAAAAAAAAAATCTTTAGTTTTTACTTCCTGAGCAAAACAGAGATAGATATCTTACAATATTGTTAGCAGAATCCATTATGCAGGGCGATTATTTCTTAACTGGTAATACAATTATCTATCGCGCAAGGGCCAAACATGGAGTAGATCCATAGATATTTAAAGCCGCGCCCATTGAGTACCAGTAAATGTTTTGGTGATCTATAACCCATAAAAAGGCACTTTTTCCATCATAAATTGAAAAATGGGCAGAAAACTCCTTGGTAGCCTCTGTTATACTTACAGTATAACCTTCAGTAGGGTTACCCTATCCTTTATATGCACCTGTGAACTCATCATTAGTAGAGAGCACCCCCTTACTAGTATGCAATTCTCTGTTCTACATACCTGTCTCGGTTATATCCCACTTCAGCAGTTGCATTGGGTGATGGAATAAGAAGATCAACTACTCCAGTTTCCAGTTCCTGTTGAAAAAGTACACATATTTGTTGCAAATCATATCATTCAAGGTGCCCTGCTCCTCCAGCTACATGGTAAAAAAAAAACGGCAGAGAAGCATGAAGCCAAGTAAGTTTGTTAGTAGCAATAACGACATCATAGTGTGAGGGAAAACAATTACTGCCATGTGACATTTTGAAGTTAACATCAAGTGATATGATGTGTTTAGTGTTGGAGCCAGGCTCCTTCAGTTACAATGAATGTCCCTTTACAAATATAAATAAGTGCAATTCTCAGTGTATGCTCCTCACTTCAGATACCTCGTGTCCCAGGTCAAATAAAATTCAATAAATAACTCCAAAGTGCCCTCTTCTGCTTTAGACTTAGCGATGAGGTCTTATGAGGAAAAGAAGAAGAGGGAAAAAAAAAAAAAAAAAAAATTGTGTAATACTGTTATTACTTCACAATGTGCACTCTCATGTGCTTTTTAACACCAGTGATGACTTTTACTTATATAACCCTTTTGTGCCCAGTTGTGATATCCCTTTCCGATTGCCAATCTACTTACAGACCCCCTTGGGTTTATATGGCATCCAATTGGTTCGCTTGTAGCTCACGACTCTCTGCTTTCCCACCTCTTAATTTCAGGCAGTATTAGGAACCACTTCACATAGGTAAATTTCCAACTTTAGCAACTTTAGGTTAATTCCACGACCTTTCTGTTTCCCTTTCTGGGTTCAGCAGTCCTGCCCTGTATAGTGCTCCTCCTCTGCGTCCTCTCTCACCGCTGACGCGTTTTGCCACTTCCGGCTTCCTCCTGAGCGATGCGAAACGCGTCAGCGGTGAGAGAGGACGCAGAGGAGGAGCACTATACAGGGCAGGACTGCTGAACCCAGAAACGACACTGCAGGTCGGGAACAGGGAAAGAAAAAGGAGCAGCCACCTGATCCATACCAGTGACTCCTGACATGCGCATCCTTTTGTGAGTGTATTGGGAAGTTTTATTTATATTAAAGTATTTAAGTTTTTACACATATGGCGTATGCATTTATCCCACAGTAAGTGCACAGAAGGCGAAGGGAAACAGAAAGGTCGTGGAATTAACCTAAAGTTGCTAAAGTTGGAAATTTACCTATGTGAAGTGGTTCCTAATACTGCCTGAAATTGAGAGGTGGGAAAGCAGAGAGTCGTGAGCTACAAGCGAACCAATTGGATGCCATATAAACCCAAGGGGGTCTGTAAGTAGATTGGCAATCGGAAAGGGATATCACAACTGGGCACAAAAGGGTGATATAAGTAAAAGTCATCACTGGTGTTAAAAAGCACATGAGAGTGCACATTGTGAAGTAATAACAGTATTACACTATATATTTTTTATTTTTCTTCTTTTCCTCATAAGACCTCATCGCTAAGTCTAAAGCAGAAGAGGGCACTTTGGAGTTATTTATTGAATGAATGTCCCTGTAGCTGCCTTTAATTTAGTTCCTCCAACGCTCCTTCTCCCGAAAATCTGCTTTATCTGTTTAAAGGAGAAGGAAAGGCTAATAAAGAGTTAATCTCAAGCTGCAGGCATACCTTCAGTTCTCTCAATAGTGCCCTTAAGTTTCCCCATATTTCACCTGTTCAGATGATCAGAAGCCAAACAGGGAGAAAAAACGATGAGCTGTGTAAAGAAAGTTCCCATAATGCCTCACTCCTGCACTGAGACCCAGACCAGTGAACATGCTCAGTTAGTAAGACTATGAGGAAGCTTCCTGCTGATTGGCTCAGATCCACATTTGCAAGGGGGGGGGGAGTGAGTTGACAGAGAACTCAGTGCAGCGTTTCTGTGAGTGCTTATGGCTGTATTTACATAGACCTTTCTAATAAAGCTTACTTAGTTTTTACCTTTCCTTCTCCTTTAAGTACATTTCCTCTTAACAGAAACTAAGCAAATTGACCTATAAATGTTTAGCATTTAAAAAAATGCTAGCACATTCCATTCCTATTTGAAGTAGTAATCTACCTACACTGACCAAAGAATTTGATAGATGTTAATGAGGTGTATTAATTCTTCAAATGGTATTACATGTAATTACAGACTTGCATGACAATACTTAGCTGAATAGCAAATCTGAACCCTCATTTGCACATTTACATTTGAGGAAAATTGTAAAAATTGTATTAATTTGAACAAAGCTTTTCTGCTTTCAGTTCCTAAAATTCCAAAAATTAAAAGAAATGAATAATTCTAATGCTAAATCCCAAACCAAATGCTGGAACTGATGCAGCATTACATTGGTAGCCCAGTTGCTTTGCAGCTCTGGGGTCTGTAGGATATATTGGCGCTACATAAATCCCACAAAATAAATCAATGGTAAGAGGTGACATGTAGAAAGCAGAATGACTGTATCCTACCTGACACATTTCTGTAATTGTGTCATCAAATACCCCTCCGGCATCATCTGCACCCTCTCCAACCAGTTTCACTTTCCAGGCACGGGATGGAAGACGCAGATCAGAGGCATTGAGCTTCACCACCTGCCTTGCGATTTGCACAAATATTGGTTTACACTTCCTTCCCCTATGAAAATATACAGAAAGGGAGTGAATCATGGCTGAAAAAACGGTAGTAATAATGAGATTAATAACAGAAGGAAGGTGCCTATAATGGAGTGTTACCAAAAAGCCTATTTGGCTGTATGCCATGTAGTACTATGAATTAACTCATAATTATATACAAACACATTATGCTGTGACTGCCTTTTCTAACTAAAAGCAACAAAAACATAATGAATTGGCAGAGCTATGTGTTTTTCTCAATTGACGAAAAAAAATGTTGTAAAATATATTTACATATAAATCTTAACCTAATGTTCCCCAAAATGTCTCTGCCCTCCTATGTTATTATTAGGGAAATAAAGAGGTTTAAATACAAACCAGATGAAAACTTGGCCGTGGTTTTGTCTGTCCAATTAGTCTGCACCTCATCCAGTCATGCATAAATCACTTACTGCTTTAGGTTGTGCATCTGACTGTGCATCTGAGAGGCCTTGCACATGCCCCCATAGTGTAACATTAATGCTGCACTGCTTAACCCTTATTATTAATACAGTAAATCTTGTATTTCAAAGTAAAACAGACTTTGAGTACTTGCAGAATAAGTTGATTCAACATAGTGCTCTCCAACTTATCCCATGTAACAGGCCAAGTGTATCTTTAATAGCATATTTGAGGGTCGGATTAAGTCTATGGAGCATTTGAGCAGACTGGGGGTCATACAAATCCTTCGAATTTAACAATTTGATTCTTACTTGTGTGCAAGTTTTTTTTCTATGAAGGAATATGTGCACAAATATCTGTAGCATTTTTATTTCCTTAAGGTAGCGAATGAGGAAAACCCCCCACAAATTAATAGAAAACATTTTTACATGGGCTTTGTCATTTTTTTCCCCCTTCAGCCTTTTAGCTGTTATCTTTGTTCACTGGTTTAAGGTTCTTCTACTGTTACAGTACCTAGCAGAATAAGAATATAAAATGTGAAGTATTATATACCTGGTTGAAATCCTCTTGACTGTAATCTGAGGTCCATAATTCTTGCCCTGTACCATGGTTTTGCCAATAGATCGGACCATAGGAAGTGTGTAAACTCTTGGAGCCAGCAAGGGCCTAAGCTGGCCCTGTACAATACCCCAAGTTCCAGCATTATAATGGGAAGCACTGCTCTGCAAAAACCAAACAAAACCCAGATTTGTTACACATTGATATTGCTGAGTAACATTTAAAAAAAAGCCGACATTTAACAGTAGAATTTTAGCAAAACCTGATCTGCAAGACCTTATCTTTTAGAGAAGGGCATTCTATATGGGTTTCGAGAGTAAAAAGACTTCTCAAATAACAAACTATCCTGAAGAAATCGTCTAAAACATGACTGAAGAGATTTGTTGAATCTCTACTCAAATAATGGTTTCTAGGCATAAAATCCCTAGATCTGTTATCATTTATGATAGCCCAATATATAATGCTGAGCCTTTCTACCAATACATATGCTCAGGCTTAGAACTTGGCAGCTGGGGCTTTTTGGTGTAAACCGACAAGTACCTGATTATTTGGACTGAGGTTCAGCAGCCTCCAAGATGAATACATGAGATCTGAAAAGTGGTAAAGGAGTCGTAATCTTGCTCTGACAGTGTGTAGACAGATATCTTTCAGACAACTGTACTGGGGTGGGATCACATCTGGTAAACCCAACTGTAATGGCACTGCCACCCCTAGAAAAACAAAATCACCAGATGACATTTGGATACTTACTCATTTATATGAACTGCATCACAGTGCGATTTTACAGAATATAATCATGTCCTGTGCATGTGTTACTTCCAGGGGCACCTGGCCAAATGTATACAGTTTATATAGGGTACCTTGCCAAATGTATACAGTTTATATAGGGTACCTTGCCAAATGTATACAGTTTATCTACCTGGAGCTCTGGGTGGTACAGGAGCAGCAGTCCAAGCTGCACTGTGACATCTTCCTGCAGAGATCTGACGAATATTCTTCCCTTGTAGTGCTGTAACCAGAGTTGGCTCACGAACATGGTTGGTGTGACCCAGGCCAAGCTGATGAGGGGTAATTCAGAGTAAAGAATAGTGAGACCCATAATTATTGTGTCCCACTAAGGTTTGTGTAATTATTCCATTTGTTTTGGTAGCAACTCCCTTAACATATTTTAAAAAAAAAGACATACATAAATATATAGTACAATACAAGTTACGTTACAGCCACAGGCCCACTCTAGCCATCACCCTACAGATGACTTCTTAATAAGAAATGCCTATAGATTACTGATATCAGGCTACTAACCTGTCCCTCTGAATTGCTTCCCCAAGCATACACTTCTCCACTTGCTGACAAAGCCAGAGTATGTTCCGCACCCACTGCAATGTCATCTATAAATATGCCAAGGAGAACTGGCACTAGCTGAGGACGGTTGTGATTCCGAGCTCGGCCTTCAGGCAATCCAATCAAACGATCTGAAAAAGTTATTGGTTTGGGATTGTAGTAGGATGAAAAGATTAAGGTTGATATAATCTGGAATTTGCATAAATGTAAATCAGATGTGTTAATATTATTATTATGACGTGTCTATATAGCACCAACATATTCTGCAGCGCTGGACAATAAATGGATTTATACACTAGATATACAGAATTACATACAAAGCAACCAATAACTGATACAAGAGGTGAAGAGGGCCCTGGCCAAGGTTAGAAATATATTATAGATGCACAGAATCCTGGATCCAGTTTGGGATTTGAATGAATCCAAGCAGGATTTGGCCAAATTTAAGTGCCCATACAAACTGAAAATGAACCCTTAAAATCATGTGACTAAGTCTTAATTTTAAAAAAAAATTTAATCCTTTTAAAAACTTAATTAAAAGTTAAGTTTTATAGTATTAAACTCTGCTTCCTCAATAATTATTTAGTGAGTACTAAGTGGGGCGGTGCCAGTAGGGGTTTTTCTTTGATTTTGTTTGTATATTACTTATTTAACTACCTGGCACACAGCTAGCATTGAACTGCAAATCACGGCATATGTGGCTGGTGCACTCAAACTTTGTTTGCAAATTCAAAAGGCCTTTAAAACAGCAAGATGCATCATAAGATTCTTACTAGTAAGGTACTCACCTTGTCCAAAGGTGTAGACATGACCATCTTTAGTGAGTGCCACTGAAAACTGTGTCCCACAGGCTACCTTCTTAATCCCAATACCACAAAGAACATCCACTTTCTAAAGTAAGATAATGAGATCTAACAATTAGTTGGTTGTAAATTTTACATTTAATATATTTTATTCCTGTATTATTGTATTATTCATGTACCATATTATATATATCTACACACATAGTCATATGAAAAAGTTTTGGAACCCCTCTTAATTCTTTGGAGCAACTTCCTTTTAGTATATAACATGCCTTATGGAAACAGTAGTATTTCAGCAGTGATAAAGTTTATTGGACTAACAGAAAATATGCAATATGCATCATAACAAGGTGCATAAATTTGGGCACACCAACAGAGAGATTACATCAATACTTTGTTGATCCTCCTTTTTGCAAATGTAACGGCCTCTAGACGCTTCCTATAGCCTTTGATGAGTGTCTGGATGGCGGTATTTTTACCATTTGTCCATACAAAATCTCTCCAGTTCAACTAAATTTGATGGCTGCCGAGCACGAACAGCCTGCTTCAAATCATCCCATAGATTTTCCATGATATTCAAGTCGGGGGACTGTGACGGCAATTCCAGAATATTGTACTTCTCTCTCTGCATAAATGCCTTTGTAGATTTCCAACTATGTTTAGGGTCATTGTCTTGTTGGAATATCCAACCCCTGCGAAACTTCAACTTTGTGACTGATGCTTGAACATTATCCTGAAGAATTTGTTGATATTGGGTTGAATTCATCCAACCATCAAATTTAACAAGGGCCCCAGTCCCTGAACTAGCTACACAGCCCCACAGCATGATGGACCTTCCACCAAATTTGGCAGAAGGTGTTTTCTTTGGAATGCGGTGTCGTTCTTCCGCCATGCAAAGCGCTTTTTGTTATGACCAAATAACTCAATTTTTGTCTCCTCAGTCCAAAGCACTTTGTTCCAAAATGATTTTGCTTGTCTAAATGAGCTTTTGCATACAACAAGCGACTCTGTTTGTGGCGTGAGTGCAGAAAGGGTTTCTTTCTCATCACCCTGCCATATAGATGTGCAAATTGCGCTGAATTGTAGAACGATGTACAGAAACACCATCTGCAGCAAGATGTTCTTGCAGGTCTTTGAAGGTGATCTTTGGGTCGTCTGTAACCATTCTCATAATCCTCCACATATGCCGCTCCTGTAGCTTTCTTGGCCTGCCAGACCTAGGTTTTACAGCAACTGTGCCATTGGCCTTCCACTTCCTGATTACATTCCTTAAGGTGGACACACACGTGGTGATTTGGGATCTTTCCGATGGTCGCACGAAAGATCGTTCAATCAGCCACTAACCGTTCAGGGCTGAAACGGCAGATAAGGAGGTAGAAACAATAGGATTTCTACCTCCTTCTGCCGATTCAGCCCTGACGGCAGATTTTACTCAGGCTCCTCCTATGGCGCCCGATCAAAATCTTTAAACCTGGCCGATCAGCGAGTCAACCGATATCAGCAGCCTCCTGCGATATCGGTCTACTCGCCGACTTGCCATACACGCACCGAATATCGCACGTAACGATGTTTTGTACTATATTATCATGCGTGTATGGCCAACTTTACAGTTGCACAACTTGAAATTGGCCACCTTAAATAACTCTTCTCATGATTGGACACACCTGCCTATGAAGTTCAAGGCTTAACAAGCTATTTCTACCAATTTGGTGTTGCCAGTAATCAGTATTGAGCAGTTACATGCATTCAAATTAGCAAAATTACAAGGGTACCCAAATTTTTGCACAGCCAGTTTTTCACATTTGATTCAATTGCATACAACTAAATACTGCTTTACTAAAAATCTTTGTTCAGAAAACACTCCCAGATGTTCTTGGGAAATGAAAGACATACCACTGTACCACTTGCAGCTGTATTTTGGATGGGATGTAGAGAGGATATGCCACTAATAGGGGGGTTGCAATATTCTTAACAGAAGATAATTAATGAGCAAACTAGTATTTCCGTGGTTCCGTAACTGAGAAAGGGGCATATGCTTGCAATATTTTTAGGATGTTATTGGCAAGATTATGCAAGGGATTGGATATAAGGAATAAATGTGAGTGCAGAATTAAGTATGACTCCAAGACAGCTAATCTTCATACTTGAGTGAATGATACCACTGTTTATTGTAACAGACAATTTTGCTGTAGGCATGTGTGTGAGATACACCGTATAGTGAGAAGAGTAGTGGTCAAAGAACAGAGCCCTGCGGGACTCTGAATCAGAGTTGAAGTATTATGGAAGTTTAATACAAGGAAGAAACAGAGAAGGAGTCATTAAAGAGGTATAAGCAGATCCAGGGGGAGAGTACTGTACCCAGTTTGCTAAGTGAGAGAATGTCAGAGGAGTTGGTGATCCCCTGTATCAAAAGCAACAGAGCAGTTGGGGAATAGAATATTGTTCTTTGGATTTAGTAGACAGAAGACCTTGCTTAGTGCTATCTAAGGGATGTATGAGATGTAGAGAGGATAGGCCACTAATAGGGGGGTTGCAATATTCTTAACAGAAGATAATTAATGAGCAAACTAGTATTTGGGGTTCCGTAACTGAGAAAGGGGCATATGCTTGCAATATCTCAGCAGAATTTAGTAGGTGGAAATCAAGATTGAAGAGGGTCAAGTATTGAGTAAGTAGACAGAAGGTGGTGGGAAGGGAGTGGGTAAATGGTAGCAAGTAGATAAGTTGTGAGGGATTGAGAAATCAGAAATATTGCAGTGCCGAGTGAATACCAGGCCCCATATGAAATGCTGCTGAATAGCTGGGGTTTTCAATAGGGATATAAAGGGCTCCTACAATAATAGAGGGTGGATCTGAGGATGGAAAGTATGAAAGCCAAGCTGCAAAGTTATCTAGGAAAAGGGAGAATATAGACTTATTGTGTGGACTTCAAAGCTATTAAAGACATGGAGGTAACAAAAGTAGTAACTGAAAGTAAAGTATGGGAACAGCAAGATCCCCACCCACTTATTACTCACCTGTGGTGAAGATTTAGCTGTGGAGTTCCCTAAACCCAGCTTTCCATAATCTCCATCTCCAAAAGCCCAGACAAGGGAACCATCGGCAGACACAGCTAATGTGTGGTTCAGTCCACAAGCGACCTATAAGCAGGCAATAAGATTCATTACAAAGGTAACCAACACAGAATAGACTTATTCAATTGCCCTATTAATGTCTGTAAAACACATTCTGTCCTACATATTATGAAACACATTTGCAGGTAAATGTTTTATACTCAGGAGTTCTGATAGTGAAAGCCAAAAAATATCTAGTCCAGTACTCAGTTCTGGACTGGATATTTTTGGGCTTTCAGGTTCTTTGTAAAACAGACAATTAGAAGCTCTAAACTTTGGCATGAAAACGCAAGACTTTGCATTCTCTCACGTTTTTTTGCGTATATCAGCTACATGTGCCTGCACCCAAGCGTATTTCATTCATTCGGGTGCAGGCACAAGTAGCAAGAGTAGGGCTGTATTTTCACCAAGCGTTTTTTCGCTTGCCGAAAATATCAGCCCTACACCTCGTCTGGCATCAGCCTTAAAGTGGGAAAGATTTCAACAACTTTACTCTCCTCCCTCTGGAAACTATTCAGGTGCAACAATACTTGAGATCTAGATTTAAAGATACAAACGTACCACCTTCCACGTATTTAGAATCCATATTTCAAAAGAAGTGCTATGAAGACTATATCATATCCTATCCGAGACTAGCCTCCCACCAACCTTACCTTACGTAAAAGCCTGGGAAAAAGACCTTGATCAATCATTAGAGGAAAATGAATGGTTTAAAATATAGGACCAAGCAGCACTTAGTTCAATTAACAACTCCCTGCTTGAAGCAGGATACAAAGTTTTACTACGTTGGTACTTGGTCCCAGGTAGACTTCACAAAATAAATAATCAGTACAACCCACTATGCTTTAGAAATTGTGGAGGGGAAGGCACGGTCTATCACATTTGGTGGCAATGTCCCAGGGTACAAAGATTCTGGACTAGGGTTTATGAAATGATATTCTCAGTCACAGGTAGAAACCTGTCTAAATCTCCAGATTATGCATTACTGGGGAAAAAAATCCCCAATTTAATAAACCAAATCTTTACCTCAGCTAAACTAACAATTGCCAGATCGTGGAAATCCATTCTTACCCATACTGCAATTAAAAAACAAGATCAATTGAATCTTTGTTAATGAAAAACTAAAAGAAAAGGGGAAAGGGAAACTGGGGAAAAATTTTACCGAAAGTCCAAAGGGGCACTTGGATGGTGGCAGAACTGAAACCAAAAAGTAACCTTGCAGGTAGAACCCGGATCCCGGAGAAAAAGTTGACAGAGGCACCCCGCCCTGCTTTGTTTGGTTTGATTAGTTACAATACCATTATTTCCCTTTTTTGTCTCTTACTTCCCGGTAAGTCGGTACACTGAGAATTACCCTTTGCCACCCTCCCTTACCTATTCTTCCCATCCCCAAATAATGGGGATGTAATTATATATAACTTTATGTACCATTGGTAAAATTGTTATGTAACATGTCATTCTCAATAAAAAAAAGTTAAAACATAAAAAAAAACAAAAAAAAAAACCAGACAATGACAGACTTACTTTATTTTAACTGTAAAATAATTTTATGCCTTTTTACATACATTTTTCTGTATCTTGTTAGCATATTCCTTAAAATTATTAATGGAGGGACACAATGAGGGAGCAGTCACAAGAGACAGGCCTTAACCATGGGAAGAATTACAGTCTTTACACAGTGACACAAGAATTAGTGTAAAATCTAAAATTACCTGTCCGATATGAAGTCCTTCCAAAGCTGTTACGCGTTCTGGCAACTTTTTATTTGATGTATTTCCCAAACCCAGCCTGCCATAGTCTCCATTGCCAAATGTAAACAACTTTCCATCGGCAGTCACGACAGCTGAATGCTTGAAGCCACAGGACATCTAAAGATGCCATAAAACAGCAGTAATTGACCAGTTGCACAATAATTGTGTAGAGTATACATTTTGGTTTGTTAAGGCAGCTTATGACACTGCCATCCTTGCTTAGATGTTGATATAGATTTCTGTACCTGAACCACCTCTTCCCCCTGTAAAGCTTCAATCTGCCTTGGCCTTCTTTGACGGTCACTGTTTCCATGTCCCAGTTTGCCATAATCTCCATCTCCCCAGCTGAACACTTCTCCACTCTCGGTTAGTGCCATGGAGTGTCCATCTGAGCCACAAGATGTCACTAGTTGTGTCACCACAAATCCTGTATTAAAAATTTTTTTTTTTAAATAAAGCTAAATTTAAACAAGACACTGCAAAACATAGTACTACTGAGGGGATATACACAGTATTGCACAATATGTGGAGCAGTGCAGAACATAGCAGTAGTCCTGTCAGCAGTCATTTGGGTTGTAAGCTGTGCGGGGCATATTAAATAAACATAATTACGGTATGTTTATACTAATGTATCCCTGTGTGTACTTTTCTACATTGTAAGACTGCATAGTGTTGCATATCCCTGTAGCTTTTTATAAAGTTATACATACAAACATATGTGACAATATTTTTGGCTTTGGAAAAAAGTACAGGTATGGGACCCATTATCCAGAATGTTCATTTTGGATCTCCGTACCTTAAGTCTGCTATAAAATCAGTAAAACATTAATAAACCCAATAGGATTGTTTTGCATCCAATCAGGATTAATTATATCTTAGTTGGGATCAAGTACAAGGTACTGTTTTATTATTACAGAGAAAAAGGAAATTGATATAAAAAATCTGAATTATTTGATTAAAATGGAGTCTATGGGAGACAGGCTTTCCGTAATTCGGAGCTTTCTGGATAACGGATCCCATACCTGTACTAGCATTTGTAAAGGTTGTCAAAAACAGCCCTTACTCCTTTAGTCAGTGTGTGCACATTGTATAAAGGTAATAAAACAACCAAGGATGGCTCATTATTGGGTAGACCATGCATATACATCTGTCTTGTTTGTTAAAAGAACTACACAGAATCTGCAGCCTTTAGTGAAGCGATGCAAAGATAACCCTACTCCTGCTTTATGGTGTCTTCACCATAAGGCTCTCTACATATGAAGAAAATGTTTGCAAAGTCTGTATCAGCTTACTTCATACCACAGAAAAAGTTAACAATCTCATGCACATTTCTCATAATTTCCCACCTTGACTACTGTAATTTCTTCTAACAAAACTTTCATCTACACGTGGAGGGTATGTGACATGTGCAAATGTAAAGGTACAACATCATTTTCAATACGCCAACTATTAAACTGGTTCTACCGCAAGCCAAATTTCCATTCAGTTTACAGTTCCTAACTTATAATGCCAGGAGTGGATGACTGCATGAATAAGAGGAATGCCATTGTATTAACTATACAAAAACAATGAACAAATGGCTCCCTCTGGTGTAATTCTCCACATAACATGATGTAAACTTTTAAAAGCTTTTTGAAAAGCCACCACTTCAGCCAATTTAAAAACCTCCTATCTATATCAAGAAGCTTTAGTTTCTAGGTCAAATCTATACAACTAAGGGTGAAGACACATGGGAGTTACTTAGTAGCAGCTACATGTCACGGCTACTAAACTCCAGAAAATACCCTGTCATAGACAATACTGAGAATTCCCTCTGCTAAAACACACGTTAGTGGATCAGTAAATGATTAGCATTGTCTATTTTAGTAGCCACAACCAGTAGCTGCTACTAGTAGTTCTGTGTGTCTTCACCCTAAATGCCCCTACACATTCCATTGCTGCGCATCAATATTTTCTGCAAATAGTGATTATAGGGGTAATTTATCAATGGATGAGTTTGATTTTTTTCTTCAATTTGAGTATTTTTGTGTTTGCAAACTTGAGTTATGGTTTGAAAACTTGAATGTCTGGTATTAAGTGCAAAAAAACCTAAAAACTCGAATGTCCAAATTCACCATGTACGGGTGTCTATAAAAGTCAATGGGAGTTGTCATAGGCCATATTCTCAATCTCAAATTTTTCGAGTTCAAGCTTGTAAACTCAAAAAAATCGAGATATTAGAGTTTTTTATTCAAATGAGTTTTCCTTATTAATAAATAAGCAACCATTTGATATGCAAGTTTATTCAGTTTAGAAAAACAAACTCAAATTCACAAACTGATAAATAAACCCTTATGAGTTGCTTTTAGCACAGGACAAGGAAAGCCTCACCATAAATGTTGCCCATCTGACAGAATGCATAAAAAGGGGATTTTGTGATACTCACCGTTAAATCCTTTTCTCTTACGACGTCTGTGGGACACAGGGACCATGGGGTATAGTAGGTACCAGCAGGAGGCAGGACACTAGAATAGGAAGAAGAGTAAGAGGCCCCTCCTTCCTGCTACTATACCCCCCGTCACTTCCTGAGTGAGCCAGTTTTGTCAACAAGATAAGAGACAGTAGAACCAAGCTATACAGATAGGCAGAGAACTTTCCAAAAGGGAACCGCTTCCGGGGGGAGGCCCTGTGTCCCACAGACGTCCTAAGAGAAAAGGATTTAACGGTGAGTATCACAAAATCCCCTTTTCTCTTGCAGGAGTCTGTGGGACACAGGGACCATGGGGACATACCAAAGCTGTCCCGTTTAGAGAAGGGTGGGAGAAGCGGTGTTAGGCAACTGAGACGTGCCGTGTCATACTCCCGAAAGAGTGGGATATGCTGCCTAACTCATATCCGCGAGTTTGGGTAAGTAATGGATAGAGGACCGTGTGGCGGCCGTGTGGGCTTGTACGGCTTAAGTCCTGTTCCTGAAGATCCACAGGTTGCCAAAAGTGGAATGAGTTTTATGCTGAGAGGCAGTGACTTCCCTCTGGTGATGCATGCTCTGCGGACGACATCCCTAATCCGGCGAGATATTGATGGCTTGAGAACCCTTCTGGAGCCCAGACGGCGAGTGAGAGGGCTGCCGATTGATGTATGAGCTAGGTTCGGAATAACTAGAGGTTTTGTGGCCGAGCCGGTCAAGGGAATGCAGGGTCGCTTCGGTGGCATGAGATAGTAGGGGACAAGGAGGAATGGGGATATCCTTGGTCGGAATGAAGGAGGAACCACCATGGGGACAAGTTGGGAAGAATTCTTGGTGCCGCTCATTCTGTGTGGCAGGTCCCAGGGGGGTACGGAATCGCGGAAGGGAGGAATAGCCACGGGACCCCCCTGTCGAAGGGTGGCTGTGTCGTGCAGTAGCCGGTTGTGGTGGAAGAGGGCAACAGAGGAGAGGTTTGGGACTTAGAGGAACCCTGGGAGGATCCAAGTCTGGGCAGTGGGAAGGACGTACCCCAGGAGAACGGGAGAAACCCCAGACTGATGACCAGAGTTGCGCCATTCCTTAAGAATTTCCAAACGTGGTGGTAGGTTTCCAGGGTACCAGCTTGCGGGCCGCTCCCTTCGTATGGATGACGTGTGGTGAAATTTCTCTAGACTTTGGTGGTAAGAATGTAACAGCCTAGCTGTCAAGCTTGGGAAGCTGGATCAGGGCGATGATTCGTACATGGAGGAAGAGTGGGGATTCTGGAGAAGGTGCCAGGATCTGATTGCTGGGAGGCATCGTCGGTGAGCCCGGCCCTCCAGGCCATGAGGCGGCCACTAGGATGACTGTGTGTCTCCGCCTGCTTTTCCCGGTGACTCTGGCAGAAGAGGAAGGGAGGAGCAGGCATGCGTTTTGAGGCCCCCTTGGACATTCGGGCAGCTGCCCTTAGGACTAGGGGGTCACGATACCAGATCAGGATTGTCGAACTTAAGGTTCCGATGAGGGGCCATGCAGTCCACTTCTGGTAGACCCCATGGGTCCACCATGTTTTGACGCTTTGAAACTTGGGGCCATCTCCTGGATCCAGTTGGTGCTGACTTAGGAATCGGCTGCATGGCTCTTGGTCTGTGGATATGACCAACTGAGAGTTTGGTGGACTTCTTGGAGGACTTGTCGAATGCGCTGGTTGTCGTAAGACATTGTCTGAACCAGCTCGGAGGCCTAGTCTCCTTGGGGGTGATGTGTAGCCAGGCGGAGTGTTCAGATCTCCTGAATGTGGATCGGGTGCTGTGTTTCCAAGGCCGACCGGGTCCCTGAGCCAGGTCTGGTCCGGGGCTACGCTCCACCCCTCGGGGTGGAGTCCGAGGCAGGAGCCGTAATTGTGGCTCCAGAAGGGCCCGACCCTTGGCTAATGAGGTGTGTTGAGGCCTGCACAGAGGGAACTCACATCTGGTGTAGGATGGTGATCCTTGCAACAGACTTTAGTAATTCTGCAGATCTGGGATGTTCCACTGCCGGTGACGTAGAAGAGACTGAGTGGATGGAACTGTGGGAGTAGTGCTGCCTCTGAACCCAGTGGTCGCATGGGTGAGGTGCAAAAAAAACGGCATGTGGGAGATTCATGCAGAGCGTCGATTGAGTCCAAGGGGAAGGCAGTAGTCCGGAGATTCTTGACTGTAGGACCCCTGGTTCCGGGGGCCCTGGTGCTATCACCCTCGGTCCAATGAGTCATGGTGATGGCGAGGAGTGCTGTCGTTAGTGGTAATCTCAAGATGTTTGGAACATGAAGGACCTAGATGGCAGACTGGACAAGGGTTCGAGACCATGTTGCAGGGATACTATCTTGCGCATCTTGGAAGAATAGAGGCTGACTCCTAAGGAGCGTGCATTCCAGGTGGATGGTCATGCTGGGGAGGGCCTGTTGGTGTGGTTGGTAGTTTTCCTGCCGGTAGAACTAGGAGCAGTTGGAACCGGAGCCTAGCCAGGGAAATCTGTGAGGGAACCTGTGAGCCCTGGGGATGAAGAATGACCATGGTTGGAGCTGCGTAATGGCAGGCCGCTACCAAGAGAGCCGTGGGCGGCTAAGCACTTGTGCGTACTCAAGGGATACTTGCATGATAAAATTGGGAACCCAGAAATAGGATCTAAGGAATCCCTCCGTTCTCATGTTCATGGAATCCTTGGAGGACCAGGAGTCAGGAGCTGGGAGTACCAGGACGTCCCTTCTCGACCAAGCTTTGGGAAGGAGTAACAGCGTTGGAACGTCGGCTGGCCTGAAGCCATGATCTGCTGATCCCGGTCAGACTGACCAGGATCGACAACTAGACCAGTTGTTCATGGGATGGAATGTCGAAGTATCTTCTTCTAGTGCTTGAAGAGAAGATGGGAAGGATCTTGGGCTTTGTCTCGCCCCCCCAAGATTCCGTGGCCATAAGGAGATGAATGATCCCCATGGAGGCCGGAGCATGTAGGGACTTGTGTCCCTAATCTCCTCCTGGGGATGTGACACTTGATGCTGAGAAGAACCCGAATCAGAACCTGATCGGTCCCGCCTGTCCGTTCTTTTCTCCAGGCGGGCGGCCAAACTTGGAATGCCAGTGGAAGCTGGACAGCCCATGGGAGGGGTTAGTACCGAGGGTGAACCTGTGTAAGAGAATCTTACATCACTACCGGATCAGGAGCCGCCCTTGTCTCTGAGGAGGTAGGGGTTCCCTTGAAATTGTGGGCACAATGCGGTATAATGCCTGGTACAGGAGTAGTAAGGAGCCTGGAAGGTGATGCTGCAATTGGATTTGGTGCGGAGCCAGCGTAGTGCCGGTCCGGTGCAAGGGCAGTGGCAGCGCAAAGCGATTCTGGAGCCGAGTGTAGAGCCGAGACAGTGCCAGGGCAGTGAGTACCGTGTAAAGTACCGTATTAAGTACTGTGTTGTACTGTGGCAGGGGAGTGTCAAGTACAGTGCCAAGTACCGTGCCAGTATGCCAGTACTGTGAAGGTACAGTGCCGGTATGGTGTCAAGTACAGTGACAAGAAGTCCAGGCTTTGTGAGAACAGAGTCAAGCCTGGCAAGGTTGTGTAATTGCGGTGCCTGGTACAGAGTCAGTACAGATCCAGTACAATGCCCAGGACAGTGCCCAGGACAGTGCCCAAGGAAGGCTGTGTAGGTACAGTGCCAAGTACGGTGTCAAGCATGACCAGGTTGTGTGTTACTGTGCCAAGTACGGTGCCAAGCATGGCAAGACTGTGTGTCAGTGTCATTGCGGTGTCAGGTAGGGTGTCAGGCCTGGCAGGGCTGTGGGATTACGGAGCCAAGTACAGTACCAGTACAGTGCCAAACATGGCTAGGCTGTGTAAGTACAGTGGCAAGTAAGATGCCAAGCTTGGCAAGGCTATGTATCACAGCGTCAAGAATAGTACCAGTACAGTGCCGGGCATGGCAGGGCTGTGAAGGTACAGTGCCAATAAGTGCAAGGCACAGCGAAGCTGTGTGTCGCAGTGCCCATTGCAGCGTTAGGTGCAGGGTCAAACATGGAATTTCTGTTAATTACAGTGCCAAGTACCGTACCCATACCGTGCCGCGTGGCAAAGCTGTGTAAGTACAGTGCCAGTACAGTGCAGAGCATGGCATTATGCGAGTGCCAAGTACAGTGCCAAGTACAGAGACCGTACTCTCCGGGCTACTGAGGCTGTATCAGCGTAGAGTACCATGCCAAACCATATACAGTGCCAATGTGCAGTAGCATATACAGTTCAAATGTGCAGTAAGATATACAGTGCCAGCGTGCAGTAGCATAGACAGTGTCAACGTGCAGTAGCATATACGGTGCCAATGTGCAGCAGCATATACGGTGCCAATGTGCAGGTAGGAACCTGTAACCTGCAGGCTGCTGTGCAGTCTCTTTACCACAGCTCTATATGAGCAGATGGTCGGGATGCTGCTAATTCCTAGGGAATAATGCCCAAGGACTGCCTAAGGTCTGGGCCTGCTCTGCCTCTGCTCGCACCCCAACCCCCCCACGCCGCGCGCTCAGGTACTGTCCCTCCTGGTATGGCCTGCGTGTGCACCGGTGGTCCTTGGATGGTGCGGGCAGTGGCTGCGCTAGACAGGAATGCAGAGTCTTCCCCAGGGTAGGATCTCGGTCCCGAGCAGGGCAGAGCTGCGCCATGCGGCCCATTTAGGATGGCAAGCGGTTCCAAATGGCGCGAAGGAGAAGCATGTTCAGGTCGCGCGCTGATGTCATGGGCACGAAGAAAAGCCCTGTGGAACGCAAATGGAATGCATGGGAGGCGAAGAGGGAGAGTGGAACACGGGGAGCGAGGCAGGCTGGCAGGCGAGGTAGGCTGGGCAGATTTGGCAGGCTAGGCATAGGCTGACCTGGATGTCCTGAGGTCTGGCACACGCAGCACTGGACAGCTTCTGCGCTCACCTGTGGAGGCAGGTATTCCTGACTGGCCCGCTCCAAGGGAGGCTTACTGGCCCCAGTGTGCTTAGTCCCGCGTAGGGGGGAGCCTGTGTAGGAAGCCCTTGGTGAGGCCCCTGTAGGTCAACCCCTGGTGCCAGATTCAATCTGGACGAATAAATTCAATGGAGGATGATAGAGAGAACCTGTCTCCTGAGGACACTAGAAAAAAACTGGCTCACTCAGGAAGTGACGGGGGGTATAGCAGGAAGGAGGGGCCTCTTACTCTTCTTCCTATTCTAGTGTCCTGCCTCCTGCTGGTACCTACTATACCCCATGGTCCCTGTGTCCCACAGACTCCTGCAAGAGAAAAGCATACACTTACCCAGCATCTAAATTCTGCACAATATTCCCTGAAGCTCTCAAAGGAACTGGGCACAGCACAGAAGGGTGTTGCATACAGGGAGTAGTGCAATTGGGACTAAGACCAAGACTGTGGTGCCTGCGCAGAACATCCAGTTTCGGTCTTTCAGCACACAAGAACACACTACAACCAACAAGATCTGCAGGTTCATCACTAGGTGGCGCATGCACCAAAGGAATTTAAGGTCTGGAGGGTAATGTGAACAGAATCAAGATGTCGCCTGCAATCTGAGAGCAAGGAGGATTTTCTTGGGCTCTTACATTTTAAAAGTAAGAAGATTTCAGGAGTAATAAGGGAGCGATTAGCATGAGGCAGGGGTGGACTATTATTAGACAAAGTGCATGTTTGCGGGCTTTCCTTGATCTTTAATAGCATTTAGACATAAATATGTCAACCTTATATTCTGTATATTGTAAGCTACAGCACAGGATTTGGCGCCAAGATACAAAAAACCAAATCTATGTATTTTAAAAATGAATGTTTATTAAGTGGATGTGAATCAGAGCTCCTTTTCCTCCCATTTGATCTTCAGTTGCAAATAGGGTTAACAAAGATATGGTGCCAAGATACGAGAAAACCCCCCCAAAAAACTTTATAACCATTTATTTTAAAAATGACTGTTTACAAAGGGGATGAAGTGGAGCTAGTCTTGCAGGGTATTCTAATGTTAACTTAATAATTTATTTCCCATTTGCTCTTTGCAAATAAGGTTAACAAGGATTTGGTGCAAGTATAGAATGCAGCTTCATGAATATCATGGCATATGATACATGTATGTGTCTAAAGGCACACCTGAAATACCCACCATATAAACCTCAAATGTAACCACTTTGTGCTACTTAGCATTTCAAATTTAATTCCTGTAATTTTAGAATGGGCCAGATAATGCTTAGACTTGCTGACATATGGAGAATGGAGGTCAATACCTTGTGAGTCTAAAGGTTGCTGTACTTCTTCACAAATAGAATACAATTATGTAATTTGTACAAGCCCACTATATAAAAATGGCAGTTGCACTCATTTACCTTGCAAGGCTGAGATAACAGTCAATACATGGAGATCATCAGAGTTGCCCTGTCCAAGCCGGCCATAACTACCTTCTCCACATGCCAAAACAGTGCCATTGGCCTGAATCACAAAAGTGCAATTCTGTCCACAAATAACCTAAAACAAACAAATGTTATGGTGCGGAAACTCAAAAGATGAAAAATATCCACTATCTACATCCCAAACATTAATCAAAAGTTACAGACATAACTTGGAGTACAGAAATCTATGCCCATATTGATGTGCTGCCAGAGTGCTTATATCCATGGCTTTACAAATAAAGCACACTTGCTCTACACTACATCCACTGTAGCAGTTTGATGCAAGAACAAGAGTGCCAGCAGATTTCTATAAAACATTAAAAAATCTAAAAAATAATATTAAGATTAAAAACTTACCTGCTGAGCCTGGGAAAATGAGCCTGCGCCTGATGGAATCATTACATTTCTGCCAGCTTCTGCCAGTTGTCCATGTCTTCCTGCACCCCACAAGAATACATCACATTTACCTCCAAGGTGCCAATCCTACATTGAAATAGATTGAAAAAATACATTTACAAATAATGTACACTGACAAGATCAAAGTAAACTGATTCACTGCTGTGGATAGAACTTGTGAGCAATAACATGGACTCTTTACTATGAACTATTTACCCTCATTACATTTTTTATTGTCACTCCTGGCTGACACCCCCCTCCCCCTGCCCTGTCCTCCACTTTAATATCTGCACTGGTCACAAGGTGTTATGGAGTGGGTTTGTTGGCCACTTCACTTCTCTTCCTTTATGGTGATGATTGAGGACAGTAGTTAACACACTGGGCCTAAACAATAGGTCAGCTTTCAGTGCAAATGCTTCAGTGGGGGCAAAGTGATGGAAGTAGGGAACTGTGCACAGTGGGTAACTGTTACAAATTCATACTAGGGTTAGTTCCCCTTAAATAATTAGAGCTGCACCAAAGCCAACATTCGGATTGGGATTCAACCAAGATTTGGCCTTTTCCGGCAGGATACATATCCAGGCAAATCCACATGCCTGGTCACACCAAATACGAATCCTTAAAATCACTTGACCTTTTGTCACATAAACACGGAAGTTGACATTTTTTCGCATATACAAATTAGGATTCAGATTTGGTTCTGTATTTGGCCAAACCTTTTGCAAAGGAATTGGGGTTCAGCCGCATCCTTATAAATAATTAGGAGCGATATGGAGACCTTTCTTATCTTTGGATAGGTCTGGTGGATCATTAAATATATAAAATATATTTTGGCTGCAATTAAACTGTACCACAATTTGTATTCTAAAAAGTTGCAATCATAGATATTCAACACATAGTAACACTGTAGATGCATAGATGGAGTTTTGCCACCTACATGGTTTTATCCTAGTTCAATTACCATCAAGTATTGTTTTATAATTTTTATAAAATAGACTCTATGAAATGCCATTTCCACATTTTAGAGCTTTCTGGATAATGGGTTTTGGAAAAATAGATATATAGTGCTACTTATATGGTTCACAGAACAAAAATAACCCTCATAAGCTGACCCACTTGATTTTAGGACTCGCACACAGGTGCACTTCTAAGGGCCCTGGCACATGGGACATGCATTACCGTGGGTGAGAAAATGTGCCCAGTTTCTGTCTTACTCGCAGTAATGTAAATCGCTAATGGGAAGACTTATGTTGAGCAAAGTAGGGATGCACCGAATCCACTATTTTAGGATCAGCCAAAACTGAATCCTTTGTGAAAGATTTGGGCGAATACCGAACCGAGAATCTGCATATACAAATTAGGGTAAGGACGGGGTAAAAAGAACCGTGTGCATAGCATGCAGCGAAAAACTTTCAAATTCATGACAAAAAGTCACATGATTTTAAGGATCTGGGTTCGGTCCGGCCAGAGGCATGGATTTGTCTGAATCCTGCCGAAAAAGGCCGAATCCCGAACCTAATCCTGGATTTGGTGTATCCCTAGAGCAAAGCAGCCCAAAGATTCCACACAAGGCACTTCAAGCTTTTACAGAAACAGGAAGCAATGTGTAAGTCTACCCACCAGCAATTTTCATCGCCCACAGCAGCACCTACCGCAGGTAACAAAAACATCCTGTGTGCATTACTAATTGTGCATCCCAGTATGACTAACTGGATTTGCATTTTGCCCACTTTAGAAATAACCAAGCACCACATTGTTATATATGACATATCAAAGACCATACCTCCCAACATCTGGAAAATGGAAATAGGGACAAAAAGAAATGCTGCCATTTTTGCAACCACAACCCCCACTCCCATTTTACAAGATTTGACAGGTTATTAAATAATATAATATTATTATAGAACTTTGAACACATTTCTGAGATTTTTTATGTGTTATTACAGTTTTGTCAAAAAAGGTGAAATTGGCCTTTAAGCTGCAAGTCTCAGTTCCCCCAAGAGACCTGTTTAGCTTATTAGTTACAATTGTATCTCAGTGTAAGTGTGACTTGTTAACTTTCTGGGTGCTCTGTCAAAAGCCCACTTATTTAATTAAGTCTGAGAAACAATGTATCTAAGTGCAGGTGAAGCTTGTTAAGATTTCTGGACTCTCCGCCAAAAGCTACTTTTTAATTAAGTTTGTATCTTTTTTAGGGTTCAGTGCAGGAGATCAAAGGGAAATGAGGGACTTTTCAGTAAGAATACAGGACTGCAGGTTGAGCTGTTAAAAGAGGGACTGTCTGGCGAAAAACGGGACAGTTGGGAGGTACGAAAGACTGCAAAATAATACAATGAAAAGGAACACCCACCTCTGGTTTTGAAGTAGCCCAGGACATTATCTGTTCATCTGTCCCATTGTTCCATTTGCTATTATCCTGCAAAGAGAGAGTAAAGTAATTAATTTAAATACTTTTTTAAAACCTGTTTTCCAATGTAATGTGTTATTAAAAATAGGCCATCAAATTTGTCCAAACTGCCCACTGAGTAACAATAAAACAGATCTTAAAAGGTCACCAAATAATTCAAACGAGAAGGGTACCTTCTTATAGGTCAGTACTAATGTGAGACTGCAGCCATGAAAGGTTAAAATTAGGTTAGCTCATTACATACCATTACAAGTTTTAGTTCTTCTTCAGGTACTGGCTCTAGGTCAGGAACAGTAAAGCATTCTGGAAACTGGGATCCTCTAGCAAGTGCCTCAGCAGCCTTAATGGTTGTAGAGAAGCACTCTAGCCAGACCCACTCTGTGGGATTCCAGGAGGCAGGGTCTGGGGGTGATGGGTAATGGTGAGGAGGTACAGGTGGGTTGCAGAGGAGCCGGTCGAGGTTTAGCCCTACAGCTAGAGATGCTAGGCACTGCATGTAAGGGCTGTGAACCAGCTGATCCCCACACACTACATGGGGCTGTAACAGAAAAAAAACAAGGTAAGAGAAAGAAGCTTACATTTATAGTCATTTGGTATGTTATAGATAGAGCAACCAATCCTAATTATTGCTTCAACTGGTCATCATTACATATTTTTTTTAGCTTTTTATTTTGCTTATTTTCAATCAGCACTTGAAAAGTCTGACTACATGGCAGTCATTTAATTGTTATCCCTACTGCTTTCTATTCAAACCCTTCTGTCTTCCATTCCGATTTACATCCAACTGCCTGGTTGCTAAGGTAATTATGCCTTAGCAACCAAAGCACAGATGAAATTCCAATTTGAGTAAACAATCTGACTCATGTCCTACTACACATATATAGTTACAATATATACAATTATTGTACAGCAATGAAAACATAATCACATAGAAATAAATATGATGTGTGTGCTTATTTGTCAGGAACAGGTAAAAGAGACATTTAGGGGCTGATTTATTAAGCACGACAGGTTCGAAATACAAAAAAATTGTATTTGTTCATACTGTGCATATTGTTTGCGACTTTTTCGTACTTTGCGACAAAATCATATTGTCGTGCAGAGTACGAAAGTTTCGGATTCATTCAAGCTTCGGTATCGTGACTTTCCTTGGGCCAGGTTGGAGCTGCAGAGTGCCATTGATTCTTCTAAAATCATGTACAGAAGGATCAAAGTCGGAAAGGTTTTCCCGCCATTTACGATCGTTCAGATACGAAAATGTTGTGACTTTCAGATCGCCAATACAATATTACTCGTACAAAAGATAAAGAATACACAGAATTAAAATTTGCCAAATATATTGTTGGTTAGATGAATCAATGATATCACTGACCCTCGTATTTGTTATAAGCTCTAAAGTATTTATGATCCAACTGCAGTTGTGCTCCCTATGACTACTATAATCCAAATCAGATTGTGAGGATTGGTACAAAGCTCATATTTTTGATGCAGTATGTTGCCATGGTACACAGAACATGAACATTAGTGACGTTCAGTCTGACTGCCATAAGATCACAAACAATAGTTAAAATTAAATTCTTTGTGCATACACACAGATTTCATAGGTGAAAAAGTGGAATTTCTATTCCATCTTAATTGTCATGTAGATACAGGCAGCAAATTTTGAGGTAAAAAGAAAAAAAAATAATGGGAGCCAGGCAAACTGTGTGGTGGGTGAAAAGATTTGAGAGAGTTACCTTCTCGTATGCATACTGCTCCTGAAGCATGACAGGTAGGCGCTCCAGGAATGTTTGCATGCAGGGGGCCATATTCAGTCCCACTATTCCTTGCTGTTTCAGTGCTGTTCTGCATGTTGCTAAAACATGATTAGAGGACAACCACTCTGGTGTGAAATTCACCACCAAAACATCCTGGAAATTAAAAGAAAGGGTAACTAAACAGGCATCATTAAATATACCTTTTTATGAATAGTATGACATGTGGCCCATGTTTGTGACATTAAAACCTTGCTTATTATATTGTTTATACAGATGAGATCCATTCACCTAAAAACATACTCAGACATGTGAAATCCCCAGATTCCAATAGCATGTTGCATCCTCAGCAGCTGCCTACCCCTAGTTTCAACCCTGCCTCCACAACCCCCCCCCCCCCCCCCCCAACAAATGTGCAGCGCTAAAGAGGTGAATATCTCTTTAGCTGCACATTTTTGTTAACTATTTATATGGCAAAGATGAAACCCATTCTGCTGTATAAACTGTCGTTTTAAAGGACATGTAAACCCCACACAAAAAATGTCATCAGTGAACATCCTCTTTGAAATCTTTAAATACCTGCCACTCTAGGGGGCTGATTTACTAACCCACGAATTCGAATCCGAATTGGAAAAATTCCGATTGGAAAACGAACATTTTGCGACTTTTTCGTATTTTTTGCGATTTTTTTCGGCGCCTTTACGACTTTTCGGAAATTATCGCGACTTTTTCGTTACCAATACGATTTGCGCGAAAAAACGTGAGTTTTTCGTAGCCATTCCGAAAGTTGCGATTTTTTCGTAGCGTTAAAACTTGCGCGAAAAGTTGCGCTTTTTTCGTAGCGTTAAAACTTAAAAGGCGCAACGTTTTGCGCAAGTTTTAACACTACGAAAAAATCGCAACTTTTTGCGCAAGTTTTAACGCTACGAAAAATCGCAACTTTCGGAATGGCTACGAAAAACTCGCGTTTTTCCGCAAAAATCGTATTGGTAACGAAAAAGTCGCGATAATTTTCCGAAAAAATCGCAAAATACCGATCATTACGAAAAAACCGCAATCTGACACATTCGGCCCGTTCGTGAGTAAGTAAATGGGCCCCTAGGTGTTTAAAGGTTAATAGTAAGGTCGCAGCATGCCCTTAAAGGAACAGTAACACCAAAAAACAAAAATGTATCAAAGTTATTAAACTATAATATTCTGCTGCCCTGCACTAGTAAAAGCTGTGTGTTTGCTTCACAAAGACTTCTATAGTTTATATATAAACCCTGACATGTAGCCATGGGTGAAGCCATTCAAACTGAAAAAAGGAGAAAAGGCACAGGTTACATGGAAGAGAACAGATGAACTCTGTAGAATACAAAGGTCCATTATCTGCTAAGTAACATTTGCCTTTTCTCCTTTTTTCCAGCTTGAATAGCTGCTATTTGGTTTATAAAAATGTGATGGGGCTGGCAAACAATGGAGATATATGCAGCACAAATGATGCAGTTTGGGTGGGGGAGATGTTCCTAACCTTTAAACATGGTAGGAAAATGTAGGGTTTTCAAGTCCTTTGAAATAATAAGCTAATAACTTACTTTCAAAATAGTGTAATTCCTCAGTATTATTTAGTTTGAAAGACGGTTCATTTTTAAAACTCCTGTTAAAACAAATGACATACCTTAGATCGGTTGGAACAGGCAGCAACACCAACATCAGGTATCCAAACTGTAGTTGTTACAGCTCCTGAACCAGTAACAACTGATTGTAAGACTGAACCATCCTAGAAAAAGAAAAGGGTGGTTAGATGGCGTGCCATTATAAGCCTATGGTATTCTGGTTGTGCCCACAAGTACTGGAGAGCTTAATGTAATGTATCAGCTTTTATCATAAGCGATATCGAACTGCCTCTCACCAGTTATTAAAGGTGGATTTATACTTCCAAATGCTCAAATGATTCCAATAGTATGGCTTACAAACAAATGTATAGAGGAGCTCACCTTTAAGGACCAAATGTTCATAAGTCCTCCAAGCCCTCCAGAGACCAGAGCAAGACCATCATGACTGAATGCCACTGTACGCACAGGTGTGATGTGACCTCTCAACTTAAAAACGCATCGCACATATTCGACTTTTCTGAACATCTCCTGAAAAGGAATCTGGCTATTAAAAACTATAACAGACACAAACAGAAATGGAACCTAAAGTAATATACACAGCTAACTGGTTTAAGAGTAAGAAGTTAGTCACCCTGAGGAATCTACTGTAGTTTCATCTATATTATTATTTCTCAAATTCATAAATATTTCAGTCCTAAAGACAAGCAAGAACTGAAAAATCACATGGACTCCAAAGTATTTCAACATGCCTGTCATATGTTGTCTCGTGGAACAGTCAGCTCTGCGTGCTAGAAAGCTATAAATTAAATCGCTGTCTGGGCAAACATAGTAAAGGAAGTTAAACACAAAAAGATATGGTTGTTGGGCGAGGTCACCATATCAACAGATCCTCTCTCAATTTGGTCACCCAAGTGGTCATTTTGCCCCTGGGCCAAATAATGCATCATTATAGGGGCCAATACAGCCTTGCTGGGAGGTTTCTAAACCTGCCACAAAATCTCACACCCAGAGACCAAATTTCTGTCAATGGTGCCCCCTCTTCCCATACATGGTTATATAAGGAACCATCTAGATTGACCAAGTTAGCAGTTAAATCAGATTGTGTATAGCCAGCTATCCCTACAGCCACTGCATATTTGCAAGACACACAAGGAACAATGCTAGGTTTGCTATTATTTCTAGTAACTTTAAATTACTCAAACTTTAATGGTCAGTGACCATCACCTTACTTTAACAGAGTGACTTAACTTGAATAAATAGGAATCCCTGAAGCCACAGGAGTGACACAAATGCAAATCCCATTGAAACTACATTTCCCACAATAAATCAATAGAAAAATAAAATAGAATGCATTGCACAAAAATCATCTGTTACTGATCCAAGGACGTTCCTCATATGTTAGTAAAGATCATTTATAACAATGTTTTACTCACGGACCTTACTGATGGCCTGCTCTTTCCAGTCATCAGATGCAGATGATTTGGGCTGAACTCCTTCCTGTGGAATTTGGGGAATTATCCACACACACACTAAGCCACTTTGACAACCCCTGAAATGGCATGTATAACTATAAGATTAGGACAGAATAAGAACAGTTGGATCCACACAATAAATGTATGCTTTTGTGTCATTAAATTGTATTACACAGAATCAAATTAATTACTATACTCTCTAACAAACAACAACAGCCTTAATTTTGACCACTGTGGTCTGTAAAATTTACAACATTTAAAACCTAAATTTACTTTCTACATATTTTTGTTTATAAATATTCTCTGCCAAAATGCTCCGATGAGCATATCGATAAGCAATCGAAATCTTGTCCCTGTCTGCACGCTGTCAGTGGGAGGCTTGTAGCTCTGATAGGAAGAAGGCATCGCTACCCAATGACTAGAAAAGTCTCCCACCACGCACAGCTGAGAACATGCAAGGCAATTTTATTTTTACTTTTTTTGTAGAAAAGTATCATCAGGGTCGGCCAGCCTTCACACCCATGGAAGTACCCAAAAAAAATACCATTGCCTCCCGTTCATTTAAAAGAGAAACATGAGGAAGTGCTGGTTCTAGTGGTTTTTGGCCTTAAATAGTTTCATGTGCCATCAGCCTTTGAAATGTTAATTTCCTGGTATTAAAGGAAAACTATACCCCCAAACAATGTAGGTCTCTAAAAAAACATATTGTATAAACAAGCTCATATGTAAAACCCTGCTTCATTTAAATAAACCATTTTCATAAAAATGTACTTTTTTAGTAGTATGTGCTACTGGGTACTCCTAAATAGAAAATTTCCATTTTAAGTATTTAGGGCCGCCCCCTGGGATCATAGGATTCACAGTGCACACAAACAAGCCGAGGCACACATACATGCTAGGCCACATCAGCCAATTAATGGACAGTTCTGCCTTTTGCTTCCACACTACTTCCTGTAACAGTTAGAGCTGCATTATTTCTGGTCATGTGATCTCTAAGGGAGCACACAGCCCATCACTAAATAGAGGCTTAAGGGAAAAGATGTAAAAGGGCAATATTTTCTGATATATATTCCAGTTTGGCAAGATTCTTAACATAATATAAACTATCTGTTGGTTAAGTATTCATTTTTGGAGTATAGTTTTCCTTTAGTGACCCAGAAATGGCCTCAGGCAGCATCAAAGAAGTTCAAAGCAAATAGTAAGAAGAAAAAAAAAAAGTAATCAGATACAACTCTATCAATCATTCATCTGGCATTAATGTTTGACTTACCTATTAGGTAGTAGTTTTTTTTATACTAAACTATATCTAAAAAAAAAAAAAAAAAAAAAAGAACATATATCCTGTATAATGGTTTCCAAAGTACATAAAATCCTTACGTTCCCAGCATGAGTTGTGGCCTTTCCCCATTTCCGACTAGACTACACCAGGCAGCAGTGTTAACAAGGGATGGGTGAGAGAGGCAGTAGAGGGTTTTCCAGCTAAGTCCAGATTTCCCCCAAAGTTTCACAGTTTCCTCTTTTGCACAGGTCAAAAGCATCTGGCCTGTTGGATCCCATTTCATGCTTACAATCATGTCCTAAATGAAAAAGAAAAATCTAAGGATATGTAATATTAAGAATATTACTTCTAATTTAACACCCTGTGCTTTAACATGGTGCTCCATATTTACTAATATTTTTATTGAGTTATGTCAGCATGTTGTATTAAGTATACTTTATTTTACTTTTACCTAAAAGCAAACTATAGATGGAGCTGTCAAATTTAAAAACCGTATACTGCACGTCCTAAAGTATCCAGGTACTGGCCAGTCCAATGCATCATTTCAAAACTAAAATGATGCTGGCCAGTCCAATGCATCATTTCAAAACTAAAGGTTTTGAAATGATACTTCTCCTCCTTTTGCCACTTTTACAGCCTCCATTCCTCTGGGAAAGGCTTATCCTCTAGAGACAGTGCAGGGAGCTTGGATTTTTGTTATTAAAATTTTATTTTTAAAAATACATACCCTCCAGACACTAAAAGCCTAGTACTATATTTCTGGTAAAATATCTGACCATGACAGATAATTTAATAAGGTGTTTCACGTTGTGCAGAGAGCAATACCTCCACAGAAGTTCTTACCTTGTGTGCATCAATAATAACAATTCCTGCTTTTTCAGCTATGTCTCGATTTCCAATTAGTAACTTCCCATCAGAATACCCAACTGCAAATGAACGATCCTCACTATACCAAGCGATGCAGGTAACTGCAACTGTAAAGCAAAATTAAATAGATAAAACAATCACAAACACTACAGAAGAAAGAAAGAATCAGATTATTCACCTAAATGACCTTCATTGCATTAGGATACCTTCATCACAAGCAGTTAACACATTCAAACACTAAAAAAAAAAATCCTTTATCCTACAACTTCAGTCCAAATGTTAGTTTTAGATGGTTGCAGCTAAATATACGATAAATATCTGAACGTTCATCGGAAGAAGATTAAAATCTGAACATGTATTGCCACCTTAATGTTAACATGAACATCTTTATTAGGGGTCCTGAATAAATGTTCGACTGCAAACGAGTATCCTAAAACCAAAATAATATACAAATGCCCATGTTCAAAAATATGTTAAATGGCTGAATGCATCACAGAAGAGGCCAGTTAAAGATTGCATCTGCAAAAAGAAGAGACTCTATGGTCACAGTGGCCAGAATTTTTTGTACAGTCTGTATGAGTAGGTTCTCAGCTCTGAGAGAATGGTAAGAAACTATAGTTGCTCTGTGGAACCGAGTTGTTTGGGGAAAAAAGTTCTGTTTTGTTGGACAAGCAATTGTTTCTTATTTATTGGTGAATTTGGCCATAATCAAACAGGATTCCCTGGTAGCAAGGACTGGCTACTATCTGCTACCCTACCCTAAAGATTCGGGAGTGAGGGGAAAGCTGCATAGGGAACTGTAAGTGTAATTTTTAATTGGATTGTGTTATCTAATTGTGGCTGCTGATCCTCTAAAAGGGCCAGATTCTTTGTCAGAAAGGCTGCCAATTGCTTTACTGAGGAATCAGATTTATGAACTTTCATTTCTTCTGTCTAAACTTGTGTGTGCAATAAAAACACAAACAAGGTTCTGTTTGTAACCCTGTGTACCTGTCTCTTATCTGTGCAAAAATTGCTGCCACTACTACCAAAAGAGTAATTCTACCACAGTATCAAGAGAAGAAATGCTAATATTAAAATGACTACAACAGTGACTGATCAGTCACTGTTGTGCATATTAACTTCCCACATACCTTCTTTTCTGTAGCAGTGCTCCAGTTCCATTCGTTGCATACTTGATGCATCTGTAACCTCAATGAGCCCCAGAGAGCCATCCATTCGTCCCACCAACAATGATTCAGGAGCATCACTGGTCCATGCAGCCCCAGAATTTTCCTCTGGCCATGTGAGGGCTGAAACCCAGTGAGGCTGTGCATCCACTAGACCTTTTCCTCCTACGATACAGAATTATGCATATTAAGGACAAGGTTAGACGTTGAACCTATTTGGGAATCTGTACTCTAACCCACAAGCATTCATTACTCTCAGTAACAAGGTTAAAGAATAATATTAACCCAGTCTACTTTACTTTGTAGGAGATGGTCTGTATGCAACAAACACTCTTCTTAACATGGGCAAAAATCTGGCAGATGGACATACATTTGGTTACATGCTACCATATATACCAATAAAAAAAAAATCTACCAACAACCACCAACATATATAAAATGATACCATCCCCTTTGGCACAGGAAATACTGACACAGGACAATCTCAATTCTACTAAAACTGAGATTTTCAAAACAAAAGACTGACATAACGGAGCAATCTACCCTTTAGCCCAGGGGTCCCCAACCTTGTATACATATGAGCTACATTCAAATAGAAAAAATGTTAGGAGCAATACAAGCATGGAAAAAGTTCTAAGGGTGCCAAATAAGAGCCATGATTAGTGCTTTGGTATTAGGTAGCTCCTTTGTTGACTGGCAGGCAGTACACATGGTTTTCATGCAACCAAAACTTGCCTCCAAGCCAAAAATTTAAAAAGCACCTACTTTGGGGCCACTGGGAGCAACATGTTGCTCCTGAGCCACTGGTTGGGGATCACTGCTCTAGTCAATACCATGAAATAACCTTTCAACTACTTCATAGATCTTTCTCAAGCCCAGACTGGAGAGATAAAATTGGTCTCATTCCCTCCAACAAATGTTTAAAGAAGTAGTATACCCCCTTGTTTAACATAAATTCAAGTATACATCTTGCCTATTGCCTTAAATCTAGTTTTTTAATGTATTTATTTTTAAGCTAAACAGGGCAAGACAGGGAAATTTTAAGAAACTCCATGCAACTTAAATAGTTTGATTAGCTGGCACAAAACCCCCTGCATGACAGACTCCTGCTAACAAAACAGTAATTCACCCCCCCAGGAATCATGCCCCCCTCCAGTTGCACCAAAGGCAGCTGCCTATCCTTCCTACCTATTTTTGCTGATGACACTAAATTGTGCAAAACTATAAGTTCCATGCAGGATGCTGCCACTTTGCAGAGCGATTTGACAAAATTGGAAAACTGGGCAGCAAACTGGAAAATGAGGTTCAATGTTGACAAGTGCAAAGTTATGCACTTTGGTAGGAATAATATAAACGCGAACTATCTACTGAATGGTAGTGTGTTGGGGCATCCTTAATGGAGAAGGATCTAGGGGTTTTTGTAGATCACAAGTTGTCTAATTCCAGGCAGTGTCATTCTGTGGCTACTACAGCAAATAAAGTGCTGTCTTGTATAAAAAAGGGCATTGACTCAAGGGATGAGGACATATTTTTGCCGCTTTATAGGTCCCTGGTAAGGCCTCACCTTGAGTATGCGGTGCAGTTTTGGGCTCCAGTCCTTAAGAAGGATATTAATGAGCTGGAGAGAGTGCAGAGACGTGCAACTAAACTGGTAAAGGGGATGGAAGATTTAAGCTATGAGGTTAGACTGTCGAGGTTGGGGTTGTTTTCTCTGGAAAAGAGGCGCTTGCGAGGGGACATGATTACTCTGTACAAGTACATTAGAGGGGATTATAGGCAGTTGGGGGATGCTCTTTTTTCCCATAAAAACAATCAGCGCACCAGAGGTCACCCCTATAGATTAGAGGAACAGAGCTTCCATTTGAAGCAGTGTAGGTGCTTTTTCACGGTGAGGGCAGTGAGGCTGTGGAATGCCCTTCCTAGTGATGTGGTAATGGCAGACTCTGTTAATGCCTTTAAGAGGGGCCTGGATGAGTTTTTGAACAAGCAGAATATCCAAGGCTATTGTGATACTAATATCTACAGTTAGTATTACTGGTTGTATATATATAGTTTATGTATGTGAGTGTATAGATTGGTTAGTATAGGTTGTGTGCTGGGTTTACTCGGATGGGTTGAACTTGATGGACAATGGTCTTTTTTCAACCCTATGTAACTATGTAACTACCCTTACTAGAAAAAAATCATAACAATCAGTTTAACAAAAACTATGTTTTCACACAGATTGCCGAAAAACTACAACTAACACAGAAATATATATATATTAGGGTGATGCCACACAGGGCTGATTTGTAGCCTGCAGGAAAGGCCAAGAATCAGCCTCCTATCTTGCCTGTACCTGGAACCATTGTTATGGCCCAGGTGCAGGCGATGGCCATCGTGGCTGAAATAAAAGAGTTTGCATTTCAGAACCGATATGTGCAGCATGTTCCTGCACCCAGGCTAACATAATGGTTCTAGGCACAGGCACGGTAGAAGGTGGATTCTTGGCCTCCGTATTTCCGCAGACAGAGAATCGGCCCTGTGTGGCATCAGCCTTAAATATAGATATACACTCTTTCCCCATACACCAAATGAATGACATTTTAAAATTTTCAGAACACATCTTGGTACAACAGAGAATCTCTGTTGCATCAACATCACTTGATATGTGTCAACATCACTTGATATGCGTCAACATCACTTACTAGAGATTGACCAGACACAAATCATAAAAACAAATGTCAATGGCCCTATTTCTACAAAAAAGCAAACAGGATAAATCGATAATTAGAAACCTTAAGAAAAGCACTGAATAACTGAAATTGGCTGAAGTAAGATGACCATGGTTGGCCCTTTACTGGTTATACTGACAGGAAAATTTAATTGTGGTGACTGGCATTTCTAGATACTACATCTTTTCCATCTTTCTCAGGCTGACTTGTTCATGTATTTTGCTAAATAACATTCCCTTTATATTGTGATTTCCCAGTTATTACCCTGTTTCCCCGAAAATAAGACACTGTCTTATATTTTTTTAAGCTCCAAAATATGCACTAGGTCTTATTTTCAGGGGATGTCTTATTTTTACATGAAGAAGAATACAGTACAGATTTATCGCCCAGCCCTAGGTGGGTGTCTTATTTTCAGGGGGTGCCTTATTTTCCGAGGGGGGTGGAAAATCAGGGGGGTGCCTTACTTTCGGAGGATGTCCTATTTTTGGGGAAACAGGTAGTATCTTTTTGTCTCATTAACTTTAAAGTTTTGACACGTTTGACACATTAAATATTAGCAGATTCTAGTAGGCCCACTTTAGCTGGAGTATTTGTTATGTAGTATATGTAAAGCCCAAAGCTATACATGCAGTCTTTGTAACTGCGGGGTAAATACACCAGTACATTTTTATACTTTCAGGACAAACCAGAACAGAGCAAGAGTAAGGGAGTGCCAAGACAAGTGTGTGACTGGACTAAATGTATCTGGCTAGAAATTGCTTCATTGTTTCCTGCGGTGCAGTAAGCCTTTTATGTCTAGTTCCTGCTCAAGAAACAATTAACCATTTCTGCAGGCAGTCCTTTTACTTCTGTTCATATTTTACGCATAGTAGACCTGATGAAAATATTTCTACGGTTCTGTTCTTCTACCAGTGGTTCAACACCAGGGAAAAATCACTTAACTAGCACTTAACTAGTGTTACTGTGTCTGTCAAACTGGCTGTAATACTTGGCATACAATGCCATTCTTTTACTTAAGTGCTAAACATGACTCCTGATGGCTTGGACATAAAATAAATAAATATGTAATATGTTACAAATATATACACAAACATACTGTTGATTGAAGTTATATAATATATCAGAGGTGTACTGGGCTAAAGGAACAGGAGCTTCCCAGTAGTGTGTCTATTTTTATTAAAATCAAATGCAAACCATCTCACAGGAGACCAATGGGGAAATTGCTTTTATCTTACGCATAAATTCTCTATAGCTTGCAAAGCTCAAGAGACAAATTATAAAATAATCTCAAGGTGGTACAAATGCCCCGAAATTTTACATAAGATTTACCCCACGGTTACGAATCAGTGCTGGAGATGCGGAATAGACATAGGGACCCCTTTGCACATATGGTGGAAATGTTTAGTACTGATCCCATTCTGGGAACAAATATTCAAGGTTATTAACTCCTGCACAGGCCTAGACCTGAAACCCGACCCTTTGATAGGCATCCTCTCAATCCTCCCAGGTTCAGTTACCAAATATAAAAGGTCCCTCTTAGGCTTCTGCTTGGGGGCTGCCAGGACAGTGATACCACGCCACTATCCCCCCAACTATAATTGAATGGGTTAAAGAGATGGGAAATGTAATGCGGATGGAAGAACTACTTAGTAATGTCCAGGGGACACCAGACAAATTTGTCTTGACATGGTCCCCATGGGTTATGTTCCTAGAATCTTATAAAGATAAATGAATGATACCGGACTAGGAGCACTACTAAAAAGCAGATTTATATGAAAAGGTCAAACGTTAACTGCTGGAAACGATATGAGGTTAATAACGGAGCGGCTGAGCGACTGAGCACTTCCAAGTTCTGTTCCCCTTATTATGGATATTCTCTCTCCCCTTTCATTCTCTGGTTTTTGGAAAAAGTTATTTCCCTCCCCCTCTTTACCATTCTTTTTTCCTTCAGTACCATATCAGACAACAACAGGGTAATATTGACAGCAACAGGAGACAACACTGTCACAGCTTAACTAAGTATAATAAATACTAAAAAGCTATTGTAAATAATCTTGTTAAAGCAGAATATTATGAAAACTGGTATAATATCACGCATGATTGCAAATAATTTAAGTATATTTGTCTCATCTCAATATATGAAGTGTCTATTACGCCTATAGTAAAAAGCGGTTTAGTTCTGATATGTACTGTATAAATACAAAACTGAAAATAAAGAATATACAAAAAAAAAAAAAAATCAAATGCAAACAATTTTAGCACATGAAGACATTCATACCATTGACCTGCCAGATGTTTATGGTCTTCTCCAGGGCACCAGCCAGATACCTTCCACTGACACTCCAGCAAATGAGCGATAAGCTAGGGTCAGTCTCTTCAGTTGATCCCTCCCTGAAACACAATGGTTAGCATGACTGCAGAACTATAAAAGAACTAATTACATTTTATTTTACACGAAAAAGAAAAAAAATGCAAAACCCCCATGTATGCTTAATTATTTTATTTTGTGTAGACATGCAGAGCTTTCTGTGCTCTCCAACAGTGTTTCTAAATGTAATGAATAAGCAATCCTTAATATAATTATCCTTAATATAATTAATTCTGTTTTTCCAGAAAAATGAGCCACTGCCTGATGCATGATTGCAAAATTCAAAATATATATTTTGTTTTCCTGTGGTCCCATTCTGTGATCCCAAGGTAGAGCCTTGATAATACTCTGTATGAAGAGACACATAATGACATACTTTCCTCCTAAAATGGATTGTTCTTTTAAAGTGATACTGACACTAAAAAACTACTCTTTAAAATATTACTGTAAATGGAAAGTTACCTATAGGTTATGATGATCGTTCATTCTTAGTAATTATTAAGAAGTTATAGCTTCTAATGCTAATGGACTACCACTGCACAAATGTAAAAGCATCACGCAAATAATTTTATGGGAAAATGAACAATAATCTGAAAGACAATATGACTATGAAGATTTTCATTCATCCAGGTCATAGTATATCTAGTATAAATAAATCTAAAGCAAGTGGACTTGTTAAGCAATCATTGAATATGCTATAATTGACAACTTCTCTGATATTTTCTTACTGTTATGCTATGTTTTGAGAAATAGGGACTGACCTGTAAGAGGAATATGAACACAAGGACTTTTATTATAATATACAATTAACCGTATAAAATTGAAAGCAGGCAGTATCAAAAAGTAATTGGATGTACGCACATTTTGTGGAAGACACATGTCTGCTGTAGTGAGTATTGGGTTCTGGATACATTCCAAACTCTAACAGTCCCATCACTCCCACTTGTGGCTAAAAGGTCCTTCTTAGAACACCACACAGATGCCGTTACCTGAAACAAACAAAATCGAAACAACAATAAAAAATGCAAAGTATATTTGTGCATATGTAAATACTGAAGATAATTTTTCACTTCTGGATTATATGTTACAATTTGAATATTAAAGGGGATTTTCACCTTCACACAATAGTCAGAAGAAAAACATTTTTGTAAATCATCTTTATTATTTTAATTGTTTTGAAGCTACAAATCATATATGCTGTGGATTAGTTCTGATTAACTTCCTATAGGGAAGCTTGCAAGTTAGTGTTGACAATCCATTCCAAAGAGAGAGCAGAGCACAGAGAGTTGAAGAGCTGATCCACAGCTTATATGATCTGTAGCTTCAAAACAAAACATTTAAATAAAGGTGATTTCCATTTTTTTTCTGACAGGGACTGTTCAAATTTGGACTAAAGTTTAAAGGTGAATATTCCCTTTAGCCCATGTTTCCCTAGAAATAGAATATCCTTTTGTTGTAAATGTGTTTTGCTGTTTATGTAGTAACAATAATACATATTTTATCTTTTTCATTATGCTTACAACTAATACTGTCCACTCCTATCCCCTAAAATCAAGAAAGCTAGCTGTGTGTAAACAAGCCTGCTTCAACATGCCAAATCGTTCCTTACTCAAATATTAAAACTGCTAATATATCAGCGGTTCTCAACCTGGGGGGTCGCCTAAGACCATTGGAAAACACATATTTCCAATGGTCTTAGAAATAATTTTATGGTTGGGGGTCACCACAACATGAAGAACTGTATTAAAGGGTTGCGACATTAGGAAGGTTGAGAACCACTGTAATAGATATCACAGGCCAGTTAACTGTTGACATAATCAGCAGCTTTTATAGGCCAATTTATGGCCAGCTTAACATGTAGCCTGCTATTTGGCAATCTGCAACAATGTATAACGGCACAGTTGATTAAAATGCAAAAATCTCACCCTATTCTGGTGTGCTTCCAGTTTGGTGAAAGAGCACTTTCTAAGGTCTCCTGCCATGTCTGCAAGAGTCTGTGGAGCTGTCTGGTTGTCACGGTCATGAGCTGCCAAAGTTCGGACAAGCTGCTGGGCAGCCCACTGTCGGTGTTGAGAGGAGAGGCGTGAAGACAGACAACAGGCAGCCAAGGCATTAGCTAGCTCCAAGGGACCTAAGATAAAACATTAGTGAGAAAAATAAAGGTGTGAGAACTAGGGAAGCCATGGAAAAGGGTCAGCCAAAATCCATGTAGAATTTTATCTAAAATATTATGTTCCCAGCATTTTGTCATAGCAACAACAAAAATCAGAGCTTGTCTTAAATACTGCAAATCCTGTTAAAATCATGACACTTAAGACACACAGAGCCCTATTATTTATGTAAAAAGCAGACACGGACACCATGTCCGTGTGACTTTAGCCTTATGTTAATTCAGAAAGAATTCACAAAAAATTGTTTTATTCAAGAACAACAATAATAATGTTGTCATGTTGGAGCAGTAAGGCTCCACATAGATTTGAAATGTTCAATTTAGAAAAGTCTTGTTGAAATCCACATTTGAGGGAAACCCTTCCCAGTAGGGGGTAATTCACAAATATCCCCTAAAGACACACCCAGGGCTGCGGGAAGGTGACAACTTCAACGACTTCATCAGACAATGCAGGGCCAGCCCGTGGAGGCAGGAAGTTGGTTTCTTAGATCTGTTGATCAAAGAGAGACAAAGTGTGGACCTAGAACTGCAGGGGGGTGCAGCTATCAGAAAATATGGATTATAGAAATGGATCCATATCTCCGCTGCTTTAAGGTCCACATCCTCATAAATCACATAGGATTTATGAGGAGGCCCCAGGCTTCCCAATGATACCAAACAGGGACTGCCTATACCCGTCAGTGAGGAGGGATGGGTTCTGGGGGACTGGGACATGGAGACACCCCCCCATGTTTGGCATTTTGATCGCCCCCATATGGGTTAAAACAATCCCGTACTTTCATATTAATATTGGGTACTGGCAAGTACCAATATCATATGAAAAGAAACTGGCATGAAACGTGCAGCTCTCTACAGGGGGAGGTCATGTGACAAGCCCCTGGGCACTCCCTCCTCATGAATAAGGTAATGAGGGAGGGGCCCAGCAGGAAGGATAAAAAGGGTACACACCCAGGTACTGATAGCTCATTCTGGAGGCCGCAACTTATGTTGGGGGATGGGCTCAGGACTTCAAACTCTTGCCTCAGAGGACACAACAGATCACTCGGTAATGTACTTAGGATTTTCTCTGTGTTTTTATTCCCTTTTATTTTATTTACTGTTTGTACATGTCTCTTTTGTAACATATTTTTAATGCACTGTTTACCCTTGTAATATTAAATATAAAATGTAATAAGTTCTGTCCTTTGGCTCTATATCGATTCCCACGTACCTTGTATGACTGCTCAGGCCTAGAGGTGTATTAACTGCTTGGCTGTGTGTATACTAATTAGCTAGTGGACTGTCAGCAGGACAGTGTGTATATAAATTAACCGTGGCTGCTGGTGTGTGGAAGTAGTAGAACTATCCCTCACTGCAGTAGGAACGTTTGTGTTTGATATATTTGGGTAACTAGGTTTCTATCGCCTGTTAATGATAGATGGTGGCAGCGAATAGTTGTATTTGGGGCGGTGGTTTGTTTGGGGGTACTTGATGTTAGTCTAACCTGTGTGAAAGGTGACTGCGTGTAACCCCTTGTTCCCTGTCCCGGTGTCAGGCGCGTCTGTGAGTGGCGTTTCCCTGACAATAATGTACCCCCAGAATATCAAATTTCATTGAGGATTTGCTAGAGCAATGCAAAATCCAGGCTTCTCTCAGCCTGCCTTTTTTCTTCAGGCTGAGAGAAGCGGATTCACTTCCTTACGGTGCGGTGTGCCTCTACTGAAAACTACAGTATCTGCCTGATTGCAGTCACACGTAGCAGTGTGGTCAGTCTTAAAAAAACGCCTGCTTTTGCATTTTTCAGGCCGACCTGAGCTCCACTCCACACTCTGTGCGCCTAAGGATACTGTAGTTTTCAGTGCAGGCACACAAATGAGCATAGAGGAGCAGATCTGCTTTTCTCAGCCTGAAGGAAAAATGCAGGGCTGAGAGAAGCGAATCATATTCTCCATGTGCCCTCAGCCTTAGAGATTGCCAGTGCCTGTTCTTGCTCACTGGAATGCACAATTGCATCAATTCCACTTCTAGCAAGTTTTATGCAGTCTCATGCATAATATTACTATAATATTATTAAAAAAGTGTTGTGGTCCATTGTATTTAGGGGTACTACCAGAGACTGCACAGCAGCTTTATTGTGTTAGTAGGATACAACATGCCTAATGAAACAGCATAATTCTATGGCACAATTACACTCACACACTAGATGCACACAGATACCAATCCACTGCCTAAGGAGCTATACTATTCCACTACATCTAGGGATATAGTTTGAATTTGATTGGTTTGCTAGAGTTCTCATATTAAAACAACGACAAAGAACAGAACATTATTCTTTTTAGCAATGTACCTCTTTTCTCCATTTCCGCTTTGTCATAGTTGGGGCGAAGCTTTGCACCCTTGTCTGCAAGCAAAGCCACCAGAGCTTGAGTTACCACAAAGTTAGGGGATGTAACAAGTTTGTTTTCTTCAGCAATTCCACGTAGAAAACTAGGTAGAAATTTCCTCTGCACCGGGTCATCAACAGTGGTCAAATTGACACCTGTAGCTGCTGAAATCAAATTCTGCAGAAAATAAGGAAATATTATGCAAGCAATTAACATCTGTAGAGTCTGTACAAATGAACATTTAAAAATCAAGTCCTTGAAGGGACAGTATTTGTAAATACCTCCTACCTGGGTACAGAGTTGAACAAGAAGCCTGGCAGCACTTGGGGTGCTGGACGCTAGACATCCTACAGCTGTGCTCAGGTATGCAAGGCAGGAGATGGGTTTGCTGGTTTTGCTGTGCAGACCCCGAGAGCGCTCAGATGAACTTGGAAGGGTGGTTGAGGGGCTTGTGGAAAGGCCAGCTCTGCCTGCAGCAGCCAAGCACATGAGACGAACTAAAGTACGGATGTCTGTCAGACCTAGAGACTCGAGGCCTGCAGCAAGGCTGCAGCTGGACCCGCTGAAGACAAACATACACAGAAGTAAAACATTGGCAAATACCTATAAAACAATGCAGGGCGTTTTTTTTGCCACCTCAATATACATCTGAAGGGTAAGCTAAATATTATAATAAAAGGAATGGTTGTATGATATTGGTTTTTTTTATGAACTATATTTTGTCAGAGACTCTTAGTCCTTGAGCAATTGGTGAACATTGTAACTTTAACCACAGACAAAAGCCATACAATAAAACAGAAATTTTAGGGGGAAAAACACCTACCTGACAGACAGCAGAGAAAGTGCACGCATCACCATTGTGCGTGCCAGAAGAACCTGGGCAGCTGCAATTACCCTACGCAAAGCCATAACCCGATCGTGTGGATTTACTAAAGCAGCAGCCTGCTCCCCCAATGTTATCCTTCCCGATGAACTCTTTTCCAAAGTCCCTTGGCAACCTAGTAAGAAAACCACATGGGAATATAATCATAAAAATGACCAAAAAACTATGGCAAATAATAAATAACTCATAACACTCCCATATCATAACAGGAAGCAGAAGAAACATAAGGAACGAGGAAAGGCCGATAAATATGTAGGTATAATTTTGAGTAAGCAGGTATGGTTTAGCTTTACGGACTCCATATTGTTTTACTTTTAGTTTTCTGTCAAAGTATTTTGTGTTTTTCTGAACCAAAACTATTTATCATAACAATTCAGTTGGCTAGTTTATATTAGTGTCTAAAATGATAAATAGACAAACATTTAATACTTTATTTTTACATAAAACATGACTCACAAATTAGCTTGGGGGGGGGCGCATATTTGCCTAAATATTGCTGGAAGTCCAGCATCATGACAAGTAATGATCAGGGCTTATTATTGCTCAATGCATTTTTTTTTAACTATAGCTGGCACTTGTGGATTGTATTGGTCTAAGATAAATAAAAGGATTTAAGACTAAAAACTCTTTCCTTGGGTGAGAATGAGGTTGTCATATGACTGGAGAAAGCAGAAAATCCCAAAAGCTTCCTCTATAGTTAAGTTGCTGCATAAATATATCCAAGCAGTAGCTATAGTTTTTTAGAATGTAAATTTTCATTAATTCATTCAATTATGTACATTGTTTTCATGCAAACACAAATGCACTCAATTTTGATGACAGGTCTGTTTAATTAAATCATAGTGATCTTTTGGAGGAGTGATACAATTGTTACTTAATTTAGAGCCAATAAAACTGTAAAAAGTAGACATTTACGTTTCAAACTTTATTTATGAAAACACTGTGTCAAACCACAATTTTCTCTATTTAATGACTTTAATACTAGAAAATTAGGTTTACTGACCAGTGAATAGAGGAAGAAAATCACTTAAAATTACCGATTTGCATGAGGGTTTCCTCCATGCTATTGGTAGCTGTCACCATGGCAACAGAAGCACCAAGAGGATCACTGTCAGGAAACTGGACTGGCTCAGGCACCATCCTTCGCTCATTAAGCCCAAGTGGCCCAGCCAGCAGCTCAAACTCTTCCTCCCCAGTAAGCTTTTCATCCTCATCAACATCCATCATATCCCAGTCTTCTGCATAACGACCAAACATTATATGCATGATATTTACAGTCATAGTTAAGACTTTTACTTTTACTTTATCAAAACAGTCTTTTTTTTCTTATCAAAAAGCATCTAACTGCATGTATTCCCCCACATCCCTCGTAAGAATGTAATTCCACACCAAAACCTGTTACCTTCATATACACTGTCTTGTTTGCCAATGAGATCTGGAGCGTGTCCTTTGTACCTAAAATACAGGAATGTATTCTGTTTAGCACTTTAATTGGGATATCCACTCAAATAATGAATTTTTAAAATGGAAGAACATGTAATTCTAACTAACATTTCAATAAACAGCTTTCTGATTTTTGATTAGGTATGGATCTATACATCTGAATCCTTCACAAAATATTTGTCCAAATACCAAACTCAAAGCTACTTTTCATATTCAAATTTGAGAAAAAATGTATCAATTGCAAACAAAAAACTGTTGTCTATAGCTTTAAAATTACAATGTTTAGGAGCTGATTTATCAAAATTTGGTCAATTGTGGGGAAAGGTTGTGTATAACAGTGCATATTTATGAAAAGTCACAAGTAGGTTAATCACAATTACAATATGTTGCAGCACGAAAATTTCATTTTTCCATTATTATTCAAGCAAGCCAAGAAATAACTTCCTATTGACTTGCTTGAATGCCCACAGCATTCTATGGTATTGCAGAAGGATTTAGGTGCTGCAATTCTGATTTTTTATTTACAGTGGTTCTCGAAAGTTTGTGAGCCCTTAAAAATCTTCTATATTTTTATATAAATATGAACTAAAACATCATCTGATTTTCAAATAAGTCCTAAAAGTAGAAAGAAAAAAGAAAACCTAGTTAAACAAAAGAAACAACAATTATTATATTTGCCAAGTATTCATTGAAGAAAAAAAAAATAAAAAAATGACATGTGTGTGGCAAAAGAAAGTAAATCCTTAGGCATATCATATAATTTTAATGTGAAATCAGAGTCTGTGGTTTTAGTCAATGGGACTGATAAGGTTTGAGTGAGACCCTGTTTTATTTAAAGAACAGGGATCCAGCAAAGCCTGATCACACCATTTGTAGATGTCCCAAACAAGGGAGGAGTCTGAGGACCTCAGAAAAAGATTTGTTGATGCCCATCAAGCTGGAAAAGGTTAGAGTTTGGACTCAACTAATCAACAGACAGATTGTGTACAAATGGAGGAAACGTAAGACTGTTGTTACTCTACCCAGAATTGGTCGACCATCAAAGATAACTTTAACTGCAAGGCATCTAATAGTTCGAGAGGTTATAAAGGAACCCAGGGTAACTTCTAAACAACTGAAGGCCTGTCTCACATTGGCGAATGTTGATGTTCATGAGTCCACCATCAGGTGAACACTGAGCAACAATGGTGTGTGTGGCAGCATAGCAAGGAGAAAGCCACTGCTCTCCCCAAAAAATATTGCCGACTGTCTACAGTTTGTTAAAGATCATGTGGACAAACCAGAAGGATACTGGAAAAAAGTTTTCTGGGCGCATGAAGCCAAAACAGAACTTTCTGACCTAAATAAGGAGCGTTGCATTTGGAGAAAGAAAAATACTGCATTCCAGCATAAGAACCTTATCCCATCTGCAAAACATAGTGGTGAGAGTGTTCTGGTTTGGGCCTGTTTTGCTGCATCTTAGATTGGATGGCTTGCCATCATTGATGGAACAACGAATTCTGAACTATACCGGGAAAATGTCAAGACATCTGTCTGAACTGAATCTCAAGAGACAGCAGATCATGCAGAAAGACAACAATCCTAAACACACAAGATAGGAAGACAAAAGTGAATGTTCTGGAATGGCCAGGTCTGACCTTAATCCAATTAAAATATTGTAACTAGATTTTAAGATTTTTTATCATCTTGCAAAAAAGACGTACTGTTTAAATAACTTGAGGTAATGCTGATGTAATATAAACAAGACTGTGTAAAATATATTAGATAAAAAAGGGGCAAATAATGAAAACAAAGGATATGTTGATTATGTGAAGACTAATATTTTCAGTGGGCTCACTTTTCTGAAGCAGTTGCTTTACGTTTGCTCCTTAGACTCAGATATTTCTCCCTGCAGCTGCTACAAAGCAGGTAGTATGGATTTCCACTTCCACATTCCCCTCCAAACCAGCCATCCACATACGAGCCATTGCTACGATATCCCTGACGGTTGGCACTGTGCCCGCATCCTGGATGATATCTCTTCATGTGTTGGTTAAAGCTGAGAACACTGGCTTCACATAGTTCACAGATAACAACCTCCTCCCGATCATCTGTCTCACATACATGCTAAGGAAGAACAAGTTTAGTTTTAGGTTGAGAAGCTGGTATTTCTTTCACATCAAGCAAATTAACCAATTCAGCATGCATAACTAATAGTGCACTATTTTTATGAAAAGCAAAAAGATATTGCACTTTTTGGTACACACTAAGCAGTTTTATGATATAGTAGCATAGGCAACAGAAGGTAGTGGGAAAATACACAGGGTAAACTTCTAAGAACAGAAAAGGGCATATAATAATACCTGAACAAAACCCCCTATCCTGCCAAAATATGATGATATTTTTGGAAGGTCCCTGGTACTTTAAATGAATTAACGTAATCTATTACTTGAAGTGTGAGTAATCAGCGGTAATTATGTGCCATCACTTACATGGCATTAGGTTAATAATATCTACATTGGAAGCTCCATCAACATTAAGATGCCATGAAGATGCTGACAGAGAGAAGCGGATGCGCTCTCATTCATTGCTCCGTGGAACTGCAGACAGGCACAGGGGGAATGCCCCTAAAAACATGAAAACATGCATTTTTGGACAGATCTTTGCTCCTTGTAGCTGTGCTCAGGCTGATGCTGTGCCTGTCAGTGCAGCTGCATGGAGTTGTGAAGGAGAGCAGATCTGCTTCTGCCTACAAAATGCAGGTGGAGATAAGCAGACAGTATGCCACCTGTGTGACAGAAACCAGCGTCACTCTTTTAGAAAATCAGCGTCGCTCTTTTAGAAAATTGGACCTTGGATGGTCGAACAGAACCTAATGAAACAAGAACAAAAAACTAGGCCACTCTAGAATTTGTTTGCCTTAAGAAAGATACAGTATTTCTAAAGGAAATGGGATGATATTTACCTTTCTTTACCTACAATAATTTGTTATTCTAGAATTGTATTAAAGCTGTGACAGTTTACAGAATACAATATGCATGGAAACTAACTACTTAAAAATATTTTATAAAGCAAAAATTAGACATATGCCAGTCAGTACTACATTAGACAACGGGAGACTCTAATTGAACATTAGGACAAGACCCAGACAAGACAAATGCTTGATGAGATGTTTAGCAGATGATTACAAATGCTAAAAACAGTTTGCATGCAATGATGCAGCTCATTTCATGCAATACTTGGCACAGGGATTAGAACATGAGAGCAGCCTCAACTGCTGTCACACACACCCAAGTTGGCCAGTCCAGTACCTCTGGGATCCAAATTCCCAGAATATCATTATCACTGGCCAAGTCCTGTCCAAACATCGCTTCCATAGCCTCTTCATCAAGGTCGATCTCCAACTCCTCATCTAGATTAAGATCATATAAGGCTCCAGGATCCTGCTGCAGGGATACACCTTCTCTCCTGCCTTGATTTCGGTGTGCTTGGACTGTACGGTACAAACCAGCTATTCAAAGAAAAGAAAATTAATAGCTAGAATCAAAAAAAGTAAATTGCTACTGAATGGAAAGCAAAAGAGAAAGAAAGAACTGTAAATAGACCTTCTTGTCATTCTATTAAAAAGTCTATCAAGTAATAAAAAAACTAAATGGACTGACTGCACTACATAGTACTGACTGCCTGTTTTGACCAATTACTAGTGTTATGGACTGCACATTTTTAGTGCTCAATTAGTTAACTAGTTAACTAGTTAAAACACATAATTGTTCTAATGGGTGATGGCTGACTCTGCTAACGCAAAAATCATTTATCACCTCTAAACTCTAATAAGGTTTTATTACTGCTACAGCGGTGTACACAAGGGTCTATAATTTACTAACAAATTGACACATAATAAGTAATTAGGGCTTTGTCCACAAGGGCTTACAACCTATGGGGTGGGGATAGTTAACAACATTTTGTGGCTCTCTAGGAAGCATATGTTGGTTGTTAGTGAGGAAGTAATAGAGTAATATGATGCATATAATGACCAATATATAAAAAAAAAAAGTCTGGCTTTACCAAACAAACAAAAATAAGAAAACCTATAAACAACTTCTGTATTTAAACATGTACTTATTTAACTAAATAAATTAACTAAAATCATTACTGACCATTTACAGTTAAATTGTTAGGTCCCAACTGGGACATCCACTTGAGTACAATTTCTTGTAGGAGGAGTTTCATCAGAAAAGAAAACAAAACATTGACAAAGAATCACAAAGTGGTGTTGGCAATGTAAGAATCTCACATTATTATATAACAAGCTCATACCAGCTCTTGCAAGCAGTGTTCTTGCTGCCAGATCAAACTTCTGCCTTCTGGTGACAGTAGACCTGCCTCTGCTTTGTTGCCCACTACTTGCTCCTGCATTTTCTGTGTGCTCAAGGCTGTCTGGGCTACAGTACACAAAAGTGTAAAACATCAGTTTCATGTACTGTTATCCTGCTTATGGAAATCAAAGAAACTGCAAACTTGAAACTTCAAATAAGCAATATTTAAAGACAGAGCCATCGGGGCCTGAAGAAAGGAATTAGGTTTAAGCAGTATTTCAGGTTTAAGTTTTAGGAAATTTGTGATGGGAAAAACATCTGTTCGTTGCAAAATGCATTGCTAGCAAAGTAACCAATACTGTACCTCCCACAAAAGCATTCTTCCATCTCGGCGGGATCTGAAGAGGAAATATCTCCAGTGTAAGCTGTATCACTAGATTTGCCACCATGCGCTGTGCTGACAGCTCCCTGGCATTGCTCAGTTGTCCGACCAGAGAATCTCTCTTCATCATCAGGATGCTCTATCATCCACATAGCCAATACAGTAATGTTCTGAGGGTCAGCCTCTCTAGCACCTATAAATAGTACACAGACACAAGATTACAAATTCTGTGCATGCAAGGTGCTATGGTAATTTACTATTTCAATACATATAAGATAATGGCTATGTTGGAAAATATTCAGTTAGACCAATATAGAAATAAAGATATTCTCTCCAAAAAAAAAGTTATGATTCTGTTGTTTTGCAGACCATTAATATGTAAACTGGTTTATTCTGCCAAAGTTACAAGAATTGTGCAATTTAAAGTGCTTCATAGTTTGCTGATTTCACAATTATAAATCATGACAACCTTGTAAAGGTTGTTTACACAAAAGAATGATATTGAATAGATTTTATAGATCTACCCCAATCGTCACTAGCCCAGGGCAGTAATAAATAAAGTAAATTCTGTATGGCTTTTGTCCACAAATTGTGTGTGCTTATCTCAATCGTTGAGATATGTTGTGATGTTGGTGAGGGACAACCAGGAAGTTCAGATACCAGATGTAGTGGTGTGCAAGAGACCTTTAACATTTCCTAACAGAAATGTTCAAAAAACATGTGAAAATAATTTTGTGGGGGGAAAAAAGTGCAAGTGGGAAATTACAGAAAAGTACAATGTAAACCATTTTTAGCTTTCACCACTACCTTACCACTAAAGGATATGGTTTCACTTTAACATGTACAGATAAGTGTAAATATGTTTAATAGATGCATGGTTACCTGTGGCTTCCATGGCCTTTTTGATCTGTCTGATGGAGAAACCCATTTCTAGAAGCGGTACCACCACAGCTGGAGGAGGAGGAGAGGTAGAAAGACGACTACTGGGATCGGAGAGAGCTGATGGAACAACAAAATATGTTTGGACTTTTGACAGTAATTTGGAAATATAAGAGGCAGTAAAAGGATAATTAGAAATGGCAACCAACTTTTGCAAGGCAGAGATGACAAATATATATACTTCTATATAAGGCATTAGATGTCTTGGTTAAATAAAGGGTTTGAATAAAAATGTACATTCTGAAACATTTTACATTCTATGAATACGTTTCAAAACAATGGTTTAAGAGCACTTATAAATTATTTGTGCTGCTTAAGAAACTAATGCAGTCACCTGCAGGTAGAACAATAAGAAAAAAAATTGATTGGTTCCAATAGCCATGGGTTATTATCCCCATGCAATAGTTGCCCAGGATCAATGTAAATCTGGCAAATCTAATTCATGAAATTTCTGCTATCCCAATACATCCTGACCTCTGCTGTTAGTCTCTTTTACTTTGCCAGGACCTGGTGGAAAAATGACACTAAACGCTTAAAGGAACAGTAACACCAAAAAATGAAAATGTATCAAAAGTAATTAAAATATAATGTACTGTTGCCTGGCACAGGTATTTTCTTCAGAAAGACTAGTATAATTTATATAAATACCCTGCTGTATAAGCCACATGGGGCAGCCATCCAAGCTGGAAAAAAGGAGAAAAGGCACAGGATACATAGCAGATAAGCTCTGCAGACCACAATTGTACTTTATCTGTTATCTGCTATGTAACCTGTGCCTTTTCTCCTTTTTTCCAGCTTGAACGGCTGCTCCCATGGCTACACAGCAGGGTATTTTACAAACTAGAGAAGTTACATAGTTACATAGGGTTAAAAAAGGACCAGAGTCCATCAAGTTAAACCCTTCCAAGTAAAACCAACACACACAACCTATACTTACCAATCTAGAAAGTCCAATTTAGAAAGTCACAAAGGCACTTTCTACAATCTAGTGTGACATTCTAATCCGTTGTTTGCTCTGGGAAGAACTTAATAAATTATGAGTCAGCCAAATTATGAGTCAGTAACTGGCTGGCTGACTAACAAGAAACAAGTAGGGTGCAGAATCTGCAATTAATGCAGACATGTTGCAGGAAGACAGATTTACTTCATAAGCCTCTTAATCAAGGGGTTAATGTTACTAATCTGGAAGACTTTTGCTAGCTTGGGTTCTGTCACCTATTGCATATGTGAATTTGTAAATACATAAACTGTTTAGTATGTACAGTTAGTGTGTTGAATTTTTTTTGCTGTTTTGAACCCTTAATCATAATCAACCCTTAAATGTTAAAATGTGTGACCTATGCAATGAGGCCTCTATTCATGATTTTGAAGGATGATTTTATTCATAATTATCTTTTTGCATTTAATAATATATCCAATCAACTTTTTCCCCAATCCCAAATATATACATTTATCTTTGGCACTTTACCTGCACGGTTTGTGTGTCTTGTTGGTTGGGAGTCAGGTGATGTCAGACTCTGTCTTCTACCGACCTCATCAGTGGGGGATGTTGGAAGTGATGTTATGGGAGGGGTCTGGGCTCGACGAGTTGGTAATATAGTGGTTGTAGGGTAACTTGAGAACATTTGCCTGAAGAAATAAAGAATATTAAGAATACCTTAAAAAAAATCCTCATCAGTCTGTAAATACAAAGAGTAAAAACAAGACTACTAAACCTGTGGTATCTCCACTTTCAATGCAATATACAAACAAAACAGTCACAAAATAAATAAAGGAAACTCATGACAAATGAACACTGTATAGAAAAAGAATTTAAAGGACATGGAAACACAGAAGAAAACAAAATTATGTCTTTTAGAGGAATGCCTGATGCCCCAAATGAATGAATAAAGAACAGGGCTCTTAAATCTTTTGACCAATATTAGAATTCATAATATTGATAATGTTAAAGGAAAAGTAACACTTGAAAATAAAACCATATCAAAATAATTCAAATATTAAGTACCCTTGCTCAACACTGGTAAAAGGTGCGTGTTTACTTTAGAAAGACCTACCAGTATACACAGAAAGAGACACACTAGACAAGAAGAGTTAGAAATAAAATGGAAAGACTTTCTACTTGTATAAAACTAGGGTTGCCACCATTCCCTGTTCAGATATCCAGGCAGGGGGGAAGAAGGTGATGTCACAGTGCAAGGCAGTGACTTCAAAGGGGGCAGGAATATGACATGGCGATTGTTGACTTTCAAAACTGGACAGGTGGCAGCCCCATGTAAAACTGTAGAAAATAACAGCCATCTATAAAATATACAGGTTCTATTGAACTTTTTACCGACACCAAAAAAAAGGGTTATTCATATAAAATGCTTCAATTATTTAGCATCTCACATCCATGCCTGTACCTCAGCAAGCTTAAAGGCATTACTCCAGGAGACTCAGAGGCTGGGACCGTTTCAGTATCTGTGACTGGAGTTGTAGCTGTAGTGGTGTCCTCCAGGGAACTGCTCATAAATGAAGTAGTGCTAGAGGCTGAGGGGCTGGTGGTAACTGGGGTCTGAGCCTGCTGAGCCTGATCAGTTTCTTCTGCCTGCTGCTCTAATTCTATGAAATTTAATTATAAAAAAAGAAAATAAAAAAAAGTCTAATTTGAGAGGCTGAATTAACAGGCAGAAAACGATGCATTCAAATAATACAAATACATGCTACATCTAAAACATTTGGGTGTAGAAAAGTAATTTGCATGGAACTTAGTTGATATTATGTGCTGAAATTGACACAGATATTGCTGCTGTAAGCAGTACCTGTCTGTCCCTTTCTAGTTTCTGCTCTGGTGGTTCAGTAACATAAAAGTAAGAATCGTGCAAGGATGATTTTTGCTATACTGTTGTAAGGACAGAATCAGCAGTGCAGAAAGGTACATAAAATAACGCTTTCAACTGTATCAGGTAAGTGATCTTAATCACTAGGAGGCATCCCCCAGTGATTTATCTTTCCTTCTACTTAAACAACATATCATTTTGTATGACTAAAACTAGCTCAAAATATTAAGAACTCCAAGCAGTTTCTTTGTTATGAAAGATATTCTTAAATGTATTACTTAGTCATACAACCCATATTTAATTCATGCTTCTCTAAATATAGAAATACGTTTTTTTAAAGCAACATACCTTGTCTGAGTCGGCTGCCAAACTGCTCCTCAAGTAGCCCATGGACAACTAGCTTGTAAATCATAGCTTGTGCCCTCTCCAAATCAGCAAGTCCAAGAGCCCTCTTTATTGGTGAGCGCATGACAGCTCTCTTCACCATATGGCGCATAAGGAACTGCAGTGCAGCCCTCATTTCCACATCCTCATGCACCACAGGAGAACTGGCACAATCTGAATTATGCCCATTATCAGCCAGCACTTTTGGGATAAGCAGAAGTTCTGCATACTTGCTGCAACTCAGTAGAGTTCCCAAAGACTTCATGGCTCCCAGGTTAATATAGGACAGCTGAACTGCCCTAATCTCAGACTGGGCAACATCATGGCTTCGTGGGATGTGATCATGACTCTTCCTTTTTCCATCAGTAGAATGATGCTGAATATCAACCTGTGCCGTTTCTCCCAAAGGTGGCCCGGACTCATTTTCTAATTTAGGAACTATATTGTTGGATTTGGCGTCTTCTGTTATTTGTACCTCTGTGGCAATGTCAGCATCTCCTCTCGGTTCTATGTCACCTTTCTCCTCTGACTCATGACGATGTTTCTTCTCATGTCTCTTGGCACCCACCTTCCCAGGTTCTTCATGGATGCCAGTAAGATATGTGAGGTCAAGTAATGCAGATGCTGTAAGTCCACGGAAACGAGTCACATCAAATGGTGGTGGGTCACAGGGCTCCAGGTTGTAGAGAGGTGTGTCACTAGGCGACCAAAAAGTTGGGAAGCTTTGGTTGAGAGAAAAATCAGAACAACACAGGGAGAGGAAAGTGAGGGACAGACAAGAGGAGAGTACAGGAAGTAATGAAGATAAATGTATAGGTACCAATAACCAAAAAGCAAGGAGATTACATGCAAATATTGATGAAAATAAATAATCAAAAAACTGCATAGCCGTAAAGTGCAATAAAGAAGACACACAGAAGAATGGAAGTGAGCAAAAATGCAGAAAAGCAGAAGCAGTATAGAAAATGATGGTTTGGAAGATACATAGGCAGTAAATATAAGGCAATAGATGGAAAATGTAAACTGAGGCAAACCACAATGTACAAAGGAACGCATTAGAAAAGAATCAAACTAGGCACTTATTGTGTCCACAGATATCAATAAAGACGGAGCATGAGACCTTAAAACACATCAATACCATTTCACCTGTTGGAAATAGATGGATCACTAATGAACTATAAATTTTCCCGCAAGAATTTCAGTATAGAAATTTTAAATAATGATGTAAAAGTTAAGTTTGAATTTGGAGGGGTAGCCATCATCATGTTTGTGTAAGCGGAACTGGACAGCAGAAATTAAGTGTACCAATAACTGGATTTCTTTTCTCTTGCAGTAATGATGACCTAAAGCACCCCGGTGTATTTCCTCCACTACAATCCTAGGTGTAAAGGAGTGAAAGAATGTTTGGGACACCAATCAGGATAAGATTAATATAAGACAACATTTTTTTTAATAAGTATTATTTCTATGCTAACTGTACAGGTTATAAAAACCACTACATACCCAAACGTTAAAAATACTTATACCCCTGGGTTATTACAACAGAAAAGCAAAAAGAGCAACTGCACACTTTTTATACAGAAGGGTATAATTTCATTTGTAGACAAGACAAAATGAACAAGGAAATGCACTGCAACAGCAAAGAGCACGCCTCTTTTTAAGAGAGCTGTGTGCACAGAGGGATGCCTGGTTCTGGATAAGTTTAATTATGAGTTTATGCACAACATTCTCTCAACATACCAATTTTGTTGTGTGCTGGCTTCCCAATTGGTGTGTGCAAAAGCATTGCTTAGAGGGAACATTAACGGACATGTTTCAGATTTTTACAGGAAGCTGTTGGTATTACTTTCAAATGTTACTTATGTTACACAGGCCAGTAGCCTGCCAACTCAGTCAAGTGATGCTGGTATACAATATAAGTTTGAGTAATGGCAATTTTTGTTTTTAATAACCTACAGTTACCATGTTTAGACTGTAATATTACCCATTAATAAACCTAAATTAAGATTATTTGAAATAATTATTTTAAATTGTAAAAGTTCTTACCTGATGGTGATCTCTGCTTCATCCCATTGCACTTTAGCAGATGTGCTGCCTTCCTTCACTACACCAAGTAATGTAGCATGTCGACCAGTTTGTTTGTGTACACATCGTCCACCCACCCTTAACCCTGTATCCACCCCTCCAATAACAGCCAGAACTGGCCACACCTCCACGCATAAAGTCCTTAGCTGTGGTTCTCCCAGATCAGCAAGTCCATGCCTTCCATGCTTCCCTTTATCCTCTTCTCTGTCATCTCGTGTTTCATTCTCTTCACGGCTCTGTACAGAACGACTCTTTTTTAGTTTGCTCCCTGCTTCCCGCAAGCAACCTTTGATCTTCTGAAGCCGTTCTATCATTTTTTTGTTAATGCAGTAAGTCCATCGCTCAGTGCGGTGAAGGATCCGCAGTAGCTGCACACTTGACTCTGCAAGGACGGTGGCAACAGGGCTACAGATAGGGTCACCAGGGAGCAAATCTCTGGGAGTTCCTCTCATCTGCATGTCACAGATTTTTACCTAGAAGAGAATATTAAAAAAAATATATTTTGTTTATTGCTGAACAAACATGCAGACACAATGCACTTGCAGACTGTCAAACAATCAGTAAAACACAGAAATGCATGATTTAAATTTCCTAATGCTATTTAGGATGCAATGATATAGAAAACACCAGATAGCCTTATCGGAGGCTGGAATTTGGGTAGAAATTGCTTTCTATAATCTATAATAAGGTGGAGAAAAAAAAAGTCACTGCAACAAATAAAAAAAAAAAGCTTGACTTACAATAAGTGCAATCAGAGAGAAACCATTTCTAGGAAAGACCAGTGGTCAGGGCAGCAAATAAAGGCTCAAAAACTGCTAGGCAAAAGATCAGACTTAAATGCAATTCACACATGGGTTGCCAGTATCGAGCAGGTATTTTAAATAGGCCAATGTGCTTATGTGGTCGATGGAATTTTCAAACCTGCCTGATAGATATCTGCTACCAATTTTCAGCCACATATTGGACAGTCAGACAGAAGGTCCTGCCGGCCTCCATCCACAGGCCGATAAGTTGTCAACTCATTCGGAAGGTGGCCACATGTAATTTAGATGGATAAATTATAACAAACTCTGCCTACTGCAACTGCACACAGGGTTGCCATAATGCACAATGCGCCCCCCTATGCCTGCCTAACCTGGTATATGTGCAAATATTCTTAGGACATATTTTAGCATACTATATATTTATTCCTCAATGACATCTGTAAACAGAGATTAAACGGTTTATGGATTCCTATGCCTCTTGCAACAATACCTTCTCTCCAGGATTGCTGCTGTAAAACATAACACATGGGTACAATTCACCTGCATCCACATCTTCAAAAGCCAGTTTGGGTTCCTGCAACAGAGATGTAAAATAATGCATTTAGAAGACATAGATGCATTGCCATGTGGCTCTTTAACTCCTTTTATTCTCAAAATTGCTGAAAGATGACAATCACACTCCAATCCTCCATTCACACTCCACATAAGTGTGTATATTTTTACACATTACTGTGTTTTTGCAGCTCTTCAGTTTTACTGGTAGTAAAATGACTCTGAGACCAAAATATGTAGCAAAAACAAGTACAGGTATGGCATCTATTATCCAATAAAGCCCTGAATTACATAACTGCCATGTGCACAGCACTGTGGAATATGTTGGCGCTTTATAAATAAATGTTAATAATAATAATAATTCTATATGAATGAAAAATTCTTAATTATTACTGATTCGCTTTTCATTTGTAATAATTATACAGTACCCTTATTCATGTTCATGGCAAACCATGTTGTTGTTTTGTTTATACGTGTTTTTTTTAGTAGCTGCCCAAAAGTCAGAAGATCCAGATAAGTTTCTTTGGCGCTGGCTGAGAGACACATTCAACTTTCTTCTACTGTCCACAGAAAAACACACCCCCTCCAATTTCAGGAGTACCCAAAAAGGCACTGTAGCTCAGATATTAAAGGAAAATTATACCCCCCCAAACAATGTAGGTCTGTATAAAAATATATTGTATAAACAAGCTCATATGTAAAACCCTGCTTCATCCAAATAAACCACTTTCATAGAAATATACTTTAATAGTATGTGCTATTGGGTACTCAATAGAAAATTGCCATTTTAAGAATTAAGGGCAGCCTCCTGGGATCATAGGATTCCCAGTGCACACAAACAAGCCAAGGCACACATACATGCTAGGCCACATCAGCCAATTAATGTACAGAGGTCTGCCTTTTGCTCCCACACTTCTTCCTGTTACAGTTAGAGCTGCATTATTTCTGGTTGTGTGATCTCTAAGGGAGTACACAGACCATTATAAAATGGTGGCTTGAGGGAAAGGATGTGCAATATTTACTGATATATATTCCAGTTTGGTGAGATTCTTTAATAGGTCACTTAACATAATATAAACTATCTGTAGGTTAAAACCCAATGGTTGTCTGGTATCTTCAGAGTGGTGATTATTTTGCCTTACCTCTCCATTCTTGCCAAAGGACACTGTCCGTGCCTCCATGTCTAAGACACAAGTAATAAAATCTCCCTGTGTAAAGCTGGGAAGTGTCAGTGTCTGTTCTCCATTGTGATAAAGGTTCCCACTGTAAGCTCTATAAAGCCACATGTCTGATGTAGTACGATGGTTAAAATCATGTACTGGCCAGCGAGAGACACCCACACATGTTCCCTCATTACCACGATTTTCTTTCACAATATAAAACTGCAAATTTACAAAAGAAAAAAAAAACTCATTTTCCAACAAAGCTAATTTAAATAAAAGGTATCTAATTAGTGAGACGTTTAAAACAACATATTTTCAGCTAATATAAATCCAGGTGAACTGTTAATAAAGAAAACATAATAACACAACAATTTATTAAAAAAAAGCTTTTGAAAACCCAATGCGATTGTATGTTTCAAAATACCTTCCACTGATAGCATCCTGAGGTCACCCCTGTAGATGCCAATCCATACCCTTTACCACCACTCCCATGGGTCAGGATCTGTCCATTCTCCACAACACAGCACTGGACTTTTTCAGGATCAAAGGAAACTTCCTGTATAGGTAGATCCTCTTCCTCTTCTTCCACTTCCCCAGTTTTCTGCAAATATAACAATAAATTGTAATACATATTTTCTACAATAACAGACAGAGCTCCTTTTAGATAATTCCCTGCACATGCAAAAAAGAAAAAGAGCGGTTTACATTTAGCTTGGTCTCTTGCTCCTTCTCCCTTATCTGAATGCTGTGCTTAGCTTGAGCAATGGGAGCATCCCACATGCAGTCTGACAGAAGAGAAAATAAACGTTCCACCACCTGAAAAAACATTAATAAATAATGGTTTTGTGTTAGGATTAAACCAAAGAAAAATAGGTATTTTCACTATACTCTTCCGTAAGATATAATTTGCCAATAGAAAAACAAGATACTGTAATGTATAGTACTCTTTGCCTTAAGGCTACTGTCACACGGGGTGGATTCTCGGGCAGTGGATAAATGCAGGCCGGGAATCTGCCCTTATGCTCAAACACATATTACTGTATATGCACCCGGAGCCATAGCATAAGCCCAGAGCATGCACATGGAGCAAATTTCAGTGCATAACTGCATAGTCAAGCAGTTTTGGCCTGAAATCCACTGTGTGAGTCTGTACTGGGCTGAGGCAATGGCTCCAGGTGCAGGCACATAAGTGATATTTTTGAAGCAGGTAGGGGTTGCGTTTATCTGCAGGCTAAATATCTGCCTAGTGTGGCAGGAGGAACCTTAAAATGTCTACTGAGGCGATTAGTGTGTATGCAAAATAGAATCTAATTAAATAAATTATGAGGTAAAAATTTTTATTGGACAGGCCATTTGCAATTATAATAATTTAGGGCTCCAAACAATCTGTATTTGGCTGACTACCAAATCTTATTGATTTTTCTAAAATGTTGTAAAACCCCTAGTAAATTCAGTTGCTAAGTTTATTTCCCAGGCTGGCCCCCTTATATAGAAAAAAAATGCACTGGTCCAGGGAATTTCTAGAGCAGCAGCAGCAGCACAAGCACTAGTCTTGCACATGCACAGTATGATTAAAGGGGTAGTTTACCTTTACATTAACTTTTAGTATGATGTAGATATTGAGACAATTTGCAATTGGTCTTATTTTTTTTTATTTTTAATTGATTTTCAGTTATTTAGCTTTTTGTTCAGCAGCTTTTGAGAATGGTTTTTCCAGCAATCTGGTTGCTAGGGTCTAATTTCCCATAGCAACCAGGCAGTAGTTTGAATAGGGGACTGGAATAAGTATTACAGAGGGACTGAATAGTAATAATAAGTAAAAATAACAATAAAATTGTAGCCTTGTAGAGCAAAAGTTTTTGCCTGCTGGGGTCAGTGACCCCTCTTTTAAAACTTGCTGGAAAGGGGTAGAAGAAGAAGGATAAGGCAAATAACCCAAAAACTATAGAGTATAAATAATGAATACCAGTTGCAAAATTGCTAGGAATAGGCCACCCCATAAATCTGGAAACTGTTAAGGTAAGATGGTGACACGGTGCTTTGGAAAATCCCATGGTGCATTTTTCCACAGAGAATAAACATAGCACTGATTTAGAGGGGGGGTGTCAAACATATTTGCACCCCCAGTGAATTCATTTTTCCTAGCCAGACAGTTTGTTGGTAAATGTGCGAACACTGACTAAATGTATGTATATATTTATTTATTAAGACATACTAGAAAATGCAGTGCTGTACAATTTTACAATATAAAAAAGTACAAACAAGGGATAACAACTGCATACAATTTGGAAAGAAAGAAAAATCTGATATTCTGATACATTAGATATTGAAATAATGACACTGTACAGAGACATTGGCATTAACAACACTGCACTGTACCTGGGCCATTTGATCATCCTCCACATTAGCTTCACAGGCAGGCAGCACAGCCTCCAATACATGCAGTGCCAGGAGTCTAGTTCTCAAGTTGCCCACTAAAGGAAGTCCTGTAACAAAGCAAAATCTATATCAACCCTAAGACTTGGTTCATAAGAGTATTTTAAATGCAGAAACCTAAAGACTAATAATATCTGCTGGTGTGTAGCCTGCAACATGAAGATCCAATCATTTAAACAAATTCATTGTTTCTTAAATTTGGGCGCCCAGAACTACAGCTATCAGCATGCATTATCCCCTGATTAGGAATGTTGTTGAAAGTTTGGATAGCAAAAGTTAATACTGTAATCAAATACTGTAATTGTTTTAGAGTTATTTGTACATGTAATTGCAGCTAAAAACATATAATAAGGTTAAAGAGACAATATCACCCTGTTTTTGACATGAGGTAATTCAGTTGGGCTAATGTTGATACATAAACACTGTCTGAACTTCTAGAAAAAATATAAATGTTTGTTTAACCTGCTTCCACAGTTTTACAAACATTTTATAGTCTTGTCTGCACTTGCATACACCAGTTCCACATCCCCTTTGAGTTCAGTGTAATGCAACCCTCCCTTCACCTTGTGAGATGAAGTCTGGGACTTGTAAATTTCCTTTCCAGGGAATCTATGCACCACTCACTATGGAAACCAGAAGAACTTCAAGTTCCAGCATCTATTATTTCACAATGAAACAAGGAGAGGGAGGGGGGATTGTCTTGTGAGTGCAGACAATCCAATCATAGTTCACCTGCAATCTGTGGAACCACTTATATTTGTGTAAATATAACCATTAATCCTATTCAGATGTCAAAAAATACAGCCATTACCTGAACTGCATTTCTGAGATGCGATGTTCAGTAGCACCTCTGTCCACTTGGGAGATGCCATTTTTGACTGGATGGCTTTAGATGACACGACTCTGCGCAGAAAGACTAAGAAGTCTCCTAGATGAAGTTCAGCAGTGCGCTGTTTTCTAAGTGAAGCTGGAAAAAAATTAAGGAATAAAACTTCAAGAGTACTTTCTGGATTTGTCTGAATTCTCCAGAGAAAATTGGGCCATACATGAACCCTACTTAGCATTTACAAATGCAAATGAATGAATGAAACATACCTCTGAAATCTTTTCTATCAATTTCCCCTGTTAAATCTGCTTTCCTGTCTCCCTCCTCTTCAGCATTACATGAGGACATGAGTGTGACCCCAGCTTGAGCAAGCAGGTTCTTCAATTGGCTACAAAGAAGATCCAGTAGCGACTGCACCACCTTTGGGCTCAGCTTATCTGCATATGTCCTACACAAAAAAAAAACATTGATATTATTTAATTAACTGGGTATTCATAAGTTCATTAGGCTGGCCATTAACATATTTTAAAAGTGTGGAGTTGTGGAGAACAATAAAAAAGGACAACATTTTACACATACTATTACAATGGCTTTTGGCATCTAGTAAATGTAGTTTTGCAATTTTTAGTATTGATGTTGGTATATAAGGTTTATGTATATGAATGTAGGGATAGGTCAGTATAGGTTTGTGTGTGCTGGGTTGAACTTGATGGACCCTAGTCATTTTTTAACCCTATGTAATTATGTAACTATGTAGTCCGGCAGTTCCACCTTACTGTGTTAAGACTTTATTTACAAACACTCACCCGGTCGTTATTGCGAGAATTTGGAGCAATCTGGTACTAGCTACTTTAAGTGCAGTGCTAAGCTGAGAAACTCCAGATTTGGGAAGCAGTTGTAGAGGTTGCCCTAGCATAGTATCTGTGCCACAAAGCTGGGATAGAACACTCAAAAGGCCAGTAGAAATAGCAAGTGAAACATCCACTGGCTGGTACCGGACACTGAGAGCAAACACTGTAACCAACAGCAGGCGTTGTTGGGCTTCTGAAAAAGATTAGAACCAGTATTAGTTAAAGTATACATGTACATATTGAACAGTTATTTGTCTACAGTAGTGGTTGTTGAACATTTTCAATGGAAGCCCCCCTTGGAAGCCAAAACTTTGGTTAGGCATTCCCTTAGCACATGACAAGGTTACAGACACATTTACTGCTATTAAAAAAGCTAGAGTCCTATACTTAATTTTAAGAAGCAAAACACAGACAAAAACAAAAACATTGTGCAAAACTGATTTTAGATGGAAATTGAGCTATGCTTTGAGGAGAAAGTCACAGGAAGGCAGGTCTGCTACTTACCCACATGGTGTTTGTTAGCCTGCAATGCTCTGTCTAAAGTGGCAGAAAGTTGCTGATAGATTTTATGCACTGCCTTCTGGATCTCCTTCTGGATACTGTTTTTTGATGCACGGATTCCATCCTGCCAGAAAACCAGGATGAAGTATCTTTACAAATAAGCCCCAATAAGGACGAAAACCACATTTATTTTTATTTCAAGTTATTATTAGAGAGAACAATTTTCATTTACAAATGTAATGGTATGTAATGGTGTGTAATGTCTTTTTACTCCTTAGCAAATATTTTCATATTTTAGTAGTTGATTTATAATTAAGTAGAAGATAGAGATATATGGCCCATATAACAGCAATAAACTACTAAGAACTTTCAAAGACAGCCTTAACCCAACCTCACAGCTGAAGAAAAGCAAGCCTTAAGCATGAACATCTTCGTTAATAGTTGTTTTTGACTTAGGTCCTCTATTGTTTAAACACAACAAGCAAGAAAAATCTCCCAAAAGCTGAAGAATATATGCCTTACAATGATATTTATACCTTGAGAGTTTGAGAGAAATCTGGCAAACATCAGATAATATATAATACAAAAAAAGTTTTCAAAGAGAGAATAGAGAAAGAAAGAGTGTGCTAACAGAACTGTCTATCAGTTACCTGATAGTGATGTAAGTGAACACTGTCTCCTTTGGTACCTACGTGACCCACAGTACCAAGTCCAAAGCAGCCAGCTAAAAACTGCAGCCTGACAGAAGTGAGCAGAGACGAAGACTGGAAAGGAGCAGGAGCCTGACGATTGCCCAGAGACTGCATGTTCTCCTTCTCCTCCATCCCAGACAACAGCACCAAAATCTGGTGCAGAGCTTCAAGTCGTAACTATCAGAACACAACGGATATTTCAGTTCTATTACAGATAAAAAGCACATATACAGTAAGCAAACACATTGGAACAGCTAGTCTTAGACACTCTGGCACATTTAAATTTCCTTCATTCTGTATTATACTGGTCTTTAACTCTTCAGTAGACTTCTAAAATTTAGGATTGCCCTGTATTTAAAGTTGTTCTTCCTTTTTTATAAACCCAAGCTCAATAATATTCTGCTTTCTCCATCCTTTATGACAAACACAAATTTTTTATATTTCATAAGTACTTTTCTTCTACAACAAAACTACAGTATGTAAATAACCTGAAGGCTTCTCTAGTAATTTTCTAATTGTATTATTTTACTTATGGATACCTCTGCACGGAGCTGCTGTTGTTCCATGGCAACAATGCAGGCCTGAGGAGAACTGGACATTCCTTCTTCTGGTTCTTTAAAGCCAGGTGAGCTGCCTATATCTCCACTTACAAAGCTAAGTACATTATCAACTAATGTATGAACACTCAGGCTCTTGCCATACTCCACATCTGAATCAAAGACAGATGCTGAACTGGAGGGCCATTCCCTGGCATGCTTCAGACGGCTCCATGAGTCACTAGTAGGCGGATCTGTTGGTGAGCCTGTAAGAAAATGGCATGCAAATGAAACAAACTTTTATGATTCACAACTGTTGAATGTATCCAGGTATTTTTTTCTTTTTTAATTATAACCCACTCTATATAAGACAAAACTACATTTGATAAAATACATTTTAAAATTACAGCAATTCTTGCCAGATCTGCCCATTTCACCTGAGCAAAATGCCAGTACAGCATGTCAGGCAAAAAAGAAAAATCCCTCTGGAAAGAAAATGGTCAGAAGCTGTATGCATGCTAGCAAAAGCAAAGAACACAGCAAAATTTTAATGATTATATATAGTTCTCCCCATTTATTTTCCAGAAGGAAATCATTCATGTTCTCCTAAATCAAAATGAAAGCTTAACAGTTAAGCACCAAAAGGTTTCAAGTGCATATGGAGGGAATGGAAAAATATGCCCATTTTTGCAGTCCAAAGCACAGTTAGCTCATACAATGAATGAAGATGAAATCAAGAGCTAGCTGGTAGGAAGCTGCATAGAGACAATGAGAAAAGGGGAACATGCCATTAAGTACTTGCTTGGTGATCTTCTTTTTCCTGGGGCTCAGCAGGCCCTTTGGGGGCAAATAGACTATATGCCAGAATCCAGAAGAGAAAAACAAAAGATTTGACAGAAGCAAAGTAGGACAGGGAAGGGAAGGATATTTTATGCAATGTGCTCTCTTAAGGCTCTATCATTACGACACAATATCATTATGGCATTTGGTAAGTAAATGTTAAACCAGGATAAGTATAGTAAGATAAGTTTTTTTTTTTAACCCAATAACAGCACCAGCATTTACTTTAAGGGGCCTATTCATTAAAGTACGATTGAGTCCGAATGCTAAAAATTCATATTTTGTCAAAGTTTTAGAACTATGCGTTAATTTCTGCGTCTTTTTGTAATTTGCAACAATTTCTGCAAAAAATTTGTATTTGCCGCAACGAGTATGAAAGTTTAGGAATTCATTCAACCTTCCGCATTGTGACTTTCCTTTGGCCAAGTCAGAGCTGCAGAGTGCCATTGAGTCCTATGGGAGGCTTCCAAAATCATGCACTGAAAGATCAGAGTCCGAAAGTTTGTTGCACCATCTACGATCGTTCAGATAAGAAAATTTCGGAACTTTCGGATCGTACCATGATATTTTCGTACAACCACGATGCCAAATTTTCGTGTTTTTAATGCACATCAGAAATTATCAGATTTAATCCAATTTTTTTTTTCTTTTTTTACTTTTAAATGTCCAAAATTCAGACTTTGATAAATGGGCCCCTTAGTATATGGAAATATTTTGAGCAAAATATGTTCATATTTCGTGTTTTGAACTATTTCCCTTTATGTTCAGTAGACTACCAGTTTAGAGGAAGGCAAATGATTCACACAAATAAAAAAATGAAGACCAATAGAAAATTTGCTTAAAACAGAAGGTTCTATAATGTACTAAACCTAATCTTAAAGGTAAACTATTACTTTAAATTTATGGTTTATCTTGTAAGATAAAGATGCTGTAGAAGGGGGTGCAACACCCGGAATTTTCATTTTATGGAAAATTCTATTTTAAGTACTTCTGCCAAGTAGTTTTATATTTAATTGTCTTCTTTTTGCTTCTTTTTAATGTTAGAATTCGGTATTTTGCCTTTGCCCCTTTCCCTAATCCCTACTATTCATACGGGTGCACCATTCAGCAAGAGGTATCCTTGTTACAGAACAAAGAGATACATCTCTTTCGTTGTCTGCTCAAGTCTAAACTAGCCAAGTTACATTCTCTACCTCTAGGGCACTCTGAGAAATGTATGTTTCTTCTACATCCCTGTAAAAGCATACAATTATCAAATATAAGATTCCATCTTGCATTATTTTGTGATTTATAAAAATATGCTAATATTGCCCCAGTGAAAGCAAAGAAATCAACATAGGTAATCATAGCATTGGACAAAAAGACTGGTTTAGTTACATTATTCAGACAATACAGACACAATATATATAGTTTTTACCTCTTTTTCTGTGAGATGTCAGATCAAAATCTGTATTCTGCCTCGCGCTCTGAACGGATAAACAAATAGGGTGCCATGGGGGGGAGGGGGGTGAAATATAGAAAAAATGACATTATATATACGCTTTAGTCTTTTATCAGCCAGTAGAAGTTGGTTATGTTTACAGTAATTAGTACAGAACATCATAACATTTTTTTTTTTTTTTACAACAAAGATAAATAGAGAAAATATATCACAATGTCAAAATCATATTTGCCACCCAATTTCACCTCTTACCACATGCAACAGATTTGGTGGTGATGGTTCCATTTACTATTCCATGATAACCCTGGTCTGTTCCCCATCCAGTGCATAAGTATCTTTTACTTAAATCAGTGCTGTCCAACTGGCGGCCCGCGGGCCGCATGCGGCCCTCGACCCCCCTCTGTGTGGCCCCCCACCTGTCTGGCTGCTTTGATGGCTTACTCTTGAGTAAGCTTTAAATGGTATCAGTACTGAGATTAACTGCCCCCCCTGCATGGTTCTCACCTCAGATTCAGGCTGTAATCCCTCTGTATTGTTTAAATATGTAATCCCCTGTGTTGTTCACACCTTTTAATCCCTGCATTGTTCACCCCCTGCAGTGTTCACACCTCAGGCTCAGGCTGTAATCATTCACATTGTTCCCCTGTTCACACCTCAGGAGCAGTAGAAACCCACAAATAATCCCTGCACACTACAAAAAGAACATATACTGAGGTGATACTGCAATTAAAAAGTTTTTTTTAACATATAGTTATTGTGCAGATTGTAGGAGCAGTGCCAGCATTGTGTCACTGTAGGCTGCCTGTGTGTGCCATACAGCATAGGGCAAGCAGAGTATGGCACACACAGGCAGGGTAGGGAAGGCAGAGTATGGCACACACAGGCAGAGTACGGCAGGCAGAGTATGGCAAACACAGGCCAAGTTTGGCACAAATCAGCCAAGAATGGCATACACAGTGAAAGTATGGCACACGCAGGCAGGGTAGGGAAGGCAGAGTATGGCACACACAGGCAGGGTAGGGAAGGCAGAGTATGGCACACACAGGCAGGGTAGGGCAGACAGAGTATGGCACACACAGGCAGGGTAGGGAAGGCAGAGTATGGCACACACAGGCAGGGTAGGGCAGGCAGAGTATGGCACACACAGGCAGGGTAGGGAAGGCAGAGTATGGCACACACAGGCAGGGTAGGGCAGGCAGAGTATGGCACACACAGGCCAAGTATGGCACAAACCAGCCAAGAATGGCACACACAGTGAAAGTATGGCACGCAGGCAGGGTAGGGCAGGCAGAGTATGACACACACAGGCAGGGTAGGGAAGGCAGAGTAGGGCACACACAGGCAGGGTAGGGAAGGCAGAGTATGGCACACACAAAGGCAGGGTAGGGCAGGCAGAGTATGGCAGGTTTTTGCTGTACTACAACCATTAATATGGGTATGGTCATGTGATAACATGGGTGTGGTTTCAATTGGGTGCGGTTTCAAAAAGGGGAGTGGTCAAAACTGGCTTCCATTATCGGCCCTCCACCACGTAGGTCGGAAAAATTCCGGCCCTCGGTACAACAGAAGTTGGACAGCACTGACTTAAATAATCTATATATTGCCTTAAAACTTGCTTATGCCAATATGCAGTACAATGTTGTATCTTTAAGGTGTAAGGGTCTAAGGAGAATGGACAGAACCTGCATTCTTCACTATACAGACTAAAGCAAGAATTATATACATTTATGGACAAAACAACTGAGAAACCAAATAACTTTTCACAGAAATGGTAGGTTTTGTACACTGAAAAATACACCAAATGTGTATTTCTCTCCATATATTACTATATTTCCTGTCTATATGCACTGTTAGGGTTGTGTTAAACTTGTGGAATGCTGTTTTCCTTCCACATCTCTGCTTAAAATGCATAGTTCACCTAGAAATAAACTTTTGGTATTATGCAGATAGTGGTACTGTAAGGCAGTTAGCAATTTAATCTTGAATTCTTTAGAATTATCAACTTTTTCCTGGGCAGCATGCTAGTTTGGAAGTTAAACTGTAACTTTGTTTCTAGTGTTCCACTATACCCAAACAATGAAAGAAACAAGGATTAATAGAGGATAGCCTGAATTTAATACAGTATAATTTTACTTTCTGTCGAAACTAAAAACCTAAACCCCACCCCCCAAAAATGAAAAGTAATTCCTAATTCTTTCAGAACATCACTGCTCTCTTCATAGAAAGAGTTGATTTTACAGTAACCTGCATGTTTATTTACCTGAAGCTTTTTGAAGCAGTTTAGGCTACCTGCAACAGTCTAACTCTAGCAATCTATTATAAACTTTAGCAATTATATCTATTAAAAAAAAAAAAAAAAAAAAAAAATTTGAGTAACTCACTAGTAAATATCCTTCCTCATCAGATTCAGGCTGGGACAGATCAGACTCACTTCTGGATTTAATAAGTCTGTAGCTAGGGTGCACATGAACTGATCTTCTCTCTGCTGTAAGACTCTCGCTCCTTAAAATAGAACATTATTAAAAGAAAATTACATTCATTTCTAAAAATGCTTAAGGCATTAGATTCCCCCCCCATCACAGCAATTATAAACACTTAATGTTATACCTTGTCATTGCTGCAGTGCCTTCTTGTGAACATCCTGGTACTGTCTGTTCATGACTATCCTCGCTTGTATTTTCTAGATGATAAATAACAGGACTGACCCCCAAAAGGAGGAGGGCACAGCGGTGGATCACCGAGTTACAGGCTCCAGTATACAAGTCCTGCCCTTCTGCCAGGTGTCTGCTGTCCCTCCTTCCTTGGATCAGTTGCTGGGGTTGTTCATCTGCCCGCAACCCAGGCCCAGAATCAGCAGCTGAACTCGTGCTCATTCTGTCTCTCTCTCGGTTGCGTGCCACATCACGGGCTGATAGGAAACATTGAAATATTTCTGTAACGTGCAACACAAGAGAACAGGAGAGGAGCTTAGGCCTGCAGCGCAGAAGCATCCAAGAGTGTGAGACAAGGACAGATCATTTTCTTAAGTGGAATATAATATCTATATCATTGGTTTACCATGATATGAACTAAATAGTATACTGTCAATTTTAGTGATGAGCAAAATTTTGGGCTTTTTTTGGATTTATGGTGAAATTATGCATTTCACAATTGGCGAATATAAACATTTTGGCACAAAAATTTTTGCTGCAAAAAAACTGCCATAGACAGCAATGTATTTTGCACCCATTGACTTTACCACATTTTGCTAATTATCTCGAAACAGATTTGCTTATTGCTAGTCATTTTAAATCAATCAATCTTGTGATAAAGTGTTATTAATTAGCCTCTCACATGGGTAATAAAGAGTTTATTAAGTGGGCATAAACTGCTTATAAAATAGTTTGTTAGCTTCTTAGATTAAGAAAAAAAACAGTATTCTGCAGAGGTGTTTCTCTTTCAAATGTGCTGTTCAGCTAGTCACTGCCTTTTGTTTACCCTAATAAGTTAGTTGTGGGTGCAAGTGTAAAAGTAATAGCACTGTTTTCTTTAAGGGAAGAAAAGGGGGCAATTGTTCATATTTCCGTGGCAGCAGAACACAACCTACAAAAGCCAGGCTGAGAGCAGATGGCATGGCCTACCCAGCAGGCAGATAAGCACAAACTGTAGATGCCTTTATGGAAAATAATGCAGTGTGAACATTTTATATAGTGTAAAGAAAGAGTAAAGAATAAAACTAACTTAGAAAATCACTGACTACTAACTCTTTGAATACATGAAAGAAATGAAGTCACCAATAAGTCACATTTTAGGGCCGTGACACATGGGAGATTAGTTGCGCTCCAACAAATCTCTGTTGTTGCATGCGACTAATCTCCCTGAATGCCATCCCACTGGCTAAACTGTAAATCGCCGGTGGGATGGCATATGCGGCGATGCGATTTGCAGAAGTCGCAGAAGTTGCCTTGAGAGGAAATCTCGGCAAATCGCAGCGCCGCATATGCCATCCCACCGGCGATTTACATTCTAGCCAGCCGCGACAATGGAGATTTGTTGTGGTGCGACTAATCTCCCTGTGTGTCACGGCCCTTATAAATGCAAGTGTACGGATAGGTCTGTACAGGTAAATATACATACACATACCAAACTATACACACCTAGCAGTATACTTAAAATACAGAACCCTGTTTTCAAAAAAGATGGGACAGTCTGTAAAATGTAAATAAAGACTGGTATGATTTGCAAACCATTTAAAACCTACATTGAATTGCAGATATAATGAGAAACTGTATGGTTTTCTGAAAAATACATTCTCATTTTCATAATGATGACAACAAAAGACTGGAAAAGTTGTGTAAAGAAAGAAAATATTGGACAGCCATGAGCTTTAGGTCCTTGGCAGCACTGCATTAAAGGAGCAGTTCACCTTTAATTTAACATTTAGTATGACATAGGCATTGATATTCTGAGACATCTTGCCATTGCCCTTAATTCTTTATTGTATTTCAGTTATTTTGCTTTTTGTTCAGCAGCCTTCAAGTTTGAAATTTTAGCTGTATCTAGGTTCCTATTTAAGCTAACAACCAGCCAGTGGTTTGAATGAGAGACTGGAATAGAAATAGGAGGGGGACAGAATAGAGAGATAAGGAATAAAAGGTAACAATAACAATAAAATTATAGCCTCACAGAGCAATCATTATTCTCTGCCAGGGTCAGTGATCCCTATTTGAAAGCTAGAAAGAAGAGGAAGGCAAATAATTCAAAAACTATTCAAATAAATAAAGTTGCATAGTTGGTAGAACTTGGACATTCTATAACATACTAACAGTTAACTTAAAGGTGAAGGAACCACTTTAACAACAGACAATTCTGTAGCGGATATCCCTGCATGAGCAGAATACTTCAGAAAACCATTGTCTGGGAACACAGTTTGTTGCTGCATCCACAAATACAATTCAAAGCTATACCATGCAAAGAAAAAGCCAATTGGACTGAAGTGAAAATGGAATTGTGTGCTTTGGTCTGACAAAACAAAATTTGAAATTCTTTTTTGTAAATCATGGATGCCACTTCCTCTGGGCAAAAAAGGAGAAGGACAAGCAGCTTGTTATCAGTGCACAGATGAAAAGCCAACAGGCCTCATTTGCAAGGATGAAGGAAGCACATAAACTGAAAGGAAAATCCGCAAACAGGCAGCCCAACATCAGGGAGGGCTTGGCTACATCTTCTGACACTGCTCTCGTGATCGTATAGGGTGCATTAGTGAAAACGGCATGGGTACCTTGCACATCTTGGGAGGAACCATTAATGCTTAATGATATATAAAATGAGCATATATTTTTCAGAGAAACATAACATTTCTCAGTTTCATTATTATAAGTTGTCTTTGTACTATTTTTAATGATAAGCAAATCATTGCAATCTGTTTTTATTTATATTTCACGCACTGTGCCAATTTTTATTTATTTATTTATTTATTTTAAAAGGGGGGTGTAAATACACAAAACTATACTAAACTAACTGCAGGTCTTAATATTACTGTAGTTTTAGGTATTATGAGAGTCTAAAAAGTCATTCAAGTCACATCAAATTCAAATTAACATCAAAACCTCTCTGTCCTCACTGTAAATGAAAATTTTCACTGCACTTAATTTATAAAATTATTTATATATATATATATATATATATATATATATATATATATATATATATATATATATATCTTAAAAAAAAAAAAAAAAAGAAACAAAAGGAGCACTCTCTACAAACAATCAACTGCACCCTGGACTTTAAAAAAAGAACAAAAAATCTTTATTAATCCCATATATATATCTATATATCTATATCTATATCTATATCTATATATAGTCTTGCAAAGAATCGGCACTCACCAGTATCGGGCACAGGCTGGGTGCTGACAAAAATAATACATCAAACTCAACAGTAGAAAGCACTCACAGCTACAGCATCAATCAGGTCAGTGATTTATTTCAGCATACCATCTACGCGTTTCGATCACCACAGGATCCTGATGACGATCCTGTGGTGATCGAAACGCGTAGATGGTATGCTGAAATAAATCACTGACCTGATTGATGCTGTAGCTGTGAGTGCTTTCTACTGTTGAGTTTGATCTATATATATATATATATATATATATATATATATATATATATATCCATATATCTATATATATCTATATCTATATATCTATACTCTATGTAACCAGCTATTGTCTGACAGAAAGCTGGCCACAATCTTCCCAATGGCTCCTACGGTGTGAGAAAAGGACATGGCCTGACCAATGGGCATGGGAGCAGAATAGGGCCATGAGGGCTTGACCAAAGCATTAATAATCAATGCAATAGAAAGAAGCAGAAGCAGAAGTGATGAAATTCTCAAATCCATATTACTGTGTAGTAGAGAATAGCTTACATTAAACCCTATACTTACTGCCTGCAGTAAGGATTTCATGCTCTCTTTCTTCATCTTCTTCTTCCTGCTCAGTGTGGCCCTCTTCTCTATCCCGATCTGCCTGCTCTTCCATCTCAGCTTCCTCATCAATAGTTCTGGTGAATGAGTTTTCTTGAGAGCCAAGATCTCCAGACTCCTGATTCTCCGATACCTGTTAGGTAAGTGCTAACTGTATATATTCTGTACATTTATGGGTCATGTGCACACTTATGTCAAGGCAGAAGGAAAAGGATCAGTGTTTTCTTTCTTGGCGTAGATACACTAGAGGAGAAAACACCTGGTTTGACATGGCCTTCAGGGATCTATTATCTGGAATGCTTAGGACCTCATGCTTTGCACATAAGTAATGTTTCAGTAATTTGAAACACAAAGGCTACTAAAACAATTAAACATAAATAATAGGATTGTTTAGCCATCAATGTGGATTTATGCTTGATTAATTATCATCACAGAAGAAAAAATACATCAGTCAAAAATTAAATAAGGAGTTAAAGGAAAAGGAAAGGTAAAAACTAAGTAAGCTTTATCATGTACACCGGTCTTGCTCTTGGTGCAGGAGTGAGGCATTATGGGAACTTTCTTTACACAGCTCAGCGTCTTTTTTCCTATGAGGCTTCTGATCATCTGACCGGGAGAAATATGGGGAGACTTAAGGGCACTATTGAGAGAACTGAAGGTATGCCTGCAGCTTGAGATTAACTCTTTATTAGCCTTTCCTTCTCCTTTAAAATCACCCAGGAGATGAAAATTTGTTAAGCACAAAAACAGTTAAACAAACCACACCCTTTTAAAGGTGAAATTTTAAATTTAGTTGCATCTATTTACAGTGTTGGACTGGGGTATGCATGCCTCGGGAGCAACAATGCCTCGGATCAGGTCTAAGTCAGAGGGGCTATTTGTCTTTTTAAGTGATGATTTTAACATGCAGTCTTGGGTTTTATTTGCATTATCCCATCACCCCTAGAGAGAATGGGATGAGTTGTTTTTCCTCCTACTTTTTTATGCCTGCAGAGAAACAACCTTGTGGTATTAGGCTAAAGCAATCCAGTTTAGAGGAAGCTTCTCTTGGTAAAACCAAAGCAACCGCTAAAGGAAATATGCCACAGCAGAAACAGCAGAATATCCAGACATACAAGTGGCATGGTGCATAACTCAAACTGGCTTCAATATTAAAAGTTTGTACCCAGAACAATTTTGAGTTGTTTAAAACATGATGCTATATTATTGTACGCCATCAACTTCACAGAAAAAGGTTATATTCTATCAATTTATGTTATTGGTTTAACTTAGTAAAAAAAAAAATGTAAGGAATTACAGAACTTAAACGAGAAATAACCCCCCTCCCAACTGCCCTCCAAAAAAAAACACTATTGGCCATATATTAAAGAACATACCCATCTTTCTCTAGATGAGGAACACGTCTGTATCAGCTCCATGTTTTTGCAGGCCAGAAGACGACTCCGTACCTTGTATACATTGCGGTAAACCTCAGCCAGGGACTTCTCAGGCTGATATCTAGGAAACAATTAATGACATTTTCAGCCAAATATCAGTTGTGTAACCTATCAGAAAGGCCCTATATATGGACCAACAAACTGCCAACTTGGTCTGGAGTAGGGCCAGCTTAAAAGAGAAGGAAAGGTACAATCACTGGGGGAAAAGGGGGGGGTCTTTTTCACTCTACTGCGTGTGTGTTGGCCCTAGGATCACTAAGAAAGAAGACAGAAGGAAGAGGATTGCTCACTCGCAGGTACCCTTGGCCGGTGCAGTTTTCTGCAAACAGGAGCACCGTCCCAGGGTACCAGGTAAGCTATTACAACATTGGGGAGTGCCTAACATTTTGGCATCCCCCAGTAATTGTGCCTTTCCTTCTCCTTAAACTAGAAGCAGGCCTAAAAATGAACACCTTCAAACATGAAACCAAGGCTGACGTGAAAGTTCAGTCCTTTTAGCAATTAATTCCTTTTTAAGAGGCTGCTTCAAAACATTTATGCAATGCATCAGCAGAACAAAGAAGGGACACTGGCACTCGTGTGCAGAAAGTTTTAGGGTGTTTTACAATAAAACCAGTGAAACTTTGTGGTACATGTGACTAAAGCAATGTGCAAACACAGGTACTTATAAGCTGCAGCTGATTTAATTTGCATTACCAACATGGCCCAATCTGCACAAAAGGGTGAGAGGGAAGGCAGAGGAGGTGAAATTTTGTAATGTAAATCGCTATCATTAGCAGGCATTAGGTATCAAAAAGTGAATTTTTCCTGTATTAAACCACTGACATCTTCAGTGCCTAGTACAGTTTTGATACTTACTAGCCACTCACAATGAAAGTAAAAGTAGAATTGTTCAAGACTTCTTACCGGCTGTCAACAGTGGCCTGGGAAAGTAACCCAGTGTGCTTCAACAGTGCTGCAAGGACAAAGCGAGACACTGTGTCCAAAAGAGATTCATTACTAACAGTGGCGCTGTCCCAATCTGTAAAAGGACATGATATGGTTAAAGAACACATTTAGCAGTTATACTGGCCAATATTATATATATATATATATATATGCAAACCTCACCTTTCAACTTTAAAAGTACAACACACCAAGCAACAATCGGAATGCCCTTCCTACAAGCTGCTGCTTTTCATTCACTTGATGACTTATGGCAGTATGTAAATGAAAAGTAGCTGCCATTTTGAATACTGCACTTCTCCCTTAGGGGACTGACGCGATCAGACTCGGAAGTCCCCTTAGTCAAGCAAAGGGTTAAAATGTTCTCTTCGTCCACATACCTTTGCTAATGGCATAATCCTGCATACTGATCCACAAATTTTGTGCTGGCTCCTTGGTGGACCCAACTGCCAAATCCACCAGAAGAGAAACCTCAGGTCTCAACTTGTAATCGAATGTTTTCTGTTCCTCATTACCAGAAAGTGACACTTCAAGCAGAGCACTCATACATTTGTCTGAAAAGAACATTAGTTGAATTAGGCTTCATACAGAAATACACAAAATAAATGCATTACCTTTACTATGATTTTTTCAAGTTTCTGATTTATCATTTGAGGCCTATTGGCACAGAGAATTTTAAATGCCACTGTAAGAAGGAGAGAAACAGCTGTGCTCAAAACACTACCATACTTGCCCATTGCTATATCTCATTTATTGTGCGATATAGAGTACTTGAAGGAGAAGGAAAAACTATGTAAGCTTTATCAGAATAGTCTATGTAAATACATCCACAAACACGTAAACTGATGCTCTCAGTCCCCAGTGAAAAGAAACACCACATTTCTTTCCTTCTATTCTGTATACATGAGCTTCTGTGTCAGACTTCCTGCTCTCAGAAAAATCCTTCAGGGCGCGGCACAAGCTTAGTTTGCTCCTCCCCCCATCCCAGCTTTAATCTGAGCTGAGCTGTTCCTTGCCAGCTTCTAGGGCTGTTAACTTAGGTTTGGTAAAGCATTCTGCAAAATATAGCATTATATCTTGCACTATCGTGACTAATCTATTGGGAATAAAATGCCTGATAGCTTTACTTCTCCTTTAAAGCAGATGTGGTGTTGTTTGCATTGGGCAGCAAAGCTAAAGTTAGCAAGTTCACTAACCTAACTGAGGCACTTCCATGTCTATTCCATTTCCAAACAAAGGAGTTTTTAACCAATAGTTTGTATCTTGCTCCTCGGGAGATGCTGGAGAACCTTGTAACATTCCACCTAAGCATCTTCCAATAAGCAGTGCAACTGTCCTTTCCAAATCCACAAGCCAGACCCATGACTGAGCAGGTGCAGGCAATGATACTCCACCAGGATCAATGTGTTCTGGTCCACCTAAAAGTACAAATAAACAAAAATAATACCAAAATTTTAACATTTTCACATACATGTATCAGTTTTACAGAAAATGTATTTTCATCTATGTAGTACCACAGCTTTAGACACTACACTTTTTCTTGCGGGTACAGATGAAAATTGCATTTACCACAGTTGTATACTTTGACACAAATACTATTCTCCATTTAGGGATAAATAAATATCGAGAATAGACTTTCTTAAGTTAAAAAAAAAAAAAACATTGGTTGGTCAGTACTTTTGCTTGTGTACATAGACAAGTTTGAATCATATCAACAATTCAAAGTTATAAAGTGGTATAAAGTTGTAACTAGCAGAAGTACAACTGTGACAGCAGAACAGGGAGTTATGTTTGCATAGGGAGGTCTAATTAAAGTGGCATGGGCTAGACCATGGAAATTGGCATGGCAGTCCCATCTACTAAGTCTAATAAGAATCCATATTTACCCTGGGATAATCTTGGCATTTAAGAGTAATTATTCCTGAAGCACATAAACAAAAAGGTAATGAGCATGCATAAATCGTTGCGCACTGCATAGTGATTACATACACATGCACATTTAAAGATACATTCCCTGATCCATGGTACTGTTATTATAGGCCTACTAGGGTTAACTGGATACAGTTACAGCTGGCTACCTCTCTGCACAACAACCAAAACCAAGAAGTGACACAGGAGAAAATACCAGGAAGATGACAATGGGGACCTGGTAGCAGGCATATTTTTAACGGAGGAAGATACCAGAAATGTAAATCTAGGCCTAATTATTTTTTCTGCTAGTACAGCAGATGTATATAGTAGCTTTAAGCATGAAAACATAAATATTACCACAGAGGTAAGAATTCAGAAAATCTGCACATAGCTCAGCAGAAGGTGAACGTGCAAAATCTGCAGAACGGGATGTTACCTATCACTGAATACAATATTAATAAAGAAGCATACACTAAGAAATTGCTCACCATGAAGTGGCCACTGTAATTCTTGGTCTTCTAACAAAGCAGCAGCAGGTAACAGTCTGTTCAGGCGATCTAGAGGGGGCAGTAGATCCAGCAAGTAACTAAGAAGAGGCCTGGCCACTGATGCAGGCAACAGTAGCAATGCATTTACAAGCTGACACAGCATACTGCCAGCTGCCGACACATAGATGACATCTACAGAAAGGAGACAAAAATATGGAGATAACCATTTGCATTATACAGGAAATTTCGACTTTTAGACTGAAAGTAGTTTTGGGTGAGATTTTAGTGGTCAATGAAATCACATTTTAAGTCTACTGCATGCTAACTAAAAGAACATTTTGGAATTTATTTCAAAATATTTATTTTACTGTCATATCAACACCTTCAAAGTTCTGATATAAAATTTCCCTGAAGTTGTATTCTTAGTATATAAAACAAAATATTTACCACAGACCATTTTGTCTGTAGTACCCTAGCTTATATAGTATGTTAGTTGTGAGAGTAGTGCACTTTGTGGCAAGGAGCAGAATTTTAAAAAAAGGAGCAGGCAAAAAAAAAAAAAAAAAGACTTTGGAAATCATCTGTACTTTGCATTTCAGCATTTTTAGTGGTGCTTCCACTCCCTAAATGCCAGGCTAGGCATCACTACTTAAAATGGAACGGCATTTGCTTGCATTTAAGGTATTTCACCACCACTTCAGTCTAGATTTAAATATGGAATTTAAAAATATTTAAAAAGGGATCCCGTTCTCTGTCTGAAAACTATAGGCCTGTTAGTCTGACATCAGTAGTAGGAAAGCTTTTGGAATGGGTAATAAGGGATAGGTGTTATAATTATCCTTTCTCTAATATATTTGTGTAAGTACTATGATCAACAAACACCACTCACCAAGGTGATATTTAAAGTATATTTAATGTGTGGAAAAGAGTTACAAAAGTTACATACAAATTACCAATGATTAAGCCAGGCAAAAACAATATTTTGTTGCTGATATACACTCACCTAAAGGATTATTAGGAACACCATACTAATACCCTTCTCTGACCTCTAGCATCAACAAGGCATTTTCGCCCACAGGACTGCTGCATACTGGATGTTTTTCCCTTTTCACACCATTCTTTGTAAACCCTAGAAATGGTTGTGCGTGAAAATCCGAGTAACTGAGCAGATTGTGAAATACTCAGACCGGCCCGTCTGGCACCAACAACCATGCCACGGTCACAATTGCTTAAATCCCCTTTCTTTCCCATTCTGACATTCAGTTTGGAGTTCAGGAGATTGTCTTGACCAGGACCACACCCCTAAATGCATTGAAGCAACTGCCATGTGATTGGTTGATTAGATAATTGCATTAATGAGAAATTGAACAGGTGTTCCTAATAAACCTTTAGGTGAGTGTATATCCTGTTGGAAAACCATCCCCCACTGTATTACCCCTAAGACCATATGTTTCCAATCAATCATATTCCAGACTTAGGGAACAATGGTATATGTGAGGGATAGTGTATGTATAGAGGTATAGAGTGGCAAGTCAGTTTGCACATTTGAAATATGTTAACCCATTCAGGCCTGGATACAACTTATTTTCCAATACCCAATATTTAACAATAGGGTACTTGAATACATTGCAGTTCACAATACTATAAGTTTGTGCCAGCATGGTTTTATGCATAACAGATCTTGGTATTAACCTTCTGTGAGGTACAGTATCAAATGCTTTAGCAAAGTCCAAGTAGATAACATTAACTGCCATTCCAGCATCGAGGTTCCTGCTCACTTCCTCATAAAAGGCGACTAAATTAGTCTGATCAAATTGAGTAATATTGGCCTAGAACATAATATTTGTAATTGGATAGAAAACTGGCTGATGGATAGATCACAAAGTGTGGTGGTAAATGGAACATTTTCTAATTGAACCAGTGTGGTTAGTGGAGTACCGCAGGGGTCAGTCCTTGGTCTTTTGCTTTTTAACTTATTTATTAATGACCTGGAGGAGGGCATAGAAAGTACTGTTTCTATTTTTGCCAACGACACTAAATTGTGCTAAACTATAAGTTCCATGCAGGATGCTGCCGCTTTACAGAGCGATTTGACAAAACTGGAAAACTGGGCAGCAAACTGGAAAATGAGGTTCAATGTGTACAAGTGAAGTTATTCAATGTGTACAAGTGAAGTTATGGGTTTTTTGTAGATAATAAGTTGTCTAATTACTGGCAATGTCATTCGGCAGCTACTAAAGCAAATATAGTGCTGCCTTGTATAAAAAAGGGCATTGACTCAAGGGATGAAAACATAATTTTGCCTCTTTATAGGATTCTGGTATGGCCTCACCTTGGGTATACAGTGCAGCTTTGGGCTCCAGTCCTTAAAAAGGATATTAATGAGCTGGAGAGAGTGCAGAGACGTGCAACTAAACTGGTAAAGGGGATGCAACTTAGCATATTTGTATGATTCCACCAAAGACTGGTCAAAGGTATTTACTCTATAATACTGTTGCATAGGGTGGCCCGAAACCCGAAGATCCGCAATCAGGGCTCATTTCAAACTGGCAACTGACTAAAAATGGTCCTAAACTATTATTTTAAAGGCACCTTGGCCAATTTTGGCCATACTGTACAACCATCTGGGCAAATGTATTGGCTAAGGGTTCAGCTTCTAAACAATATCCTGATTATATGTTAGATTATAGATTAACTGACCAAACTGAAAACTTTGTCTGTCAATGCACTATGCCTACAGTGCTGCAGCTCCTCTTAACTTCCTGCAGTTAAGGAAACACAGAATGCAGCCAGCCATTCTTATGGCTGGTCAGAGGCTGTGGAGGGTTGACCAGCGAATGGCCATCTTTAGGGATAAAAGACACAACCTACTTCTGCAGGGAAAACAGTCAGGTCAGCTAAGAACCAATGTAAAGCCAAAGGATTTTGTCAAAAATCCAATCCAAGAATGTGTCAGCATCATTTTAACACATTATAAAAATGGAATGCACAGATAAGCAATGCATTAATTACTACATGGCTATTGACATATATAACATATACAAAATTAAGAATAAACACTGAATCCAGTGTTATACTCACAGTTACAGGGACAACATAGGTAGTTCTGGTTGATTATACAGCAGCTAATTGCATATGGTGGCCTTCCTTAAACTTACCACGCAATTTCTCTCCTACGCTTCCATTCCAAGGGCTTTCTTCAAGAAGTGTAGCAGATCGAGAATAAATATCTGTGGCATGTGGCAGTAGTAGCTGAAGGTGTTTGTGGAGCAGGGCAACACTACTGGAATTCTGAGGAAAAGAAATGTTTAGTTACCCATTCTCCACTAATTTCTTTTAAATGCAGTTTTAATTTTTCAGCTGATCCAGAGACAAACATTCAGTAAATAGAACAAAATAATAGTATATAATTGCCTGTAGGAGTGTAAGCCCAAATCCAGGCTGTTTTTTTTTTTTTTGAAGGATTCGGCTTCAGTCAAACTGAATTCAAATTAGCATAAATTGGCATATGCTAATTATAATTTGGAAAGGGTTAAATGGTCAGTGGAAAAAAAATTTAGCCGCACGCGCCAATTTTTAACCCCTTCCAATCCTAATCAGCATATGTTAATTAGGATTCGAATTCGGTTCGGGATTCAGCCGAATCCTTCTGGGTGGGTTTGACCGAACCCAAAAAAGTGGGTTCGGTGCATCACTAATATAAAATTTTCCAGAGATAAGCAACAAAATCAAAACAAAAAAAAACTGAAGCCACTCCAGTTTGACTCAAATAAAGATGTCAATACAAAGCTGTTCGAATTGGGGATTTTTTCCGCTTTTTCTAGTCTATTTTTATAATTATTTTTATTATTAACCCTTATTAACCCTTTAAGTGCCACAGGACGTAGAATCTATGTCCTGTGTATAAAAGTACCTAAGTGCCACAGGAGGTAGATTCTACGTCCTGCTGCACTACTGGGTTTGGGAGCGGAGAAGCGGCTTTTCAAGCCGCTCCTCTGCTCCCCAGCCCCTAGGCAACAAGCACAAGGGGGGGGAACAAGTGGCTCCTGGGGCGAGATCTCCCTTCCCCAGCTCCCCCCTCTGCTCCCCCCCTTCCTGCAGGTTAGTGCCAAATAAACATACAAACACACCATCACACAATTATTACACTAATACACACTTATACTTACACACACACACATATATTTTTGGGGGGGTTGGGGGTTTCACACATTCACAGCACTCACACTTACTTGCACACACACACATGCACAAAAAACACATTTTACCCAGTGTACACACACACTTTTCGCATCATTTTTATTCTTGCCTGAAAAAATGTTTTATTGCCATTTCGGATAGCGTATTCGCAAACCGCTCTGCGCAATACCTATTGTGTATTATTTTGGTGTTTTTACTACATTTTCTGTGATTTTATTGCATTTTTAGGTATTTTATTGCATTTTCAGTTATTCATAGTTGCTGTTCGCTTGACTTTGTCTGTAAAACTTATTTGTCCATGCCAAAATACTCAACTGTTATTCTGACTGCAGATATTACTAGGCAAAAAAAAAAAAACATTGATCTTACTGATTTTTATTTTTTTTTAGCAATTTTATTGCATTTCACATTGTTCTTTGTTACTTTGTTACTTTGCACATGGATATTTTGTCTGCTGTATTTCAATTTGGCATCCTCTGCACCCCACATAGTTTGATAAATCTATTCATATCGGGCATCAAACTGTTCAGTAGACCCCTGGCGTTCATACTTAGAGTGTTTTATGTTGGTACGTTACTAAATGTGGGGTACATAATGGGGCAACATGCAAGCTTTGTGACAATTTTCAGAAATGTCACAAAAACCGTTCTGTTTAGCATAGCTTCATAGTTTGGTAGTTTGGCAGTAGAAAGTTGTATTTACCCATTTTTGTTCTGTCAGAATGTGTACCTTCGGAAAATATATGGTTTTCTAGGGTCTCCGTACTGTTAGTGAGTTTTATGACACATAATACACATACCGGGTGCAAAAACTGCACAAGCCGAAGCCTCTTATTAGAAAATTCATGTGCACTATTTTTATTTGGGTGCCTGGTTTGCAGTAGAAAGATGTATTTACCCATTTTTGTTTTGTCAGAATGTGTACTTTCGGAAAATATATGGTTTTCTAGGGTCTCTGTGCCGTTAGGGGGTCTTATGGCACATAATGCACATAATGGGTGCCAAATTTGCATGAGCCGGAGTATCTTATGTGAAAATTCATATGCACTATTTTTATTTGTGTGCCCCTGTACGGCACGTAGTTTGGCCAATATATGCTAAACTATTCAGTAGAGCCCTGGCATTCATATTTAGAAAGTTTTATGTTGATAAGTTACAAAATGTGGGGATACATAATGAGGTAAAATGCAAGCTTTGTGACGATTTTCAGAAATGTCATAAAAACCGTTCTGTTTAGCATAACTTTGTAGTTTGGTAGTTTGCAGTAGAAAGTTGTATTTACCCATTTTTGTTTTGTCAGAATGCGTACTTTTGAAAAATGTATAGTTTTCTAGGGTCTCCATACTGTTAGGGAATCTTATGGCACATAATGCACATGCCATTAGCTTATATTGCAGTGTATACACTTTGTATGCTCTAACGTCCTTTTGGGGTCTCTAAATGCCAGATACATTGGTGATCCTATGCACAATGGGCATCAAACTGTTCAGTGGACCCTTGGCTTTCTGATTTAGGGTGTGTTTTCTTGGTACCTAATGTTATGTGGGAGATAGGGTGCTTGAAAATGGAAGAGTTGATGTGATTTTCAGGTATTTCATCAAAACCGGCAATTTTGGGAAAGCATTGCGACTCTGTAGTTTGGAGTAGAAAGACCAATTTTGAATTCGCCCAAATGTGTACTTTCCAAAAATATATGGTTTTGGGGGGGGGTCAGTGTATTTTTTTGTGTTTTTACCCCACAGAAAATGCAGTAAACATGTTGAATTTTCAGTAGCTAAAAAGATCTCCAGGGCAATTTGTATGTACTAACATCCTTTTGGGGTCTCTAAATGCCAGATACACTGGGGATCCTATGCACAATGGGCATCAAACTGTTCAGTGGACCTTTGGCTTTCAGATTTAGGATGTATTTTCTTGGTACCTAATGTTATGTGGGAGATATGATCCTTGAAAGTGGAAGATTTGAAGCGATTTTTTAGAATTTTCATAATTTTTTTTATAGAAAAAAATTCAGTAAAGCATTGCCGTTGGGTACTTGGGAGTTGAAAGGCATGGTTACTCATTTCGGATTCAGTATTTGATCTATAGAAGTCAGAAATATCCATAAAACTATAAATATCAGGTATTGGCACGTTCGGAAGACATGAGGCTTTCCAAATCAGTTGTATTTTTGTCTATAAAATAAAATATGTTTCTGATATAATGAAAAATAGCATTTATTTATTTATTTATTTTTGTATTTCAAGCTCTAAATCTTGTTCCAGAAGTGGAAATACACAAAAACTCAGATTTTCAGAAATGTCAGATTTGGAAAGCTCAGGTTCTCCTGAAAAAAAAACAATATATATTTTGCCTACCCAAACTTAACCCTTCACCCAGTAAAAGCCCCTAAATTGAGAGAGCACAGAATGTTTACAAAACGTCTGGGAACCAAAATGTCAAATTCTGCTTACACTTAAAGGGTTAATTATCTATTATTTTTTTTAAAACTGGTAACGGGGTAAATTTCTGTGTCTCTGATGGGTGCCTGAAGTATTGATGCTTTAAAAATAAAAAAAACATATTAAAAATCTAGGTTATAATACATTCATTCTGATGTAAAGTTATTTGTAAATGCAGTGCATTAAAGTGGCCCAAATAATAACTTGGTAGGTACTTACCTCACTTATATGATTAGTATGACAGTAAGCCAGCAATTGCTTCTGTAGAGAGCAGAGTAATTCATGAAGGTGAGCTGGCTGGCTGTTTTCAGATGAGGAAGCACCAACAATGAACTTGTCACTATTTTTTTCCAGCTCGCCAAAAGCCTGATCCTGTGATAAGAATGTTTAATTTTTTATAAAGGAATCTTATATATACGCAACAAAAAACAGGAACGCTAGAAATGCTAAAATTCTTATCTTTACATTAGGGTATGGTTCCTTTAGGTTTTACCTAAAAATTTAACAAAGAACAAAAATCCAAAAATTATCCTTCAGATGAAACTGAAGTCAAAAGGCGGTGTTGGAATTGCATATTTGACTTGTTCTGAAGAAGAAAGGCCAAGTTACATCATGGACAAAAGCCTGTTGAGAATGCAAAAGCCAAGCTGGAGTCACGAACACAATAGCAACTGTGTACAGGTATGGGATCCCTTATCCGGAAACCCATTATCCAGAAAGTTCCGAATTACGGAAAGGCCATCTCCTATAGACTCCATTATAAGTAAATAATTCAAATTTTTTAAAAATAACTTCCTTTTTCTCTGTAATAATAATAAAACAGTAACTTGTACTTGATTCCAACTAAGATATAATTAATCCTTATTGAAGGCAAAACAATCCTATTAGGTTTATTCGATACTGAAAAGATTTTTAGTAGACATGTTATGGAGATCCAAATTATCGAAAGATCCCTTATCCAGAAAACCTCAGGTCCCACGAATTCTGGATAACAGGTCCCAGCAAACAGTCCATTGAAAGCGATGGACTTACTCTGATATGGGACAAGTTTTTGTACAGTCAGGTTTTCTCAAGTTTGTCTTTTTCAGAGATATAGATTACAAAATAGCGGTCACGTGACTATAAATTACATTAAAACAACACAATGAATGCTTATACAGAAAAAGCCAGATATAATTTCGCACATTTATTAAAATACTGTACAGAAAAAATATTTCTTAATTCAGTATTATCATATACAGTATCTGTAACCTTGTAATGACATAAAGGGGCCCAGACCAAACTTGAAAGCTTGAACAAAAAAACGCTGAATAGCTCTGACCTAGATGAGTTATCATCTCCTAGAAATAGCTGAGAGGCATGTGTGTGCGCGCGCACACACACATGCAAATAAATATGGCTAATAATATCACATATTTACTATTATTTCAATTCCCAATTCATATTTACTATTATTCTAGCATCAGCCTCAATTAAAACTAAAACAGAAAAACCAGCAAAAGAACTGGCATATTTTACTAATCATAAATGCATGTGCACACATATGCATTAGGTAAAGTATTTAAAGTATGAACATCAGTATTAAGGTCCATTTGTTTCTAGTTTACGTTAGTTGTATTCTTACCGTATAGAAACCCAAGTTCCTCAGGAGGGTCTTCATTAAAATTTCAGCTAGGTGAGTATCTGGGTGACTTCCCTGTGAACTGTAACTGGGATCAGAAGTCATAGGTAAGGAGGTGACATCAGAAGAATCAGATGGTGTACTGTAACCCAGTAAAGATGCCACATGTGTGTGATCCTGCAAACTGGTCAGGATGATATCTAGCTGCATCCTCTGTAGCAAACGCCAGAAATGAAAACAAGAATTTATTAGTGCCTAAGGTCACACTGATTACGGTGAGAATTTTGCTGGCCATGCTACTTCCAGTCTGGTGGACAGCAAAACTAAAATTATCCCTCCATAGACTTTAATTTTAATCACCCTGCCCCCTCAAGTGCAATTGTGAGTCAAGAGTTTATCACTTAGTAATACATACTACTGCATTTTTGGAAACTAATTGCTCGACTCTCAACTGCAATTGGAAGGTCAGGGCAATTACAGTTAAAAGCTATGGAGGGGAATTAGGGCATTGCCCTAAAGGCTAGCTATACAAAATCTTCATTAAATGAAACCTGTACCAATAAATTAAAAGAGCCAGTAAAACCAAAAGTCATAGGGTTTCATATAAACTTCAGTAATAATATTAAACTGCTTTCAGCAATTTGTGTAAAACTGTGTTTAAGATATAAAAAAAAAAAAAAATAATATATCATATGGTACCATTCATGTTCCAGAGATGAACAGATAACAAATATACTATTAAAAATGGTTTTAGTATTTATGGCTCTTTAAAAAAAAAAAAAAACAAGCTTGTTACTCACAATAAATAGTTAAAGGGAAACTGGGTAATTGTTCTTACAATTTTGAATGTTATGATTTATATGTGTCTGATTACCCTTAAAGCTCTTCATTTAATAAAAACAAAAAGCATAAAGAAGCAGTAAAACTCTTACAATTCTCTCAAATCTTTACAGGTCTACATGTGCACACATTAGATATTGCTCTAGCTGCAAAAAGAGGCTTTACAAAAGACTTTTAAAGGAGCAAGAAAGGTAAAAACTAAGTAAGTTTTATCTGAAAGGTCTATGTAAAAACAGCCATAAGCACTCACAGAAATGCTGCACTGACTTCTCTGTCAAAAGATTTGTTGTGTCTGTCATTCATGTGCCAGAGACACGCAGCTCTCTGCTTTCTCCCCTCTCCTGCTCCCACCTTCTTCAAGAATGTTAAGAACTCACACACACCCCTTAGGAATGTGTATCTGAGCGAATCAGCAGGAAGCTGACTCCAAGGGGCACATTTACTAATCCTCGAATCCGAATCCCGAATGGAAAAAAATCTTTTTCGTTGCCGTCGCGATTGTTTCGTATTTTGCGCGACTTTTCCATCGCCGTCGCGATTTTTTCGTATTGAGCAATTGTAAACGGCGGAAAAACCAATCCGAATTTTTCGCGATGGCGACGAAAAAGTTGCGCAAAATACGAAAACATTGCGACGGCGACGAAAAAAAACGTTCGTGGATTAGTAAATGTGCCCCATAGTCTTACTAACTGAGCATGTACACTTGGTCTGGGTCTTGGTGCAGGAGTGAGGCATTATGGGAACTTTTTTTTTTAAACAGCTTAGCGTTTTTTCTCCCTGTTTGGCTTCAGATCTTCTGAACAGGAGAAATATGGGGAGACTTAAGGGCCCTATTGAGACAACTGAAGGTATGCCTGCAGCTTAACTCTTTATTAGCTTTTCCTTCTCCTTTAAGTGCAGGGATTAAACGCCAATAAAACAAAATATATAAAATGATTTGCTTTTTTTAAACATAAAAACTAATATTGAAATTTAGTAATTAAAAAAATGATTACTTTTTTTTATCATGTCAAAATTAGCTATCTAACATTCCAGCAGAGAGAAATCCCCTCCCATTACTTTTTAAGGGAATTAAGTGATAAAAGGCAAATGCCTGACTGCTTACATGTGCATTTCTAGTGACAATTATTTTGGCACCCAACGTGTTTTGTTTTTATACAATGCCAAATCACTGCAAGATAAGGAAATAGCCGAGTCGGAAATATGAGGTTTTTGCATTCTGGCTACAATAGCAGTCATGCCATTTCTACCTCTATTTCTAACCGATATCATAGAGAACTGTATTTACCGAGCAGTATGTTAAAAAAAAAACATATAGCTACCACTAAGGACAAACAAATGCTGACCCAAACAAGACTGTATGTCAGGTTTACCTGGCCTTTTGAAAGGCTTTCCCATCGATCAGGTCCCTGTGGTAACAGAGAATGCAATAACTCCATCCTCTCTCGAAGAGGGGGCAGTAACATAGTGGCTCCAACAGAAAGAGTTTCAATGACAACCTGAGACAAAAAATATGGCCACAAGTAATAACATTACCACTATCACAAGCAGGAAAACAATTAATACATTTAAAATGTAAAACTATGTATAGTATACAGGCAAGTGTTCAAAATATTTGACACTCTTCTTTTAAAAGTACTTGCTGCATTGCCTTTCTTGTTTAGAGCAGTGAGGTATGTAATTGGGTCATCCCACTTATGCAGAATACATAAACCCATATTTCTTTGCATAATTACAAATTTTGAAAAAAAGACAAATGTCCATGAAATTCAACCACTCCAAATGATTCTCAGCATGCACAAATAGACATGCACATATTTCAATATTACATATATCGATATATAGTATATATTCATATTTATTAGTTATGCATAATCTATTATCATAAGCAAACATAAAGACAGCACATAACACATACAATGTCAACCATGCCATTTATGAACAAATCGAAAAGCAAAGCACCTAGGACAGATCCCTGATCTACTCCACTAATAACACTGATCCAAGCAAATGTTCCATTGATCATCACTTTTTGTAATGTATCTTACAGACTATTATCAAGCAAAGTACAAATATTAATATTCAATGCCAATAGTGCTTAATATAATCAGTTACTGTTTGTATGGTACAGGTATAGGGCCCGTTATGCAGAATGCTCGGGACCAAGGGTATTACAGATAAGGGGTCTTTGTGTAATTTGGATCTCCATACCTTAAGTCTACTAAAAAAATCAATAAACCATTAATTTAACCCAATAGGATTGTTTTGCATCCAATAAGGATTATTTATATCTTAGTTGGGATCAATTACAAGGTACTGTTTTATTTCTACAGAGAAAAAGGAAATCCGTTTTAAAATTCTGAATTATTTGATCAAAATAAGAGTCAGGCATGGGAGACAGGCTTTCCGTAATTCGGAGCTTTCTGGATAATGGGTTTCCGGATAAGGGATCCCATACCTGTACTGTATAAAATGGAAAATCAAGTTGATCTAGAGGCTTATTTACTAATTTTTAAGTCAAAGGCTTAATCACTAGATGTTAGGCACCCCCCTGTGATTGTAATCGCCTACCTGAAACCCCTGGCCGATGCTCCTGCATCGTCTTTTTTGTTCAAGCTGGCTTCTCACTCTACTGCGCATGTGCAAACATCAAAGAAGGAACGCTTGCCCACATATACACAGGGTCGGTGCAGTTTTCTCCTAAAAGGGGCACTAGCCGGGGTTTCAAGTAAGCAAATAAAGTCGTGGGGGTGCCTAACATTTGCAAGGACATTCAGTCAAAGTAACAATCTTTTTAATCTTTTTTTTTTTTTTTTTGCCATTTTTTGCTACTGAAATTAGCTCTTAGTACAAAGTTGATCCAGGGACTGGACTATTTGTCAGTTTAAGTCAGGAAGGATTATTTTGGCCCTCTGAGGCCAATTGGAGGGGCTTCAGATGGGGGTTCCACATCAACTGCTGTTAGGCAGGTTTCATTTAGACAAAAAAAAAAAGGAAAAAGGTTGAAGTCTATGGACATGTGCCTTTTTCAATCTAAATTACTGTCACTATGATATTAGATCCGATGTTCCTATACATTTATGGTTTACACAAATGCATGTGTACTTTCTGAATAACATATAATACAAGTCAACCACAAAGTGAGGAGTGCAGTGCAAACCTTCAAATGGTATGCAGTAGCTCAATATTTTTCTGACTACACAGTATGTTTTTAATGAAGAGCTGTGGCAATAACTGTGTTATTTTATGTTATGTATATAGATATATATGTTATACTGACTCAGAAGAGAAATTTCACCTCTTGGATCTCATCTGGGACGCTGGCATCCATAAGACGAAAAAGAAGATTTCGAAGTGGTCCAGCCTGTCGTCCTAGGATGCTAGTAGCAACACCGCCAGCTAATGCCAGGGCCAGATGGTTGGACAGCATTTTCAAGCAAAGTTTTAAAAATCCATGGTGATCTCTGAAAGAAACAAGTTCCAGTAAGAGACTATTCGATTAAAGATAAGTTGTTAAAAAGTTGGATTACTAATACCATAGGACTTATGATAGGACCATGATGACCTGTAATTATTTTGTATGATTTTGTCATGTGATTCAAAAACAATACTAAACATAAACTCTAATGATATTAAACGTTGTCATTTGCTTTCTGCTATAAGAAAAAAAATGTAATTACAGTTCTGATTATCTCTCTTTGTCTGAAGAGATCATACACTTGCAAGCAAGAACACCTCTCTACATCTCTTATGAATTGCAAACACTTTCAATTTTTTTAAAAGTCAATACTGGTAGCATACAAATTACAAGGTAAATATCACATTTATAAAACCAAAGCCATACCTGGAAGAAGGGAAAGGAGGAGGTGGAATTTCACTATTTATTTTTTCACAGTATCTTTCCAGAAAGGAACGCAAGTGAAAGAAGGTACTTTCTTCCAGATCAACACAGTATGGACGGTGCCAGGCCACCACTTGTCTAAAATAGGACACAAAACAACATAAACCAGAATAGCACAGAAAGGGCTACATTCATAATACCAGTCAAGGAGAATTATTTATTGTGAGGAATGTGGAGAGCACTAAATACAGATTTTGGTTCAGGATTTGTCTTAATCTTTAGCCTTCAGTCAACCAAAATTTGAACTCTTAAGCTGGTGGCACACTAGGAGATGCTCATGATAAATCTCCTCTACCAGGGGTGAGTAATTTCCTGCAAATGTTTTCCCACCAGCAATAATATAAACCTCCGGTGGAAAAAAAAAAAAAAAAGTATGTCGTTTTGGTTTGCCGAAGTCGCCGCAACTTTGCCTTGTGAAGACTATATCTATGAACATTATGAACAAATGTAAATAAGAGTCTAAAAATATACATTCATTTTCTAGTTTGTTTTTAGATTCTTATTTCCATTTGTTATTATTCAACAGCTATTTCCAACAGCTAATATCTTTGAAAAAAACAAAAAATAGCTAACGAAGAGTTAAAAATTGCATTGCATGAATTTTTATTTAGATATAGCTCCCCTTTAATACCTTTCACTAGGCCTGTAATCCATCAAAACTCTGCACAGTAAGGTTTATAGGAATAGCATTTTTTTGCCCAAGCAAGGTATATAAAATTATCAATACAATGGAAAATTATCTGGTCATATTTTACCTGTCTCTTGGCAAGGCAGTCCATGCCAGGCTGTGTGACGTGCCTGCTGAGATCTGCTGAATGGCTACTCCATCTAATCCGCTCACCTTCTTGGGTTTTGTAATAGGGCCAGTTGAATTGCCCTGGCCACACTGACCCATTGAATTGTTGCCCCAAGCATACACTTCATTATCTAAGGGAGAAAAAAATACATTAACCATTTTCCAAGCCACTGTGATTTGATTCTCTAAAATGTATTTAAGATTAATTTCAAGAGGATTTAAATCCCCTACAAAATTAAAAGAGGACATATAGAGCTAAGAACAATTATTTCCCACTGCATTATACACCTCAAAATACAGAAGTCTTTTGTAATGCTTCAAAGACGTCCTCAAATTCCATGCTAACATCAGGACAATTATTGTATGTGGAGATAGCAGCTTGGCAGAGCTGGCAAAGTTGGCTACTCACATTCTACTGTGCTTCTGGAAAGGATATAATAAAATCACTCATTTATAACACAGAGAGGTGTAATCAGGTAACACTTATCTTAGCTCAAATTAAAATGAGACTCCTTATCTTAATATTTATCATGTGTGATGGCTACGATGCTCTGTTGTCACCTTTTCATGTTAGTCAGTTTTACAAAGGTAACAAGAAAAAGAGAGGAAACTGTGCAGAGAAGCATCTGAAAGTTCCTTCAAACAAGAGAGAGAGACAGATCGGTGCAGAGCAACTTTAAGAAACAATGACTGCTTCAGTCATTTAGCAGTGGCGGCCAGGCCCACAGCCAGCCAGCATAGCTGTTTAAAGCGGTTATGTAAATACATGATATTAGCAGGTACAATGCCTAGTCAAGTACAGCTTGTGCTGGTGCTAGTTTAAATTCAATTTAAAGGAACCGTAACACCAAAAAATGTATATATTTCAAACAAATCTAACTATAACGTACTGCTGCCCTGCACTGGTAAAAGTTTTGTGTTTGCTTCAGAAAGATTAGAGTTTATATAAACCCTGGTGTTTAGCCATGGGGGCAGCCATTCTAAAGAAGAAAAGGCACAGGTTATATAGCAGCTAACAGATAAACCCTGTAGAATACAATGGTGTCTTATCTGTTATCTGCTATGTAACCTGTGCCTTTTCTCCTTTTTTCCAGCTTGAATGGCTGCCCCCATGGCTACACAGCAGCTTATTTATATAAACTATAGTAGTGTTCCTGAAGCAAACACCCCAGTTTTACCAGTGCAGGGCCACAGTATATTATATTTCAATTACTTTAAAACACTTTCATTTTTTGGTGTTACTGTTCCTTTAAAGCAAACATTGTAAATAAGTATTATACCATGAGATAAAGCTAGACAATGGCTGTCTCCAATTGAAATATCCACTATCCTGGTGGCAGCTAGCTCTTCAATAAGTTTGGGCCTCAGGGCAGTAGCTTCTGAAGATCCACAGCCTAAGCAGGCTCCGCAGCCCCATGCGTACACCTAAACACAACAATCGCAGGTGTTAGAAGAGCAGACTGTCATTTAAGGTTAACACAGGTAGTTAAAATGAAACAGTATTCACTCCTTGAAACTCTAAAATAAAACCAGGATAGATGATAGATAGATGATAGATTAGATAGATAGATAGATAGATAGATAGATAGATAGATAGATAGATAGATAGATAGATAGATAGATAGATAGATAATACTTGTAGCAAGTGCACTTCTCAAAAAAGCCACTACCCGGTGCTACCAAAAAGAATTAAAGGGGACATGTCACCCAGACATAAAAGTTGTATAATAAAAGCCTTTTTCAAATTAAACATGAAAACCAATCTCAGCTGTCAATGATTTATTGCCTGCAACGCCAGTGCATGGGTATGAGTATCAGGTCTCCTATATATGATATATATCATTTACATAGCACAAGTTTATCTTGCTTGACAAACACAATAGAAAAGAATTTGGAATTATTTCTAGGTGACAGGTTTAACAATTATTCATAAATAATCAAAATTATTTTCTATTATAAAGGAAGGAGCTAAAACAATAAAAAAAAAAAACCACAAACACAAATCTATGTAGTACCCCTTTAGGCTGATGGCCCATGGAGTGAGTAAGTTGCCCACAACAGATCTCTGCTACCAGGGGCAATTAACTTGCTCCGTCGCCATCAGCCTTACATTTTTCTAATCTGCCCACCAACTTTTATTAGATTAAATAAGAACCACTGTTTACATGCAATTTGTCTTTATCCTGGATCCTGTATCTGGAGGGAAGCTTAAAAGAAATATATTCCTTAAGCAACTTTTGAAAAAAATAATAAAGTTCAGAATTTCAGCAGCAATCTAGCTGCTAGGATTTGATTTATGCTAACAACCAGGCAGCTGCTTGAATGAGGGACTGAATGTTTTCAAAACGCATCCGTTAATAAAGCTTCTCCAGCAGAACCCTGCATTGAAATAGTTTTTTTTGGGGGGGGGTTTGTTTTTTTTGGGGGGGGGGGGTTTGTTTTTTTTAAAGCTCAGGCAGACATTTTTTATATGTAATTTTAAAATTTTGCATGGAGCTAGACAAATTCATTACTTCTCAGGGTGCCACAGTTATCTGACTTGTGCTCTGATAACACTTTATTAGTGTGCTGCAAGATGAAATAATATCACCCCTGGCTTAGGTCCCTGTTTCAGGTATGGTAGAAAGGAGTTTTTTTCAGAAAAGGGCCAAAAGTGCAAGTTTTGGTTGGGAGGGAAAGATTATATATATGGGTTAAAGGCTTTGCTTAGACAGAAGTTGGGATCACAGAGAAGTCACAGTGAAGAAGAAGCACAGAAGACAGGGCGGGGATGTTAGAAAGGAAATGTATGGCAAGGCTATACATTGTTACACTTATACAATTGTTTTTAAGGTATTTTACATTTTTTAGCTTACCTGTCCAGTAGAGGTTAAGGCTAGTGAGGACTGACTCCCTGCACATACTTTCCGAGTGAACATTCCTTGCAAAGCTTCCACCACTTTGGGCTTGTATACTCTGTTAGTGTCTCCATGTCCCAGCTTACCTGCAAAATAAATTGCTAGTAGGGGCCAGCTGGAACAGAAAGGATTTTGTTTTTTTTTTTTTATATAGTACAGGTATTGGATCCGTTATCTGGAAACCGGTTATCCAAAAGCTCTGAATTACAGAAAGGCCATCTCCCACAGACTCCATTATAAGCATTAAAATTAATTAATCTGTAATAAAAGAGAAGTTTGTAATTGATCCCACCTAGTATATATTTTAGTGCTGTCCAACTTCTGTGGTACCGAGGGCTGGAATTTTTCAGGCCTACATGATGGATGTAAGTCAGTTTTGCCCACACCCCTTTTTAAACTACACCTGTATTATCACATGACCATACCCATATTAATGGTGGTAGTACAGCAATAACCTTCCATACTCTGCCTGCCCTACCCTGCCTGTGTGTGCCATACTTTACCAGTGCTATGCTGCCTGTGTGTGTCATACTCTGCCTGCCCTACCCTACTTGTGTGTGCCATATTCTGCCTGCCCTATGCTGCCTGTGTGTATGGCACACACAGGCAGCATAGGGCAGGCAGAGTATGGCACACACAGACAGCATACAGTGACACAATGCTGGCATTGCTCCTACAATACTATATATTAAATTATATATTTGTGGGCTTCTACTGCTCCTACAGTCTGAGGTGTGAACAGATGAACAATGTGGGGCTTACAGTCTGATCCTGAGGTGTGAACAATGCAGTGGGTGAACAATTTAGAGATTAAAAGGTGTGAACAACACAGGGGATTACATTTTTAAACAATACAGGGGGTTTACAGCCTGAATCTGAGGTGTCATACCATGCAGGGGGCCAGTTAATCATAGTTCTGATACCATTTAAAGCTTACATAAAGATAAGCCATCAAAACAGCCAGACAGGTCGGGGGCCACATAGAGGGGGGGGGTCGCAGGCCACCAGTTGGACAGCACTGATATAATTAATCCTTATTGGAGGGAAAACAATCCTACTGGGTTTATTTAATGTATAAATCATATTTTAGTAGCCTTAAGGTATGGAGATCCAAAATACAGAGATCCAAATCTGGAAAACCTCAGGTCCCGAGCATTCTGGATAATAGGTTCAATACCTGTACATGCATATAAGCATATATTGCCAGGCCAGTATACATGCACACACAAAGGCTATCTTTTGCACAATTTTATCTGTGCATGTATAGCAAACTTTAACACTGACTAGTCCAAAGTGATGATCATACAATTTTTAGATACTAATTTGTGTCATGATTTAATACCTAGAATCTTATGACACTGCTTCATGCAAACTATCATTATCATAATACCTAGAATTGCATGTAATAATCCTAAAAGGTACACTAGGGTCTACAATATTATTTTTAATATGGTAATGACATGCATACATTGTCCAGACAGACCCTTTCAGCAGGAACATAATTGTGATAAAATAAATTAGGACATCCTAGTCAACGTCATCTGTGGTTTTTATATACTCTGAGAAACATATCTAGGCTCATGACAAACACAGGTTTCTTTTTTCCCTACTTTAACCGCCATGCATTAATTATAATGACAGGCTGGTACAGGCAAATATAATTGTATTTTATTTATTTATATTGCACCAGAAATTTACACAGTGATTTACACAAATGAGGTTGTTATAAATTAAGCAGTGAAAATAAATACTTCAATTCTAGAAGTTTCAATACACAGTTCGGATGAGGTCCCTGTCCCAGAAACAAAATGGGAAGGGGAAACAGTACAAAGGTCATGGCTGTGTTGCTGTAGAGAAAGACTATCAAAGTGCTCCCTCTAGAAAGTGATTTTATCAGACTAAAAATGTGTATTTGATCGTTTTCAGGCCAAAATCTGCCTGAATCATAAGTTTCAGGAAGATTTCCCTCCAGTGTTTCCTCAGAAATCTTAACTCAAGCGAAAAAGCTGCTGGCAGGGAAAATATGTGTTATGAGGCTTATGTTGGCTATACATGGCCAGATTTAAAATCCCAAGACTAAGTTGGCAGCTTCTCTCTGTTGGGTGAGAACTACATCAGCACATCAATATAGTCTTTCCTGATGGACCTGCACATGCCTCTGATATGATCGTTGGCCTAACAATTGGATTAGCCCAATTTTGCTCCACATGTAGGTGTACAATAGTTTTGGGTTATACATACCATTATCTCCTCCTCCAAATGACCAAACAGTTCTCCCATCTTTAGACAAGGCAATTGTATGTGAGCTACCACAGGACACCTCACCCACATTACTAATATCTTTTACTAGAGTTGGGATGTTCCGGCTGTTACTATCTCCATGACCTAGAAAGAAAAAGTGATTATGCAAATTAAAAAAGGGCTACAATCCAATTAGGTACAGACACTCTTAAAATATTCTAAATGTATAAACTAAAGGAAACAAAATTGCATATTTAACGGTTTAGCTTTAGTTTTAAAGGTGCAGTTCCTAGCCCATATGACCAGAAATGCCAATAATTTTCTGACATTGTAACAAACCAAGTTTCTTTACCCTTGCTTTTCTGCTTGATAAAAGCACAAGACTTGGAGAGTGAGTAGATTCCCTTTAAACAAGCTTTAAAGGAGAAAGAAAGGTAAAAACTAAGTAAGCTTTATCAGAAAGGTCTAAAGGCCATAAGCACTCACAGAAATGCTGCACTGACTTCTCTGAAAAAAAGATTAGTTATGTCTGTAATTCCTGTGCCACAGACACGCAGCTTTCTGGTCTCTGCTCTCTCCTGCACCCCCCTCCCTCAAGAATGCTAAGAACTCACTCCCCCCCCTTAGGAATGTGGATCTGAGCCAATCAGCAGGAAGCTGATTCATAGTCTAACTAACTGAGCATGTTCAGTTTGGTCTGCAGGTCTGTGGCATTATGGGAACTTTCTTTACACAGCTCAGCATGTTTTTCTTCCTGTTTGGTTTCAGATCTTCTGAACAGGTTAAATATGGGGAGACTTAAGGGCACTATTGAGACAACTGAAGGTATGCCTGCAGTTTGAGATTAACTCTTTACTAGCCTTTCCTTCTCCTTTAAACAGATTAACCAGCTCCAATGTATATAATGCAAAAAATACATACTAGGAACAAAAAGAAAAAGAACAGTAACACAATTGGCAGAAAAGCATTATTTTTATTTTATACCAACATCTCTCTGTTCACATTTGGTGTAAATAAAATAATTTTAAACTTTAGGAAAATTACTATATATCACATTAACAAAAAATATATTTAGGAAATACTTACCTAGTCTACCAAAATCTCCTTCTCCCCATGTATAAAGCTCTCCATCTTCTGTAACTGCAGCACTGTGCCTGTAGCCAGCTGAAACACACACCACAACCTGCAAAAGTAAAAGGACGGTTGCATAGCAGGGAAGTGAAAAAGTTATAAAAAGAAAGTTTTTTTTTTCTCTTTTGGTCACTTACTTTTCCTTGTAAAGTCCCTTGGATAAGCTTTGGATATTTTTGTGTGGAACTGTTTCCATGACCCAGCTTGCCATAGTCACCATCCCCCCAACTAAAGACTTCTCCTTCTGTGGTAAAGGCTAGTGTGTGTCCATCTGAACCCTTTGAAGAGGAAACTTTCTTGATTGAACGATGAGGCTCAAAGGTTAGCTTTTTCAGAGTAGACTGGTTGTTGGAATCTCCGAGGCCCAATCTTCCATAGCTCCCTTTACCACAGGCTCTAACTGAGCCATCAGTCGATATAACAAAAGTGCAGTACTGTCCAGCTTCGATCTGAAAGTGAAAGAACTAAAACTTACTACAAATGTACTAAACAATCATCATCTAGAGCAAAACAAGAATTGATAATTTAGTAAGCATCCACATGGGAATGCAGCCCAATAAAAAGTAACAATGCAGAAATTCAATAAAATTGTATGCTATGGGCTAAAATTCACATCACAATATCAGCTACACTCTACCCTAGAGGCTAATACCTGTTCGAAATAGATATAGAATATATGCACAGTGGATTAGCACACTTGAAATGGAATAAACCCATGCTACTACATGCTACTATACAACATGGGTTGTTCTCAAATACAGACAATGGTAAGAAGTTCTTGAAAACCGAGTTGCAGGAACTGAATGAGAAGCTGGTTAAACATCACAGATACATTTGACTACGATATGTTGGATGACAATAACCTTGTATATAGTGTATGTGGACATGCCCACTGCCATGCAACACTGGGAGCAACATTGAGCAACACCAGTGAACAACCACCTGCAAGTTTCATTAACTTGACCTATACTAGTATTAATCTGGGGTATCAAGGGAACAGCACACCAGCCTTGGAGGCCCCCTCCCTCGTTGCAATCTCCCCACCATGTTACTCCTGTTGCTGCTACCACTCTGTTGCTGATAAATTAATCCCCCCAGAATTTTTCCCTGTGTCTTGCTTGACCATGATCTGGACACAGTGAATGGAAATGCCATGCTAAGGGTTGTGTTGTGAAATTTTTATTTTTGTGGGGGTGTGGATTTCATCACCTTACCTCAGTAAGAAAGTTTCACATTCATTTTTAATTAATAAAAAGACAGGGCTTACAATAATTTTTTATTTGTTTAAAAAAGTGGGAAAAGTTTGTGCATTTAGTGGACCTAAAGCTTTTGAACATCTTAAATAATAAATGTATTTCTAAAGAAAAGATATAATTTTTTTGATGAGGCTACAATGCATTAATTAAAGTAAAAGTGTTCAGTACTTACCAGATTTCAATGATCTAATGTTAGCGACCCAAAAAGTCAAGGGTCCTAGTTAAAACACAGTTTTTGAAGGCACAGTTCCACTGTAAAATAATAGCACTGGAGGATACTCACTGTCTGTGCATCAGAGAAGCAAGGGGCCAGTTTTGGCTGTAAGATTTTTTCTTGAGTTCCTTCCACTAGTTGGTGGCTGCTGTTACTCCCCCACACATATACTTCACAAGTCTCTGATACTACTGGGTTTTCCCCACTCTGGATGCTGTCCGGACTGGCACATGTTCTTGAATAGTCAGAGGCCATCTGGCAGACCTGAAAGTAATTTTGGATTAAATAAGACAAAGCACTTTGATAGGGAATAAATGGACCCTAATCCACAGCAGATCCATAAAAAAAGCAGATTTAGCCTGTCCATACATTAGCAGATTTAAGCAAAAAAATCAGCCCAAGTCGGCAGCTTATCTGTTGTTTATGGGCCCTCCCTAACATATATCTAAATACAGGCCAGATATATCAGGTTGGAAAATCCCATCAGGCAAGGACTGCATTGGCAAATCGATAAGGCAGACACATATTCCTATTATGATCAGATCTTTGGCCTGGGGCCAAATAAGCGGATCACTCTAATGTGGCCCAGCATATAGGTTTGACCTCACTAAACAAGCAGATCTTAAAGTGTATTGGCAGCCTCTGTATTACATTTCTCTGACTATAACAGACTATATGCACAATTATTTTTACCCATGAGCTAAATTCAAATGTAAAAAAAGAGTTGGGGAGCAACACAAGCACAAAAATGTGCCTGGGTGTGTCAAATAAGGGCGCTGATTGGTTATTTGGTAGCCCCTAGGTAGGTTATGTGGACTGGCAGCCTACAAAAGGCACTGTCTGGCAGTACACCTTTTTTTTACTCAACTAAATCTTGCTTCTAAGCTAGGAATTTAAAAATAAGCACCTGCTTTAGTGCCACTGAGGGCAACATCCAATGGGTTGGTGAGCAACATGCTCACAAGCCACTGATTGGGGATAACGGAGTCAATAACATACTGCTTTTTCTACTGCAATGAGATATAAAAAAATCCATCAATGTAAAAGGCAGTCCGAAAAAAAAACTCCAATATAGCACTTGACTATCTGGTATCTCTAAGTAGTTTAGAAATACATCTATCAAAACAAATCTATCCTGTGTGCCCAGTGACTGGCGGATATCATGACTGCTTATTTATAGATAGTGGTTCCTTGTAGTATGACTCATGTATCTACTGGTACTCCCCCACATAAGAAAAGTGGAGATTACTGTTCATAAAACTGTAATTTTATACTTTATTTATAAAGTATATATAGACAAATATTTAAACAAATGCTGCTGCTAACTTTATTGGACAGTTGTGCACTGGAAACATTAATGTAATTCTGATCTGACTGCTGGGCCAAACAAGTAGTACTCATCTCTGGTTATAGTACTGACCGTGCACCCCCTAACTGTTCCTACTTAGGTAGGGCAGTCCTGAACTGTAAAACCAAAATGGGATTGGGTTTGTTAAAAACTCAACAGGGTTGATCATGGAAAAGTCTGGTTGCACGGGGCACAGGCCAAACTTGTGTCAATTTTTAAAATGTCAGGAGGTATGTCACATTATTGATTGATGAACATGTGAAGCATAGCTAATAGCTAGACCTCTCAAAGTTGGTTCAAATACTGTATCCTCATGCAATAACATACATACAACTAGATAGATAAGAGCAGTACAGGTATGGGATCCTTTATCCAGAAAGCTCTAAATTAAAGGAAAGGCAATTTTCCATTAACTCAATTTTAATCAATAAATTCAAATGTTACAAAATGTGTTCCTTTTTCCTCTGTAATAATAAAACAGAACCTTGTATAGTTTGGATATAATTAATCCTTCTTAGAGGCAAAACAATCCTATTGGGTTTATTTAATGTTTAAATGATTATTTTTAGCAGCTATAGAGATCCAAATGACATAAAGACCTCTTATCCTGTGCATTATGGATAACAGGTTCCACAACTGTTCAATGATTGCTCCATTTTGTTTATAAATCGAAAATATGCAATTCTTATGTTGCACACATCACTCAAACTCAGTTGCATCTTAGTCTGCATTAAGCTTATTATTATAAAACACAAGTCAACGAAGCAGAAAAAAAGCAACTGAAAAAGAGCTTTAAAAGAACTCTTAGGGGCCGATTTATTAAAACAAGAATTTGAATCCCGAATGGGAAAAATTCGGATTGGATACGATCATTTCTGAAGATCGCGACTTTCGTATTGAACGATTGTAAACGTCAGGAAAACCTTTCCGACTTTGATCCTTCTGTGCATGACTTTGGAAGCCTCCCATAGGACTCAATGGCACTCTGCACGACAATACGAATGTCGCAATGGCGTTGAAAAATTTGCGCAAGATATGAAAAATTCGACTAAATTAACACAAAAATAACGATCATTACGAAAAAAAACGCATTCGGAGCATTCGTGGACTGATAAATCTCCCCCTTAGTATGCAGTGAACAGTAATACTCAAGCAATTTGAAGTTGGTCTTCATTTTTGGTGGTTTAAAGTTTAATTACAGTTCAATTCTAAATATTCCCAAGAATGCTCTAAGTTAAAAAAAAGTTAAAAAAAAATTTCAGCATAAGCCTACTTTAAGTGCAATACTTAATTTATCTGGATCTTGTACGTTCACTATAAGGCAAAATCATTTTACATGAAAAGACACCTAACAAAATTTCTGTCAAATGACATTTTTACACAAACCAGGTCAACCTGTTCTTTTCAGTTCCAAAAAAAGTGCCCCCTGGCAGCAACAGAGGACGTTGGCTTTCTTCCAACGGTGTGCCAATTTAAAGCAAATGTTACAGAACTCAGAACTAGCATTAACATCTACCGCTGAGCGCACAAATATAGGCTTTGCATTTATCTCAAATAATGTACGAACAACAGTACAGGTATGGGACCTGTTATCCACAATGCTCGGGACCCGGGGTATTCCGGATAAGGGTCCTTTCTGTAATTTGGATCTCCATAACTTAACTCTGCTAAAAATAATTTAAATATTAAATAAACCCAATAGGCTTGTTTTGCCTCCAATAAGGATTAATTACATCTTAGTTGGGATCAAGTACAAGGTTCTGTTTTATAATTACAGAGGAAAAGGAAATCATTTAAAAAAAAATTAGAATTACTTGCTTATAATGGAGTCTATGGGAGATCGCTTTTCCGTAATCCGGAACTTTCTGGATAACGGGTTTCCAGATAAGGGATCCCATATCTGTACAATGGTTTATGGGCACATACCAATTTTTTATCTATATGCATTAGCAAAAATTAATTGATGCAAAATCTTAGTGAACCACAGTGAGAGCTATTCGCATTCATCCAGCTAGAGGGGATCTCCAACACCTTTAGCTACTCCTCCGACTGCAGCTCAGTGCTTCATACGGCTGCTTTGTGCATGTCTCCGCAAGTCCTCATTCACTGGACTGCTGTATTATCCAATCTCGTTTATTATTTATTTTTTGTAGCACAGCAGTATGTGCAATGAATCATACATTTTAAAGAAAATTATAACATTTTAAAGCAAACTAACAGCCAATTGGCAGCAAGTAAGGGCAAGAGACCAGGCAATGATGCGATGATGATTGCAGGTGACCAGTTTTGTAGGGGAAATGTATCCCCATTTGTACACAAAAAATACAAAGCTATTTCAGAAAAATTCAGCAAAATTAAAGGTTTATTGAGAGGAAAAAAGAATTTATACTGCTTGTTAGCCAAATTGCTTAATGATTATGCAAAGTTAGTGGTAAAGGTGAACCGCCCCATCAATATTTGGCAATATTAGCATACCCTTTGGAAAACAAGTACTTTCTGTCTCTCTCCACTGACAGTTTAGATTACTCTCTGTTTCAGTTCTTCCAGATTTAAAGGATGCCTTCTTCCAACTGCAGATTTCAAATCTTTCCATAATTGTTCAATAGAATGAAGGACTGAACTTGACGCTGGCCATTTCAAAAAGCATATAAAATTCTGGAATCACGGAAGCACACCGATTAATTTACAAATCGGTGTAATGATCAATTTGAGTGCCAAACATGCTCTGCTTCTGTCTGTTATCATTCAATAAATCTTCTATGAACACTTAAACCATAGCAACATGTGAGACAACATATTCCTTACATTTGACCTTCAAATAGCACCAGGAATGGGTAAAGAAAATTCTGTGCTTCAGGTTACTGTCCAGCTGGAAAACGCATAGTTTGCTATGCAAACCCATCTTTTTTTATACTTTGATTCAAAACTGGGTTTCAAGATTTCTTGGTTATGTCCATTTCGTGATGCTCCCATTTACAGAAGCAGCAAAGTACTTTAACAGACCACCTCCTTGTTTGACTGTAGGAATTGTATTCTTTTCTTTGAAGGCTTAATTTATTTCCTGGTAGATAGAGATGTTATGCTTTGTTACAACAGCAATAATTGTGTTTCATTTGTCCACAGGACATTCTCCTAAAATGCACCTAAAGCCAAGGATTTCAGCTTCTTAAGGTGCATTTTTGCAAACTCAGTGTCAGCAGTGGAGTCTTTCTGGTCTCCCAACAAAGAGCCAATTTTCATTCAATTAGAGGCAGATAGAGCAACTCTTGCAACTTGTGCTTGAAGCTTGAATATGTCTTGCAGCTGATAAAGCTTCTCTGCAATCTTTGATACATTTTTTCACTTAAGTCCACAATCTCTTGAGGTCTTGTGATGGTTTTGCAACCCTGAGATTCCCCATGCTTTTTTTTTTCCAAATTTCTCTGTCATCTCCTCAGACTTTTCTTTCCTTTTATGTATTTTCTACATTTTCACACAATACAGCAGAATAAAGAAATAAGTTTTCTTAATTCACCTGCAACTCATCAGAGGTGAGTTAACTTACATATTAAAAAAGAATCACCTGCTTAAAGTGCCACTAATTTAGTCTAGTCCAATTTAGTAAATCAGCTTTTTTGTGTTATTTCACTGCAAATAAAAAATACATGCGAAAACACAGAATTGTTGCAGTCAACTCTTTTCTGGCAGAACTGGTGATTTATTTAAATAAGTACAAGGGTGCCAATCTTTGTGCCCACCCACAACCTTATTCCTGTAAAAAGGGTTAAGCAGCGTTGCAAAAGGACCCCCTCTGCTATGAAACTGGTATGTGTTCAATTAAAAATTCTATGGTTTTATGAGTAGCCATTAACATTATAATTTAAAAGCAGAAATAAAGAAAAGTGGCTTAGAAGTGCAAATCAATGCTTAAACGAAATGACTGGGCCTTCACTTTTGGAAAAAAATATTTGCTTTGGAGCATATACCTGCCAGATTTAAAGTAAATATTGGTATTTGAAGAGATTGTCTTTATAAAAGCACAATCTCAGAACACAGTTAAAATTACAAAATTTACAAGGACACAGCTGCTGTGTAAAGTATGACTCAAAATAGTAGTGGCATGAAAGGTCATAAAGCCACTTACCAAACACTATAAAGTTAATTATAACCTTCAGAATCACTATAAAATAACCAGACATATCTGCAGGGAGGCATAGAATACAATACAGGTATTGGGCCTGTTATCCAGAATACTCAGGACCTGGGGTTTTCCGGATAAGGGATCTTTCCGTAATTTGGATCTCCATAACTTAAGTCTGCTAATAAATCATTTAAATATTTAATAAACCCAATAGGCTTGTTTTGCCTCCAATAATTATATCTTAGTTGAGATCCAGTACAAGGTACAAGTGATTATTATTACAGAGAAAAAGGAAATCACTTTTAAAAATTTGAATAATTTTCATATAATGGAGTCTAAGGGAGATGGCATTTCCGTAATTTGGAACTTTCTGGATAATGGGTTTGCGGATCAGGGACCCCATACCTGTACTATAGTTTATTACACTTACTATAACTCTCTAAATAAAATTCATGTTGTGCTAAAATCCCAGTGCATATTGTAGAGCATCAATAACCAGTGAAGAAAATGTAGGTACTTGTTACTTAGAACAAAAGATGCCCCAACTTAAAAGGGACAAAACAGAGCCTTTGGTAAGTGATCTATTCTGCACTTCCTAAGAGACTCTTCTGACTTCTATATTGTAAATACTGCAGAGATTATATAACAGGGAGTTTTGAACTTATTGGAATCATCAGACATGCATAATTCAATTAATTCTGTAGAACTTTCTAAGAATAATTAGTCCAACACTTCAGTTATGTGATGAGAGTTGATCAGTTAGCATGACCAGGGGCACCAACACTTTTAAGAAGCCCTAGCCACAGTGATAATGAATAAGCGGTGAACAGTTTAATGCTGCGATACCTCAGCAAGAACATCAGATGTTTCATGTATAAATTAAGAAGCTTTACTTGGCTTTTAACACCAACTAAACCACTCTTTGAATGATCAAATATACTAGAAAAGCAAAAAAATAAAAAGATTTAAAATAAGAGATCTATATATGATGTGATTAGGATTTTACCTCTTCAAACAGGCACAAAGCAGCTTCATAGAGTGAACACAAGCCATCGGATGTCCTGGTTGGTTCCCTCCACTGACTACGATCAGCTGAAGACCCCTACACAAAAAAGGGGGGAAGGGGGCAGAATTTTAAATATATACCAAGAAATACAGCACAAAATACATTTCCATAAACTCCTATATTAAATAAGTAAACAAAGCTTAAAATATAACATTAAATAACTTACAAAAATGTATAAATGTTAACAGCGAAAGGTTTATGACACCTGGTTTCCAACTTCATAAATTGCAAAAAGTGATTAAAGAGATTAAAATCAAAAACACCTTTTGCATATATGTCTATGTTTCAACTAATAAACAAATATGCAGTCAACAGGTCAAGTTCAAAAAAGATTTATAGTGCAAAAGTCAGTGGTCCAACATTTTGGTCACAAACCAGTGGCCTGTACATTTTCTAATGTCACTGCTGCATGTTTGGGGGGGAGGGGGCAGGATGTAGCCAAAAAGAAAGAGACCCCCACATCACAACTGATGGCTGCTGTGATAAGAAACAACAAACCACCACAGAACCGGAAAACAAGGCTTATATGATATATTTTGAAAAAGAGTTAGCTGTATTATAGAAATTCCTCAGTTTTGTTCCACAATTTCTCCATAACAATTGTGGCCATGAGTGCACAAACTTTTGCTTTCAGTTGTATTTTCATGTATGTTTGATTTATTTAATTCCAGGCTGAATTCTATACAGTACCCCTGTATAATTGATTTTTATCATGATCCATTATACTTTATGTTACACTATAAACATCTACTAACATCAGGTTTCTCTAGGCTGGTGGTGACTATGTATTTATTACATGATCAGGACATTGATACTTTGCATATTGCAGAGTTATGCTATGCATAAACAGCATATAGTACTTTATTTTTAGATTAACGTCTCCGTTCTCACTTCCTTTATGAACATACATTTCAGAGTCAGTGCAAACACAGGGATTCACAAAAGTGGAGAAAACATTTTTCTGAGTAATAAAGTCATCAAAACAGATGTAAATTAATTCTCCTTATTCACAAACAAATACCACAAGACAGTTTGCTGATACTTTTGTGAATATGTCTTCTAAGAGACAAAGAATAAATTTTTCTAAGCTTGCAGATTATTTCAAAATGGTGTACATTTTTAGCTTTCAACAGTTATTAGCTGCCTATTGTTGGATGTTAAAGGAATACTGACATGGGAAAAGATGTTTTTTTCAAAATGCATCAGTTAATAGAGCTTCTACAGCAGAATCCTGCATTGTAAGCCTTTTTTTAAAAGTGCAAACATATTTTTTAATATTTAATTTTGAAATTTCACATGGGGCTAGACATGTTTTTCATTTCCCAGGGTGCCACAGCCATGTCGCATGTTGATGGTCATGCCATTACTATTGATGGCATGACCATCAACCCTGTAAATTCAGCACGCTGCCTTGGGGTTATCTTTGACCAGTCACTCTCCTTCACTAACCATATTAATAAAACTGCCAAACCCTGCCGTTTTGTTCCTCCGCAATATTGCCAAGATACGCCCTTTCTTTCACAAGTAACAGCTAAAACACTAATCCATGCCCTTATCCTTTCCCGCTTAGATTACTGCAATCTCCTACTAACCGGCCTCCTGGACTCCCACCTCTCTCCCCTGCAATCAATTTTAAACTCTGCTGCCAGGATCCTCCTGCTCTCTCCAAAGAGGGAACCTGTTCAGCCCTGACACCAGAAATCAAACCTTTTTTATAACATTGTCATAACATTGCCTTTGCATGCTATTTATAGTTTTGCCATAAAAGTATTTGTCCAAGCTTTTACATTCCCTATCTGATCCCCCATGTTCCTCTATGAGGGGGCTGCCATATTTGTCCAGCAGGGGGCCGTTAGCATTAGGAGCTGTAACTGTCAGGCTGAGAAGGGACAGTCAGGCTGGCAAAACAGTCAGGTTTTGGGATTTCAAGTAACAATTACTTACAAAAGCAAACCTATCAGCAAAAAATGATCAACACGACCTATAGGCAACTTTTTATGTAGATTCATATTTTAAAAAGTTGTTTTTTCGTGTCAGTATCACTTTAAGCTCACTTGCATGGTTACCTGTTAAGCAACGGATAGCTTACAAAATCCTTCTGCTAACATTCAAAGCCCTTCACTCCTCTGCTCCTCACTACATTTCTTCCCTGGTCTCCCTGCACGTTCCTGGTCGTCTCCTCCGCTCCTCTCTGAGCCTCCGTCTTTTTACACCATCCACACCCACTGCGCTCTCTCATCTTAAACCTTTCTATCTCGTTGCTCCTTACCTCTGGAACTCTATCCCTGAATCCCTCCGTAGGGAACACTCACCCACTCTCTTTAAGAAAAAGCTCAGCTGTTACCTTCTGGAGCACTAAAAAAATATTTTGCCCAGTCCTGCGCTTAAGGGCAAATGCCCATACCTGATGCACTCTTACCTTCCAGTTTGTGCCTGTATGTTACCCAACCACTTAGATTGTAAGCTATATGGGGCAGGGACCTCCTTCCTACTTTGTCTCATACCACATGGCACTTATATATACATATACATATATATATATATACACATATATATATATATATATATATATATATATATATATATATATATATATATATATTTATTGTATTTATTTATTATATCACTTGTCCTCCCTGTGTGTAATTTTGTATTCTGTAAGATTGTACAGCGCTGCGTACCCTTGTGGCGCTTTATAAATAAAGTTATACATACATACATACATACATGTCACTTGTGTTCTGCTAAACTTCTGACTGATATCTGGCAGAAAATCTGCCACATATATCAGTCAGATCCAGTCAGATGAGAACAGCATAAGCGCATTGATATGGTCCTGGTCCAACAGGTCTTACTAGGCCCTGGTGTATGGTCTTATAATTGGCTTGGGGCCCATTGTGGTGGTTGTCAAATTAGGCCAAGATCTGCTTGTTTAGACCCTTGCAAATCTCACACTCACAGTGTAAGCCTCAGTTTCAGTCAAAACTCTAAGTCTAAAGTCCAGAATAAAAATAGGTATATATAATAAGTAGCTGATTGTCAACTTAAAATAGGTGATGTTTATAGCTCACATTTCAGTAGTTTAATAGTATCTGATTAAAGAGGAAAATATACCATACCTTTTTGACTTCATTCATTTGAACATATTTTTGTGCATAAAAGGTTTCTAAACTTCCAAATATAAATACATATTTTCATACCTGATTTCACAGGTTGAAAGGAAATGACAGTCTGTTTGCTTGTAGGAGCCACTCCCCCATTCCCCTTAGGCTCACAGTGTAATAATAAACAGGTTTCAAGTAAAAAATATCTTACATGATAAGGGTAAGTAAACCTTTCACAACAAATTTTAGGTTTCGCACCAGTTCCCATGCCACCTTCCTGCTGCTACAACTAAAACTTTGCCAGGAGTTTTTTCTTCCTTTTTAACAGTAGTAAATTCCTAACGGCAACAACTAGTGTGAAACTGCAATGATGATTTTAGGGCCGTGGCAGACGGGGAGATTACTCGCCCGCGACAAATCTCCCGGATATGCCATCCCATCGGCTTGAATGTAAATCGCCGGTGGGATGGCATACGCGGCACTGCGATTTCCCAAAATTGCGGAAGTTTCCTCAAGGCAACTTCCGTGATTTCGGGAAATCACGGTGCCACATATGCCATCCCACTGGCGATTTACATTCAAGCCGGTGGGATGGCATATCGGGGAGATTAGTCGCCGCAACAATGGAGATTTGTCGCGGCCGACTAATCTCCCCGTCTGCCACGGCCCTAAGAGATCGAAATCAAATTTTTGTTAATAAAGCATGCGTAAAGCCATATCGTCCTTTAAGAGACAGGGAATCTCTCAAAAGGCACATTACAAGTTACATGTATATTTGAGAATAACTTGAAGACGAACTGACATGTTTAGGAACAGCCAAAGACAAACTCAGAAAAAGGCCATTTAAAATGTTGTATGAAAAAAAAAATCTGTTTTTTTCAAAAGACAAAAGTACAGATAACTTGTGAATATGTTTGAAAATCCAACAAATCTACCTTCAGATTTATTTTGGCTTAATATCACCACTTTTGTGAATTCCCCCTTTGGGATTTTTTAAATTCCATTTGTCTGCTTCTGTAATATCTATTTATGACAAAATTTTGTAGATAACATTTCATTTGCTTTAGTAACCACTGAATAGCACTTTTGTTATCCACAAAAATCACCTGATCCTTCTCAATTAAAAGATACCCTCAACACACTACCATTTAGTGTATATCACATTTCTGTTATTTCTACTAAGGTGCATCACCTTGCACTTATAAACACTGAACCTTATTTGCCAGTTTGCCAGTTTGCTGCCAGTTTGCTGCCCAGTATTCCAATCAACCTGGGTGATTTCACAATTTAGTATTATCAACAAAGACAGCACCTTCAATGCTCACCTCAAGGTCATTCATAAGTAAGTTAAAAAGCAAAGGGCCAGGACAGACCCCTGCATCACTCTACTAATGCTGGTCCAATTAGAAAATGCTCCATTTACCACCACATGTAATGCTTCAGACAGTTCTCTACAAAAACTATAAATATTATGTTCCAGGTCATTATTAACTAGTTTAACTAGTAACCTTCTGCATGGTACTGTATCAAAAGCTTTAGCAAAGTCTAAGTAAATCACATCCTCTGCCATCCCAGAGTCTAAGTTCCTGCTCACCTCCATATAGAAGGTAATTAAATTAATCTAGCAAGATCTATTACGCATAAAACCATGCTAGCAAAAACTCACGGTATTGTGATTTTCAATGTTTTCAATTAGCATATGCCTTAAAAAGATTTCCTACCACTGATGTCAAACAAACTGGCCTATAGTTTTCAAGCTGAGAATGGAATCTCTTTATTTAAATAGTTGCATAACAATAGCAATTCGCCAATCTCTCGGCATAATGCCAGACTTCAAGGAATCCTGAAAAATTAAATAAGGAGGTTTGGCAACCACAGATCTATCTAACTAGCTATCTAGTCCTGGAACTTTGGTTATCTTTACATGTTCTATTCTCTCCTGAATTTCCACCTTAGTAACCCAGAAACCCTTAGCTGGTTCCTCAGTTGTGTAGACAGATGAAAAATAACATTATAGAATCCCTGCTTCTTCTGCACTCTCATCAACCAACTGACCTTCCTCTGATACTAAGGGTCACACCTCTTCTTGCCGAAATATTTTTTTACTACTTACATAGTTGAAAAAAAATTCTATTTAAGTTTGTCCAATAGCTTTTATGCATACTTCATTGTCTACCTTTATTGTCCACCTCCTATCTGATTAAAGTTTTAGCTGTTCCAGCTAACTTGTATGCCTTAAAAGCATGTTTTTTTCTAACACTAACTATCGAATTATGGTTTTACTTTTTGACATTCATTTTTTTTTTTACAGTGCGAATATACTGACATGTATATTTATTAAGCAGCATTTATAGATATTCTGTTATAGATATTCTGTTTCTAAAGGAAAAAGAAAGTCAAAGTCACTTGGGGGTGCCAAAACGTTAGGCACCCCCAAGTGACTTTGACCACCTACCTTTTACTCCGGGCTGGTGCCCCTGTGAGGAGGGAACAGCACCAGCCCGAGGTAGCTACCGGCGCTTCCTTCTTCCTGATTCGCTGCGCGCGCATGCGCAGTAGAGTGAAGAGCCGAACTTAAACATTAAAGTCGGCTTTTCACTCTACTGCGCATGCGCCCACCGCTGGCATTTCAGCAACTGAAGCAGGAAGAAGGAAGCGATCCGCTCCAGGTACCCCGGGCTGGTGCTGTTTTCTCCTAACAGGGGTACCAGCCCGGGGTACGAGGTAAGCGGTTAAAGTCACTTGGGGGTGCCTAACATTTTGGCACCCCCAAGTGATTTTGCCTTTCGTTTTCCTTTAACCCTGAGAAAATTCTTTCCCAGGTAATTTATTGTAGAAATGTCCTTATACTGCCAAAGTTTACGCATCTAAAATGTAGTGTTTTACTGTAGTTACTACATTATAGAGTTGTCTTTGCAAAATAAACTCAAAGGAGACCATGTTATAATCACTATTCCCTAAATGAGTTAAGTCTTTTCTAGAAGGTTCCTAAACTACCTAAAATAAAAAGTTGTCATTTTGCATATTTCAAACCTGCAATGGGTAACCACATTACTCCAGTAAATGTTTAGATAACTGAAGTCACTTAGGACAACCTGACCTAGTTGCAAAGCTTCTTTTTTTTTTTTGTTATAGTAACTGGTCTTCAGTCTCCTCCCTAAAGGTGGCCATTCACAGGCAGGCCAATAAAAGTCCTTTAGACAAATTTGGCAGCTTATCCAGGCCTCCATGATCGATATCTAGCCGAAAATCAGCCAGGTGTCGATCAGACAGGTTTCATTTTCCCATCAGAGCGGGGACCACCTCATTGGTCCTTGGTCCAATGGCGTCTATGCCTGCAATTGTAATTTGATTGTTTGGCCCTGTGGTCCTTGGTCCGACAGCGCCTATGCCTGCCATTGTATTCTAACTGATGTGGTCCTTGGTCTGACGGCTCCTATACATGTCATTGTAAGTCGATTACAGAAGGGCCAAACAATTGTATTAGCCGAATATCATCCACCTAAGGTGAGCATAATGGGAGAAGGCTTCTCTAAACGAGCAGATCTCAACATGTATGGCCCCTTTATACTGGGCAGTCTGTAGCATACACCAATAATCATTTTCTTTATAATCTTTTGACCAGCCAATATCTCTTCCAAAGGCAATCCACAAAACCCCAGTGCTATACCTGTTAATTTATTTAGTGCATGACTTTAATTCTGGCTTTACATAAATACCAATGTCCCTCCTAAAAAGAGTATAATCATCTAAATTCAAAGCCCAGTAACTTGTTTCATTCCACCAAGCCTAGTGATAATTTTACAGTACATGCAATCAACGTCAACTTAAGCTCAACACATTTGCCAGCAGACAATAGGAGTTATTTTTCCCTCTGATATTTACATTACGGGAGACTATAGGGTTAAACAGTTTTCTTTGTAATGGTGGGATCTACTTAAACACCCCCATAACCCCTTACTAATCCCACTCCTCTACACTAGCTTGTCCATAATACTCTAGCTCACCCTCCTCCCCAATGCCCAAAAACTACTTTAGCTTTTTAGCTATTCTATTCTTTCCCCTAGCACAACACACCCCCTTACATTGCAATCCATCATGGCTATTTAGATTGTACCCCAAGGAAAAATGAGCCCAGTGCTCTAGGAATCCAAACCCTTCTTGCCTACGCCAATACTTTAGTCTTCCTACAGTTGCATGTAGCTCAGGTTAATTTCCCAAAAAATTACACCGGAAGACCATTCCTTAAAGGACATACAAAGTTTGTTTCACTGGGGTGGGGGGGAGTACTAAAAGGTTATGATCACTATTCCCTAAATGAGTAAAGAGTTTTTCCTAGTAGGTTCCTGAACTACCTAAAATAAAAAGTTGTCATTTAGCATATTGCTAAGTTTTTCCTTTGGCTGTTGCCCCTGTTAGGAGAAAACTGCACTGTCCCAAGGTAGAACTACCTAAGTTCTGCGCAGGCATCTCCTTGCCTTAGATCTTTGTTCCTCTGTCATTTAAACACATGTGCAGTAGAGTAGATCTCGACAGTTTTACTTCACTATGCATGCACAAACAGGTATTTTTACCAGGGACACTGGTAGGAAAATAAGCAAAATGCTGGTGCAGCACTGAGACAGTTTTTTCCACAGGCCAGGGCAGTTTTCTCCTAAAAGAAGCACCAACCTAGGCAAAGAACTTTGCATGTCCTTTACATGTCCTTTAATCTTAAAGCCTAAATCCCTGAACTCACTCTTTAGGGTCCTCCATTTACCATTAAAGAGTCCCACGCAACACAAAAACATCTAATACCGATCACTGCAATCTCTTCAGGTCAAGAAGTATGAATAAAGATCATTTTTATCTAAAATTTAGCTCTTTCTGCATAATTTGAAATCCTGGCAGTGGAGAAGGGACTGATACATTCATGTTACAAATTGTAAAAACTTCCCAACAGCATGTAGGAACTACATAAACCCAATGCATTGCACTGTGATGTTCCCTTCCTTATTGACATCACATGTGCCAGCCAGATGAGCAGAATACAGGGGTAGGCTTAGGGCCATGACACACGGGGAGATCAGTCGCGATTTGCTGAAGTCGCCAAAGTTGCCTTGAGAGGAAACTTCGGCAAATCGCGGTGCCGCGTATGCCATCCCACCACCGATTTACCTTTGAACACAGTGAAATCACATTCTACCCTTCATTTTCAAAGAGGCTGTAAAAATGTAAACTATTCTTAAAAACTTGAAAATACAGCTCCCATTAACTTCCACACAAACTCACCAGCTTTTAGATGACACATTTTTATTCAAGTTTAAGGTTTTTGCACTTAATAAATCTTGAAAATTTGAGTTTTTGTAACTCGAATGAGTATTTTTTGCGGCAAAATTTTAAATTGCAGCAAAAACTCAAATTCACATTTTGACAAATCTGCCCCTCGACGTCACAGTGCACTTTTTCCCTTTTAGTTTTCATGATATTATCAGTTTTACACTACAAAGGGCACCCAATGTTAGCAAAGAATTTTATGAAACATTATGACAGGTAAAAGAAAAAAAATTACATAAATTTCAAAAGTGATCAGAAAAATTACTTTTACATTGTTATTTAGAGGATATAGGTCCCCTTCAAAGGTGCTAAAAATGTAAGACAGGTACAGCTGATCTTACCAGAGACCTCCTCATCTGCTGGAGAATGCTCATGAAGCAGTCGCAGCTTATCATACCCTCTTGAGCTGTCAACATCTTGTTCTTATCAGTTTCACCAACAAGGGCTGAGGCTGCTAGTGCCATCTCAATCCATTCTAGGAGGTAGCGGAGGGAGCCACGCTGAGAGGCCAAGCCCAAAAGAAGTTCAGAGGCCAGTCGGCGACCCAGAATGTCAGCTCCAGAATTCAGAACAGTCACCCCTTTAAGAAAGGAGGTAACCTGTGAAAGGCAATCGAGCCCCATTGGGGGTATTTTGCTTTCATTGGCAAGGGAGAGAGGGGGGAGCGAGTTTACTACATCTATAGCTGTTTGGATAACATCATTGCAAAGGCTCAAACCAGGTCCAGCAGCTGGCATCATCCAGCTTTGCCTTAATAATGCAAAGAGCAAGCTTAAGCCAGTCCTCACACCCATCTCTATGAGGGCATCAGTACTTGAACGGGGACGCTCACTAATCAATAAAGTATCCGCTGAGCCTGAGCTGTTCTCTGGTGAATGCTGTTGCTGCTTAACTTTACCCTTGTCATGATATTTGTTGGAAAGTGCATAAAAGACCCTTTGGAGAACCAGGAGTCTCTTTCTTAGAGCACCAGCAAAAGGCGAGTCTGAACACACCACTTTAGCCAGGGCCAGCTGGCTGCTGAGTAGAGCATCCAGGTAGTGATCTTGTTCATCACATGATAGAGATTCCCTTTCAAAGTCTGGCAACTGTGGTCCCTTTAGGCACAGGACCTGCTGAGGCAATGGGACAACTTCTTTGTTGCTTATCAACTTGGCATACAGAAGTGACACTCCTTCCCGGGTGGCAATGGATTCGCTGTCCTCTGTAATCCAGGAGCTGTTCAAATGCTCCAGCCACTTTAGCTTCACAGGGGGCATCATACCAGCCATCTCTACTGTATTTCCATGTGTTTCACTGCAAAATAACAAATAAGATCAAATTCAGAAACTGACAAAACTAATATGTGCTTGTGTTTCTAGTACTCTACAAAAGCTACTTTAAGGACCTCTATAAAGCTAAAAAAAAAAGTCTGCAATCGCTATTTGGCTTGAATTCTCATGCTTGGAAGGTGTTTTAATAAAAACTTTAAGCCAATACAATTATTTATGATACAAAGTAATTTGGATAATATCTTCCACAATACAGTGACTTTTGTTATACACTGTACTTCAGCACAGCTCAGTAGCCATATGCTACGGTTAATTACTTGCTATGACAATTGCTTAGAAGTACACATGAAAACACTTTCAAGCAATAGTCTTACTGAAGCGGGGTAGCATGGTTGGTGACAATCAACTGATATGCATTTGCACTAGCATTTTACATGAGTCAGTGAGGCTGACCAATAGCGAGTAGCAAATATTTTCGCCAGGCATGGATTCGCAGCGAATTTTCATATTTTGCCATTGGCGAATTGTTTTGCAAAACTTTGACATGGGAAAAAAGATGCACACAACAAAAAAGTCGCACATGACTAAAAAAAAAAAAAAAAAGACGTGATAAAAAAGCTGCGCGACAAACGCATTTTGCTGATTTTTCGCCGTCTGCCTCAGCACAGGCACACACAGCAGAGTGGAGCATAGTTTCATTTTAGATTGTTGCATTTAAACATAAATTTGATATCCAAACATTTGCCAGAAGAAGACTTAAATCTGAACATGTATGCCCACCTTAATGAAAAAAAAAATGCAGACCTTTCTGGGCATCAGGTTCCAAGTTAAGAGATCCCATACCTGTACTGCGGCTTTAGGATCATACAAAGGGTATAGACGATACATTTAGTAAATTCTTAACTGTGCTTTGACATACAGTGTGCTGAATAGACAGCTCCAAACCCTACAGTATATGGCACAGTTCAGGTACATTTGTTAAGAAGTAATTTAGGTACAGGTATGGGATCTGTTTTCCAAAAATCTTTGAATTATAGGAAGGCCATCTCCCAGCGAGTCCATTATAAGCAAATAATTCTAATTTTTAAAAATCATTTCCTTTTTCTCTGTAATAATAAAACAGTAACTTGTACTTGCTGCATGAATCCTTGTTGGTGGCAAAGCAATACTACTGAATTTATTTAATGTTTAAATGATTTTTAGCAGACTTTAGGTATGGTGATCTAAATCACAGATAGTTCTCTTATCTGGAAAACCTCATTTCCCAAACATTCTGGGTAACAGATACTATATCTATACCAAAGTTACAGATAACAGATAAAAAGGAAATTATTTTTATCTGTTTTATAAACAAAAATTTAGAAAGAATTTTGTTATCCTGCTGTTTTTCTGTCTATTAAAGCTAGGGATGCAACAAATCCACTATTTTTAAATACCGAACCAAATCTGCAAATGCAAGGAAGGGTTAAAGAGAATTGACAAAAAAATTTCGACTTCTGGCTGGACTCGAATCCTACTGAAAAAGGCCAATTCTTGGCCAAATTCAGTGCATCCGTAATTAAAAGACATGCAAACCCCCCACAAAAAACTGAATTAGTATACAGCCTCTTTAAAACATTTAAATACCTGCCACTCTTGGTGCTAAGAGCCTAATAGTAAGGCAGCAGGGAAAGGGAGGGGGCGGCATCACTACAACTTGCAGCACAGCAGTAAAGAGTGACTGAAGTTTTTCACAGTTTAAAGTCACATAGCTGTGGGCACCTGGTAAAGTAAGGCAACCCAAGACACATTTCAACATAAAATATATAAAAAAATCTGTTTGGTCGTTTAAAGGAGAAAGAAAGGTAAAAACTAAGCTTTATCAGAAAGGTCTTTGTAAATACAGCCATAAGCACTCACAGAAACGCTGCACTGACTTCTCTGAAAAAAGATTTATTGTGTCTGTAATTCCTGTGCCAGAGACACGTAGCTTTCTGTTCTCTGCTCTTTCCCGCTTCCCCCTCCCTCAAGAATGCTAAGAACTCACTCCCCCCCCCTTATGAATGTGGATCTGAGCCAATCAGCAGGAAGCTGACTAACTAACTGAGCATGTTCACTTGGTCTGGGTGTCTGTGCAGGAGTGAGGCACTATGGGAACTTTCTTAACACAGCTCAGCGTTTTTTCTTCCTGTCTGGCTTCTGATCATCTCACCTTCAGAAATATAGGGAGACTTAAGGGCACTAGTGAGACAACTGAAGGTATGCCTGCATCTTGAGATTAACTCTATTGGCTTTTCCTTCTCCTTTAACCAAGGTATTTCAGTACAGAATTCTGCTGGAGCAACACTATTAACTGATGCATTTTTAAGAAAACATGTTTTCCTGTAACAGGAACAGGAATCACCCTATGTGGCTTAACTCTGAGCTAAAGAAGTTAATAGGGAGAAAAAGGAAAGCTTTTAAGAAATATAAGTCAGAGGGGACAGTAGCTGCGTTTAATGAATATAAACACTGTAACAAGTTTTGTAAAACAGCAATCCGGAAGGCAAAGATAGAAAATGAGGAGCGCATCGCGGCCGAGGCCAAGACTAACCCTCAAAAAGTTTTTAAGTCCCACCTAAGAGCTGCACTGTTGCCTCAGCTCCAACTACACAGTGGTTGGCACAGGATATGGTGCTTAAAGGGTTACACACGATAAATGTAAACAAGGCACCTGGGCCAGATGGAATACACCCTCGGGTACTGAGAGAGCTAGGGGCAGAATTACAGTGGCCCTTGTTTCTGATATTCTCAGACTCTCTTTCATCAGGTATGGTACCTAGGGATTGGAAGAAGGCAAATGTCATTCCTATATTTAAAAAGGGAGTAAGATCTCAGCCTGGCAATTATAGGCCTGTAAGTTTGACATCCGTGGTGGGCAAGTTATTTGAAAGCTTGTTAAGGGATCACATACAAAATTATGTACTGGAGAATGGCATTATGAGCAGTAATCAGCATGGCTATATGAAGGACAGGTCATGTCAGACCAATTTAATTGCTTTTTATGATGAGGTAAGTAAGAAGCTGGACAGTGGGGATGCAGTAGATATAATCTATTTGGATTTTGCCAAAGCATTTGATACCGTTCCCCACAAACGACTGCTTTCTAAGCTAAGGTCTATTGGTCTTAGTGAAGTCGTTTACACATGGATTGAAAACTGGCTTCAGGATCGGGTACAGAGGGTGGTTGTTAATGGTACATTCTCTACTTGGAATAAGGTTCTCAGTGGGGTCCCTCAGGGTTCTGTACTGGGTCCATTTTGTTTAACTTGTTCATAAATGACTTGGGGGAGGGTATTATGAGTAATGTATCAGTGTTTGCAGATGACAAAAAACTCTGCAGACCAGTCAATTCTATCCAGGATGTGACATCCCTGCAGCAGGATCTTGACCAACTGGCAATCTGGGCAGCTAAGTGGCAGATGAGATTTAATGTGGATAAATGTAAGGTCATGCACCTGGGATGTAAAAATATGCAAGCCCCGTATACCCTTAATGGGACTGCACTAGGAAATCCATAATGGAGAAGGACCTTGGAGTCCTTGTAGATAATAAACTTGGCTGTAGCAAGCAATGCCAGGCAGCAGCTGCAAGGGCAAACAAGGTTTTGAGCTGTATTAAAAGGGGTATAGATTCACGGGAGGAGGGGGTTATTCTTCCCCTTTACAGAGCGCTGGTAAGGCCCCATCTAAAATATGCTGTTCAGTTTTGGTCTCCAGTGCTCAAACGGGACATTATTGAGTTAAAGAGGGTCCAGAGAAGGGCAACTAAGCTGGTAAAGGGTATGGAAAGTCTTAGTTATGAAGAAAGACTGGCCAAGTTGGGTCTGTTTACACTGGAGAAGAGGCGCTTAAGAGGTGACATGATAACTATGTATAAATATATAAAGGGATCATATAATAACCTTTCTAATGTTTTATTTACCACTAGGTCCTTCCAACGGACATGAGGGCACCCACTCCGTTTAGAAGAAGGGAGGTTCCATTTAAATATTCGGAAAGGATTTTTTACAGTGAGAGCTGTGAAGTTCTGGAATTCCCTCCCCGAATCAGTTGTGCTGGCTGATACATTATATAGCTTTAAGAAGGGGCTGGATGGATTACAGGGTTATGGGAGATAGCTCTCAGTACAAGTGAGGGAATACAGGGTTATGGGAGATAGCTCTCAGTACAAGTGAGGGAATACAGGGTTATGGGAGATAGCTTAGTACAAGTGAGGGAATACAGGGGTATGGGAGATAGCTCTCAGTACAAGTGAGGGAATACAGGGTTATGGGAGATAGCTCTCAGTACAAGTGAGGGAATACAGGGTTATGGGAGATAGCTCTTAGTACAAGTTGATTCAGGGACTGGTCCGATTGCCATCTTGGAGTGAGGAAGGAATTTTTTCCCCTCTGCGGCAAATTAGAGAGGCTTCAGATGGGGTTTTTTGCGTGATGGACGTATGTCTTTTTTCAACCCAACTTACTATGTTACTATGTATTCCTTTAAGCTAATGACAACCAAAAACAGATTTATTCAGTATTTCTATTTTTAATTTGTTCAAATATAAATATGCAAATTAGGTAGAATGCAATTCTGAATTGAGAAAGCCAGTTGGATGACTGGCAAAATGTCTTTAAGAAAAATACAGCAAGTACAGCTGATTTGACTTTTTACTACAGAAACCACAAATACAGTATTTTGCCAGATTTAGGAGCACCCCAACCTTTGTCCTCCTTTTATGAGCCTTAAGTCCAATACATGTACCAAGTCTTAAACAATACTACTGGTTTGCGATCCAAGTATTTTTATTCTTGCTTATCCACCTTTTTTTGAAAATCAGGAAAATTCTTAAAAGCATTATATATAACACATACAATTATGTTAATTAAGTTACTAATCTAATGGTAAGATAATGGGAAACCGAAAAAAAAAGCGTTTGATAATAAATACAGAGGCTTTTTTTTTTTTATTACAAAAGGCTTAGGTCAAACAAGTAGTGTTGCAGTTGGTATGGGCTGAATAATACATTATTTTTTCTGGGCTCAACAGTTATTTTAACTTCCTTGATTATTTATAAATGTGGACTAAATAGAGCCTTGCTAGAGAATACTGCTGATCTGCTCAAATTTGTTTTAAAACCAAAATGAACTTTCCAGTCTAAATTGCATGAGAAAGGCCTGAACTGCTTGCTAAACTAAGTACAAAGCATACATCAGCAACAAAGGATGGACAAATGCACTCAATGCAACGCACAAAATTCAGATGCATTTTTCCCAGAATTCCAGTATAATAGAGGTACCAGCTATGTTCTGTCAAACTGTACAGAGCACCTGTTTTTTTTTTCTTACTAAATTTGTGTGCAAATTGGTGTCACTTTCATAACAGATTTATACTCTAAGTCACCTGGCACAAATCAGCTGCGGTTATGGACACGTCGATAAGGCCTGGATATATATATGTTGCTAGTTTACAACAGCATTCCTTAACATTAAATCTATGTAATGCATTCCCGGAGTTGTAGTTCTGTGAGATCTAAGGATCCAATATTAAAAAAAGTTTACATTCATGTCCCAATAACCAATATAAAAATTTATTTTGCACAAAGAAGATCAAACTAAAGAGCTAATACACAACTACAGAATCTATAAGTTACTGTTGATATGTATAAAAACTGCAAGGTTTATTTATAATGATGTAAAATATGGTTTACAGGTATTAATAAGAAATATATGTATAGGATGAACAATCGCTGTACAAAAGGTGCTTTTCTATGACTATTTTACCTAAATAAAACCTTGAATAGACAAAAAAAAAAAAATCATTTTATTTTGCAAAATGTATCCAATCGGATTTCATGAAATAAGGTCCTTGGTAAACAGCATTGCAACTGTTATAACAGAGCTTATATATTATCTTTTAAATAGCACTAAAAGATTGTCTGCAGTACCTAAGGGCTCGCACATGTTGGTGCATTCCCCCGCGGTGGAATTCTTTTGATGCATTCAACTGCATTCTTTTTTACTGGTCTGTACCGACACAAGTGCATGAAACACCAAATAAAGGTGGAACAAACTGGATGCGTTCAACTTGCGTTCAGTTCTTACACAGCCTGTGTCAGTACAGGCTGGTAAGAACGAATGGGCTGCATTTCATCCTGCGTTCCACTTGTGGTGTAATCAGGGACGCTGCTGCCATAAGGCAGAATTTCCGATTTTTAAAATGGAAATGTGGCTCTGCTAGTGCAGAGAGTGCAATTGAGCTCTCTACACTAGAGATGCGCCCCCCCCCTTCCCCCCCTGGACTCCCTCTGGCCCTGTAAAGGTAAGTGCAGGGTGGAGGCATCGGAGGAGTCAGAAACTCCCCTGGGTGTAATGCATGAGAACTCCACTGCAAGAGAATGCAGGGCAGGGAACAGTTTGGCACAAGGTTTAGAACCTGCGCTCCCCTGTCAATAAGCTGGTTGTTGACTGCGGAGAAAACACTGCACCAGGAAACTATGTCTCCATGATTTCTGATTTTGGCCCTGCACTGCGATAGCCTAGAGATCATCGCACTTCTCAGCTATTCATAATGTTGATAATAATGTTAAAGTTCAATAAACGCTGAGGAGTTGCAAGTTGGTGGTACTTCAAGCTTTGTTTTGGCTTGACTGCTTCCAAATAGGGTTTGTATGACATGTGGATAATAGTATCTGCTGCATTTAGTTGCCTTAAAAGAGCCATCCCTAAATTAGCCAGCACTGTCCAAAAAAAAAAACAAAAAAAAATAACCTGCTGCGTTCCACCTGTGTTCAGTGCTTGTATGAGGAGAAGCACATTAGGAAGAACAGGATGCGTCTATTTCTGCGCTTCCCTGTTGTGAAACACAGAGGAACGTAACGCAGAGCCAACCACTCATGAGTATGAGCCCAAAGACTGCTAGTTTTCCTGGGAAGCTTTTCTGCCATAGGCTTAGTGTTAAAATCAGGTGTTTAAAATCCCTGCGACAAATCTTCGTTGTTGCGGGCGACTAATCTCCCCGCAACGCCATCCCACTGGAAAGAATGTAAATCGCCGGTGGGAGGGCATTTGCATCGCTGCGATGTCCCAAAGTTGCCTTGAAACTTCAGGCGACTTTGTGACATCACTAGCGTATGCCATCCCACCGGCTAGAATGTAAATCGCTGGTGGGATGGCATATGCAGGGAGATTAGACGCCCGCAACAAAGAAGATTTGTTGCGGGGCGATTAATTTCCCTGTTTGCCACTGCCCTAAATCTAAGCTACAGCTGCAACAAATCTCCCCAAAATGCTTTGCCATGGTGGAAAAGGTAAATCACCGATCGGAAAGCACAAGCAGTGCTTCTTTTTCCTGTCGCCTGAAGTTTCCTCCTGAAAACAAAGCACCACATAGACTTTCCCCACCGGTGATTTACTTTATTGCCAATGGGAAAGCATTTTGGGGGGGGAAATGTTGTCCGTGGTAGCCAAGATTTAACAAAGGGTGACAAATCTACCCATGTGCCATTAGCATAAGAGAAATGAAGCATCTGTATTATAAGCCAGATATATTAATGCCAGTTGTATAAACATAAAATTGTTATCTACAGTCCTGAAGGGCAAACAAAATTTGGCTTATTGAAGAAATGGAGAGAATTACAAAAGGCCACATGGAAAACAAAAGGTAAGGAGTATCCCCAAAGAATAACTGTGGAAACAGTCAAATTATATGGACTCCGGCGTTATGTACGCAGCTGGAGGAAACCGAAGCAGATCTGCCCCATTGACAGCCATGGCATTGGCCTGTGTGGAGTTACACTAAGGGGCACATTTACTAATCCACGAATCCGAATCACGAATGGGAAAAAATCGTATTGGAAACGAAAATTTCGTAAGTTCGCAAATATCACGAAAATGCTTACGAAAAAATCATATTAGTCACGATAATATCGTATTGGCGATCCGAAAGTCACAAAATTTTCGTACCGAACAATTGTAAACAGCGGTAAAACCTTTCCGTTTTTTTCGTGCAAACGTCCGAAAAAGTCGTGCGCCGTACGAAAAAGTTGTGCGCTGTATGAAAAAGTTGTGCGGACGCCCAAAAAAATCGGCGAAAATACGCTCGGAGCATTCGCATGAACGCTCGCCCGTTCGTGCTTTTGTAAATGTGCCCCTAAGTGGATATCACAGAAATGAGAAAGTTTGCATTTTTGAGTCGAAATTCGCTCAGTGTAGCTTCACTTAGGCCGGTGCCAGGCCTGTTAATAGGGCTACACAAAAGGGCAAAGAGGAAAAAGAAAGCAGATGATTTGGTCCAGGTGTCCCTGCCCTTAAAGACAAAGGGACAAGTTCAGGAAGAAGTTCTTCAATTAAAAGTTGTGTAAAGACCGATACAAAGTATTTTGCCACCATTTTTTTCTAGTAAACACATCTTTCTGAACCAGAATTTTACACATAGCTATAAATTAATTGCATTGATTTTACACATTTTAACATGGTGTTAAAGTGGTTATGTTTGGTGCTGGTACTTAACCAGTAGATAGTTTATATCATATTAATTGGCCTATTAAAAAAAGAATTTTACCAAACTGATACATATATCTGTAAATATTGCCCTTTTACATCTATTTTACCTTGCGCTGCCATTTTGTAATGGTATATGAGCTCCCTCAGAGAACACCTGACAAGAAATAATGCAGCTCTAACTATAAACAGGAAGATGCGTGGAAGTAAAGATGTATGTTTGCTTTTGGTTTGTTTATGTGCACTATGAATCATATGGTCCCAGGGGGTGGCCCATAGTACCCAACAGCACATGCTACTATAAAGTATATGTTTATACAGGTATGGGACCCGTTATCAGAACGTTGGGAACTTGGTTTTCCAGAAAAGGGATATTTCTGTGTTTTGGATCTCCATACCTAAAAAAGTCTACTAAAAAATCATTTAACCATTTAACTCAACAGGATTGTTTTGCCTCCAATAAGGATTAATTATATCTTGGTTGGGATCAAGTACAAGGTACTGTTTTATCATTAAAATTAGAATGATTTGCTTAAACTGGAGTCTATGGGGGATGGCCTTCTCCTAATTCAGAACTTTCTGGATAACTGATCCCATACATATATTGTCTAGGGATATAGTTTTCTTTTAATACGCCTTTTAGTGGAATATTAAGTTAAACAAACAAATATAACAATGGGGGACAAGAAATTAAAGATGTTGCAGGTATGCAGTTTTTTTTTTATGTGGTGGCCTATTAATTAAAATGTGCCTAACATTACGGTGAGACTAGTTTTTTCCCCAAAATGAAAGAAATTCTCAGTGAGTACTATAACCTCTTTGAATCTTACACTGTTTCTTTAAACAAAAAAAAATGTTCAATACAATGTGGGTGAACCATATGTGGAAGATAGGAAATTTCCCATAAACTTCTCTGAACTGGTATCCTCTAGCTGCCAAATCGTTTTGCTTACATAGCTACAGTGGTGTGAAAAACAATTTGCCCCCTTTCTGATTTCTTATTCTTTTGCATGTTTGTCACACAAAATGTTTCTGATCATCAAACACATTTAACTATTAGTCAAAGATAACACAAGTAAACACAAAATGCAGTTTTTAAATGAGGGTTTTTATTATTTAGGGAGAACAAAAAATCCAAACCTACATGACCCTGTGTGAAAAAGTAATTGCCCCCTGAACCTAATAACTGGTTGGGCCACCCTTAGCAGCAATAACTGCAATCAAGCGTTTGCGATAACTTGCAATGAGTCTTTTACAGCGCTCTGGAGGAATTTTGGCCCACTCATCTTTGCAGAATTGTTGTAATTCAGCTTTATTTGAGGGTTTTCTAGCATGAACCGCCTTTTTAAGGTCATGCCACAACATCTCAATAGGACTCAGGTCAGGATTTTGACTAGGCCACTCCAAAGTCTTCATTTTGTTTTTCTTCAGCCATTCAGAGGTGGATTTGCTGGTGTGTTTTGGGTCATTGTCCTGCCGCAGCACCAAAGATCGCTTCAGCTTGAGTTGACAAACAGATGGCCGGACATTCTCCTTCAGGATTTTTTGGTAGACAGTAGAATTCATGGTTCCATCACAGCAAGCCTTCCAGGTCCTGAAGCAGCAAAACAACCCCAGACCATCACACTACCACCACCATATTTTACTGTTGGTATGATGTTCTTTTTCTGAAATGCTGTGTTACTTTTACGCCAGATGTAACGGGACATGCACCTTCAAAAAGTTCAACTTTTGTCTCGTCGGTCCACAAGGTATTTTCCCAAAAGTCTTGGCAATCATTGAGATGTTTTTTAGCAAAATTGAGACGAGCCTTAATGTTCTTTTTGCTTAAAAGTGGTTTGCGTCTTGGAAATCTGCCATGCAGGCCATTTTTGCCCAGTCTCTTTCTTATGGTGGAGTCGTGAACACTGACCTTAACTGAGGCAAGTGAGGCCTGCAGTTCTTTAGATGTTGTCCTGGGGTCTTTTGTGGCCTCTCGGATGAGTTGTCTCTGCGCTCTTGGGGTAATTTTGGTCAGCCGGCCACTCCTGGGAAGGTTCACCACTGTTCCATGTTTTTGCCATTTGTGGATAATGGCTCTCACTGTGGTTCGCTGGAGTCCCAAAGCTTTAGAAATGGCTTTATAACCTTTACCAGACTGATAGATCTCAATTACTTTTGTTCTCATTTGTTCCTGAATTTCTTTGGATCTTGGCATGATGTCTAGCTTTTGAGGTGCTTTTGGTCTACTTCTCTGTGTCAGGTAGCTCCTATTTAAGTGATTTCTTGATTGAAACAGGTGTGGCAGTAATCAGTGGGGGTGGGGGTGACTACAGAAATTGGGGGTGACTACAGAAATTGAACTCAGGTGTGATAAACCACAGTTAAGTTATTTTTTAACAAGGGGGGCAATCACTTTTTCACACAGGGCCATGTAGATTTGGAGTTTTTTTTCTCCCTTAATAACGTAAACCTTCATTTAAAAACTGCATTTTGTGTTCAATTATGTTATCTTTGACTAATAGTTAACGGTTTTTGATGAGCAGAAACATTTAAGTGTGACAAACATGCAAAAGAATAAGAAATCAGGAAGGGGGCAAATAGTTTTTCACACCACTGTATATTAATCAGTAAAGTTTGAACAATGAATCTCTCAAACATGGAGATACCACTGTTTTTCTCAACACTTCACAGAGGATGTTTAAAGGAACAGTAACACCAAAAAATGAAAGTGTTTAAAAGTAATTAAAATAAAATGTACAGTTGCCCTGCGCTGGTAAAACTGGTAAGTTTGCAACAGAAACGCAACTATAGTTTATATAAATGAGCTGCTATGTCAACACGGGGGCAGCCATTGAAGCTGAGAAAAAGGAGAAAAGGCACAGGCACATAGCAGATAACAGATATGCTTTGTAGAATATAATGGGGTTTTATCTGTTATCTGCTAAGTAACCTGGGCCTTTTCTCCTGTAAATGGCTGCCCCCGTGGCTACACAGAAGCTTTATTATATGAACTATAGTAGTCTTTCTAAGGAAAACACACCAGTTGTACCAGTGCAGGGCAGCATTACATTACATAGTAATTACTTTTATACACTTTCATTTTTGGTGCTACTGTCCCTTTAAAGGCTTGCCTCTGCTTTGTGGCTTCCTAGTATCAGGTCCTCTGGAGGGACATTGGTGCCCCAACGTAAACTGCAAAGCAATTTGGATGATCCTTTGTGCAGGAAATAGGCAAAACAATACAGCCTTAGGCCAATGCCCCATGGGGAGGATTCTCGGCCTGCAGAATCTTACTAATGTGGCTTCACCCAGAGCTACTACGTTGGCCTGTGTGTAGACACCCAAAGCGGAATTTAGCTTGATACTGTTTCCATATGCAGTTGCGCAAAGAGTTCGGCTCAGTGTGCCTTCACCAGGGCCAATGAAATGGCTCCAGGAGCAGGTACATCAAATCAGCTTTTCAAGTGCAGTGGTGGATTCTCAGCCTGTGTTTATTTGCAGGCCAAGAAACCCTTTCCTCTGGCATCAGCTCTAAGCTACTCCTCACTGACAAAAAGGTATTTGCGGGCCATGCAGTAGCTTCATTACTCCTGTCTGCCCTTTTAAGCTTAAAAAAATAACAAAAAACATTTTGTCATTAAAATAATAGGCAAAAAGTAGATACTTCTTGGGGTTTTCACGTTTTATAAAGTCTTCAAGCACTCAGATTACTAAACTGTCTATTGCTGTAGAGTACAAGTACACATCTCCAGGTTGCCATGCATTGATAAAACATTCATGCAAGTTAACACGTACTAGTTTTTTCAATGGCAGCATCCGGAATATGGGGTTCAGTTTTTGTAGATAGGCAACCAAAGTCATAGGGGCCAATTCATTAAAACACAAGTTCGAATGCCGAATGGGAAAAATTCGGATTGGATACGATAATTTCTAAAGATCGCAAATATCACGAAAATGCTTACGAAAAAATCGTATTAGTCACGATAATATCGTATTGGCGCTCCGAAAGTCACAAAATTTTCATACTGAACAATTTTAAATAGCGGCAGAACCTTTCCGAATTTTCTGCACAAGCATACAAAAAAGTTGCGCGGGCGTACGAAGAATTCACGCAAGCACGCAAAAAATCGGCGAATGAACGCTCCGAGCATTCGTGTCTTAATAAATCTCCCCCTAGAAGAAGTGGACCAAAAAAAAAAAATAGGCTTCTTATACGGGGGATATGATCAAATGTACATCTATACATAGACAATGTCAAAATAAAAATACATCTAATGCAGAAAAGGAGATATAACCAGCAGCACATGCAGTGCACCTTTATATTCAATAGCTATTGATCAATGGAGTAAAGCTGGCCATACATGGTAAGATTGTTTGCAAAGGTCACCAGTAAAAAGATCTTTACCAAATATACCCACCAACACAGTGCGCCAAATTAGGATGATCTGATCATTTGGATTATTTGATTGGATCATAATGGGGCCTACAGAGACGCCTTGGAAAAGGACCACATCAACACGCTATGTGGTACTCACCCAACTGGATTTTAAAACCTGTCTGAATATCTGCCCAATTTTTGCCCAGCTTTCAGTCAGGGAGGACCTCCCAATAAACTGTTGAATATGTCTGGAGGGCAGCTTAAGATAATATTTTAGGTTCATGAAGATATTCTGTCCATCCAGATGCACAGCGCAGGAGGATGAACTGCGACCAACCTGCTAGTGGTTTGATTGACTTCAATCGAATCAATTTGTACAGTGCTTTGGATGTGTATAGTGTAGTGGATATACGTAGTGGATATACAGTGGCTTGCAAAAGTATTCGGGCCCCCTTGAACTTTTCCATATTTTGTCACATTACAGCCACATACATGAATCAATTTTATTGGAATTCCACGTGAAAGACCAATACAAAGTGATGTACACGTGAGAAGTGGAACGAAAATCATACATGATGCCAAACATTTTTTACAAATAAATAACTGCAAAGTGGGGTGTGCATAATTATTCAGCCCCCTTTGGTCTGAGTGCAGTCAGTTGCCCATAGACATTGCCTGATGAGTGCTAATGACTAAACAGAGTGCACCTGTGTGTAATCTAATGTCAGTACAAATACAGCTGCACTGTGACGGCCTCAGAGGTTGTCTATGAGAATATTGGGAGCAACAACACCATGAAGTCCAAAGAACACACCAGACAGGTCAGGGATAAAGTTATTGAGAAATTTAAAGCAGGCTTAGGCTACAAAAAGATTTCCAAAGCCTTGAACATCCCACGGAGCACTGTTCAAGCGATCATTCAGAAATGGAAGGAGTATGGCACAACTGTAAACCTACCAAGACAAGGCCGTCCCCCTAAACATTGGCCAAAATGCAATGTGTGGCAGAAAACTAACCCTGCACATCACTCTGAACACACCATTCCCACTGTCAAATATGGTGGTGGCAGCATCATGCTCTGGGGGTGCTTCTCTTCAGCAGGGACAGGGAAGCTGGTCAGAGTTGATGGGAAGATGGATGGAACCAATACAGGGCAATCTTGGAAGAAAACCTCTTGGAGTCTGCAAAAGACTTGAGACTGGGGCGGAGGTTCACCTTCCAGCAGGACAACAACCCTAAACATAAAGCCAGGGCAACAATGGAATGGTTTAAAACAAAACATATCCATGTGTTAGAATGGCCCAGTCAAAGTCCAGATCTAAATCCAATCGAGAATCTGTGGCAAGATCTGAAAACTGCTGTTCACAAACGCTGTCCATCTAATCTGACTGAGCTGGAGCTGTTTTGCAAAGAAGAATGGCAGCTGTAATTGCAGCATAAGGTGGTTCTACAAAGTATTGACTCAGGGGGCTGAATAATTACGCACACCCCACTTTGCAGTTATTTATTTGTAAAAAATGTTTGGAATCATGTATGATTTTCGTACCACTTCTCACGTGTACACCACTTTGTATTGGTCTTTCACGTGGAATTCCAATAAAACTGATTCATGTTTGTGGCTGTAATGTGACAAAATGTGGAAAAGTTCAAGGGGGCCGAATACTTTTGCACGCCACTGTATGTATAGTCGATATATTTATATACAACCCGGATTCCAAAAAAGTTGGGACACTAAACAAATTGTGAATAAAAACTGAATGCAATGATGTGGAGGTGCCAACTAAATATTTTATTCAGAATAGAACATAAATCACGGAACAAAAGTTTAAACTGAGAAAATGTACCATTTTAAAGGTAAAAATATGTTGATTCAGAATTTCATGGTGTCAACAAATCCCAAAAAAGTTGGGACAAGGCCATTTTCACCACTGTGTGGCATCTCCCCTTCTTCTTACAACACTCAACAGACATCTGGGGACCGAGGAGACCAGTTTCTCAAGTTTAGGAATAGGAATGCTCTCCCATTCTTGTCTAATACAGACCTCTAACTGTTCAATCGTCTTGGGCCTTCTTTGTCGCACCTTCCTCTTTATGATGCGCCAAATGTTCTCTATAGGTGAAAGATCTGGACTGCAGACTGGCCATTTCAGTACCCGGATCCTTCTCCTATGCAGCCATGATGTTGTGATTGATGCAGAATGTGGTCTGGCATTATCTTGAAAAATGCAGGGTCTTCCCTGAAAGAGATGACGTCTGGATGGGAGCATATGTTGTTCTAGAACCTGAATATATTTTTCTGCATTGATGCTGCCTTTCCAGGCATGCAAGCTGCCCATGCCACATGCACTCATGCAACCCCATACCATTAGAGATGCAGGCTTCTGAACTGAGCGTTGATAACAACTTGGGTTGTCCTTGTCCTCTTTGGTCCGGATGACATGGCGTCCCAGATTTCCAAAAAGAACTTCGAATCCTGACCACAGAACAGTCTTTCATTTTGCCACACTCCATTTTAAATGATCCCTGGCCCAGTGAAAACGCCTGAGCTTGTGGAACTTGATTAGAAATGGCTTCTTCTTTGCACTGTAGAGTTTCAGCTGGCAACGGCGGATGGCACGGTGGATTGTGTTCACTGACAATGGTTTCTGGAAGTATTCCTGAGCCCATTCTGTGATTTCCTTTACAGTAGCATTCCTGTTTGTGGTGCAGTGTCGTTTAAGGGCCCGGAGATCACGGGCATCCAGTATGGTTTTACGGCCTTGACCCTTACGCACAGAGATTGTTCCAGATTCTCTGAATCTTCGGATGATGTTATGCACAGTTGATGATGATAGATGCAAAATCTTTGCAATTTTTCGCTGGGTAACACCTTTCTGATATTGCTCCACTATCTTTCTGCGCAACATTGTGGGAATTGGTGATCCTCTACCCATCTTGGCTTCTGAGAGACACTGCCACTCTGAGAAGCTCTTTTTATACCCAATCATGTTGCCAATTGACCTAATTAGTGTTATTTGGTCTTCCAGCTCTTCGTTATGCTCAAATTTACTTTTTCCAGCCTCTTATTGCTACTTGTCCCAACTTTTTTGGGATTTGTTGACACCATGAAATTCTGAATCAACATATTTTTCCCTTAAAATGGTACATTTTCTCAGTTTAAACTTTTGTTCCGTGATTTATGTTCTATTCTGAATAAAATATTAGAAGTTGGCACCTCCACATCATTGTGTTCAGTTTTTATTCACAATTTGTTTAGTGTCCCAACTTTTTTGGAATCCGGTTTGTATATATATATATATATATATAGTGTTTTCTTTTACCTCTGCCTTTCCCAATGAGCGTCTTTTGCCACCTCCTACACTTATACACCAATGGCTACTTATACACTCTGATATGCACAAACAATTAAAAGGTTAATTAGGACCGAACATGTGCCGAGTCTTTCAATTTACATGGTCACACTCCTAATCAGTCTACAGAGGTTGGCATTTGTTGTGGAATTTAGGATTGATCTAATATTAGAGTTCTATTTGCAATCACCATGTAGAATCAGCAAGGAGTACATATGGGCCTTACTAGCCCTGCAAGAATGCCTCACAAGCGAGGCTCGCCTCAATAATTAACAATTACTGTATAAAGTAATGCTCACACAAACCACACTCCAGTCTTTTACTTTTGTCATTACTTTGTACCATCAGGGATGTTCCACAAATGTATTCATATTAATATGAACCTTAGTTCAGGTGATTCCTGTGGTGTCCATTAAAAAAGATAAACTTGTTGGCCTGTGTCCAATGTCTGGTCAAATATCAGGGAAATATCTATCAGTAGGTTTGAAAACCTTGTTGCACAGGGTTACACTAGCGTGTTAAAATCAGTCCTTGGGCAACAGGTCTCCATAAGCCTGCTATAAGGCCAACAATCAGTTCAACAGGATTTGGCCAAGTCAAGGGTGGCAGAGGAAAAAAGTATCACACCATGTGAGCCCAGCTTTGTGAGGCTTCAAATGGCCAGACCAGGGATGTCTTATGGACTACAAATGCCTCTTTTGGTTAAACGGTAGGCATTTTCTTAATGGCTTTTATGCAAAATGTGTTAATGTCCCTATCTAATATACTGCAGATAAGTGCAGAGGATCTGTTATACTGTCTGCCACTATTTTTAAATCTAAGAATGCCCTAAGGAGATTTTTAGTAATTCCAAGCATATAACACCGAGAACAATTCTGCTGTAAATGTAATTATAAACTATGGCAGTGCTCTATTCAGCTTGCAGCCCTTATAAGGTGTGACACAGAACAAGTCACATAGTAAAACCATATTCATGCAGACTTTACCACACGTGAGCCAGATGAGAGTCAAATCTGCATAGCTAATCACGTGCCACTCACACTAATCAGAACACAGTATTGTATCAATAGGAACTGTATTACTAAATGTACACTACATGATCACATTAAGGGCTAAACTACAAAGGCCATTTTGTACAATGATGTTGGATCAAAAGAACGCACCCTACAAGTAGGATATAGTTAAAAAAAATATAGAATTGATAGATTTGCAATCCGACACACCTGACAGGAGGGAATGCTGCATCTGCATCCTACAAGACAAAAATTGATGGTGCCCAACAGACATTTTTCTATCATTGAAACACACTGACTGTTGGATGTAGACGCATAAACAAAAGACACCATCCAACTTTATCTATAGCAACTTGCATTACAGCTGCGGGGATCAGATTTTGTAGGATCTTATGAAACTTTGTGTTGTTGCGTACTGTTGAATGACAAGATTTTGTGCGTCAGATAAAATCTTCAGTGTACTTTAGCCCTTAAGCACTAACACAGAGCCAAAACTAATTGCAGCATATGCAACTTTCATCCAGTAATTAAAATTCCAAAAGGAAGCTATGAATGCGATACAAGCAAATCAGACCCCTGGAAAAAATTAGATAGCAATGGCAGAAAATGTTAGTGTACAAAAAGTTAACTTAACTGTAAAAAGAAAAAGAGTGCACCTCATAGTGTTGTCAGTAGTTTTGCATGAATTTATATAAATCAAATTGTTTTTAAACCACTGAAAAACAAGGAGATTCATGTTATATATATTTACAAAAAAAAAACCAAAACAATAAAGGTAAACATGGAAAATAATGCAGGAATCCCCAACATTTTTTACCTGTGAGCCACACTCAAATGACAAAAAGAGTTGGGGAGCAACACAAGCATGAAAAATGTTCATGAGTATGCCAAATAAGGGCCTGCTTTGAGGCCACTGGGAGCAATCTTTTGCTCATGAGCCACTGGTTGGGGATCCCTGATGCACAGCATGGGAACTTATGTACAGCTCCACACTGATGTAAGGGAATGTGATTAACTGGCCTGACTAATGGTGGCCAATTCTAGCTCCCGATAACGGTCCCTTAGACCGATTCGGCAGCTGGCCGACCAACATCTGGCCTGGAATCGGGCAGATATCGATCGGACAGGTTAAATAATTAAGTCGGATCGGGGATGCGGTCCCCGAAATGACTGTGCCTATTACCGTCATTCGAATTAGCCTAAATTTGCCCGCCCATAGGTGGGTATATGGGGAGAAGATCTGCTCACTTGGTGACCCCGCAAAGCGAGCGGATCTTAACGTGTATGGCCCACTTTACACAACTAAACCTGCAGCATGCAAGATGCAAAAACAGACTTGGATTTCATAGTGTAAGCACATCCAGCCAATTGAAATTGACATATATGATGATAGGTCGATCAAGTCGATCAAGTTCAACCACTACAATCAAACCCCAGTGCACATCTATACACTCATGTATATAAAACTAAATATACCAATATCTATACTAAACTAACTGAAGATGTTGAGATAACTATAGTATTGGATATTATGCTTGTTCATCAAAGACACTCTCAAAAGTGTTAACAGAATCTATCACAACGTCACTAGGAAGGGCATTCCCCAACCTCACTGCCCTCACCGTGAAAAAACACGCTGCTTCAAATGTAAGTTCCATTCCAGTAATCTAAAGGGGTGGCCTCTGGTTCATTTATCTTTTCTATGGGAAAATGATCCCCCAATGAGATCTGGGTTGCCCAAACCATTGCTGGCAACGTCAGTGGTGACAAAGCGGCTAATACAGACAAGCCTGTAACAGGCCACAGCAAAGAGCAACATTTTATATGACAGCGCTGTAATTCCCTGTTGTTCAATTTTCAGCATTTCAATTGTTGTTGCACTATAATTTTCAGGACCCATGCCCCTGACAATCTTCTGTTACTGGTGGGAAACTCAATAAAGGAGTTTGACATCATCTGGAGGAAGGCTATTTGCCCATGCTTGATGAGAGCGATAAACACTTAACCCATATATAATAGTGACCAAGCCTATATTTGTGTGGGCCTTCCATCAGGTGCTTTGGTTTCTCATACACACAAGTAGGTTATTATTTTTGATGCAGCTGATGCTAGTGTGTAGTAGGATAAATTAGATTGTAATTTCCATTTGAGAAAGTCGTGTGGCTAATAAACATTCTCACCAGTGCCTAAATGACTTGCTGTCCCTATACAAATACAGGCTAACAATAACTGGTGATTACCCCTGCATATTTGTCAAGCACTAAAAGGTTCAGAGGGCAACCCTGCAGCTGTAAACCCAGCGTCCACATGTCATGCACAATAACTGCCAGCTGCACAATCTACGCTGCCTCACACACGAAGTATCACAACAGTGTAACACAAGGATCAGTGTCGCAGCACAGCTGGTGACAGTTCTCCAGCGTTGTTTTTCTTCCCCTTTACAAGACACGTCCGTGTCACAGACGAAGCAGGGACAGATAGCAATACATGGAAATGCACCGTGTGGTACCTGAGGCGCTGGCTCCTTCCCGCTGGGACCGCTACCGGGCTGGAAGCAGCAATGTCAGGCCTGCCAGTGAGAGCCAATCGGTGGGCGTGGCTGTCTGGGACGCGTTACCTTGTTTGTGTAGCACTGAACCCCGCACTGTACATCTTAATAACACACAGTGACGGTGCAGGTAAAGCACTAATATGTCGCTCTACATACGAGCTGCGTCAGGCCTCCGACAGTCTGAGCCACAAACGACTTCAGTTGTCAGAAGAAAGGAAAGGGAGGGAACAGAAGGCCGCACCCAGGAAGGGGAGGTGCGTTCTATAACAACAAACCCGCAGAAGCGCTCTCTGCTGTAACTAGCGGTAATAGGGAGTGGGGAATGAGACGCTCTCAGATGGATGGACGCCTTTGGGGGCCGCGAACTGGCCAGGCTGCTACTACAACTCATACCGAGGTTACATGGATGTAAATCGTTCTGCCAGTAATCCGTCTGGATAGTGTTAGTAATGTCTCAGGTTGCGCATTTGCTCTTGTCTCAAATTTCGCCCCCAGTTGGCGTCCGTATTGGGTCCATAATGCACTGACGTGGGCCTCTAGAGATCAGCCCATTAGTTTGGAACCTCTATCAGAGTTACTTGGCTAGGTAACCAGAAGTATTTGGATTTGGTACCTGGCTGTTCCGGTTACAGGTTTAGGATCTGTGATCTGAAAGCTCTAAATTACAACATTGCTTGGGAAAGTCCAGTACAGTCCTATTTAACCGATCAATTCCTCAATTATTTTTAGACTTTCATTTTCCCTGTTATGATGGGATGCTTCTCTTGCTTTATGCTACTTAAAATGGTATTTCAATACATTTAGTAGTGTTAACACCCCAGGCCATAAGCGTTACAGATAAGATATTCGATACCTGTATTTAGAGACTCACCTGTGTCATATAAACCATTGCCTGGCTATGTTATTTGTATCCTAACACATTACGGATCCACTTGTTTGGTGAGGTCTCCAAATGAGTGTACATTCTTAAGGTGGCCATACACGCACCGATAATATCGTACGATATTCGGTGCGTGTATGGTATGTCGGCGAGTCGACCGATATCGCAGGAAGCTGCTGATATCGGCCGACTCGCCGATCGGACCAGTTTGAAAATTTTGATCGGGCACCATAGAAGGCGCCTGACCAAAATCTCCCTTCAGCGCTGAATCGGCAGAAGGAGGTAGAAATCCTATTGTTTCTACCTCCTTACCTGCCGATTCAGCCCTGAATGGTGTGTGGCGGATCTGACGATGTTTCGTGCGACCGATGGTCGCACGAAACATCGTCAGATCGCCACGTGTATGGCCAGCTTTAGGTGGGCAATATCAGGCTGATTAGATAGTTTGGCCCTAGGGGGGCAAACAATCGAATTACAACAATGGGTATAGGAGCTGTTGGACCAAGGACCACATCAATGAACCAATGACATCCCCAATCCAATGGGAAAACCTGCCCGATCAACACCTGGCCAATTTTCAGGCAGATATCGTCCGAGTAGGCCCATCGGGGGTCCCCATACATAGGCAGATAAGCTGCCAAATCAGTCTAAAGAACTTGAATTGACAGCTTAAACCTGCCTATGTATGGAAATTTATCCCTGAAGTGACTGTACTAGCAGATTTATTTTATACTTGTACAGTGATGAGAGGCTATTTTAGCAGAAGGTAGCCAGGTTTGTGGAGAGATATTTTGGTACTAATGAAAAGGGACAGTTTTTTTTAACATATGTTTGCAAAAGCTGGAGCATTATTGGATCCCAGATAACAAGAGAGTTTAGATTTGAAGTAGTTCAAGGTTAGATATAATTTCTAAAGTTCAAGAAGAACTAAAGTGTCAGACCTTGTATAGTAAGGATAAAGTGGTGTGTGGTTAGTTGGAATAACTGTATAAAGTGGGGTTACATCTATTGGGGCCAGTAGTGTTTTTGGAGGTAAAGGGAAGCTTTTTTCTCTTATAATTATTCTCTTAGCTTAATTAGAAAGTGTCCTCTATCTTTGATAAATGTCTCTGTATTCTGGACTATTGGCCGTCACATATATTGGCACTGGTTGTAGAATTTGAGCCCTGGGCCCTCAAAATTGGCCAGCCAGGGGGTGACATCAAACTTTTTTTAAAAGTAAGACTTTACCTGGCAAAGGTTACACCTTTCTCACCAAACTCTACTGTTTTGTAACAATGTCTGTAAGTAAGCTGTCAAGACAAAACATTTTCGTAATAGATATATTAAGAAAGGGAAGGTCTATAGGGGCAGCAGACACTACAGGCACAAGGGGGCCTGGTAGAAAACCGTGACACCCTCACCCAGTGCACAGCCTGTGACCCCTCATTCCTGACCCCCATGGCTGGGGTTTGTGTTGACCCCTTACAGGTGTGGGTTGTAAGGTGGTTAATCACTGATCAGTCACAAAGTCTATAGTGATTTAGACCAGGGATTTCATTAGAGTGCTGTGCTACATTTTTTTCAATAGTTAACCTAAAAATAACAGTTTTTTTCAATTGCCTTTTTATTTTGGACTGCTTTTCTAATAGTGAAGCTTCAAGTTTCCTTTTCACTTTCTCTCACTTCGCCCTGAAGTAGCTCTCTGTTGGTAGATTAGTTAATACAGTATATTTCTTATGTTTGGGCCTGCTGAGCAGAATCCCTGGGTTTCATTAAAGGCAGCTGCTATATGCGATACATTTCTTAGCAGTGAAATATTAGCAACTATTGTATCAACTGATTTAGCAGATTGTAACTGTTAAGAGTCTGCATCGAGATTACTGAGCTGCCAGACTTAAACAGAGAGAAAGAGTAAAATTAAAGTTAAAAAAAAAAATAGAAAGCAATTGACAAGGAACTATTAAATCCAGATACAGGGCAATAAGATTTTACTTCTATAAAAACAATTTAGACAGCAGGGGCAGCACCCATAGTGTAATTTGCTTTTGTTGCCAATAAAATTATAAAAAAAGTATTGCACTTACATACACAGATGTCTCAATGCTTCTACCGACACAGTTTAATGTGTGGTGCAGTGGAATGTTCCCTGTGCTCACAATCAGATGTGTCCCGACTGGTCACGAGCAGGTGGAAGACAAGGTTGAACACAGCAGAGAAGGAAACCCCAGCCAACGCCATTACTTTCCTCTGCACTACTCATTTAACCACGTCACTAGAAGTAACTTTTAAAAGTGCTCTGACATCTGTGTATGTAAGTGCAGTGCTTTTTATAATTGTATTGGTTATAAAAGCAAATTACACTAAGGCCACTGCCCCGCTGTTAAATTTGTTTTTACAGAAGAAGAATCTTATTGCCTTCTTTGTGACTGTATGCTGGTTTTATTGGGAACACCATAGGTCTCTGGATATCTTTAACCAGTTTCTCATTTCTTAAAATATTCAAATCTATTGAACTAGGAATTTTTCCCAGAAAGCAGTGAATGCGTAAAAGAAAGACATTTCTGTAGACATAATTTCAGTTTTCCCAGTTAGAGTATCAAATATTCTATTTAAATGTGCTTTTTATTTAATATTATCAAAAGCAGTATCAGGGCATTTAAGCTGCTGCTGACCACTGGGGACAAAATGCTGTCTCACAGCCCTAGTGAAAACTGCCTAACACTGCTAATTATTCAGATTGGTGGTTATTCAGATATTCTAATGCATGTTTTAAAGGAGAGCCAGTGATCCTCTTCCTTCATCTTCCTACAACCACTGTGAGGTGCCTAACATTTGGCACCCCCCAGTGATTTTTACCTTTCCTTCTCCTTTAAGGACAACATCTGTTTGTACTTGCTGTGACAGGAGGTTTTACTTTATATCAATAAGTGAGTCCGGACTAAGCTGGTAGCTTATTGGTCTATGTATAGGGCCTGCCGTCTGACCTGTTCGACGCATATCTGTCAACAATCAGCCTGATATCAATTGGCCAAGTTAGAAAATTACATCAGTTAAGTACCTTGTTGGGTTGATGCAGTACTCATCCAGTGGGTCTTAATCGGCCCTGCTGTATGATGAGATCCTTGGCCTCTGGTATAAGCTCAATTTGACCTAGCATGTAAATCAGCAACTTGGGCCAACATCTGCTTGGTTTGGGAAGCTGACTGTATATGTCCAATGTTACATTGTCTCAGAGAAGATCAGCAACTAACTGCCAGGAGCGTAAGGTCCCTCCCCCATATATTAGTTGTTGACCCATCACATGCCAATTCACAATATACCCACCATTCCAGGTATGTTGTGGGTCACCCAGAAACCCCCTCTCGCCCTATAATCCCCCAGGCCACACCCAAAGTCTAAAGACTTTATATTTAAGTCCCTAGCACCTGTTAAAAGGCAGTTAAAAGAGCTTACAAGTTCAGAGCAAAGATCCTGAATATGCAGTAACTCAACACAGTTCAAATAGTTTATCAAAGACTTTGTTTAGTTTTTAGAATTTATATGATATAGGCTATCCTGAATGGGTCAGAAGCAGAACACTAGGACCAACATCAAATTATATCTACAGTCCAGTGGATATTCTCATAATATTTGGACACTAGAATATTCTGAATATTAAAATTTCTTCTAATCATAATAGAGGACCTTGTATGTATGTATATCTTTATTTACAAAGATAAAATGCTACTTATATACGCAGTGCTGTACAGTAGAACAATAAATGAATACAACAAACAGGGTTATTAAAACAATAGAAATACAAAGCATGATAATAAATACAAGGTATGGTGCAATAAGTTGAGAATCAGATTCAAGAGGATAGAGGCCCCTGCCCCATACAGCTTACAATCTAAATGGGAGGGTAAATTACAGACACAAATGGATAATAGTACTGCAGGTTACATTAGGTGACACTACGATGTAAGTGCCAGTTCCCAGATCAGGTGTGGTGTGAGTGCTCCAAGAGGTAGTCTTTGAGTTTAGTTTTAAAGAGACTGAGGGAGGATTCTCTCCAAAGGAATTCAGGGAGGGCATTTAGCTATTTGTAAGTGCAATATTTTTAATTTTCTTATTAAAAAATGATTCTACACTATTGTAGATTGTATAGCATACTGTTCCTGCTCCAGTTTAGATTCTACATGCAAGGCTGACACTCTGTATTGAGACTACTGGTTGATTGATATGTGTTGCATTGTATGCAAGCATTGTATGTAAGTGTTTGTGAGTACCCAGTCACACTAATTTTGGTGGATCTTATAGAGGAATCATTTTAGGGCTGCCCTGCACACTTCTTTGCTGTGAATTTAACCTTTTTGGAGTTATTAAAGTGGTTGTTCGCCTTTGTAAAACTGTGGAGATATGTAACAGGTCATAAAAAAACTTCTTTTTCATATAAATGGTTAACAGAAGATATACAGTTTATGTGATATTCACCTCAGATTGGATCCCTTTGCTGAACCTTCCCTTCATCATGGTGGGGGGGATGCAGACCCCCAAGAACCCTATAGTCACCACTCTACTTCCTTGTATGATGTCACACACAGTGTTGGCAGAAATGGCTTTAAGATCATGTGCACATGTGCAGTTATTTCCATAGTTTACATTGTAGATTGTAAGCTCTTTTGGGCAGGGCTCTCTTCACCTCTTGTATCGGTTATTGATTGCTTTATATGTTACTCTGTAGGTCCACTGTATGAAACCCACTTCTTGTACAGCGCTGCGGAATATGTTAAAACGCTTCATAAATAAATGTTAATAATAATAATCTCCTGTCATCTGCCTCTGATCCATCATCTGCTTCAGTGTGTTCTGTGAGGTGGTTAATTTTCATACTCTTTCAGCTTTCAGGAGGGGGTATATGGGCCAGCATGTGAGGAGAGAAAGATCTGTCGCATTTCGGGACCCGGTGTGCCAGTATGCTTTAAAGAAGTCTGTTATCTGTAAAGGTTTATGTGACTTGGAGGTGGAAAGAAAAGTTTATTACTTTTTTGTGTGTGTGTTGCTGTGTATATGGGATGGTTTATGAAGAGAGAGCACTGCTGTGTATATGGGATGGTTTATGAAGAGAGAGCACCCTGTCATTTTCACGTGGGCAAGGGTGTGGGTGGAGGGGCTTGTGCCCAGCGCCGGATTTCAAACCCGGGCGCCCCTAGGCCGCCCCCCCCATTCGTGCCCCGCCGCATGCGCAAACAAACCCACCTCCCCCTGTGCCGCGCCGACGCAATTGCGCATGCGCTGGCATTTAAACTCCCATACGGAGCAGTGGGGAGAAGTCCCCTTTGCTCCGTATGGGAGCAAAATGTCACAATTTTATTGTGGCAGGGCGGCATGCGGAGTGCCTGTATGTGAGGAGGATGAGGTTAGAGCTGAGTTGAAGGAGGTCTGTTATTTGTGGGGAGAAGTCTATCTTTTGTCTGGGAGGATGGCTGTGTAATGGGGGGTTTGTGAGAAGAGAACTGTAATTATTTGGCATGTGGGGTGAAGGTATATGGTGTTATTCAGAAGGAAAAGCCAGTCACTATTGGGCAGGGTGTGAGGGGGGTGGGGGTTCCTGGCTTGTCATGGGGTCATGTATGCATAAAGAGCTGCATGTTTGTATACATAAAGAAAGTTTCAAAAGGAAAGGCAAAGTAAAAAGATAGGTAAATAGATTTAGAATATCACAAATCTATGTGTTAAACAGTAATGCACACAAGACAGCATTTAACATTAACATTTATTTATAAAGCGCCAACATATTCCGCAGCGCTGTACAATAAGTGGGTTACATACATTGGACATACAGAGTAACATATAAAGCAATCAATAACCGATACAAGAGGTGAAGAGGGCCCTGCCCAAAAGAGCTTACAATCTACAAGGAGAAAGGGTTGAGACACAAGGTGTGGGAATGGGCATGACCAGAGTTGTGAGAGGTGGGGCACAGGGTATTGCTAAACTAGATTAGGGTAAGCCTCTCTAAATAAGTGTGTTTTTAGAGATTTCTTGAAGGCAGAGAGATTGGGAGAAAGTCTGACAGTTTGTGGGAGCGAATTCCAGAGAAGGGGGGCAGCCCTTGCAAAGTCTTGAATGCGAGCGTGTGAGGAGGGAATGAGAGAGGAGTTGAGGAGCAGGTCAGTAGAGGAGCGTAACAAGTGGGTTGGATGGTACCTAGAGATGAGTTCAGAGATGTAGGGTGGGGCAGAGTTATCGACTGCTTTAAATGTGAGGGTCAATAGCTTGAATTTTATCCTGGATGGTAGGGGAAGCCAGTGCAGGGATTGGCAGAGCGGCATGGCAGAGGAGGAGCGGTTGGAGAGTTGTATGAGCCTGGCAGCAGTATTCATTATGGACTGGAGAGGGGACAGTCTTTGGAGGGGAAGGCCAATTAATAGGGAGTTACAGTAGTCCAGGCGAGATATTATAAGAGAGTGAATAAGAATTTTGGCAGCATCTTGGGTGATAAATGATCGGATTTTGGAGATATTTCTTAGGTGAAAGTGACATGATTTGATAAGTGATTGGATATGAGGGGTGAAGGACAGGGCAGAATCAAGGATAACCCCAAGGCACCGGGCAGTGTCACAAAGGCCAAGAGAGCGGAGAGTCTGGAGGAGAAGAGGGTGATCCACAGTGTCAAAAGCAGCAGAGAGATCGAGAAGTATTAGTAGCGAGTAGTGTTTTTTGGCTTTAGCCGAAAGGAGGTCATTTGTTAGTCGGGTTAGAGCAGTTTCGGTGGAATATTGTTGTCTAAAACCAGATTGTAGGGGATCCAGGAGGTTATTGTCAGAGAGGAATAGCGCCAGTCGGTTGTATACTAGGCGCTCAACCAGTTTGGAAATAAATGGGAGCAGAGAGATAGGTCGGAGGTTAGTAGGATTGGAAGGATCTAGGGAGGGTTTTTTCAGAATAGGGGTTACCAGTGCATGTTTCAGTTGGGAGGGAAAGATTCCAGTATAGAGCGAGAGATTGAATAGATGAGTTAAGGCTTTGATAAGACAGGGGTTGGCATTACGTAGAAGTTTGGTAGGAATGGGATCAAGCGGGCAGGTAGTAAGGTGGGAGGAAGACAGCAGTTTTGAGACTTCCTCTTCAGTCACAGGGGAGAAGGAGCCAAGAAGAGACTGGGGAGCATGTAGGGAGGGAGGGGAATGGTTATGGGGATTTAGTTGTGCAATGTCACTTCGGATGGTGTCAATTTTATTTTTAAAGTGCTCAGCAATAGCTTGAGCAGTGACTGAAGCACACGGAGGGGGCGGAGGAGGGGACAGCAGAGAGTTAAAGGTAGAGAAGAGTTGTGCAGGTTTTTTAGAGAGGGAGTTAATAAGTGCAGTGAAGTAGGTTTGTTTAGCTAGGCAGAGGGTGGTGTTGTAGGAGAGCAGAGCAGATTTGTAGCTGCAGAAATCTGACCTTGATTTGCGCCAGCGGCGCTCAAGTGTACGTGATGTTTTTGGAGGGATTTGGTATGAGCAGTGTGCCAGGGTTGGAGCGGTTTGGGCCTCATGCGTTTAGTCTTGGCAGGAGCAAGCACATTGAGGGCAGTGGTGAGTGTGCTATAGTAGACAGAGGTAGCCTGATTAGGACCAGAGACCATTTGGATGTTAGAATGAAGAGAGTCAAAGGTAGAAGAGAGATGTGACGTGTTTAGGGATTGCAGGTCTCGGTATGTGTATGTTTGGGGGGCAGCAGAGGGTGTAGAGGGAGTTAGCGAGAGGTGAAATGTGAGCAGATTGTGATCAGAGAGGGGGAAAGGGGAGTTAGTGAAGTTGGAGGTAGAACAACATTTTGTAAATATAAGATCCAGGGAGTTTCCATTAGAGTGAGCGGGGGAGTCAGAACACAGAGATAACCCAAAGGAGGATGTTAGTGAAAGGAGTTTAGAGGTAGCAGGGTCATTAGGATTGTTAACAGGTATGTTAAAGTCACCTAGTACAATGAATGGGGAGTCAGAGGAAAGGAAGTAAGGAAGCCAGGCAGAAAAGTTGTCAAAGAATTGTGAGGTCGGTCCAGGAGGTCGGTATATGACCGCAATGCGAAGCGAAACAGGGGCGAAGAGCTTAATAGAGTGAACCTCAAATGAGGAAAATGTTTCCAGGCCTGGGAGTGTGAATAAGGTGTAGCCCCCCCAAAGGACAGAGCAGCAGGTGAGGCAGTGTCAGTAGGGGAAAGCCAGGTCTCAGTTATTGCAAACAAGTTAAGCGATTTAGCGATGAAAAGGTCATGGATGGAGGTGAGTTTGTTGCAGACAGAGCGGGAATTCCAGAGGGCACAGGAAATTTTAATAGAGGCTTTGGGTATAGGGGTAATGGTCCTGTACTTCAGAGGGGTACAGGGTGGGTTTGGGGAACGTGTCCCTAACAGAACAGGGATGGGGTAAGGGCCAGGGTTGGGGGAAATGTCACCGGCAGCGAGTAACAGGAAGGAGAGGAATGCCAGGTGAGAGCGGGATTTGTACATTTTTGTTTTATATGAGGAGAAAGAGTTAACTGGGGTTACGGAGCAGAGCAATTTAAAAACTTCATGTGCTGAGAGGGAAGGAGAGGAGAGAGGCAGTGATTGCTATACCTTTCTGACTGGATGGAGGGTGTGGCTGGAGATGTTTTAGGACAGCGTTTTTCAACCACTGTAGTGTGCCGCGAGATGCTGACTGGTGTGCCGTAGGCAGGGCCGCAATTTTTACTTTCAAAGGGGGCCCGGCGATGCTACAGTTTTTCTTAGTAGCTCGGGCCCCCTTTAATAAAATCCGGGCCCTGTCATTGGTTGCGCCCCGTGTGTACGGGTGACGTCAGTACGCACGGGGCGCAACGTTATAAAAGGGCCTGTGTGCGGTCGCGTGTAGGCAGAAGTGAAGAGGCGGCGCGCCTGAGGGATACGAAGATGCTGCTGAAGCCACCGGAGAAGCCGCCGAAGAGCAGAAGTAAAATGCTGCTGGGCACCAATGTATTAGGGGGGGCCACGGGGCACACTGACTTATGGGGGCACTGCTGCTGGGCACCAATGTACTAGGGGGGCTGGCTCTTGGCACCAATGTACTGGGGGGCACTGCTGCTGGGCACCAATGTACTAGGGGGGCACTGCTCTTGGCACCAATGTACTAGGGGGGCACTGCTGCTGGGCACCAATGTACTAGGGGGGCACTGCTCTTGGCACCAATGTACTAGGGGGGCACTGCTGCTGGGCACCAATGTACTAGGGGGGCACTGCTGCTGGGCACAGAGTTTTTTAACTCTGTTAAAATTTTTTAACATTTTCTAATGGTGGTGTGCCTCGTGATTTTTTTCATGAAACAAGTGTGCCTTGGCCCAAAAAAGGTTGAAAAACACTGTTTTAGGAAACATGAAAGTGCAAAGAGGAGGAGGGCAGGATAAAACATTTTGGGATAGGAAATAACAAACTACCATGAATAAGCAAAGTTGTTTTCTTGCGATTCCACGTTGTTCAGTATTGATAGGAGATAGTTTGTAGCCTTGTCAATGCCTTGTTTAACTGCCATTCCCTTCTTCCTAGCACTTGTGAAATGTTGGCACTTAGGAAATGGTAGCACCAGTGCCTGCCCCTGACACTAGTGCCATCCCCAAGGCTGCATCTGAATTTATATGCAGCTGATTGGGGAAGGCCAAAAACTAATTGACTAATTAATCAGTTAAGCAATCAGGGATCAAAGTAAGCAGGCTGTGAGACTTTTACAAGCACCAGAACCAAGTTTTGGGGCTGTAAAAATATCTCTTGCTCACTGAGGAGTGGACACAGCATCCAATGAAAGGTAGAAATCAAGCAATGACCATTGAATTTATGCAGTTTAAGTGCACAAGCAGCCAATGGATTACCAAGGTAGGAATGTATCAATGTCCAATAGGAAACAAGTAAGGGCAAAACCTGGATGTGATGATGTAAGCATATAGGAAGTTCTCGGTGTGTCAGATTAAAAATAGGCCACTCCCATCCTTTCAGAAAGCTGATCAGAGACAGGTGAAGAATTGACTTATAAGGTATAAAACTCTTTACAATGCACCTTTTGCTTTTTGTAAAGAAAAACAGGTTTTCTAACACATACAGAGCAGTGTTATGGTTTTATAGGATTTGCATGTTGAAAGTGACCAATCACAAGTTCTCCTCTCCTGTGAATGCACTTTTCACTTTGGATGGTATAATTTTACCTAATACACTAATACTATACTTTATATTATATACTTTTGTTTGTTTTTGGTGTGTTCAAGTCCTTAGCTTCAGCGTTATAGAATCAAATTTTGTTTGCCTACATTAATGAGAGAACTATGACAGTACCCATTCATTGTGTTGTGGCAAAATGCAGTTGAATACAGGTAAAAATTGAGTTTTATTTGTTTAAAAATTAAATCATTAGTCTAAATAAAATTAAATTTAAATCTTTTACTTAGTAGCTGTTTTAATGATGCATTCCAGAAATAACAAAAAAGTAACAGAAGGGGGCGCTTCCAGTACATGAATACATTGCTACATAGAGCAAACTGTAATGTGCCAGAGGGACCAAATTTCCCTCACAATTCTTTCTTACGCCTTAATTATAGATAAAAAGTAAGAGGGCAATAACACTATACTTTACTCTAAAATGAAGAAATCTGACCAATAAACAGGGTTTTGTACTGGAAATGTCCTTATTGTTTCAGTTTAAAATTAAACTTCCTATTTGTTATATTTTATAGTGCACCCGACACAGTGTGCAAAGTGCAATTTCCTATAATTTCATCATCTTTGCCTTGAACTCCAGTGTTCCTGGAGTCACACACTGCACATGATTCATATGGATAGATAGACTGCAGAGGTGGCCATTGCCTCCACAATGTGCAAGCGCAAGGAGGGGCTTTGGACCAGTACCTTTTAATAAATATCATCAGTTGACTGTGACAATATTAGCACAACTGTAGTTGTGGGTCGTGAATGAGCCCTGTAAACACTAATTTACACTAACTGCCCACCTTTGGACTCTGTAGAACTAAATGAACTCTGGGAAAAGAGAAGGATAATTGTCTATATATGACAAAACATCCTTATTTATTTACTCTGGGAACATAGGCGGCACAGTGTCAGGGAGCAGTCAATAAATTAATTAAACAAAACTCATTATTGTGCTTGGCTTTGGAATAATAATTTGAGCTCCTCTCACAATGACTCTATAAAGTCTAGCTGGAAAGTAGAAGTGTAAATGAAAAAGATTCTCTGGATCAGCAATAACTTCACTCTATCTGCTGGTGTCCACTTATTTGCCTTCAGCAAATACCCCAGCTCAGTTTTGCTAAAATTCTCATCCTTACTGAATTCCCAAACAGGGTTGGACAAGGGTGTGCGAGGCCCACCAGGGCTGCTACCTCAGGGGCCCCAGCACCCTCTCTGGGGCTCCTGCGGCCCACCTGCTCACCCAACGCCAGCCCCACACCAACCATGTGCACCTTATACTTACTTTTGTTGCAACTGGTGGAGAGAGGACGGCAGGGATTGGGTCGGAGTGGATGGGACCCACTAGGTTTTTTCCCTGGTGTCCCCTATTTCTTGTGCTTTTTGTACGCAGGCTGACTCTCCTTGGGACTTACCTGAACTCTTTAAATACAAAACAGCCTCTGTTCAAAATAGATTCCCACCTCTAAGAGCTAAATAGGCGTTATTATGTTTTTGTAGCAAAATAACAATCATGGTTATGGTGGGGAGGGCTAAAAGAAGCCAAAGAACCCTTTACAATGCAGGACATGCAATAATTGGTAATAAGGTTTATTGGCATGCTACTTCTTCCTAACATTTCTTTTTACTGCAAATAAACCATTTATGCTGTCTGGTATATACAGTATGCATTCCAAAAAAAATTCTCAAGCTAGAATAACTTTGTTGGAACCAGGAACTCACTAAAATCAGACACTCCTTCTTTCCGGACAGGCATATAGCATGGCATCAGCATATGTGCCTAAACACTGCAAGTTTGGGGATGCTAGAGACTGCAGATACAGAGGCCTGTGGAACCCAGGAGACCCCAGTGGAAGGCAGATTCTTCTACTTCTTATATACCTTAGTTGTGTGGAACCTAACTCTTCTGAGTATTTGTTTATCAATAAATAATAAACATTTTATTTTTACATTGTATGCTTTGTTTATATTTTAGCTCTTAGGTATCCTAGCCTCTGCATGGTATCCGTTTTTTCCTCCTTTAAATATAATAGATTTCTTCTATTCAGACTTCAGTCACGTGTGCTGATACCTATCAAGAACCCTGAAATATTAAAGAGGACTATTATCAAAAATGTTTGTGATTGTCTATTCAGTGGCATAGTTACATAGTATTTGGGTAGAAAAAAAGACAAAAGACCATCAGTTTCAAACCCCTCCAAATGACCCCCAGTTCACATACTGTATATACAGTACTTATGACCTATCTGTATACTTACATATCCCTAACTATGCTATCTTTCCCATAATGCTCCCCCTTCCCTGCCTAGTTTAAACACCCCTCTAGCCTCTTAAAAATTCTTTCTAGTAACCGAAACCTTCTTTTTTACACCAAATTGTTAGCCACACATTGGCTCCTACCAACCTAAAGTTCCAAGTGGCTCAGGTAACATTTCAGAAAAAATTACATTGGAAGACCTTTCCTTAATTTTAGATCCTAGATCCCTGAACACACTTTTTAAAGTCCTCCATCTACCATTAATTTTGTCATTAGGACAATATGTACCGCAGCAGCTGGGTCATGCTCGGCAGACTACTGATCTCCCACATCCTTGTAGAATAGTTACAAACTGGGCACATAGAAAATAATGCTTTTCTGCCCCCTTCCTGCGACCAGCTAACCTATTAAGCCCTAACTACACAATTAGGTTTTCTACTTAATCCTTACTGATACAGTATAATTATATAAAAGTAATCATTTAAGTTTACAAGCATGGCATGGATATTAATGATAAAGCATTTTAATATGCGATAAGCATGATATCTTTGTAGAAACGTGCTGACGTGTTAACAGCTAGAAATTCCCTCTGCACAACAAATGCTCTACTAACACAGGTTATGAGACAATGTACAACCCTGTTTGTTTTGCCTACTGATTTCTCATAAGTGCATGCACAGACTGGAGTTTGGCTGTGGTGCATTCAAACATAGTGGAACGTGCCCACTGACAAATAAATTCAGCGCTAATGCCTATAATGGACATTTTCTATGAAATTTCCTTTGTGTGCATAAAATCACTTTAAAGAGAAAACCTTGTGTGCTCTGAACCGCACATGCAGGAAGCCTTTGACGTTAATGTTGACCAGAAAATGCTCATGGCTATATATTCAGGCCAAAATCTGTGAGCACAGTAACAGGTATTTGCATTTTGTCCATCTGTATTTTCCACCAGGGTTCAAAACATAAAGTGTTTAAAAAAGGTAATACAGTCCCTTTAATTTTTGACACACTGAAGCTGCTCAATATAGGGTCATGGACACATAAATGAACTTCTGCTTTGAACTGGATATTTAGAAAGAGAGCACTTTACTGTGCACGGTTCTATAATGCCTATATATAACCTGCCTAACTGCTAGTTGATCCAGAGGAAGGTAAAAACCCCTTCTGAAGCCTCTCTAATTTGCAACAGATGGCAATTGGACCAGTCCCTGAATCAACCTGTACTAAGAGCTATATCTCCCATAACCCTGTATTTCCTCACATGCTAAAAAGCCCTTTTTGAAATATTTAACTACCTGCCATTCCGATTGTTAAAAGCTTAACAGTAAGGCTGCAGCATCCCCTAAATCACTTAGGATTCTTTTGCCTCCTCTAACTCACTTGAAATTTGTGGGGGTGTCATTTACTGCTCTATAATCTTTCTCTTCTCTCACTCTAATGAAATCTAGGATACTGACTGATCTCTTTTTTTGTGAGAATTTACACCTATGTAATCTTAGATAATAAATATAGTAAAGCTGACCAATCAAGGCACAGATGTAGACAGTGCAGAAATGAAGAAGGATGTGCAGGCTGTAAACTTTACCTAAGAACCTCACCAACTCACCAACTTTTGCTGCAGAATTCTTCCCACAGGTACTATAATATATATGTTCTAAAGGCTGGCCTCTATAATATCCCTATCACCCTTGCTCCAATCCTATATTATTATTATTATTATTATTAAGTCTCACATTAGCTTTAAACCAGTCTATCTATGGTCCATCTTTAGCCTCCCCAAACAAGAAAGTCACCCTCCGCCTATGGAGGAGATCTAACAGCAGAGGAGTTACTTGTTTTTGGTTGTCCTTTTAAAATATCAGCACAGGATCAGGCTAATCGTGTTGAACTGTATATGCAGAAGATCATGAATTAAATTTTGATAAATCATTAATTTTGCTAAATTGTGTCTCTGTGTCAAGGTATTTAGTTGTAAAGAGTTTTATCATTACACCACCTTTATTTACAGGTGTTAGACCAACTATAGTTAGTTGATATAGTGGTGTGATGCAGTCATAAAATAATGAAATCTCTTATCCTACAAATCTTCTAAGTTTGGCAGCCAATGCTAGCTACTGGCCAATTATATTACGTTATTAAATAACACTGGAGAACTTCTCAGCAGCTGCGGCAATGGTTTTGCATTGCAGAGCACTCTTCAAAAAAATGACTATATTATTTTAAAGATGCAGCATCAAATTTCCTGGCCAACACCATCAGTGTGTTATTTATTTATATTACAATAAAATTAAAATGGTTTTTTTTGCCTGACTGTGGGTCAGTGCTTCAGTGCACACCCAGACTGCAAGAACAGCAAAAAATAAAACAGCAACATAAAATTAATTCCAAAAGTGAGCAACAACATATTTAAATGTAAACATAAATAACAAGAGATAAGAATATTTGTCTGTGTATGGTCACAATGAAACAAACAATATTAAGATTTGGCGGTGGATATTATGAAGCCATGCTGATTTTACAGAAGACAAATAGGATGTGGCTCCTGTCAAAACAATGCCAGTGATCATTTTAAATAATTCAGTTGTCTTCTAAGTTGAAAAAACACAACTTGCAAAAATTAAAGCTTCCAGAATTTCTCAACTAGCTTAGCAGATAAAGAGATGTGGGGTAACTGTAGTTCAGCAACATCTGGGTTGCCAGTTGCCTGAAATATACTCTTCAGTCTTTAGAGGATACACTGTGACCTTCATAAAAGATGCCATGACCTTGAGATAAGTTGTTCCTCCAATCATTCAGGAGGTGCTGCTCCTTTTCCTGGGGCGAATCACTTTCCTTCTTATTGGATCCTCTTCTACATCACTTTCACAATTTCTCTAAAACATAACAGACATACATTCATAGACCAGCAACAAACACTCTTATCTTTATTTGATAAATCATTTTCCTAAAATATTTAATCTAACCAGAAATAACCTCAGATCAGATTTGTAGACATATAAATATTGCTATATTAACAATTAACAAATACAGATATATTTTATATTTAATCTGCCTGTTGGAAAAGATTTGCTTTAGTTATTCAGGCAGAGCCTCCTGGGCCCGTACTTTATTAGGTGGGTATACAGTATGGGACATCCCTCAACTATCCTAGTAACGATGCCTATTACTTATTATAAATAAAGATATCACCAAGATGTCCTTTTTGAGTGCTGTGTCCCAAATTTAGCTTCAATAAGCTCACACGGGCTCTAGTTGTGAGAGATAACCAGAGAGATAACCAGAGGCAGTGTGAACCTATTTAAAATTTGGGGCACAGCACTCAATAAGGACATCTTGGTGAAGTTTTTCTAATTTATAAGCATCATTACTAGGCGGGTGCCCCATATTGTATGCCCACCTAATAAAGTATGGTCCACAGACACTCTGCATGACTAGAGTGTTTTAGCTCTCTTAAGTGACTGTTGATTACATCTCTAGTATTTGCACTATGTGAAAGTATTGGCACTATCAAATAACTATTTGCCATACATTTTACTTATGTGACACAGATATCTGTTTCGTCTAAAGCATTCCTCAATTTTATCACTTTTCAACAACAATATTTTTGGGATATTTAAGTTGACAGAGAGAGTAGAAATGAGAAAGCATTATTGCGTTTTACAATCCCTTTGAGTGTATATACAGTATATATATATGAATTTAATCTATAGGGGAATCATCTGAAATTTTTGAGATGAAGTTTAAGAATTGATGTAATGGTCTAAAGGAATTGCTGTTTGATCCTAATGAATTTTATGTGCTCTGTATTTTAGATCTGGCCGGCTAGTTTTTTTTTTTAGAAATTGTAATTTATTTAGATCAGAAATTTAGTGTGGGTTTTTTTTCAGCTGCATGTTTATTTAGTGATTTGTCCCCCAAGGGACCTGAGGGGATTAGTGGCTGTTAACCCTAGAGTGACCCAAAGTTATCACTACATCAACTTTGCTTTAATATTTACCCTAAACCTATCTCTGAACTCTAGAATGAGCATTCTGTAGCAGCCAGTCCTCATCCAGTGGGTCCTATCTGTACGATTACTGATGTGTACCTTTCAACTTAGGGTCCTCTCTCTTCTTCATTAAAGAGATGTTCTTTGCCTCACACTCATAGAATTATTTACATGTTTCCATTGATAGAGTCCCAAGAGGCCTAAATGTGGCTTTACCCTACACTAGAGAAGGGCTGTCCAGCCCTGTGAATTCTGAACATATTTTTTGTTTGTTGTCTAAATATTTCAAACTGCAAAATGCAAGCTACTTCATGTTTGGTTCTTGCAAAGTAGATAATTAAATTACCAGTACATAAACACTCTCCCTGCATAATAGACTTCTGTTTATCTGTGCTTTGGTAATTTAATTACTTACCTCGTATGGACCAAACAGAGCAGCTTCCATATTTGCCCTGTTATTTAGAAATAACAAAAAATATTTTTGAGATAGCAATACAATATATAAAAATTATGTTCAGCACAAGCTCTGTTTATTGACATCATGTTGAACAAGAGGGTTTACTGCCATTTAACAGCAGTATGGTAAGGATAAAATCCCAAACCCCCCTTCACAGTCAGAACATCTTATATATATAATTTACCTTCTTAACTTAGAATTTTGTTCGTATTCAAAACTGTTGTGCCACAATAATTAAGAAATAAGTTTCATGTCTAATTGGACAAAACCAAACAGTGAGAGAACAGATGCTTTGTGGGTGTTGTAACTCCATATAAGTTAATTAGTACAGAATTTGTGCTTGTTATTTCTTCTGCAAAGGCTTTCAATTAGGTTATTAAAATAACAAGCACACTGCTTTTATACTCTGAACGCAAATTATTCAAGTATGAACTGGATCACCAAGTCTGCCCAAGATCTGAATTGCAATGCCACATAGTAAACCTAATTCAAAACAAAAATATCTGTACAGCCTGCATTATTGTCCTAAATATAGTCACACATTGGTCAATTGCTTTGGCACAGGTCTAATAACCAACAGCAACCAATCATTGGTTGCTATGGGTAAGTAGATGTGGGCAAAGAAACATTTTTTCCATTACCCTACTAGAATGATAAGCACATCTGGTAAATCACACATATCCTACATGATCATCTTTACATCATCTAAAGGCTTATAATTAAGTATTACCTTAAAATCATCTTGGGTACTGTAGATTTTCTTTTTCAAAGAACGACTCAGATGATTGCAGAGAGACACAACACTATATGTAAGCTGTTATAAAAAAAATGAAACATTTACTTAAAATACATGACATCAGCAGCAGGCAATGGGTGGTACAATGTTAATTAGAAATATAGATCCATAAATAATGGCGCCAAATTGATGCAATGAGAAAAATTAATTTCAGTTGCCATCTTTTACCACAGAGTATGTTATATATGGCGCAATGGTAAGCAATTTTTTGAGTGGTCTTCAGTTTCTTATTGTTCATAATTTAAGAATTGAAAAACCCAACATACTGTTCTTCGACTTCAGCTTATTCTTCAGCTTTTTCTTCTTCTTCTTCTTAGCAACCCCCCATTTTCTAAATGCTACTCCTCCTACAGTTTAAGGGGTACAACACCCAAACTCTCCACACTTCTTCGCCCTATAATGGAGCAGGTTGCTTGTGCTTTTCTAAGCAATCCCACCCCCCCGTCGTTTTGTGGCGCTGCTCCGAACACTCCGAGTTTTCCATTAATTTTTGACAGGGAAGATTTACAAACTGCTCCCACTCTTTACACACAGCTTTAAAGTTACACCCCCCAAACTTGTATAAAATAATAATGGGGTCACCCCAAATGAAACAGCAACATTTACTGGATGACCCCAAAGTGGGAGGGGCCAACACCAGCCAATCAAATTTCACCCATTGACTTTTATGGGGAAATTGAAACTGCTGCCTACAGCTTTGAGGCCACACTCCCCAAACTTGAATCACATAGTCATGGGGTCAGCCTGAATGAAAATATGATTGTTGGATGCAGTGTCGGACTGGCCTACAGGGATACCAGGAAAACTCCCGGTGGGCCCAGGTGTCAGTGGGCCCTCCTGCTTCTAACTATTTGGCCTAATTCATGGTCATTTCTATTTCTCTATGGGAACAAATCAATTCAATATAAAGAAGAATAGATCATAGTATGTAAAGGTAAAAAAACTAGGAAAATATGTTGAGGTTGAGTGAAAAGTGGATGAAAAATAGTTTGGAGAGTGGGCCCATGGCCTATGGTTTTCTGGTGGGCCCCTGGCATCCCAGTCCCACACTGGTTGGATGCCCAAAAGTGGACAGAGCTGTGAGCAGTCAATCAGATTTTACCTATTGACTTGGTTGAAATTTAACCTGCTGCCATTCTCACAGTAATAACACCAGGGTCCCCAAAGTTTGCAGAGTTAGGCACCAGGTAACTGCAGTTCAAGGTTAGAAAAAGTGGGCGGAGCCACCAACAGCCAATCAGATTTCATCCATTGAATTTTATTGGTTTAAATTTTAAGTGCTGTCATTTTCACAATATTTATGCTAGGTTGCCCACTGTTTGTCACCCACCAACACCCACCAATCACAATTTACCTATTGACTTTTATTGGTTTCTAAAATCAACTGCTGCCAGTCTTTAACTATTAATTCTAGGGTCTCTAAATTTTGCAGAGTTAGTTACTGGGTAACTGCAGTTCCAGGTTAGAAAAGTGAGTGGAGCCACCAACCGCCAATCAGATGTTACTTGTTGACTTTCAGTGGGGAAATTTAAATTGCTGCCATTCAGACACTATTAAAACCAGGGTCCTCAAACTCTGAGTGGTTTTTACTATATAACTGTCGTTCAAGGTTAGAAAATGTGGGCAGAGCCATCAACAGATCAGATTTCATTTAGTGACTTTACATTTTTCAACCCAACATGAAGTTTGTTCTCAAACTTCCCTTTCTAGTTTGCTTTTCTATTCTGGGGACTATCTGGCCTGCAGCTGAAGATGCTGCCTGGTTGCTGGGACATTTTATTAACACTGGGCAACTTTGCAACTGGGGAGTAACCCATGGCAAGTAATCGCATTTTTGCTTTCACTGTTCTAGATGCAGCTGCCTGAAAAATTGGTTTGCTATGGGGTACTACCTATATACAAATCTGCCCAGTTTTGATAAATGAGCCCAGCTGAACCTGGTAACTAAAACAAAAATAAACATACCGACAGGTGTGTTATTTGTACAAGTACATAAAGTGAAATTTTATTTACACAACTTGTAAGCAGAGTTAATGTGGCCATACACAGACCTGTACAATATGGTTGACCTGTGGGGCAAATGTATAGATATATAATATGAGTGATGTAAGATTTTCTGTTGTTCTATTTAGAGAGCTGTTGCTCATCCTCACTTTCTTTTGGCCGACTGATGAAACTTTTACTTAATACATAAAATCCTCTATGAAACAGGATCACAAGATTTGCTGTTAAAAATGGCTCCCTAACTTGCCATATATACCCAAATCTGGATATGAATGTCCATCTTTAGTTTCATGAAGTAGCTATTAAGAACCTAAACCTCTATGCTAGCTCCTCATTCTCTTATAGCTGGAAATTAAATTAAAATTGACATAAACTCCTTTGGGGTCACTGTCATGCTGACGAACAATATAACTCAAGAGTTGAAGTTTTCTGCACATCCCATTCCTTGTACTCTGTATGGGAGCAAAATTTACATGTGGCTGAAGAGCATGCCGCCCATAAATTTAAGCCACCCTAGGCCCGGGCATTTGTGGCTTCGCCACAAATCCGGGCCAGATTCAAGCATAAGATTTGGACAGAAAGACTGCTTTGTCTAAATGCAAGAACATTATGACTTCCCTACTGACTGTACAGAAAAACATCTAATCAATTAAATGAGTAGAAAAAGAAGTAAAGACCTTATGTCTTTAAAGTTATTTGACTGAAAATAAAGCACCAGATGGGAGCTGGTATCTATTTAGTTTAAAAAGAATGGACAAATCCTGCCCTGCCTAGTGAGGTTACGAGAAGGGAAAAGGAGACATTTAAAGATAATACTAAACTAGCAGGCAGATGTGACTTGTCAGGAGACACATGTGCATCAAGTTCAGCCATAATGCCTATATATAACCTGCCTAACTGCTAGTTGATCTAGAGGAGGGCAAAAAAACCCTTCTGGAGCCTCTCTAATTTGGCACAGAGAGGGACAAAATTCCTTCCTGACTCCAACATGGCAATCGGAGCAGTCCCTGGATCAACTTGTACTAAGAGCTATCTCCCATAACCCTGTATTCCCTCACTTGTACTGAGAGCTATCTCCCATAACCCTGTATTCCCTCACTTGCTAAAAAGCCATTCAAACCCTTTTTGAAGCTAACTAATGTATCAGACAATACGACTGATTCAGTAAGAGAATTCCAAAATTTCACACAGTAAAAAAAACCTTTCCATATATTTAGATAAAACCTCCTTTCAGAATGGGTGCCCTCATGTCTGCAAAAAAATTAGAGAGATTATTATAATCCCCTTATATATTTATATATAGTTATCATATCACCCCTTAAACGCCTCTTCTCCAGTGTAAACAGACCCAACTTGGTTTGTCTTTCCCTATGACTGGGACTTTCCATACCCTTTACTAGCTTAGTTGCCCTTCTCTGGAACCTCTCTAACTTAATAATATCCTGGTTAAGCACTGAAGACCAAAACCGCATGTCATATTCTAGATGGGGCCTTACCAGTGCTCTGTAAATTTGAAGAATAACCCCCTCCTCCTGCAAATCAATGCCCCTTTAGAGAGGTCATACATGGCATGGCTGCCTTTTCTACTACTATGCTAATTTGGGCTGACAGCCCAAATGACCAGAACAGCAGGAAGAGAAGTGGCACTGTACTTCCTTATTTGCTCATGTAGTATAGATTGGCATATATGGGCATTAGCATTGGCAGATAAGATTTTCAAACATGCTCAATCAACAAACCGACCAACATCCCAAGTACATGAATATTAGTCAGGATCATCCAACTATTCCTGCTCTGATTGTGCTGAAATTGAACATGTATGGTCAAGAGTGTCTTCAAACAGAGCTGGAGAGTAGAATATAAAGTGGTTGGAGACCTCAGGGCAAATATGGCTTGATACATAGATGAATCTGTCAAAAACAAAGCTAAAGCTAAAAAAAAACAAAGCAACAATAAGTCAAATGCCCTGGCATTTCACCAGACAGTCTCCACTGTCCCAAAATGATAGGAAACAGGAAGGAGGTCACTGCCCTGTAGAGCTTGCAATCTCCCCAGCCAATAACCACATAAAAAATAAATTGCCCACTTATTGTCAGTGGCAGAGGAACCTAACATTTAAATAAAATTCTGCAATATAAATGATTTCAGAGCAACATGCTGTACCACAGAAATAAAAAGGTGTGTACCTAATTACATGGTTTCTGTTACTGACATTATACAATTACATGAACTGATGATCAAACAACACTTGCTACTGTAAGTGATCCCTTGTTTGCATTTTTTCTGTTATCTAAAGGACTTAATTCCAGATGACATTACCTTCCAGCGCCTCCGGGCATACTGCTTCCTGAAGTTCTCCAAATTTATCAGAGACCTCTTTCTCACCATAATCTGATTCTTGTCTCTTGGCTGCAAGTAAGAGAGTACCATATTAATAAATTAACACTTCTTGAAAGTGCAAGGAAAAGGAAGTAGAAATATCTGCTAGAGATACCTGTATGCATAATAGCTGGATCTAAAGTAAAAAAAAGAGCTTGTTTGGTGTATTCCTTCAATAGAAAATAGCTAAGCACATACAAATATTGTAAATTTAATTTCCCTTATTTGTGGAGGGCGGCACACCATAACACCTTTAATAATGGAATTCTTTTTATTTTAAAAGTAAATTAAAAGTAAGTCTAAAGGCATTCTTTTAAAGTACTTACTGCATATCTAAATTCCCAGATCCCTGCTTGCTTCTCTGAGATATGGTGCTGGCAGCCTACAGCAGTGTGAAGACTACAGTGACACTGAAATCTCTCTCCCCTTCCTGTAGGCTGCCAGCGGCAAAATGTTAGGCACCCCCAAGTGACTTCAATAGCCTACCTTTTACCCCGGGCTGGTGCCCCTGTTGGAAGAGAACAGCACCAGCCCGGGGTAGCAGCGTTCGCTTCCTCCTTCCTGTAGCGCTGCGCGCGCATGCGCAGTAGAGTGAAAAGCCGAACTTTAACAGAGAAGTCAGCTTTTCACTCTACTGCGCATGCGCCTGTCCCAGACAAACAGCAGCAGCGCGAGTAGGAAGGAGGAAGCGCTTACTACAGGTACCCCGGGCTGGTGCTGTTTTCTCCTAACAGGGGCACCAGCCCGGGGTACAAGGTAAGCGATTAAAGTCACCCCCCAAGTGACTTTGCCTTTCCTTCTCCTTTAAGGTTTCCTGTTCTAGTGATGTGAGGGCCAGTTGAAACCTGCTAAATCTGCCCGAAGCCAGTGCTCTTCTTATGCCTGCCCCAACCCAGAGGTGGGGAATTAGGGTGAGATCGGGGTAGACAAAAAGTCAAACCACACATCACAACCTTGACCCCCTCACACCAGCTATAGAACTTTAAAGTAGCACAGTACCAGAACTAGTAGCCAGTGAATGTTACGATTCAGACACGGATGTGGTTGGAGAGGGGGCCATTTTGTGGTGGCTATTATTTAAAAGCATGTGGCTTGAAAAGGAATATTGTGTTTAAAATAATATCAATGTCCCTTTGACAATAAAAGTTTAGGTTGTTAGTCTGTTCAGTATCTGAATAAATATAAGCACCATTGCTTTAAAAGCTTATATGTAGTCCTGTAACGGATATACTAACATTCTACAATCTATTCTTGGCTTCCTGTTCTCATAGCCTGGCCTTGAGAATAGCAGTTGGATTTGTTCCATAACTAATGAATTCTGAATGCTCTGACATCTGCAGAGAAATTACATTCCCATGCAGGCAACCCAATTCTTTCAACAATATCCACAGGACACCCCTAATCACAGAGTACTGTGTATATGGACCAGAGTATTCCGCTTGTAATGCATACATGTGTAAATTAAAGGGGCTTTTCAGAGGCATTTCACAAGGATTATGTAGCAACATTCCCCTATAACGAGGAAAACGAAAACATAGGGCTTTGGTGATATATATATTGGTGATGTATATAACTGCCTAGGACATACATTTGTTACACAGACTTCAGTGATGGTACATTGCTCTTATAATAAGCTGCAGAAGTGCCAATAATGAAATGATAACATATATTAATGGTTTCTCATTTATAACACTTTACCTTACATTTACAAATCCAATGTAGCACAGTTATTTTGTTATATTTATTTGTATATAGCACTGCTAAATTTATGCAGTACTGTACACAAAAAAATTCCAGTAGGAGTCCCTGGCCCACAGACCTTATAGTCTATGTAGCCATAGGTTTCTTCAATTTAAAATCATTGTGCATTTCCTAATATAATTAAGTAAAAGAAGCAGAAATGGCAAGAGGAAAGATATAAATATGAACAATCACTGCAGAACATTATCATTTTTATTAATGTTGATTTTCTAACTACCAAAAATGAGTTCTCTATTCTTAAGGTCTATAAATTATTGTGTGGTAATTGTGGTGCTACATACATAATCACCTACATAAATACTTGCACACAAGAAAAACTTCTACCTGTATTTGGCATACAGTTTATAAATGGAGGGGCAACAGTTTCACTAATGGTGACCTATCTATTCTCTTGTCTTTAACTAATAGATGAGCATTACTGGCTGCTCATACACTTAACTGCTAAAATAAATGAAATACCAACATATCTGGAACAACACAAGCCACCAAAACTGTTTCAGAAAGCCTTGGCACAATTTTAGTATTTGGAAACACCATTCTTTCAGAAGAAATTATTTTGTTAAATTGATATTGAAGATAAAATAGTCTCAATTGATTCTCTAGGAGTTCAGACATTCAGTTTTAACGGATATAATTAACATTAAATAGTAGTCATTCATATCCTGTGTACAGTAAGACCACAGCAGGATTGAATGCAGTACACTACAACCTAACCATAGTATAGGAGAGGTCCTTGAAGAGTGCTTCCATTTGCATTTTCTCCTAGGTGATGGCATATCTGTGCCAAAATCTGATAAGCCAGTAATTCTCTTTATCTTTTAGCAGTGGTAACAATATTTGTGATACTATTGTGCAACTGTGCCACCCCAGAATGTAATTAAAGCACATGCTTTTCTTATAGTTTGTTAACAGGTTTATATAACAGGTTATTAACAGGTTTTCTTTATTTTGACGCTGCTACAAACAATAAAAAGCCATTATTTGTACACAAAAAGAAAGAGAAAGATTGCCAACGCCCAGCATTAACATAACCTGAAAGTAGTTCCTTATTTTAAAGGCTACATAGCAGCTAGAAGTAATAATTGGCTACAATTTGTACACGAAACACAATAAAAAATCGCCACCACTTGGTCTAACCCACACTGTGAACTCCAGAATGTGGTTTAGACCGAGTGCTGCCAATTTTTTTCTGGGTCTCGTTTACAAATTGTAGCCAAATATTGCTTCTAGCCTCTATGTAGCCTTTAAAATAAAGAACTACTTTTAGGTGTATGTTAATGAGCTGGGGCTTAAAAGCTCCCTGCTTTCTCACTAGAGCTTCTGAGCTAAGGGTAGGTGCAACAGGGTCTTACTACTCAGTCACATTGTTTGCTGGGGGACTTTTTTTTAATTGCATCACAGACTTATAATGTTAATAAGCAGTGTAGGACTCATGTACAATAAGGGGCCTTGATGTTTGGTTTGGTACTAATACCTCATTTTTTGTAAACAACTGTTGTGCAAATACTTTTTTTTTTATTCTTGATATTTAAGATAAGACTCAAATGAAATAATTGCATTTAGTCAGAAAAACGTCAATCGCAATGAAATTAAATCACATTTTTCCATTAATTTTCAGTCTAGCTGTAAAATATTTGAACAAACTTTAAAAAAAGAAATAAAAAAAGAAATAAATTTGTCTTCTAAAGTCATGACTTGTAAAGCCACTCACCAGCTTACCAGTGGCAAGGTTTTTCATTCAAAAGTTTATTTTCTTTTTATACCTAAACCAGGGGCATTTTTAGCCCCTGAGCTGCCCAAGGCGGCTCTTCTGTCCCGAGGGCCGCATCGCTAGTGTAGAGAGAGCAATTGCACTCTCTGCACTAGCAGAGCCAAATTTCCGGTTTAAAAAATGGAAATTTGGCTCTTTTTGGCAGTTTGGCAATTTGTTGCCCCTGGTAACTTTGGGGGTGCTGACTCAAGTTGTCTCATGGTAGCAACGCCCCCGATCTGAACTTGAATATAGTCTCAAATCTGAAAAAAACAACTTTTAATAAATTTGCCCCTTAGTATGCTTAGTGCATCAATATGTTACTGAATCCAGAGGATTCTAATATTGGTTTAGTGGGAAGCTTAAACCCCCAACCCCTAAAATGACCCATAACCCCAAACGCCAGGTTTTACCTAGACAATTTACACCTATGCAATTTTGTCCTTTATGTCCTGTTTACTATTTCAGCTGTTCAACCTGGATATCTTAAAGGAGAAGGCAAGTCATTTTGACATTTTACTGCCAATAGATTTGCAACATTAGTGCCACCTAGAAGACTATATTTATTCAGCAAAAAAATGTACTATACCTGAGTAAAGAGCCCTAGTAGCTCCTTCTGATAGCAGCTGCCATTTTAGCTTTGGTCTTGGTAGCTTCCTGCTGCAGTTTTAGCCGCTGGAAGCTCAGATCACACATTCCTAATGGTGGATGAAGTGAGTTCTTATGGGAAGGGGGTGCAGGAGAAGGGAGGGGAAAAGGAAGAGAAAAGAGAACTGAGCAGACTCAAGCCCCAAACCAGAACGAGCCCTAAAAGAGAGGAAGTCTGATACCGAAGGAAAAAGGAGACAAGAAATCCCATGTTTCTTTTGATAGAGGACTCAGTGCTTCTAATTATGGCTGTATTTAAATAGACCTTTTTGATAAAGCTTACTTAGTTTTTACCTTTCCTTCTTCTTTAAGAAAATAAAAACACGTAGCTTACACAAAGCCTCCAACAATTCTTAACCTATATCTGTGGAAAAACACTTTTGCTTTTCGCATAAAAGAGAAAAAGGAATTGAAAAAAATATGGTCACAAATTTGCATGTTATGTAATGAACTTACTGTAACAGCAAAGAAGATCAAAATAGAAGGTATAAAATTCGTAGCCTAACAAACTTTTTTTTAACAACCATTTAGATTCAAGAAAATCATCCCATAACAACCCCTTTGTCTGCAATGTATCTAAATAATACAACTTTGACTAGGTAAATGTTCAGCTCTAGTAAAAAGTTACAGGTTTGTATATAGATTTGTAGCAACTAATGCAGCTCACAGCTGTAAAGGCAGGTCTAGCTTTAGGGTAAGGTTTATGTTGCTTAAAGATTTGCTGTTTAACATATTCCTCGAACTCTAGAACTATTACAGCTATAACTGTTATGACAGTCAAATATATATTTGCTGTTATGGGCTAACGTTATGTATTGTAAAGCGTGTTTTTAGGGAATATAATAAAATTCTTTTAGGGAATATAATAAAATTTACTAATGGAAAACATTTATAAGAATTAAAAGACTGTTATTGCATTGGAAAATTTTAATTGTGCATTTCGAATGTTTAAGACATGCTTGAAGACAGTGTAATTGTTAGCACAAAAATAACTTTTCATTAAGAAGCCTTATTTTCATGTCGCATGAAAGACAAAGTAATTTTAAAAGGTATATTACATTCGTTGAAAAGCTAAATTTTTGCAATGTGAATATTAATTCTCATCACCTATACTACATTCCCCCATTTGTGTTTGCTAACTTCTTGGATAAAGCTTTTGGGTTCTATAACTCACAGGGCAGTTGAAGGTAGCAAGTAAAGGTCATAGAGTAAGGTTACCAGATTTTCAAAGTGCAATCCATGGACACCTATATAGATCCAGTAACTCTCTACTCAAAGTCACAGCCACAAAGTTCCTTTTAATGAAAAAAATCTGGAAATAAATATCTTAGTATGATATCTACAGCATATGAGTAGGACGGTGAGCCAAAATAGAAACATTCTTGAGTCAATAGCTGCAGACAGGGACCATGTACAGGGACACTTCTCCAAAGAGACCAGAGTCCTAAAACATGAACTGATGGAAACCCTACCATTTTTAACATTTACAAATATATATTTGTTTATGTTGGTAAAATATAACTGGCAAACCAGAGTTATTATTATTATTATTAACATTTATTTATAAAGCGCCAACATATTCCCCAGCGCTGTACAATGAGTTAGCCCAGAGAATGGATGCACAGTGCAGCTGCAGCATGTTGCAACTCCATTGATCCACTGGGCTGCACTAAGCTGTCAGAAAATCACTTGCCCTGACCATTACAGCAAAAAGGGGCATGAGAGGAAAACTTAAAGTTAAGTTAAATTTTTCAATATTGGATATTTATTTGACACCTAACCCTGGCCACCAAAAAAAACTAAACCACAGAGAAAAAGATTAAAGCAGGCAGGTGCCCATTCAGAGACCCATAAACTTTGCAAAATTTGATGGTAGATCCCCTCATTATCATTAATTACAACTATTTTCTTAATCCTACCGTTCTATCCACCTACATCCCTACAATATAGGAATATGAGTTTGTCCTTTGATGAAATGTCAAATTACTAGTGTCCATAGGGCCCCCTTATGATCCAGGGCCTGGATGTGGTCCCAACCTATGCAGTTACAGACCTGCAGGTGAAGGGCCTCATTAACCACTGCCCCATGCATAGAGCACTTGTGCTGGACCAGTAGTCTGTGCAGGCTGTGTTCTGTACTTCATGCCTGTTTTTTTGCACCTTGAACTATGTACCACAATAATAAATGAGGTCTAAAATTTTAATTTTGGGGGCATAAGAGACCAAATGCAAATAAATACAAAATTATATATTAGGTTACACATAGGCAGGCTCCCCAACCCATAAATAGGACTATGCTAGGCGAATCCTTGTTTGAACAGACGCTCATAATACACGTAATATTTAGGAGTAGGGAGAAATCCAGTTTGCAAAACCCCTACAACATCCTACCCTTAAGATCAAGTTTTATAACATAGTGTGAACAGATCTATTTTTCTATCTTTTTAAGCATATAAAAGGTATGAAAATACTCTGCCATGCAAGTGTGTATATTATCACAATGGGTGTGGCATTTGTGAGCTAATGGATAATGGATAATGAGCATCATTGTATCCCAGAAGGAGGTGAAGTGCTGAGTCAGTGCTGGCAACAGTATGTTAAATGTGTGTGAACCTGTGATAATGTCCTGTGTTTAAACACTTATCCACATATGTAATAAAAGGCACTACATTTGCCCAGGAGCAGTAAACCATAGCAACCTTTTGAACATGTGACCAGTAAATGCTATCATCTGATTGATTGATATAGGTTAATGCGCCTGGGCAAACTAGGTGCCTTATATTACATAACCCCATTAAAGTCTACCCCTTTTTCAACACAAGCTCAGTGAATAGTGCCTTTGCTGAACCTATTGTTTGCCTATTGTTTTGTACATCAAAATCTACCCGTAACCTCTAGTGACAGGTGATTTCTATTACAGGTGCTTCTTCAAATTTAGGCTCTTCTTTATTGGCCAAAAACGTATGGAACAAAATACGTCCCATGAATTAAAATGTACTTCCATTATTCTAGCATGTTCATTGTGTTTTAGAAGCAAAGACTATTTAGCAGGATATAAAACAATCAGAACCTTTTTTACATTACTTGCTAATAATATAGAAACATAGTCTATTTCCTGTTTATGCTGCCTTTACCAACAAGTCATTATATACAATGCTGTATTAATATTTCCTTCTTCAGAATCCTGAGGCAGAATAGTCTTTAGGATCTTTCCACAATGGTACTTCTCGATGTGCTAATATTTGTAAAATCAGCATACAGTTTTTAAGGCTTTTGCAGGTTGGTGTGGTAGAATGGGGCAAAACATTATAATAAAAGCTGTACCATATGGAGAAGGATGCAGATAAAAACATTTCTATGTCTAGCAGCAGTATCCAAGCTTATACTGCAACTGCACTTTTTATTAATTCTAATACCCCCTATAGCTTCCCACCAGCTACTGGATACTAAGTGATCAAATAACATAGTAGTTTGCAGCCGTACAGAAAAACATCCAAGCAGTGGTATTTTAGAGGATTTTGTTGGTTGTATACTTGTGTTAGTGCTTTAGGTGATCTTACAAATTTTAGTTACATCTGAGAGTCAGTTATTTGAATCTTTAGACCCTCTAAAAGATCCTGACTGCAAGAGCCATTAAGCAGGTCCATGAAAGATTCATTCAAGTCCCTGGTGAACACAGATGCAAAATTTCCACCACAGTATCCAGCATCTTCCCCATGGAATCCATCCACTAAATCCTGGATCAGCTGTAGATCTTCAGACAGTTCCTGTCTCATACTGTCATACCGTGACTGCAGGTCTGCGTATCTTCCAGAAAGGCTACCAAGACCAGATTGCACTGAGGATATGTCATAATGAAGACTCCTTTTCATGGATTCCACCTTTCGGTATTCGTAACGTAATTGAGAGAGTTCATGTCTAACATTCTCATTCTCCTCCTTATACCAAGTCTCCTTCTCATTGTAAATTGAAATAAGAGCCTCTACATCTTCTTGTAAAGAGTCATAGTTCATGGCTAATGTGCTGAATTCATTCTCTGCACTGGATAGATCTTGTACAACCTGTGCAAACCTCTCAAAGTTGACATAGGTGTTGTTAGGTGGCATACTGGAGTGGGATTTCATAGTGTATTCCTTTAGCCTCTTAGTCTTTAGCTGGCGAACAGCTGTTCTTTTTGTGCCATGTATTTTCGTTTCCTCTTTCGACTGGAGTGTCTTCGGGCAGGAAAGTAGGATATTAGAGTCCAAAAACAACACCAATGATGACTTAAAATTAAAGTGCATCATCTCATGCCAAGAACACACCAACCATTATGTAATATTTGCCATAGTAATAATATGCATTGTACAACAACATGCTGTGCATCATCAAGAGGAAAAAGATCACACATTGTTGCAAACATTATAAATTGGGTACATGCTTACATCACAGTGTTTAGCAAACACAGTGTTACCTATGAATGCAAATGAGTTTTTAGTAAACAAAGTCTGTCAGTTTCTGCGTGGCTAATTTCTCATAGTTGTCCACCAACCAGAGCTGGGATTTTATATAGGCCCTGGCATTTTAAGCAGAAAGAGGCCAAAACAGCAAAACAGCCCCCCACCAGCCCAACAAGTAGTGAGTGTCTATGGCATTTTAGAATAGCCCCTCTGGCATTTCACAGAATCCACAGATTGCCAGTCTGGGCCTGCCCCTGACTCTAATTCTAAACTGGCACTGGAAGCAATTTTCCACTATTACAAACCAGTTTATTGATTCTGCAGGTAAAGACTCATAATATTAATATGCATAATTCAAATATCACACAGGTTTCTGTGAGAAAAGATTGCAAAGCCCCATATTAAAACTTTGGTTCACCATCAGCTCTCTGCTAATATAATTATTTCTTCATTGGTTAATACAAAAGCATTTAAACTCATTTTGGTAGTGTGGTGGTGCATGCCATTAAATGCTACATGATCTAGTCTATCCTGTACACATTGACTAAAAATAGTATTTTGAATATACAGTTACTCTGATATTTGATGTATATACCCATCTATTTTACAGCACAGTGGAATATGTTGGAGCTTTATAAATATGTGTTGTTAATAATAATAATAATAAGTCCCTCAGAACGCTATAGCTTAATTTGTTTATTTTTGCAGTGGATTTGCCATGTGAAAATATTTTTCCAAAGCAACAGACCATAACTTCTCCCAGGAAAACAGGATGCATTGGATGCATTTGTGAAAGGTTTTGCTGTGCTGCAAATTGCGCCCCAAAACTATACTGTAAAAAATTCACTGTTTATTCTGGAGGTATATTGGCCCTTTACACATTTTTCTCACAAGCTTTGTAAGACTTTTAGTGTTCCAAACTGTTTTTTTAGATGGTGTGACAAGAAACAAAACATCTTAAATCGGTTCTTTTTAAATTAGAGGTAAAAATATGCCTATGAATGTTATCTGTCACTCACATGCAAGCAAGGCATTTGTTAAACTTACTGTGATCCAAGGGTGGCGCAGTGCTTCCTGAATAGAAAGACGTTTCCTAAATAAAAACAAGGACAGTGGAAATTAATGCAGATAGTGTAAAGACCACAGTATGTGTAGCATTAGAAGGTACAATGCTCACTCAATCAGAAATGTTGATTTTTAAAGGCATAAGGGGAAAGATATAACACTGTAGCTCCTCTAATATGCAACTGCTTTTAAGAACTTTCAGCAGGACCCACTAGAAACACAAACACAGAAGCAGTGTGAAAAGTGCATTTTGCCAGCTTTGCTCCATTTCAACATAATTCTGTCCATGCGTGGATTTGAGTTTGGCGTAACCACAGCCAATGAACAATAAACAACTGCATTTAGAATTGGAGATTGTGTTATTTTGCAGCTAGTGTTAAAATAGGGCACTTTCCCTTACCTAATTCGAAGCACAATCACCACGTTTTTTCCCATAATGCAACTTTTGTTTTCATGAATTGCTGGTGTGATTACCACAGCTGGGCTCAGTTATGGCAAATATTCTTGAAGTCTGCCTGGTGTCATTTCTGCTGTCATTTTTTCCAGAGTTCCATGTGCAAATTACATCTGCACCAGATTCTTGAGGCGCAAGTCTGCTGCACCTATTGATGCAGGGCATCAAAAGAAACCCTGGACCAACTGCCTGGTCAGGACATGGCAGTAGCTCCAGGGTTTCCCTGCATCAATTAGCACAGCAGCACCAGATTTAGAACGGAAGGCAGGAAGGCAACTATAAGGTATTCTGAATAGCAGGAAAAAGTACAAGTTGCCCACTGCACATAAATGACCCATATTTATGGAGCAATCCTTTTGGTACAAGTCTGCTGCTCCTATTGATGCAGCCTACAATTGAAACCCTGGTATTACCTCCACCCTCAGGGTCAGCCAGAATTGGCCTAACATATAGGTGTCCAAATTGAGCTGATCCGATCATTTGGGCCCCAGGCTAATAATCTGATTATAACTAGGGCTAATGCAGGCCTGTTGTGTCAGGATTTCCAATTGTGCCCAATAGGTCGACCAGATAGCTGCCAGGAAGGAAGTTGGGCAGGGCCCATAAATGGGAAGATAAGCTGCTGACTCGGGAAGGGCTGAATAAGCATCTTAAATCTATGTGTGTAAGGCATCCGTAGGAAATGTGGTTCCTGAAGCACATGTAGAGTTGACAGCTAGAACTCCACTTAAAAATGCTGGCTTGAACATTTCAGAGAAGATATATTCCTGTCATCACTACCTGTGCTAAAGGCTGTGTATCTCACAAATCACTATAGGCAGCTGTTACAGGAGGAAAGGGTGTGTATGACTACTACTGTTTTTCACCTGATGGCATCGGAGTCCCAAACACCCTTTGTGATATTAAATAGCTTCGGAGTCCCAAACACCCTTTGTAATATTCTGGGGGCCTTTTTTTCTTTTGTGTTTGTCAATTTACATGTTATAAAAACATGAGAATGCCCCCCCCACCCATCACTTTTAGCAAAGAAGCCAGAATAGTTCACCAAATTTTCCAAATACTCTGGCCGCTCACTGCATTGTGGCAGTTCAGTCTAACTGCATTTTTCTTAACTAAAATGCATTGCTTGTCAATTAATGCAGCCAAAAAAATAAAAGCAAATATGAATGTGCAGGTATGGGACCTGTTATCCAGAATACTCGGGACCTGGGGTTTTCCGGATAAGGGGTCTTTCTGTAATTCAGATCTCCTACCTTAAGTCTACTGAAAAAAATATTTAAACAGTAATTAGACCCAATAGGATTGTTTTGACTCCAATAAGGATTAATTATATCTTAGTTGGATCAAGTACAAGGTACTGTTTTATTATTACAGAGAAAAAGGAAATAATTTTGAAAAATGTGAATTATTTGATTAAAATAGAGTCTATGGGACATGACCTTTCCGTAATTCTGGAAATTTCTGGATAATGGGTTTCCGGATAAGGGTTCCGATACCTGTACTACAAAAAAAACAGAACAAAGTTCTTAAAACTTTGAGGTATTTATGATGTTTTGTTGTTGTCTGCATGTGTGAATTAAATGCATTGCAATGATGAAGAGAGATATAAAGAAGCATGGTTGTAGACCTTACGTTTTTAACATGGCAATTAGAATCAAATACCAGCCAACCAATAGTCAGCATGTAACCATAATCTTTAAGTTTCTTTCTTCTTTTTTTATTTATTTTCTGTGTTGTCAATATTTCTCTGTCAACTTATTTATGGACTGTAATTATATCCACTAAGTCAATGATATGTGCTACAATGTGATAGTGAGTATGAATTTGTTACAGAGTAAAATTGCTTATCATGTTTAACATGTTAAAAAGAATAACACTTTATAACTAGAAAGGGAAGTTTGAGAACAAACTTCATGTTGGGTTGAAAAACATGAAGTCACTGAATGGGCTCCGCCCACTTTCTCTAACCTTGAACCACGGTTATACAGTAAAAACCACTGTGCAAAGTTTGGGGACCCTGGTTTTAATAGTGTCTGCATGGCAGCAACTTAAATTTCCCCACTGAAAGTCAACGACATCTGATTGGCGGTTGGTGGCTCCACCACCTTTTTCTAACCTGGAACTGCAGTTACCCAGTGACTAACTCTGCAAAGTTTAGGGACCCTAGGATTAATAGTTAAAGAACGGCAGCAATTAAAATTTAAACCAATAAAAGTCAATAGGTGAATTGTGATTGGTGGTTCCGCCCACTTTTTCTAACCTTGAGTCGAAGTCACCCAGTGACAAACAGTGGGCACCCTGGCATAAATAGTTTGGGAATGGCAGCATTTTAAATTTAAACTAATAAAATTCAATGGATGAAATCTGATTGGCTCTTAGTGGCCCAACCTACTTTTCCTATTTTTGAACTGCAGTCCCCCAGTGACCAGCTTTGCAAATTTTGGGGACTCAGGCATTCATTGTGAGGCTGACAGCATTTTACACTTCACCATTGAAAGTAAATAGGTGAAATGTTATTGGCTGTTGGTGGCTCCGCCCACTTTTTTCTAACTTTGAATGGCAAATACCCATTGACTAACTCTGGAAACTTTAACAACCCTGGAATTAATAGTTAAATAATGGCATCAGTTTAAATATAAACCAATGAAATCTAATGGGTGGAAATTGATTGGCTGTTGGTTGCTCCTCCCACTTGTTTGGGAACCCTGACATAAATAGTGTGAGCAAAGCAACAGTTTCTGTTGTATTTATTTGAGCCAATAAATGTTGTGGTTTTTATTCCATTGAAATTTTTGCTGTTTATTCACAAAGCAACATTTTAAATATAAACCAAAAAAATTCAATAGGTGAAGTCTGATTGGCTGTTGGTGGCTCCACCCACTTTTTAAAACCTAAAAATGCAGTTCCCTAGTGACCCTGGTGTTAATACTATGAGAATGGCAGCAGGTTGAATTTCCCATTGAAAATCAATAGGTAAAATCGGATTGGCTGTTGTTGGCTCCACCCACTTTTTCTAACTCTGAACTGCAGTTACCAGGTGACTACCTCTGCAAAGTTTGGAGACCTTAGTATTAATATTTAAAGAATGGCCGCAGTTTAAATTTAAACATATGAAGTCTATAGGTGAAATCTAATTGGTTGTTGTTGGCCCCACCCACTTTTCTAAACTTGGAACATAGTCACCTAGTGACAAACTGTGCAAAGTTTGGGGACCCTGACATTAAACATGTGAGAATGTTGTGATTGGCGGCCCTGCCCACTTTTTCTAACCTTGAGTACAGCTTCAAAGCTGTAAGTGTGGCAGCAGTTTGAAAATCTTCCCTGTCAAAGTCAATGGGAAAATTGGAGGGTTTGGAGCGGCGCCACAAAAAGACGGGTGGCCGGATCGCTTAGAAAAGCACCAGCAACCTGCTCCGCTATAGGACGAAGATGTGTGGGGAGTTTGGTTATTGTACCCCTAAAACTGTAGGAGGAGTAGCATTTAGAAAATGGGGGGCGCTAAGAAGAAGAAGAAGCGGAAGAATAAGCTAAAGTCGAAGAACAGTATGTTGGGGTTTTCAACCCAACATAATAATTAAAAAAGACATGATGGCACAGTAGTTAGCATTGTTGCCTAGGCATGATTCCAGCCATGGGTTCTATCTACAAAGCTCTGCTTGTTCTGCCCATGCATGCTTGGATTTCCTGCAAGTACTCTGGTTTCCTCCCACACTTGAAAACATACAGAAAGGATAACTGGCTCCGGATAAAACTGACTACTGTGTGTAAATAAGATAGGGATTCTATGCTCCACTTGGGCAAGGAATGCTGTGAATGATGTACAATCTCTGTACAGTGCTGCAGAATCTGTCAGCGTTCTATAAATAAAGGATGGTTATAAAGCTGTGTAATTTATATGGAAGATTAATGCCTAAAATTTCACTAATTTTAAAACATTTTAGACCTGGCTTAATACACTGGCTTAACGAAGTTAATAGGACAAATTAGGGGCAAAACATTTTTGGTGGCACTTTGCACAAGTGTTATATGTCAACAGGTTTCACCCTACTCTTTTACCAGAATGTCATACTCTCATACAGCTAAAATGGGCATAAAATCACAACATGGCTTCATAAATATGTAAAATGTATTCCAAAGTTTTTTGTTTTTTTTTTACATCTTTGACACTGAATATGTGCATTTATGTGTTTATTGCTGCTGTATAGTTATCTCTTCTGTCAAATCTTCAGTACCCCTAAATAAATTAACAAGTTTTTTGATACTGCAGCTCTTCTTTCTAATTATGGGTTATATTTATCAAAGAGTGTCAGTCAGAGCTCACCACAATCCATCAGAGTGAAATTCTGCCACTTTCTGTTCATTTATAAGGCATTTTGTAAACCATATTTATCAAATTTGAAAGCAAATTTTCAATTTCACCTGTTGATAAACTTTCATTTAACATTTAAAAGTTTCAAATTAATAAATGGAGAGTGGAGGAATTTCACTCTATTGGGCCTTGAAGAGCTCTAACGTCACTCTTTGATAAATATACCTCTATATGAGTAGGGGCCATCGCATTCCTTGCTTTGGGGTTAAGAATTTGCAATAGTAAATAGTTCACTGAAAAGCAAGTATGTGGAGGCTACTACTATAAAAGGAACAATGCAGAAAAGAAGTTATAGCCCTTGCTTTACTATGCATCTAACAAAAAAATCACCACTGTTCATAAATAGGGCATATTTTGGGCTTATCTGATGTATGACAGCCAAGGTCTTACAGAAAAAGTGAGTTAACTGTTGGGGGCAAATATGTTAGGGACCCACCAGTGAATCAAACTGCTAAGTTTTTACCTGGTCCTTCAAGGGAAAAACTGCACTGGCCCAGTGAGTGCTAAGCCATTTAACTTACCTTTACCAGGTGTCCATAGCACTGAATGACATTTGTGCATGTGCTGTAGATTAGAATTGGAACTGTTACTCTATGGTGCATTCCTAGGCCAGGGTGCCTGGGCATAAGGTAATACTGTGAAACAGTGTTCTCTGTATTCCATTTTTCCTGAAAGAAGCACTTGCCCCAGAAAAAACTTTGACTAGATTGTATTCACAGAGGGATGCTTAAAATACTGGCAACCCCCAGTAAATCCACCTTTTCTACACATGGACAAAGTAGCAGTGCTGCTAAAGATAGAGCTGCAGAGCTGTTGGTGTGACCTCTAACCTTGTGTCCTTTACTAGAAGCTTCCTGATGAAGTCTTTAGCAAGTTCACTTGTGTGGCTGAAAAATTCCTCATCAAACTCATAGTTTACAGCAGTAATGTTGGACAGCGTCTCTTGTTTGTTTTCTCCCAGAAACGGAGATGCCCCACTGAGCCTGAAAATAGTTAAAAAAGCATTGACATGTAATTACATAATTCTTCAACAGTAGTACATATGTATGAATGAGCAATTAGCATAAACATGATGCATAATAACAAACCATAACAAATCCCATGGTGAACATCTATATTTTTAGCATCTTTATTTTACCTTAGGTAATTTTTCAAACGTTGAGGATTTTGTTTTATTTTTTTAATTTCCCCTTCAGCACAATCTTTTCAAAATAATTGTAGTAATCCTGTAACCACATCTTCCCTTAACTGGCAATTCAAGCTGGACCTCCCAACTATCACTTTGTGAGCTGCTATGGGGCAAGCTCCACATGTTTGGAAATCTGTGCTTTTTGAACTATAAAATATTAATCTTTTGGTATGAATATTGAATAAAATATTATGCTGGAAACTCAAATGAAAATACACAAAAACATATACACTACTATTATACTATAATACTTACAGTATGTAGGTAATTACTCCAATGCTCCTGTAACAGAGAGATCAGTAAGTGCTTTGTATGTAAACTGCCTTCCCTGACAGACACACCAACAGAGGGCAATTTTGAGAGATAGCCAAAACCCCTCCTCCACTCCCAATAGGCCCACCACAGACACATGAAAAGAGAATAAACTTACCACATATCTGCAGCCAGGCCAAGCGGCTCATAATTGACTATTTCAGGAGCTGCAGTCAGGAAAGGAAATAGACAATATCAGTAATATGTAGTTCATTTACTCTTTCTACATGTTTTCATTGTTTAACTGTTCCACACAGAGACAAAATTAGTAACTTGCAAATCACTACTTCAAATGCTGCACTGACTATAGTATAGAGACTGAAAATGTAATATGTACAGAAAAAAAAGAAATGACCAAGAAGTCATTAAGATGTCATTGAGGGATGCTCGGAGTTGCAGTTTACAAAATGTGAATTCAACTTGTGTGTGATTTATTAAATTATGCTGGATAAAGCTACATAGCAGGTACAAAAACATGGCGTATTTCATGTAAATTATAGTAAAGTATAGTGTTTGTATAAATGTAATACAGCCTATGGCTAATGATTGGTAATCACTACTCATTTCTGATGGACATCTGCCTATCAGTGTCTGCCACAGGCAGAGTGTTTCCTGTGCTTATCTATAGAAAGTGACCATTTTTTCCCTTAAAATAATGTAAACTGGATTTTACTGTAAACCTATTTTTTGTACCACGTTGCTTTTATATTATTGTAAATTAAGAGGAGAGCACTATCCTGCAGATTCACTGCTTTGAAAAACTATTATTTAGACCACTGCACTGCAGGACAGTGCTCTCCTCTTCATTTACAATGTATTAAGAGGCAAGCGGGAGCCGTTGGGGATTAATGCATCAAACCTGGAAGCAGTAAGGCTGAGCAGTTGAATATCTAAGTTTTGCTTTTATATTATCTCAATTCAAGAATGTTACAGTATATGTTTTACATTTTTTAATAACTAGTCCATGTATAGGATCCCTTATCTAGAAACTTGTTACCCAGAAAGCTCAAAATTATGGGAAGACAATCTCCCATAGAATTTATTTTAAGCAATAATTAAAAAAAGCTCATTTAGCACTATTTCACCATGTATTTTTACATTATAGAAAACATTTTACACTGCATACATACAGTAAAAAATATGTACTTCAAGACCATAATATTTAAAGCTTAAAACAACACAGACTTCTGTCATATGGGAGAAGTTAAGGCAGTGGGTAAATCACAGGACTCAGACTCAGCTAGGCTGTTACTTACGGAATATATTGTAATCATTTACCTAATACCCCGTCCGGTGCTTTGGTTAGCAGGAAACTGCACCAACCTGGGGTACTTTTTAGTGAGCATCACAGAGCAATCCTCTTCCTGCTTCTTTTTTCTTGGTGTGGGTTTACATACGCAGTATGTGAAAAGCCAACCTTTAACAAAAACCCTGCCCCCCCAAAAAACAGCTTTTCATCTTCCTCATGTGTCTGGCTGGGGGCACTAAAGAAATAAAAAAGAAGAAGGAAGAAGAGGATTGCTCCATGGTGCTCACTGAAAAGCATGCAGGGCCAGTGCGGGCCAAAATCTGGCACCACCCCTAGTGATAAACCCTTTACATCTCGTTATTGCACTAGACTCAAATTGAATGCCCTACAGTGCAGAAAGTCATTGTCCCTGAAAAGTACTGCGTTACAGCAATACATACTATTACTTGTACCAAAGATAATAATTATAGAGCTTAAATGAAAGCTAATACTCACCTACAAACTCAGGAGTCCCAAAAATATTCTTGAATTCCACCCCATCCTCTATTGTATGTGCCAGGCCAAAATCTATCAGTTTGATATGTGGCATTGGGATTGTTTTATCTAAAAGCATAATGTTTTCTGGCTGAAAATAGAGAAATAAACATTTTTAACTAAGTATCTATTGCATTGCTTTTAAAAAGAACATGCCACCATGAGAACCAAGTGACCTTTTCACCAGGTTAGAGATGTGTGGATCACAGTATATTGGAGTTCCACTATAAGGTGTACGTAAAATTGTAGTATTTAATTGTTAAAGTGGGTGTGCAGATCAAAAATATTCATGTGAAGAAAGAAAACCTTTAAACACAACAGGTGTTGGAGTGTTCTCTTAATATAGATATGACATTTAACAGTGTATTCCTCGACTACCCGGTATGTGCATGCTGCACTGGTTGCAACTATTTTGGTGCATCAGATGTAGAGTGGTGGACTCTGGTACAAAACAGTCCTGTATTTAACACCTGTCTTGAGGAGATGTTAAGTGCAAAACTCCAGCTTAGGGGTGTACAAGTCTATGCCACTGTTCCAGCCCCCTTCCAGTATGTGGCACATACAATTTACACTCTGATATGTGCTGTTTACGATCAGGTACAAATCTTTGTTTCCATCATGGAGTACAAAGATATGCATCATGCAAAATTTGGCGGAAATTCTGAGAAAGAATAGTGCCTTAAAAAAAAAAAATATGGTGATTAAACTTATGGATATATTTAATATTTTGGCAACAACACAGTATCAGCAATACTCATCTGATCACTTTCATCCATAGCTAACATTGGCAGTCACCTCAAAGGCGCTTGTTTTCTGGCACGTGTCCCTTAAACTCCCAGTTGCTAAATACTCACTCACAAATGTTGGCCTGGCTTTACTTTTAGCCTTATTTTCACTACTTTTTCTTAATACATTGTACCTCTGCCCTTTAATCTCACCTTTAAGTCAAAATGTGCAATTTTGCGGGTATGCAGGTAATTAACTCCTTCTAGTATCTGCTTGATGAATCTTGTAGCTTCTTCCTCGCTAAGTGATTCCTTTTGAGCCAGAAAATCAAAGAGCTCTCCACCAGAAACACTAAAAAGAGAGGAGCCAGAACTTTTTTAATGTAAATCTTAGTTATCATCTATACAATTTCTAAACAGAAATTCTATAACCTTGCTTATGGCTTTTCCCTTTATACATTATATTATTAACACAGGACTGACTGAAGTTGGTTAAAGGAGAAGGAAAGTCTAATAAAGAGTTAATCTCAAGCTGCAGGCATACCTTCAGTTGTCTCAATAGTGCCCTTAAGTCTCCCCATATTTCACCTGTTCAGAAGATCTGAAGCCAAACAAGAAGAAAAAACGCTGAGCTGGGTAAAGAGGATTCCCATAATGCCTCACTCCTACATTGACTGTGTGACCGGGACACTGAAGGCGGCGCATGCGCCCTGCTCATTTTCAGTGTGACAAGCAGGCGCCTGGCTCCTGCTGGCTCCCCTGGTTCATGAGATGAGACGTGCAGACAGCCGAAGCAAGCAGGCAAGCAAGCGACGGGGAGCGAGCGGGGGGGGGTCTGTCTGATCGAGCGGGGGAATCCAAGATGGCGGCCGTGAGAGGCTGCAGATACAGCTAAGCAAGGGGGGCTCTACACTATGTTAAGGGCTACAGTAGTAGCCTTTCCTTGCTCTTTAAGGCACATTCTAACATTGAAGCAGCCTTAGCAATTTATAGGGTAAGCAGTAGAGTTGGTTCATGAGCCAATCAAGAAAGGCTAGGGGGGGGGTAAATTCAGCAATCCTATATATAGGACTGTACAACCCAAGGCTGCCACCATATATATAGGCCCCAGCTCCAAGCTAAACTGACCTGGTGCCCTAGGCAACTTGGCTGACTGGTCAGCCTGACCATCCCCCCAAGCTTGCAGGCTTACTAGGGGTAGGTAAAAGAGGTACATGCCTTGTGCCCCCCCCCCCCCACCGAAATGAAATACCAGTGAGGTGGCAACCCTAGTTGAAACTAGGAATTGGGGGGAGATTTTTATAGGCTCCTGTTAGAAAGAAAACTATAATTGCAACATTTGTGTGCTTTCTGGTTTAAACAAAAGCCTCTCACTGCATTGGTTAATCATCATATGTTACAGCATTGGTCAAATGGATACAAGAAGAATATGTCACTTGAGTGGGTTATTTGATACAACCATTATGGTTTGGGCATATTCACAATGATTATGATTTCAGTAAGATATATTTCAGTGAGTCAATGTTCTCTCTAATTTCTTCTTGGCTCTGTGTGCCAAACATTTGTTTTGTGCACGATCTTGAAAACCATGTGCACACATTTGAAAAACTGGTGAGCACAGTACAAAATGATATGTATTTTTATGCAAAATTTCTTGTGCGCACCACAATTTCTTGTGTGAGCTGGTCTCATAATTTGTGTGTATGCGTACAAGCGCACATCTTAGACAGTGGTGACACACTTTCATTAACTAGTCATACACATTGGTTTAAATTATTAGCCGGCGTATTTTCGGATTAGCAAAGGTTGTGGTTTTGTTGCATAATAAATATTGGAAAAGCTATGTTTTTTTCTGACAAAAAATGGGGTTTTCGGAGACAAAACCCCGACCCAAAAAAATCGGTGCTTCAGCAAATACATACACTAACAGTTTCTAAGCAGGCTGGTTCTGCTGATTGAAGTTTACAACCAATGCATCCAATGGCCCTGCCCATAATATTAGGAGGAAATCCAGTTGGTCACCTATGTGAGTGTATTCCGCTTACTCACGTGCCCTGTTAGGAATCCAGTCCAAATTCTAATAAAATCCAAAATGAGAAGCTCCCGTGACAACTGTGAAGCCTGGATCATTACTACTGTAGAGATACTTATTTAGGCTGGAGTGGTAAGTTCAGTATATAAAATATGGTATTTTTAGTTATTATTTTTACAGTTTTGTTCTCCTTTAAAGTGATACTGATGGTATCATTGTAAGTATTTTTGCAAACCTGAACACTTAGCCAATCTATTATATTTCAATTTGAAAAACAGGGAGCTGACCCATTAATTATTGAATATATTTTCATATAACCAGTGTAAAATAAATTGTTCTTTTTTCCACTAAACAGTATACTAAAATCTAGAGGAAGTAAGTGACATGCAATATCCTTCTTGTAAACCACATACAAGATTACCACTCTAATTCTGGTCTTCAACACAGACAAGCTCATGTCTTTTTCACTTATGCAGCTGAGAAAGAATGTTATGCTTTACTCATCAAAAAAATATAGCACTATATGTTGACAGGAAATAATACAACTATTATAATAATAGAAATAATGATAATAATGAAATAATGATACTCATAAATAACTTGTTTTATTGATGTACTATTTAGCATATCTGTGAAAATGCCATATTGAATAATCTCTGTTTTTATTTACATTTTTATTTTTATTTTTTCATTAACATGTACTATATATGAAGATATGTTATAGTATAAAGAAATATCATTACTTATGTGTGGTATGGTTCAAAATATTTTCCTTAACTAGAAAATATAACCTCATTATGGGTCTTAAAAAGAGATGCCAACTTCTATTTGTAACTTGCCTCTTCCAACCCCAGTCTCTAATCTGGTATCCCTGATTGTGACCCTATGAATGGCTGAAATCATTTTTTTTTTTTTTTTTTTTTAATAGTACTATCTTTGACCAAGGTCCACTTTAAGGTCCATAATAATAGTTTTAAGAATATCTTGATAATTTCAGAAAGTTTGAAGAACCTCTGTCTCTATTACTGGCCCAGTGCATATATGAATGTGTGAGACAATAAGATATTCTATGCATAGATCGAGATATTTAAAGGAGCACAGTCTAAGATGATAGTATTTCTTAACATTTAATGCAGAATCCATTGCTGAACCAAGCACTTTATCACAATACACTCAAAAATCTAAGCTCATGAGTCAAGATTTTAAACTCACAGCTCCAGGATGAGGACCACATCAGTCTTGTTCTCATAGACATCCTGCAGAGTGATAATGTTTTGGTGCTGGATATCCTTCAGGATGTCTACTTCGCGTTCAATCTCCCCCCGAATCACTCCTCTGCGGCTGGCAGGGCTTTGGCGTTTCTTGATGAACTTGGCTGCATATTCTACTCCTGTTTTCCTCTCTCTGCATCTTTTAACTATGGCAAACTGTCCACTGAATAAGAAGTTGTAGGCAAGAGTAAGTAATTAATTAAAAAGTAAGTAATACTGGTATACAGAGGATATCTGTGTGGTAATTATCAATTGTATATGTAAGCGAAAGCTTTTGGCAAGACAATATACAGTGGTGGCATGTGTTTATGAAAGCTGTATTGAGGTAATGTAATAAATAGTCTAGCGTTTGCTATTTGCCTAGTAGCTCACAGTAACTAATAAACCTGTGGCATTTACTGGTTAGGTGTTTGAAAGAACACCTCTGATTGGTTGCTTTGAGTTACTAGATGTGGACAAACTTTAGACTGTTTATTGTACATTACCCTAAGAAGCTCCTGATATCCACTGTTTTTATCTCAGGTTTGCTTTAGTAACAACTGGGTGTATTAGTTACAGATGGCCCAAAGGAACACTGTATTTGGCTGCCACAAGCAGTCCACCACTGCATTCCATAGTGCCATAGATGCACGTTTCTGTCATTCAGATAAGTCTACTGTGACTTGACAGACTCTAGCTTTGAGATTCTTTCTTTTTTTGCCCTAGGGGAAACAAATTAAATAAAATCATAACTGCTAGTTAACCATTAGTTAACAAGATGAAATATGTATCTCCACAAAATTATAGACGGGGCATCCTGGAAGGTTCACTGTTTACCATTCTAAGGTTGTTTCCCCACAAGAAGGGCAACTCTCTTGAATGAAATGCTTCATCAGTGTCCACAGACACCACAAGCCTTTACAAAAACTTTTACATGCTCCTGCAGTAAATTTGAAAGGCTTGATGATTCACTAGTCTGGTTCTATTAGAGTGTAGATCATAAGGTAATCAGTAAGTTCACCTTGCACCTCACTATTGAACTTATTGCTTTGGACTCTTGCCCTTTGAGAAGGCTTCTTTGGCAAATAGCAACAGTCTTAAAGGTGTTCTAAGTTGCTGGAACTTCACAATTTTCATTCTAACAGTAGGTTACTATAGGTAGGTTTTCTGTTTCAACAACTGTTTTTTAAGCCAGGAACTTCAATCCAGGCCTAATTGCAAAGCCTAGTACCAAGTTGTGTGAAATGATCATAGTCAGTATAATCCCTGAGTTACCAAAAACTGTTTGAGAGAAAAATAAGATTTCACAGAGCTAAGACAGAGGCCTAACAGGCATCCCCACAAGAAACTCCATCTTAAAGGAACAGTTCAGTGTAAAAATGAAACTTGGTAAAATAGACAGAGTGCAAAATTAAAAAATGTTTTCAATATAGATAGTTAGCTAAACATGTAATCTTTAAAAGCTGGAGTGAACCAATGAGCCATATGGGACATAACTGTTACCTTTTGAATCTGACCAGCATGCTAAGGAACAAGAGCAAACTAAGTGAACAGTTTTGTCCCAGTATAAATAGCTGCAAAGGAGGAAGTAGTGTTCTGGCTATTATCTTAGACGTCGGTTCACTCCAGCTTTTAAAGATTACATGTTAGAGAGGTTAGAGAGCTGAAAGGAGGAAGTAGTGTTCTGGCTATTATGTTACACATCCACTCACTACAGCCATTATAGATTACATGTTTGTCTAACTAAGTATATTAGAAATACTTTTTTTTCACAGCCTATCTATTTACCTCATTTCATTTTCATTTCATTTAAGTATATGAAGTCAAGTAACTATAATCAAAATGATATGTGTGCCTTTAAGTTGCCTGGTTCTTGGGTTTCATTCAGCTGTGTCTGGGTTTTAACAGGTTTGTATAGACTACAGTGGCTTATAGATTCAATGACATGCTTACTTGTGAGTATTTTCATTCAGCTTGTTATTGTTACTTTAGCACAATCATTTATTAGCTCACTATGTGCAAAAAGAATATAAGGACATGCTATATGGTTTAAAATGGTTATGTTCCTGTAAAGAATCCAAAGGCTGACATTAGAATACAAACAAGGAACAGCGGCCACCCTATTGCGCTCTCTGTACTAGAGGAGCCAAAATTCTGATTTAAAAAATCAGAATTTCAGCTTTTAAAGTTACCAGTAGCGGATTTTTGCCTCCCCTGTAACTTCAGGGGAACTACCACCTGAGGGGAGTTTCTCAACTAAACTTATGACAGAAGCACCCCTGAAACAAAACTTTTGCCCTTTATTGTTACCCTTTTTGTGTAAGTGTAAAAAAAATAGATCCATACTGCTAGTAATTGCAAAAAAGTGGGTTACGGTTGGGGTCTTGTTTTTTCAATCTGCTTAGCTCTACCACAGATAACATTTTGTTTTTATATCTGTATTCCACAAAGAATCTGGAATCAAATGCATCCATAATTTACTATCCTTGCTATCAAATTTACAGCAAAGACAAATTATTCTGCAAACTGAATCCAGATTGTTCCTGTCATATGGGTTTAATGGAATGGACAACTGAAGGCAAAAAGTGACTGCTCAGATAGACTGTAATTTTGACACATATCACCCAGTTTGAACGTGCAAGTAAGGCTTTAGAATGTGCACTGTATTCACAAATTGTTCTTAAAGGGTTTGTAATACAAGTGCTATGTCACAAGTGCATATGGCTTCTGTATTTGGAAAACTCCTAAGCAAATCCAAAACATGATATTGGGCTAAAACTTCAAGGAATTGACAAAGGAAAAAGTCAGACCTCCACTGAGTTTCCACTGTGATATTGTTGCCTAGTATATATGTAACACATTTGTGTCTTCTTTTGCCTGTTAGACCAACAACATTTTAAAGGGGTGGTTCACCTTTAAGTTTACTCTTAGTATGTTATAAAATGGCCAATTCTTAGCAACTTTTCAAATGGTCTTAATTGTTTTATTACTTTTTAAATATTTTCCTTTTCTACTGACTCTTTCCAACTTTCAAAAGAGGGACACTGACCCCAGAAGCCAAAATCACTTGCTCTGTGATTCTACAATTTTATTGTTATTGCTACTTTTTATTACTTATGTTTCTATTCAGACCCACTTCTATTCATATTCCAGTTTCTCACTCGAACCACTGACTGGTTGCTAGGATAATTTAAACCCTAGCATGCAGATAACTGCTGACCTTTCAAACTGGAGAACAACTGAACAAAAAGGTATAACAATTGCAAGTTGTCTTAAAATATCAAGCTCTACATCATACTAAAATTTAATTTTAAGATGAACAACCCCTGTAAAGTTCAGTAAAAACATATAAACACTGGTTAGAGAACCTTATTAAGTTATTATTACTTTAAATAGAAGTTATCATAATTAATATTCTGGAAATGAAATACATATTTTGCATTGCAAATTTTGTATGTGTTTAGAATGCATTCATAAAGCTGTTAAAAGGCATGTTTAATAAGTGAAACTTGCACCCATGTGTATGAGCCCAAATATAGAATGAATTTCAGTTCTTAAATAATGGAAGCTTCCTCTTTAATCCCCCACCCCTTCTGCTTCAGAATGTGTTCCTTTGTCTGTAAATATACAGCTGCCTGTCTTATCCTGTGCCAAATTTCTGGGTTCAAATTAAAAATGACTGTGCATGGCACAAATACTGCTGAGGTCATCTCAGGAAGAACCATGGCAGTGGAAATGCTTTTGCCATCCTGCAGCCGATTTAAATGAATGGGAAGCAGCTGCAGCAGGGCAGAAAAGCAAAAAACAAGAGCTATAAGGATTCTGCCAAGCATAAAGGAAAAATATTGACTCTGATTTTTGTACCACTTTTCCTAGTAATAACTTCCTAAACCCAGGAATGACTGAGTTAGTTTCTCAATATAGATGCTATGTTATGAGAGGCATTTGATCCTGATTCTAGCAGGGCTATCATGTGTCTGCAGTAATTCCCCTCATACAAGCACAGGACTGGCTATAAAAGCCAATACCATCCCATCTGGCCTAACACTCTGTGCTAATGAAAACTGATTCCTGAGAACAAGCTTATCCTTCTGAAAATAAATGTTACATCATGAAATCAGTTCTTTAGCACTTTATGTATCACTTTAGAAGTGTCTGGCCACTGCTTGCTATGCACACTTGCATTAGACCCTTCAATACATGTTATCACATAATATATTAATTTAATTTGTGGCAGTTTTTCCTTGTGGTGTGGGATACACAGACACATACACACACATATACACTTTCCCAGGCTATAATTAGCATTCCTCTGGTACATTCCTGCCCATCTTCTGTCAGTAACCAGGGCATTTGTTTTTCTTGTTTCTCATCCCCTGCACACAGCATGATTTACTACAAAGGCCACATGGGTCCTTTTCTTAATGCTGTAGAAAAGCATTCCATATCATAGCATAACATAGCATAACATACTTATATGTGATCCCATATATATTAACTGAAAATATGCATTAAAAAAGTTTCTTTAAGACTAAAAGTTTGAAGTCACACTGTTAATGGTTTTATTATTATTAAATGCATAACATGGAACAACATTGAACAACAACTACCAGAGCATCATCTAAAGCTGGTGGGTGATGCTAAGTCAACGATTCCCAAAGTGAGTGCCTGGGCAAGTGATTACTGTGCTTCCCAGGATACTTCTGAAACTATATCAGCATTGTTGTTCTAGCAAGTTTTACAGATCTGCAGATCTATAGATAAGTTAAGAAAGACCCTGACCAAATGTTAGGCAGAAGTGGGTGCTCAAACCTAAAAAGTCTGACTACAAACCTCTGCCAGTGAGCAGCAGATCATAAACAATTATGATCTACATATTATAAAGCTGTTTTCTTACATTGCATTGTGCAAATCAATTCTCATATATCAAAAACAAAACCTTTCTGTATCATACACCTTTCTTCTCAACTAAATTATAATTATTTTACTTTCAATCACTAAGGGGCATTGCCTAGAGACAAGTTTTAAATGACCTAAGACAACTATTATTTTATGTATGACAAAGTAGTTTGAGTGTTTAAGGGTAAGAACCCACGGAGCAGTTGAGTTGCCCATTATAGATCTCTGCTATCGCAGGTGACAACCAGCGATATATACTCCAATACTAGGGGGCTGATTTACTAATCCACGAATCCGAATGAGAAAAATTCGGATTGGAAAACGAACATTTTGCGACTTTTTCGTATTTTTTGCGTTTTTTTCGTCGCCGTTACGACTTTCCCGTAAATTGTCGCAACTTTTTCGTAACCGGTACGACTTGCGCGAATTGTCGCAACTTTTTCATAGCCATAACAAATTTCGTGAATTGTCGCAACTTTTTCATTGCCATTATGCCTTTGGAGAATTGTCGCGACTTTTTCGTAGCCATTACGACTTTCGCGAATTATCGCAACTTTCGTATTGAGAGCTCGAAAAAGTCGCGACAATTCGCGAAAAAGTCGCAAAGTACCGATCATTACGAAAAAACCGCATTCGGACGCTTTTCGGACGTTCGTGGATTAGTAAATGTGCCCCTAGGAGTTGCTGGTGGAAAGCCCCTTTAATTATACTACTTATATAACGTTCAAAAAATGGTTTTGTATTTTGAGGCTCATTAACAATGGAAATATTAATTTTATATATTTTATGGATATTTCTGACATTACAGGAGTACAGGAAACAACATTTTAAGTATTTTAGTATTTAGTATACACAATCAATTTTTTTTTAAAAAAATGTTAAAATGACTTTTGTAGCCATATTTTTGATTTATAAAAAACATGGCTACAAAAGGCAACACGAGTAACTTAATTTTCTAGGTCTGTCTTCCTCCAGCAACAATTCTCAACAATATTCTTAATTTCATTGCTTCCAACCCTGGCTGAGATTTATATGGAGAACTGGAAGCAGCACACTGCAAACTCAGTGGTATCTATTTGCAGGGTCTAGCACAACTTCCAAAATGGAAGACTAGCAGGGTAGCATAACAACTGGTGAACAGCAGAGTCTGACTGTCTCAGAGCTTAGAGGCCTCAATGCTTAAAGCAGGTGAAAAATTATGCAGGTGGGCTTTTCTTAAAAGGAAAGTTTCTTTTCCAAAGATCTTTGGTTTTCTGTCGTTAACTGCTAGTGAACAGTAACACAGGCAGTGTAAAGGTCGCTTGCTTGGATATTTGGCTCAAAAAGGAATTCAGGGCTGATATGTCCTCACTAATTTTAATTATTCTCAGGGAACACACAAGGTCCCCCTATCCTAGGGCTGCATGAAGAGGTCAGTGTATGCAGTGCTGCATACAAGAGGGGTGGAACATGGGGAAGATGTGATTGTCCCTTGATGCATCCATTCATGAAGCTCAAAGAAAGAGTGACGGGGGTGCAATGAACTCCAGAGCACTAACTTAATACCTAGATAGGTGCAGAACAGAGATGCTCTGTACTAGGAGCAAATGACATGCACTTTGCTCATTGCTACAGACATTGCATTGCAATAGGGTCAGATTGGGGTGTCTAGGGCCCACCGGGGCTGCCACCCCAAGGGCCACCACCCCAGTCGTGCACCCAGTTGCTCATAATTGTTCCTACACTTGCGGCCAACACTTACGCAAGCATGTGCGCAAGTACATCGCAACACCCCCCCCCCCCAGCACAAGCATACACGTATGTGCTTATGTCGCACCTCCTTCTATTTGTGGCAAAGGGAGGGAGTAGAGCTGGGGTGGCTCTGCATTGCAATATATATAAGATAATGATGGCTTTCAGTATGCATAATGACACCTGCAATCAAAAATAGGGGTTTATTTCTAATTGGTTATGCTTATTTTCAATTGTTTTGATCTTGATTTTGTTTCACTGGCTACTGATTACAAATAATTAAAAAGTAAAAAAAAATTACCTCCCCAGTTCGTCTGCAATGTCGTAAAAATCTTCTACCTTCTGCTGCTTAAATTCGACCATTTTGGGTTTCCACATTAAAGGGCACTACAAACCAAAATGCTGGAAGAAAAAGGAGGTCAAACCATGAGCTTTAAATGAAAACTACCCCTGTAGGTTTCTATAAAAATATATTACATAACACAGTCCAAATTTACATTACTGTTCATATATAAAAATAAAACCCTTTCAAGAAACATCTATTTTTCTACTAGTATGTGCCATTGGATAGTCCCATGCTGAATTAGTGCCATTTTACTTTGTAAGTACAAACCAAAAGTATAAATACTTGCTAGGTTACAGTAGCCAATAAACAGACAGTACTGCATCTTTCAGCCCCACACTATTTCTAGTTGCAAATAAAACCTGCTTTATTTCCTGTTAGGTGTTCAGTGACTGATAATACAGAACATTACAAAATCATATTGCCCAACCAGGGGTGCTGCTGCCATAAGGGGAGTTGAGAAACTCAGGCAGTGTGCCCCCAAAGTAACCAGGGGAGGCAAAAAGCCGTCCCTGGTAACTTTATAAGCCGAAGCATTTAAACTGCCAGTTTGGCTTTGGTAGTGTAGAAAGAGCGATTGCGCTTTCTGCACTATCAATGCGCCCCCTCTGGCACTGTAAAGGTAAGCGCTGGGGGTCAAGGGTGGGGGGTGACATCCCAACTTTTGGTCACCATAAAGGGCAATTTAGGACATGCCTACAATTCACTTTTAAATTCACTTTTAGTTTGTTATAAAGTGGCTATTCCTAGCAACTTTTCTAGTCAATCCCCTTAATTTTTATAGTTTTTTAATTATTTGCCGCCTTCTTCTGACTCTTTACAGATTTCAAATGGGGGTTATTGACTCCAGCAGCCAAAAAACACTATTGTTCTGTGATGCTACAATTGAATTGTTATTGTTTTTTTTTTATGCCTTTTTTTATATACAGGCCCTCTCCTATTCATCGCCCAGTCTCTTATTCAAACCACTGGCTAGTTGCTAGGGTATATTAGGCCTTAGTAACCAGATAGCTACTGAAACTCCAAACTGAATATCTGCTGACCAGAAAGCTAAATAATTAATAAACTACAAATAATTAAAAAGACCAGTTGCAAGCTGTCACAAAATATCACTTTCTACATTATACTAAAAGTTAATTTATAAGTGACAACCCCTTTAACGCTCCCAATTTCTAAAAGTGAAACCCAGAAATATGGGACTGTTCAGCAGAAAACAACACCTCTGGGAGGTATGCAAAATGGTGGTTCAAGGTATAATATGTAAAAATGGCAATAATTATTGATATAGCATGCCATTTTGATAAGATTCTTTGAAAGGTGTCTTAGATTGTATTGAGCAGGGCTCTCATTACTTTCTGTATTGGTCACTTTTTAATGTAATTTGTATAGCTGTATACCTCATTTATAGTGCAGTGCTGCAGAATATGTTGCCACTTTATAAATAAGTGTTATAATAACAAGTGGTCACTTACAAGAATTTAAACACAGAATATGTCAAACATATTTCATAATATATTCACAATTTACAGTTCTCCTTTTATCTAGCTCACCAGAGATAAGACATTAGGATGGGGTCATCAGACCCAAAAAAACCATAGAGTAAAAAAATTTGGTTCTATAACCTGTACAGATGAATATTAATGAGAAAGACTGTATATTGCCGGTTATAAAATCCATGGAGTATTGGGAAGGACTTTCTGGCCTTGGAGTGAGATTCAATATGGGCTACACATTCTGTTAATTTTCACTAGGCCAATAAATAACTTTTACTAAAGTCTTTATACATTTGTAACAAAATTGATTTCCAAAATGAAAAAATGATATAAATATCTATATATAAAGCTCTTATAATCTATAAATGGTTTTACAGCCCAGACCTGGATCTCACTGTAGTAGTACACTACAGTACATACCAGCCTCTGCACACATATTTGAGATATTTTATGAACAGTCATGTTTTGGCATGCAGTACTTTATGTATAATATTATGTACAATCATCTACAGCATGGATGGAACATGAACACTAAAAACCAGTTCACATACCTCCCAACATTTGAAAAATTCAAAAAGGGACAAAAATCCTTTTTTTTGACTATGCTTACTTTTGTGACCACACCCCATAAATACCACTTACATTTTACAAAATTTGGCAGGTTATGTAAAGTTTGAACACATTTCTGGGAGTTTTGGGGTCTTCTTTTAACAATTTTGCTAATGGTGAAAGATGAAAGTCTCAGTTCCCCCAAGAGACCTGTTCATCTTAGTTACAGTTGTATCTAAAGGTCCCCATAAACAGGCCGATAGTAGCTGCCGATATCGGTCCCTTGGATCGATTCGGCAGTTAATTGACTCGTGTATGGGCACTTCTGACGGGCCTGCCCAACCGATATCGGGCCTGAAATCGGCCAGATCTCGGCCAGATCTCGATCTGGCAGGTTAGAAAATCTGCGGATCTGCCAGTGTATGGGGACCTTAAGGGCAGGTGTTGAGTATTCTGGGCTCTCTGCCAAAGGCCTACTTATCTAATTAAGGTTGGGAAATTTTGTTTCTTTTTTTGCATTCAGTGCAGGATATCAAAGTGAAATGAGGGAATTTTCAATAAGAATCCCAGACTGTGGGCTGTTGAAATCAGAACTGTCCTGCAAAAAATCGGAACATCTGGGAGGTATAAGTTCAGTTAATAGGGCTTGTGCTGAACATACTTTTTGCCTACTTTTTTATCGCAAAAAAATTCTATGTTTTTTTTTTATTTCTTGAGTTGACAAGAAAATGTATGCCACTCTATAATGTTCTCTATTTTTAAGCAAAATAATTACATTACCAAGAAACAAAACCCTTCTTTCCCCTCTGTTCTGACTGTTGTGTTAGCAGGAATTCCTATCTTACAAGGATCAAACATGGAGTAACTTTAATCTCACTGTTTAACAAATAACAATAAATAACAAAGAACATTGATAGAAAAACATATGGAAAACATGAAGTTGTTTCAGTTTTCATGTTTGCCTTGTCTAACTCAACAATTACCAAAAAAACATAAATTTTGTTCATTAAAACAACAGGCAAAAAGAATGTTAAGCACAAGCCCTACTGACTGAACTCTTGCTGAAAGTCAGCATATTATATTTACTATATGGTCAAAAGCACCTGGACATCTGCCAATCTTAAAGGAGTTGTATCACAACTTATGACAGTTTCCCCAAGCTCGTACAGCTGATTAATATTAGGGATATGCTATTTCAGCAGGATGCTTTAAAGCTATTGGATTTGCAAGGTGCTTGGGCAAGTAAACAAAATTATACTCCAGCAAGAAGACATTATAGGTAATGTAACCTAGTTTGAATAACTTTTTAGTTGATCAGCTCAACTTTATTTTATTATTATTAGAATAATTATCATTAATCAAATACAAAAAAAATGTGTCAGCTCAGTAACCAGTGCAATTAACACCAGAATGTAATAATCAGCCCTGTAGCATCAGCTTCTACCACAACCAAATTTCATTTGCAACAAAATGTAGCTTCTCAGCAGCTGCCCAGAGCACACTAGAGCATGTAAGTGTCAATGACACTGCTAACAAAATCCAAGATGATGACCTACTGTGCTCAATTTAAAGGCATGGATCATTACAGTTACTGAGATTCTTAAACTTTAGGGTGTTGCAGTGAGTTCAGGATACAAAATATGTAATTTATGCCCATGTTTGTTTTTAGTGTTTCATCTTTTAAGTGATACACATTGCTTATTGACTTGAATCTAGCCCTTTGTCTGAAATGCAATGTTAAATGAAAGCCTCTCGGCACCCTGTACTGCTCAGGAAAAGACTAGTCACAATTGTTTAGGACAATTCCTTTTTCACTGAGGACTACTGACAATGCTGCCCATCAGTAGCAAGCACACTTGTCATTCACAGAGGCCCTAAAAACAATAGGGGGGGGAACAATAGGGTGCCCTTGCAGTCTCTCATGGACATAGATGATCTAGCCCCTCACCAGGCTATGCTTTTTCCCACGGTTTCCCCTTATACTGTATAATGATCCTGTTTGAAACAACAGGCAAAAAAAGGCATGCCTGGGCACAGTAGAAAGTGTGCAATCTTCTGGATATTCCCCACAATTCCTCCATCAATGTATTCATGGCAAGTTGTAGCAGAATTGTACATAGGAGAAAGATATGCTAGGCATGTGAAGATGTTCTTATGAGTATGCTCACCACCCACAAGTTTAGGCTTTGATTCTTGTTGAAGAATTTAATCGAAATACATTTTCAATTGCTTGCTGAAATTTTATCAAACAATCTCTTTTCAATCAGTATTTTTATCAGCTGCCTGCAATACTAGCATTCCCAACAATGTTGCCTGTTTTTGGTTGCATGGAGAAATCCCTTTAATAAATTGTCCTGGTTGTATCAAGACAGTTTATTAAAGGGGATCTAAAACCAATTTTTAAACATGCATATAGATGTTCCTTGCCCTAAATATAGCAACTTTGTAATGTCTGCTAAAAAGTTAGTGTACCTGCTTTGAGATACATGCAATCCTTTCTGCAGCTTTCTGTTCTCTTCCTTGACTGTGATCCCCTATGTTGGGTCGGCAACCCGCGGCTCCAGAGCCGCATGCGGCTCGTTTTGGCCTTAGGTGCGGCTCGACTGGTGACTATCATACTCCGCGGCGAGCAGCGCCTGAAAAGCCACTGAAAGACTAGTGACTAGTCTTTCAGTGGCTTTTCAGGCGCTGCTGTCCGCGGAGGATGATGTGTGTGCTGCCGCTGGCCGGCGATGACGTCATCGCGCCGCCGCTGCGCTGAAGAGGAGGACCGAGCTGAAGCCAGACTGCAGTAAGGAGGACCGGGCTGAAGGAAGGCGCGTGATTCGCTCTCAGGAGGTAAGTCACACTTTTAGGGGGGCCTGGACTCTGGCACATTATAGGGGGGCTATTGGACTCTGGCACATTATAGGGGGGCCTGGACTCTGGCACATTATAGGGGGGCTATTGGACTCTGGCACATTATACGGGGGCCTGGACTCTGGCACATTATAGGGGGGCCTGGACTCTGGCACATTATACGGGGGCCTGGACTCTGGCACATTATCCTGTATATAGCATTAAGGTAAGAAACAATATATGCAGTGTTAGATTTGTTTTATAATGGTTTTGCGGCTCCAAGTTTTTTTTTCTTTATGTCTTAAAGGTTGCAGACCCCTGCCCTATGAATACAGGAACATAACTGTCCACTCCCCCTACTTCATCAAATTGGACCACCTCCTCCCAGCCTCCAGTCACTTTAAGTCACTCTCCCAGGATTTTCCAGTTTTTCAGCAAATTTCAGTGTGAGCATGTGTAGCATTCAGTGACATCATTGGCGCGTCTGCACATGCACGGGCAACCAATCAGCAGCTTCAGGAGAGTGTGTGAATAACATTGTCACTTATGACAGTGGGCAGACACAATGACGCCACTTCTTGTGTCCTCACCGGCTTCACAAAAAAGTTTCAGAGGCATGCTGTGCATGTCACAGTTCCCTCTAGGTTGACAACTCTGCAGAAACAAAGTTTTAGGCACAGGCACAAAGATTTTTGTCAGCCACACTAAGGGGCATATTTACCAATGGTTGCATTTTTTTTTTTCCCAAAACTTTTCACTTTTTCACTCCACCTGTATTAACGCAGGCCGGAAGTTGCCTCACTTCAGCCTGCTACAGGAAGCGTAGGCAATACATACAGTGGATATAAAAAGTCTACACACCCCTGGTAAAATGTCAGGTTCCTGTGCTGTACAAAAATGAGACAAAGATAAATAATTTCAGAACTTTTTCCACCTTTAATGTGACCTATAAACTGTACCACTCAATTGAAAAACAAACTGAAATCTTTTAGGTGGGGGGAAGAAAATCAAAAAAATTAAAATAATGTGGTTGCATAAGTGTGCACACCCTTAAACTAATACTTTGTTGAAGCACCTTTTGATTTTATTACAGCACTCAGTCTTTTTGGGTATGAGTCTATCAGCATGGCACATTTTGACTTTGCAAGATTTGCCTACTCTTCTTTGCAGAAACACTCCAAATCTGTCAGATTGCGAGGGCATCTCCTGGGCACAGCCCTCTTCAGATCACCCCACAGATTTTCAATCGGATTCAGGTCTGGGCTCTGGCTGGGCCATTCCAAAACTTTAATCTTCTTCCGGTGAAGCCATTCCTTTGTTGATTTGGATGTATGCTTTGGGTCGTTGTCATGCTGAAAGATGAAGTTCCTCCTCGTGTTCAGCTTTCTAGCAGAAGCCTGAAGGTTTTGTGCCAATATTGACTGGTATTTGGAACTGTTCATAATTCCCTCTATCTTAACTAAGGCCCCAGTTCCAGCTGAAGAAAAACAGCCCCAAAGCATGATGCTGCCACCACCATGCTTCACTGTGGGTATGGTGTTCTTTTGGTGATGTGCAGTATTGTTTTTGCGCCAAACATATTTTTTGGAATTATGGCCAAAAAGTTCAACCTTGGTTTCATCAGAACAAAACACCTTTTCCCACATGCTTTTGGGAGACTTCAGATGTGTTTTTGCAAAATGCAGCCTGGCTTGGATGTTTTTCTTTGTAAGAAAAGGCTTTCGTGTTGCCACTCTACCCCATAGCCCAGACATATGAAGAATACGGGAGATTGTTGTCACATGTACCACACAGCCAGTACTTGCCAGATATTCCTGCTGCTCCTTTAATGTTGCTGTAGGCCTCTTGGTAGCCTCCCTGACCAGTTTTCTTCTCATCTTTTCATCAATTTTGGAGGGACGGTAATGTCCCTGTTGTGCCATATTTTCTCCACTTGATGATGACTGTCTTCACTGTGTTCCATGGTATATCTAATGTCTTGGAAATTCTTTTGTACCCTTCTCCTGACTGATATCTTTTAACAATGAGATCCCTCTGATGCTTTGGAAGCTCTATGTGGACCATGGCTTTTGCTGTGGGATACGACTAAAAAAATGTCAGGAAAGACCAACTAGAGCAGCTGAACTTTATTTGGGGTTAATCAGAGGCACTTTAAAATGATGACAGGTGTATGCTGACTCCTATTTAACATGATTGTGAATGTGATTGCTTAATTCTGAACAAAGCTACATCCCCAGTTAGAAGAGGGTGTGCACACTTATGCAACCACATTATTTTCATTTTTTTGGTTTTCTTCCCTCCACCTAAAAGATTTCAGTTTGTTTTTCAATTGAGTTCAACTGGGAAAGGCTTTTCATGGGGTTAGACACAGAAGGAAAATGGAACATCTTTAAAACATTGCTTTGTAGGTATACACAACAGTATATCCCCCTTGTAAGCAAGGAGAGGCATCGCAAAGCAAAACCTTTATGGCTGAATAAAAGTGTTATTGTCGAGGTTGGTAAGAAAAAATGTGCTTTTAGGGCATTCAAGTTAGCTGGGACAGCAGAAACTTTCATCAGGTACAAGGAAGCAAATAAAGCATGCAAAAAAGCTATCAAGCAAGCTAAAATAGAAATGGAAAGGGATATTGCAGCTAGGAGTAAAAAGAATCCTAAATTATTTTTTAATTATGTGAATAGTAAAAAAATGAAGCAAGAAGGGGTGGGAACTTTATTATCACGGGGGGGGTAAGTTGGTTGATGAGAACGGGGAAAAAGCTGAAATTTTGAACTCTTATTTTTCATCTGTCTATACATCTGAGGAGCCAGATAATGAAGGCTTCCCTTGTAATATACCCAGTTCTAGTAATTTAGCTACTGGCGCATGGGTCACTCGGGAGGAAATTCAAAAGAGACTTGAACATGTAAAGGTAAACAAAGGTCCAGGGCCGGATGGGATTCATCCCAGGGTATTAAATGAGCTGAGCGCTGTGATTGCCAAACCTCTTCACTTAATTTTTCAGGATTCATTGAGGTCTGGCATGGTGCCAAGAGACTGGCGGATTGCTAATGTGGTGCCGTTATTTAAAAAGGGATCCCGTTCTCAGCCTGAAAACTATAGGCCTGTTAGTCTGACATCAGTAGTAGGAAAACTTTTGGAAGGGGTAATAAGGGATAGGGTACTTGAATATATTGCAGTTCACAATACTATTAGTTTGTGCCAGCATGGTTTTATGCGTAACAGATCTTGCCAGACTAATTTAGTCGCCTTTTATGAGGAGGTGAGCAGGAACCTCGATGCTGGAATGGCAGTTGATGTCATCTACTTGGACTTTGCTAAAGCGTTTGATACAGTACCTCACAGAAGGTTAATGATCAAATTAAGGAATATTGGCCTAGAACATAATATTTGTAATTGGATAGAGAACTGGCTGAAGGATAGATTACAAAGAGTGGTTGTAAATGGAACATTTTCTAATTGGACCAGTGTGGTTAGTGGAGTACCGCAGGGGTCAGTCCTTGGGCCTTTGCTTTTTAACTTGTTTATTAATGACCTGGAGGTGGGCATAGACAGTACTGTTTCTATTTTTGCTGATGACACTAAATTGTGCAAAACTATAAGTTCCATGCAGGATGCTGCCGCTTTGCAGAGCGATTTGACAAAATTAGATAACTGGGCAGCAAACTGGAAAATGAGGTTCAATGTTGATAAGTGCAAAGTTATGCACTTTGGTAGAAATAATATAAACGCAAACTATCTACTGAATGGTAGTGTGTTGGGGGTTTCCTTAATGGAGAAGGATCTAGGGGTTTTTGTTGATAACAAGTTGTCTAATGCCAGGCAGTGTCATTCTGTGGCTACTAAAGCAAATAAAGTGCTGTCTTGTATAAAAAAGGGCATTGACTCAAGGGATGAGAACATAATTTTGCCCTTTATAGGTCCCTGGTAAGGCCTCACCTTGAGTATGCAGTGCAGTTTTGGGCTCCAGTCCTTAAGAAGGATATTAATGAGCTGGAGAGAGTGCAGAGACGTGCAACTAAACTGGTTAAGGGGATGGAAGATTTTAACTATGAGGTGAGACTGTCAAGGTTGGGGTTGTTTTCTCTGGAAAAGAGGCGCTTGCGAGGGGACATGATTACTCTGTACAAGTACATTAGAGGGGATTATAGGCAGTTGGGGGATGTTCTTTTTTCCCATAAAAACAATCAGCGCACCAGAGGTCACCCCTTTAGATTAGAGGAAAGGAGCTTCCATTTGAAGCAGCGTAGGTGGTTTTTCACGGTGAGGGCAGTGAGGTTATGGAATGCCCTTCCTAGTGATGTGGTAATGGCAGATTCTGTTAATGCCTTTAAGAGGGGCCTGGATGAGTTCTTGATCAATCAGAATATCCAAGGCTATTGTGATACTAATATCTACAGTTAGTACTAGTGGTTGTATATATAGTGTATGTATGTGTGTATAGATTGGTAGGTGTGGGTTAGGTGTGCTGGGTTTACTTGGATGGGTTGAACTTGATGGACACTGGTCTTTTTTCAACCCTATGTAACTATGTAACTATGTAACTATGAGTGGTACAGTTTACAGGTCACATTAAAGGTGGAAAAAGTTCTGAAATTAGTTATCTTTGTCTCATTTTTGTACAGCACAGGAACCTGACATTTTACCAGGGGTCTGTAGACTATTAATATCCACTGTATGTTTTTCCACCAGCAATTTTGTAAATCACTGTCAATGGTTTCTTTTTGTAACTTTGTTTTTATAAAGTTATGACATCTGTTGTAACCTGTGAAATTCAGGAGCAGAGCAGTAGAAAAATGGGGTTTTATTTAATGTACTACTGTTTTTACATTGTGATTGTTTCGGTGTATCAACATACAATGCCTGTTCCAACAATTACTCCAGCCTGGTACTAATAGCATTTATTAAACAAGCAACTGCCAACAAAAAGCAAATTCAGGTGTGGCGCCCAAGTTAATTAAACAGTTAAACAATTAACATTCCATCATGCTTTGGATAATGCATAAAAAGGTTTGGCGGGCTCTCTGTAGTATGTAAAGAGGAGTATCAATTTAGGGCCACTCATTAGTTCTCGCCCCCATCCCTGTTCATTATAATTGGCTCTATGGTTTGGTTGCAGTGCATAAACCCTTATAGTGCCTTATAATGGGTTCTTCCAGGTACTCCTCTTTCTTCCCTCACTCATCAAACATACAGACAGGTTTCCTGGCTCCTAATAAATCTGACCCTAGTGTGTAGAAATGTAATAGGGACTGTGGCTTGTAAACTCATCCGGGGAAGAGACTGATGTGAATGTATAATCTCTGTAAAAAACTTAGTAAAATATGTCAGAGCTATATCAATAAAAAATAATACTAATTTGATTTTCTTTGTCCTTTAATGAACAAAAGAGCGAGAATATGACTGCAACACATGACAAAGTTTTGAACGTCTTTATAAACTGGATATATTTAGTAAATGCCCAGTTTGTTTTATTACACACATTTTGCATTTCCAAACAGTGTTTATGATTAGGGTTGCCACCTATCCTTGAAAAAAAGGACTGGCCTTCCTATATTTTTACCATTCTTCCCTATTAATAACATTGGCAGCAAGCATCATATTTACTGGCTAGGCCAGTATAATACCAGCCAAGTGGCAACCAAATTTATAGTTTATCTGTATCACATCTGATATGTTGCAATTTATGTTCAGTTGTTAATATTTGTCAGGTGAAAGAGAACACAGTTTTACATGTACCACACCTAGCATGATACAAAGGTCATTCTCCAGCAGGCACTTTATATGAGATGGAAAAAAATAAGTACCAAGTATGAAGTCACCATAAGCTTTCACAGAATGTTTCAGCAGCAATACAACACAGCTTAGTGAGCACTAATAATGTGCAAGCAGACAAAAATAAAGTCCCCATACTAACCAAAGATGCTCACTTCTGCTTTTCAGTTATTGCCATTTGATTCATGTAGAAACATAGAACAAGGTATAGAATCTTTTAGATCTCAGTAAAGCTGTACTTTTTGCTTCTTAATAACTGTATGAATGTAACATGGGTACACTTAGGAAAACAAGGTGTACCGCACTCCACCCCTCTGTACCTTAAAGGACATGTAAAGCCTACATTTGCCTACAATGTATATCAGTTTGGCACGTCTCCCCCACCCAAATGGCATCATTTGTACTGCATATATCCCCTCCGTTTGCTAGCACCATCACATTTTCCTAAAGCAAAAAAAGGTTTACATGTCCTTCAAATACTGGTTACATCCACTGTGCAGAATAAAATAAAATGTAAAAATAAATGGCACGCAGATGGTAGGGAGCTCTGGAAGTAACTCCCGTATTTAACAGGTTTCACTTTAGTGGCTCCTTTTGCAGGGTTGTCCCTGCAAACACAAGTGACGTGTACCTAATGAGTCAAACGTCTATGCAATTTCTGCTGCTGCCAGCATCACTGTAGTAAAAATTAGGCAATTGGCCAAAGGGACTTGAGAAATAGCAGCAATGAGAACTCTGGTTACTTAGCATGAGTTGCTTTAGCATTATTTAAGCCCAGTGTCTGCAAATATCCCTCAGAAAGATGATGGAGCACATGGAGATAAGAGCAGGTCCAGGGATGCTTAAGTTACTTCCCATTACAACAAGTCAGTGGGAAGCAGCCAAGCCTTTTCATAAGAGTCTAGATTGATGCTACTTGTAAGAGTCAGTGGTGTAACTGAGTGTTGGCTGTTGGCTATACACTTGGGGATGTTTTTGTTGCTTTGTTTAGTGATGGCATTAGTTCTTTTTAGGCTAATGCCACACCATCCGTATGGCATATATTTTTAGCAAGCTGAAAAACCCTTGCCGAAAATATGCACTGTACGCTCCTACCTGTGCCTGCAACGAATGAAGCAGCCAAGCCTAGTGATGAGCGAATCTGTCCCGTGACTATTTTGCTGTGATCTTGCCCAATTTGACGCGCGCCAAAAAAAAAATTCCGCGCAACAAATTTTTCCACGGCAAATTTTCACTGAAGTTTCGCAAAATGTTTTGCCAATGGCGAAATGCGGAAATTCGCCAAATCCATGCCTGCCGAAAAAATTCGCTCATCACTAGCCAAGCCTTTTCATAAGGGTCTAGATTGATGCTACTTGTAAGAGTCAGTGATGTAGGCTATACACTTGGGAATGTTTTTGTTCTTTGTTAAGCGATGGCATTAGTTCTTTTTAGGCTAATGCCACACTATCCATATGGCGTATATTTTCGGCAAGCCGAAAAACCCTTGCCGAAAATATGCGCTGTACACTCCTACCTGTGCCTGCACCCGAATGAATGGAATACGCTCGGGTGCAGGCACATGTAACTGATATCCGCCAAAAAACACAAGACTTCATATTTTCGGCGGATATTGGCTACATGTGCAAGCGCAGGTAGGGGCATTTTTGAGAGTATGGAGCGTACATGTGTGGTATTAGCCTTACAGTTAAGGATGAAGAAACACAGAGCTACTTAGTAACAGCTATATGTCACAGCTGCTAAAATACCGGAAAATACCCTGCCATAGACAATACTGAGGTTTGCCTCTGCTAAAATACACATTAAGACAAAAATAAACCTTCTACACCATGAGTGTGTGTAATAGTAGAGTCCCTGAACTATGGTCTGGTAAAGGCTGCACCTTTTTGATACACAATCTATTATAGTAACTTGAATTAGTAGGTCAGTACATAGGTCAGTGATCCTATAGGGAGGAAACTGCACATTTACTAAGCGGACCTCAGAGAAGAGTTTTACAATGTGCAGCTGAATCACAAAGTGCATTTACAATAAAGAACTTGAACATGAAACACAGATACTAAAAGATATATTATTAATATAAGGGAAAATTCCCCCCTGCTGTAGTTTAAAAGAAGTCACACAGGATTTTCCTAAACATATAAGACATACATACTCCTTTACATTCTGCTCTGTGCTTTTATGTACAACTTGTTTAACATTCGGCCTATTCTATTATTAAAAAAATACTTTATTTTTTATTAAGAATAAAAGGAGGATTGCATTGCTTTCTCACACTTATTACCACCCTTGTAATTAGCTTAATTAGTTTAATTAGAGATAATGAGCTCTGTATTAATAACCCCCCTCCTTTCACCCATTTGTTGTGGTTTGGCTTACAGACAAGCAAAAAGTGGAAAGAGAAAATCTGATTAACCATCTAGCAAAAACAAGAAGCTGGAATCATGAGGTGGTTTCAGTTACCCCAATTTAGCTGAAAAAATTACAAAAAAGTATTTGTTTTTAAAAACAATAGGCAAAATTAATGTATAGCACAAGCCATATTCACTGAACTCATGTTATGGGGGGGGATACTGCCGATTTAAGCTATTCTCTATTGTACTGCTAAGAGTTTTTGCTTTCCCCATCTCTGCCACTTCTTTTCCCTTTGGAACTTCTACTGTCTACAGCCCTCTTTTTCTCCCACCTTTCTGTGTGTTTTACATTTCTATCTTTGTGACACTTCCCCTATTGTTTCTAATTTCAATTTGTTGTATGATCATTGTTTAAAAATTATATATATTCCACCTTCCCTTTCCTCTTCTGCTCTCCGAACTCTCCAGCCTACTATTGTTTACTATCTATTACTCTTCAATCCTCTATCCTTCCCATGTCTCCCCAATGCTCTGCCCGATTAATTTCCTCTTCTGTTTATTTTTCAGTCTCACTTCCTTCCTCAGAATTCTGTTAATGGAGGGTTCAAATATTAAGTGAGTGCTGAAGCACTGTGTGACATGGGGACAGGCACGTAAATGCTACATTACCTCTGCATGCAGCTTATGCATCGATCCTTGTGTAGCTTTTACATTGCACTTCCTACCCAGCAGCACTAAATCACATTGGGTATTGGATATGAGGGTGCAGGAATCCAAACTTCCCCTGCCCATCAATGTAGGGAACACAAACTCTATGTAGTTAGTCCCCAGGCCAGAATGAAGTACAGGCTCTGAGTTCTTTAGTTCAGAATTGCTAACCGCTAAGCCACCATGCCACCCAAAAATTTAAACTTTTTAATAGTTATGGTGCGACTATACCATGGTTTATCATTTTGCTTTTACATTCTAAAGTGGCATATCAATTACCTTACAAAGGTGTATGAATCTGTGCAAACATCTTGGATCTGTTCCTATGTTTACTGTGGTACATTCTGCAATTATGCCTTTACATGCCTATGACACAATACAGTAAGTAGACTTGCTACTTGCTACAAACATCACACATAAACAATTCTATTAATTAAATTAAAGTTGTCTTGTCCATGTGCCATTCCCAGATACCATTAACCCATTGTTCCCATGTACCCCCCCCCCCAAAAAAAAATGGTCTAAATGCCAAGCACTACCTGAGAGTGCAGGCTGGTACAATCTAATCCCCAGAGCAAAGTCTGTAGATGTTTTGGGTGCCCATTGGCAATGCCCAGCAGAAGAGAAGAAGGAAGATTAGTCCCCCATGGCTCCACTATGGCTGGCGCAGTCTGACTCTGTATTGGTTCTTAGCCGAGCTTGCCGTGACAAGCCACACTCACTATAGTGCCTGGGGATCAGGTCGCAGCTGGTGTATTAACCCCCATAAGGCAAGCACATATATAAGCAGCAATACCAGAGAGATACGGTGCCTCGGTGCCATACTGTCCCCACTCCTGGCCATAGGCTGCTGCTGCCTGTAACTTTCTGTAACCTTTAAACTGAGCCCAGCCTCTACCCAGGGTGAGCCCCGGCTCATTTAGCAAAAGGTACCCTAAACCCGGGAGTCTCTCTCACCTGCCGGTGCAGTCTTTGCGTTCGGTACGAGTTTGTAGAGTTCTCAGTCTGTCCCCATTCTGCTGTCGCCACAAATCTTCTGTCAGAACAGCAACTTAAGTTCCGTAGCAGAGTTCGCTCACCGTAAAAACCTTTATAAGCGCGTACAAGGGATATAAGCGGAGGGCTGGCGCCACCTTGAGGCACACACGCGAACTGCAGCTGGGACGCACCGGCGTTAGTGAAGAGACGAAAGGCAGGACTGTTGCGCCAGTGCCAATGCAGCTTGGAATCGCATTCCCCAGTCCCCGACAAGTACTGGCGCTTGGCAGCTCCAAACATACGCAGGATAAGTAGTATTGTTGCGTAAACTATGGAACTTTGTGCTTTTACTGAAATCACTGTGTAGGAAAAGGGAGCATGTAGCTAAGTCAGACCGTGAAAATGAATTCTTGTAGATTGTAAGCTCTTTTGGGCAGGGCCCTCTTCACCTCTTGTATCGGTTATTGATTGCTTTATATGTTACTCTGTATGTCCATTGTATGTAACCCACTTATTGTACAGCGCTGCGGAATATGTTGGCACTTTATAAATAAATGTTAATGTAATGTAATGTAAAGTCTGCTTCCCAGGCGCTAATACCTTGAATTGTTTCCCTGCTGCACAAGGTAGCGCTAAGGTTTCCTTGTTGAAACCTCAGTTTTATATACCCGGATTTTCTTTGCAGTCCCACCCATTTGTTAAGAATTTCAATGGGCTCTTTTCCCTTATTTTAGATTGTAAGCTCTACCGGGCAGGGACCTCCTTCATCTTGTGTTTCTGACTCTTATTACAACTGCACCTTGTATTTATTGTATTTATTGTTGTACTTTGTCAGGGTCGGACTGGGCCGCCGGGACACCGGGAAAAATCCCGGTGGGCCCCAGCGGCCCAGTCCTACCTTTGCCGCGACCCCGCTACTGACTGTTCCTCCCCGACGCGTTCAATTTATACGCGCTCGGGGAGGACGTCAGGCGGGGGCCCTTCGGGGGGGTTAGGGGGGCCCTTGGGGGGGTTAGGGGACGCGGCTGGGGCACCTGCAGGGCCCCTGGGGCGGGAGCCCCGGTGGGCCCTGCACCCCCCAGTCCGACCCTGTACTTTGTATTTATCCATTTTGTATTTATCCATTATCTTTAACCCCCTGTCTGTATTAATGAATTCTACTGTACAGTGCTGCGTACATAAGTAGCGCTTTATAAATAAAGATATACATACATATACATACATACATGTTATCCTGAATTTTGCATAAAAGGTTTGTCCTAATGTTCCCAAAAATTGCTGTTTGTCCTCTGGGAATGTTATTATTGTAGGGTGAAACAATCACTTGAAAATGCAGGGACATGCTTATTTTGGCTACTGGTTGTACTTTTAACACGCAACTCCCTGCGTGTGGCGCTACAGGAGCCCTGAGCCCCCGCTTATTAAGGGGGGACAGGTATGATATAAATGAATGGCGTGCCTCCACCCAGGGCAGGTATAGGTAGAACTATATTTCTCCTCCCTTGGAAATCTCAGTGGGGTCCTCCTTGAACCTGGACTCCCTGCTTACCAGGCAGTTGAGGATCCTCAGTATATGAACAGCCAAGACACCGGTTAAAATGGTGAACCAGATGAACTTGTTTATTGATACAGGCAGAACACTCTGCCCATTCTCTCTAGCCTAGTCTGCACCTCATCCAGTCATGCATAAATCACTTACTGCTTTAGGTTGTGCATCTGACTGTCAGAGAGGCCTTGCACATGCCCCCCATAATGTAACATTAATGCTGCACTGCTTAACCCTTATTATTAATACAGTAAATCTTGTATTTCAATGTACAACTGTCTACTAAGCTTATATCCTTTCTGGATTTGAAGAATAAGTTCCTTTAATACATTTCCCTGATTTTACATTTTCTGTATTTCACACTATTTTTTCCCTAGTCCCCTATTACAATAGGTCTAAAATAATTTTCCACCTTACACATGGGATATGATCGTCATATCTACCCTAAGCCACAAAACTTGGGGCACCTGACACCTTATTCTGGCACTGACTATCTAGCAGTGTTGCTATCATGGCTAGTCCTTTCCATCTAGGCTTGCCATATGGCTGGTATATTTCCATCCATCCAATGTTAAAGCCAATATAATTAACAGAGAAGAAATAAAATAAATATGGAAAAGCATTGGACAATCAATTATGATGTCACTGGAATTTTTTTTTGGTTGGGGGGTTGACATGTCCTTTAAGTTTGTATTTTTCACTTGCACAATGTCCTTGATAAAGGTCCCAGGAGGGACCGAAACGTTGGAACGCACAGTGAACGAATAAATAGAAGAATTGCTGTGAAATGGTGTGCTGGTCCTATTTATAGGTATTTACATATTTTTTTTTTTTATTTAACTGCCAATTTTTATTGGTTTTGTTAGTCATGGTGAATTACAACAATGGTAGAATGCTCATTGCAGTAGTCTGCGTTATGGGGATTGTCATTAGGTGGCATCATGAATAGCAGTACAGTTATGAAAATGAAAGAAAATTGTAGGGAGAAAAGAAAAAAAAAAGGGGATGGGTAAATAAGGATAGTAAAATACAGTAACTTGAAACAGTGAAAAACAGTATTGTAGCGGCTGGGACCTGTTATTTTGGTAGAATGGGGGTATATTTCTCTTTTGTTATTTGCCAATTTCTGTGGTTAGGGGTGTAATTCTGTGGTTAAGCTTGTATTGCCATGAATAGTTGGGAGTCGTTTTCATGGAGTAGCCAGGGTAGCCAGATTTTTTTATGGGCTTCCATATCGTTTCGTAGCATATATGAGAGCTTTTCATTAGTGGCTATGCATATTATTTATTATTATAGAGTTTAATGGTAATTCTATTTTTTTCCAGTTGCTGGCAATAATCATTCTGGCAGCCATAAATATGTGTTGGCTCAGCCTGTGAGCTGAATTTGTATACCTGGGCGGTTTCTTTCCCAGTAGTAGTGTGAGGGGGTCTTTAGGGAACTCTGAGTGTAAGATCCTTGATAGTAAGTAGGTAACTGAGTCCCAAAAAGTCGAGACAATGTGGGTTGCTGGTTGGGTAGAGTTTATCCAGTCTGTATGGGACCAGATAGGTTCTGTGGACAGTGTTGGACTGGGACCTCAGGGGCCCACCAGAAAATCTAAGGCCATGGACCCACTCTCCAAAATATTTTCCTCCTTTCCTCACTCAACCACTTTATTCTCCTAGTCTCTTTTATTTACATGCTAGCATGTATTCTTCCACCTACTGTATTTCTCCCTTTTGTTCCCATTCAGAAATAGGGAATTACCATGAATTAGGCCAAATGGTTAGAAGCAGGAGGGCCCACTGACCCCTGGGCCCACCGGGAGTTTTCCTGGTATCCTGGTGGGCCAGTCCGACACTGTCTGTGGAAGATTTTGATGGAGGTTTCTCTCACTGTTACGCAGGTGCTTCCTTTATTGGCCATTTCGCTACAGTGGGGTATTTACATATTTTGACTTCAGCACCCGTCTGTTAAACTGGTTTAGAGTGCGGACACACAGCTTTATATATTATATTATATATATATATATATGCTCAGGGTAGGGTTGACAGCACACGCAGGGTTTTCATATGAAAAATCACAAAGGTGTAGATGAATAAATGTGAGGCTTTATTCAGTCCGACGTTTCAGTTCCTATCTGGAACTTTCATCAGGGACAGCAACATCTCAGTGTAGTACAAACGTTTTTAAGCACAAAAGGGCGCCAAGCTTGTTGCTAGGCAACCACTAACACATACATAAAGTGACAAAATCAAATGGAAAACACAAAAAGACATAAAAAAACATAAAAAACGATTACAAAAAGTGTTTATAGGTATAGACATATAAGGACAATGTGTCCAGGGCCAAAGGGTACATAAATGAAAGGATCTCAGTATATGGCAATAGCTGGTCGTTTTGTAGCAATATAAGGTTGCAAAACATGAAAAGCCCCAACCACTCTCTGCTCCCATAGCGCTGGGCAGGAACCGCAAGTACAATAGACCAACACCAAGTGGTGCGGCATTCTAAATCATTGCTCGTTTGACTTACTTTTACTTGTAGTGGAACAGGTGGGGAAGGAACTCATTACAGTCAGGGCTGACCTGAGATCACTTGAAACACAATATTTTGACACACTTAAAACTGACAGTACTTCGGATTGGCTTAGTAAACTACAAACCAGTATCGACAAGTACAAACGTGACTTGACTAATTTCAAACAAAACAAGCTCAGGAAGGTGTCTGACGATTATAAAAATAAACGGGTCTACGGGTGGTTACTTGGTATTAAGTCTGATAACCGTAGTTTCAAACCCCTGAGAAAGAAAAGGCTACCTAAATCTCTTTTGACTCTGGACAGCTCAGACCAGTCCACTGATTCTGACAGCAACCCTGCTACCAAACCTTTTTTAGGGGTGACGACCCGGTCCAGAAGGGACAAAGAAAGCGACGCCACACCAGACGAGGGGGGTGCAAACATAAAAAGCAAACCCCCAAAAGCAAAGAAAATATTATCTTCAACCTAAGTCAACACATTATGACTGAGGGTGAGCTTTCCTTGCTGTCTAGAGGGCTTTCCTTTGTACCCAGTTCCCATCCCGACACTTTCAACACATTAGTTGACATATACAAATTTCAGAGGAAACTGAAACTCAAAGAACATTTCAGAAACTCCGCCCAGACAGTGCAACCCCCATTCAAGGGTAAGAGCCACTTTGAACCCCCCAATACACCACCCACAGTACAGACTTTTGGCAAAGTACTTTCTCTGGAAGCGAAACAGCTGGGTAAAATTAGTAAAATGCACCCTAACCTATCCCCCGCTGAACGACAAGCAATTCGTTCTCTCCAGAATGACCAGAATTTGGTCATCAGACCTGCTGATAAGGGGGGATCCATAGTACTATTAGATTATACATACTACAGGGAGGAACTTCTGAAACAACTTTCCGACTCTAATACATACAAAGCACTATCTGGCGATCCAACTTTTAAATTTAAAAATGAGCTGGATCACTATCTTATCCAAGCTCTCAATGCGGGTTGGATTACCCAGGACACATACAACTTTTTACTAACTGAATATCCCCGCACACCCATCATATATACCTTAGCAAAAATCCACAAATCCTTATCAACACCTCCTGGCAGGCCGATTATTTCTGCGGTTGGTTCTCTCTACCAGCCTATCTCTACATATATTGACTCTTACCTTCAACCTTTAGTCAAAACTATGGCTTCATATACCCAAGATTCTACTCATGTAATAAGAAAGTTAAAGGCACTTGGCGACATCCCGGACAGTCATATTTTAGTCACTATGGATGTAACTAGTTTGTACACAATAATTCCACATGATCAGGGCATCTCCTCAGTAAGGAGGGCATTAACTATGAGCAAAGACAAGAGTGCACCCACCGAGTTCCTTCTACATTTATTGGAACTTACACTGACTAGGAACTTTTTTCGTTTCGAGAAAGATTTTTTCCTGCAACTGTCTGGCACCGCAATGGGCAGTGCCCTGGCACCATTGTATGCCAACCTATTTATGGCCGATTTTGAACTAACACATTTGCTACCTTTACTGCATAAATCCATCTCAGTATATTTCCGGTATATCGATGACCTGTTCCTGATCTGGACCGAAAGCGAAGAATCCCTGCTGTCTTTCCACCAGCACCTCAATGATCTCGATTGTCCCATCAAATTGACTCTAAATCACCATAAAGATAACATCGACTTTTTGGACCTTAATATCTTCAAAACAGATGGTAAAGTGGGGACCAGACTTTTTCGCAAACCAACGGACCGTAACTCGATCCTACATGCCTCTAGTCACCACCCTCCTGCTACTATCAAGGGCATCCCGTATTCCCAATTTCTTAGGGTCATCAGGAACAATAGCTCACCTGAAACGGCTAAAATGCAACTCCAAGAGATGTTTGATAGGTTTCTGGAAAGAGGCTATAAGGAACATCTTCTACTTACACAACTTGAAAGGGCTCTCACTCACACTCAAGATTCTTTGCTTAATAAAGACTGCATACGGGATGAACAACCGACACCACTTATCTTTACCACCACCTTCTCATCCACCTCCCATGCACTCTCAGAGAGTATCACTAGAAATTGGCAGATGGTTAATGAGGACGAATCATTATCTCTTTATCATGCCAACAAGCCTGTCATAGGTTATAAAAGAGGCAGCAGTTTAAGAGACTTGCTAGTCAAAACTGACTTTAAAAATTATGAAGGTAAACAAAAAAACTGGCTTTCCACATACCAAAAAACTCGGGTGCTATAAATGCCCGGATTGTGCTACCTGCAGGTGCCTACTGTGCGGCCCAGATTTCCCACATCCACATACGGGCAAAAGGCATAAAATTCCTTATAGACTTGGCTGTCTTTCTACCTATGTAGTGTACATTATTACCTGTCCGTGTGGCTTGTACTACGTGGGCAAAACAATTACCACTTTGAGAGAACGTATCGGAAACCACCGCTCCGCCATCAGCAGAGCACTGAAAGAGGGTGAGTCCATCCAGCCGGTCGCGAGACACTTTGCAAATATGCGACACCCCTTGCCTACATTTAAATGTATGGCCATCGACCACCAGCCTCCCCTAGCAAGAGGTGGCAATAGGGAGCTGGCTTTACTCAGAAAAGAATCTCGTTGGATACACAAATTGGACTGTGTCGCTCCATGTGGTCAGAATGATACTTTGCCCTTAGGCTGCTTTATCTAAAGTTTTATATTTTTCCTCTTTCTGTGAATGAACTCTGATCTGCATCCGTTTGCTAGCCCTTTGGCATTCTTTTCCACACTATGATTACTTGCTACCATTTTATTCATGGCTTCAATTTATCTAGATACATTTTGTTACTATGTATTCTTTCGTTAGCAACATTGTTGCAATTCTTTCTGCTGGGTTTAGGTACTACGTATACTATGCACATGACCTCTGGTGGCTACTCTGGTTATTGCGATTCCTTCTGTATAGGTGCTACATGTGGGTAGCTGGCGTACCCATGCCCCTTCTCTGCATTAGTGTGTATCGCCCCGCGGGGGCTTCTCTTCCTCCTTAAGTCTGGGTAGGTCCGCTGTACACCCGGGGGGTAGGCGTTTCCCCCTTACCCCAGGTACGAGTATAAGCCCTGCGGAGGGCTTTGGCACCCGGTATGAATATATGCCCTGCGGAGGGCACCAATTACACTGCTATCTATACCTCCAAGTGTGAGCCCTAATGTTGGCTCTACATGGTCCTCGGACCCAATATTTTGCGCACCCCGATTTTGGCATGCTTCTCACTAATTTGGGGGCTATTGCAGAGACACTGGGTTCACCTTTACGGTGACCCAGATGTCTGTTGCTTATATGTGCCTCCTGGGAGTTGTATGAATCTGGCACACTCCTGACTAACCAGTGAGCGTATGCGGCGACACCGGGTTCATTATTATGGTGACCTGTGCGTCTGCCGTTGGCTCCTTATATATGATCCCCCTCTCTAGACAGCTGAATACAATGTGGCCCACGATGCCCATTCACTTCTGTGGGGTTGGTTGCCTAGCAACGGCGACGCTAGCAGTATGCTAATGTGCTTTAAGTTCCGTACCTTGGTGTTGGTCTATTGTACTAGCGGTTCCTGCCCAGCGCTATGGGAGCAGAGAGTGGTTGGGGCTTTTCATGTTTTGCAACCTTATATTGCTACAAAACGACCAGCTATTGCCATATACTGAGATCCTTTCATTTATGTACCCTTTGGCCCTGGACACATTGTCCTTATATGTCTATACCTATAAACACTTTTTGTAATCGTTTTTTATGTTTTTTTTTATGTCTTTTTGTGTTTTCCATTTGATTTTGTCACTTTATGTATGTGTTAGTGGTTGCCTAGCAACAAGCTTGGCGCCCTTTTGTGCTTAAAAACGTTTGTACTACACTGAGATGTTGCTGTCCCTGATGAAAGTTCCAGATAGGAACTGAAACGTCGGACTGAATAAAGCCTCACATTTATTCATCTACACCTTTGGGATTTTTCATATGAAAACCCTGCGTGTGCTGTCAACCCTACCCTGAGTATCTATACCTCCTGCACGAGCACCCAGGTATTATCTTGTTCTTATGGTGTGCAGCTTTCCAGCAACACGTACGTACGTACGTACGTACGTACGTGCGTGCGTGCGTGCGTGCGTAATCCTCCTCAAAATAAGATTGTAGTTCTGCTTCACACTGAATGATCACCGCCCAGTGCCAGACTGAAATATTATATATTTACACACATCCAATAAGACCAGTCTTTAAATCATGCAAAACAGTAAGTCACATTGTAGAAACATTTTGTAATACTAAGCAGCAAATTGGTAAATGAGTTTCACTGTTGATAAATGCAAGTTTATGCATTTGATCAAAAATACCATAAATGTGAGTTATACACAAAATTGTAGTGTGCAGAGAAGCGCAGCCTCGTACCTTGCAGACATCTTCTTACCAACTGAAGACACTTCGGGTCTCTCCGCCGACCTGCTTGCGCATGCACAGTTGGTGGCAGCAGGAAATCCGTTTCAACTGTGCATTCGCAAGCAGATTATGGGTCAGTGGTGAGACCAGAAGTGTCTTCAGTCGGTAAGAAGATGTCGGCGAAGTACGTGGCTGTGCTTCTCTGCATTTTTAGGTAGCGGTTAGGGATAGGGACAGAGTGTATACTTAAAAACTATGCGATAAGGGAGACATGAGGGGGGGCTAGGCAATGATAGTTATGGGTGGTTTTTGCGCCCGGGCGTATAGTTCTCCTTTAATGAGCTGGTGAGAATGCAGAGATGTGGAACTAAACTGCTATGAGAAAAGACAGATTCTGTTAATGCCTTTAAGAGGGGCTTGGATGACTTATTGGACAAGCAGAATATCCAAAGTTAAATTGATTTTATGTATGTATAAAGCACCAGCATATTTGCATCACTGTACATAAGTGTATACAATAATTAGAGAAGGGGAATTATTGGTTTGATGGGGCATAATTACTGAGAGCTTTGTATGTAAAGGTGGCCACACACGATGGTCGCACGAAAAATCGTCATACCCGCCACTAACCTTCAGGGCTGAAACAGCAGATAAGGAGGTAGAAACAATAGGATTTCTACCTCCTTCTGCCGATTCAGCCCTGACAGCAGATTTTGCTCAGGCGCCTTCTATGGCGCCCCATCAAAATCTTTTGACCTGGCCGATCGGCGAGTCGACCAATATCAGCAGCCTCCTGCGATACTGGTCGACTCGCCATACACGCACCGAATATCGTACGAAATGAGGTTTCGTAAGATATTATCGGTGCGTGTATGGCCAGCTTAAGTGTGAGGAGTTTAATTTTGATGTAAGAATGTATTGTTAGCCAGTACAGGAATTTGCAATGAGGTACAGCAGGGGTAGTTTTACAGGTGGAGGAGTCTTGCAGCTGTATTCTCGATGGTTTGTAGAGTGAATAAGCAAGTGATAGGCCAAAAAGGAGCAGGTTGCAATAGTCAAAATGGCAGATGAATATTGTATTGGACTAGTATTTTGTTGTTTCCTGACCGAGAAAGTTATATATTTTTGCAAAATTTTTAAGTTGTAGAATGCAAGATTTTACAAAGTATACGATGTGAGGAATGATGGAAAGTGCAGAAACAAATATGACTCCAAGATAGCAAATCTGTGTAGTAGAATGAATAAGAGTGTTGTTTACAGTAACAATGTTGGGGTAGGCTATGTGTGTGTGCGGGAGGGGGAATGCAAACTGATTAAGCAAATGAATTTGGGATCCTGTGAAAAAGTTTATAACTGCAAATTTAGAGGCTCTAAATACAGAAACAACTGTCACCAAAACTAATTTAAATAATCTTCTTACACTGTTACAGCTATTCTAGGAGCGGAAAAGAAAAAGGGAAATACAATTTTATGGTAACAGAAGTGACAGACAGACAGTAATGTGTTCTGCATTTAATGATATTTAAAGGTTAATGCTAAGTATCTGGACAGTAATATGTAGTGTTAAAGGAACTGTAACACAAAATTATTTTAATACCTTATTTACTGCAAAACATCTCTAATAATAGGCCTAGCTTTTTCCCCCTTGTCTTTTGTTACAAACTGCAGGGTGACGGGTGCTTAAATTCCTGTATGCACTAAACCAGAAGTTTTGCTTTGCATTGGAGGACCTTTGGCTTTTTATCAGTGCCAGCAGTTTAAATTTATGATCACAACATTACCAACCAAACTGTCTGAAGAAATAGAAACATACATTTAAACTACAGAAGTCAGAAGCGGATGATCCTGAAAGATCATGCGCAAATTTTGCGCGAGTTGGAAGCGGAGATAGTCAAGCGGAAGCAGAATTTGTTCAGACGGAACTCACAGGACTATCTTACAGGACTCGTCTACACGTTGAGGGAAGAGCTGAATAGGCAGCGCTCCAGCAAGAAACAGACTGGACTGCCAGGCCACTCCAAGACGCCCAGGGATCACCAAAAAAGGCTGTGCTCAGACTCATCCCTACAATACCCAAGCAGTGAAAAAAGACTCTACACAAAGAGGCAGATTTATTATGCTGTGTAAAAAATGGTGATAAAATTTGCCACACATCACCTGGCTTCACTGTGTAAAAAATGGTGTAAAAGTAGCCTAAATTTTTAATGCATTTTTTTTTCCACTGGAACGTACGTAAAATAAGAGATAAAGAACACTATATTTATTCTGTAGAAAGCTTTACCATACCTGAGTAAACGGCCATTGAAGCTCCATCTGTTTGTTTAAGATAATAGCTGCCATTTTAGCTTGGTCTCTGGTAGCTTCTGTGCTGCAGATCTGGCTGCTGGTAGCTCAGATTACACAGTTGGGAGGGGGAATGAATTCTTGTGGGAGGGGGGAGGAGGAAAAGGGAGTAAACTGAGCAGACTCATGCTGTGCCCTGAAGGCTTTTTCTGAGAGCAGAAAGTGTGACACAGAAGAACCTGTGTGCAAAATGAGGATACTTCCCATGTCTTTCAATAAAAAGCTGTATGTGTTCTATTTGTAATGCTTATTATGCCATGGCACCAAGGGGTTGGGAAATTGAGTGGGGTTTAGCTTTTTTCATTAAACCAATATATAAGAAAATGCAAACCAAATACCCATATTATTACATTCACAGCCCAGCAACACTGTCAAATTTAATGAGGCAATAATGGAATATCCGCACATTTTTTATTAAATTGTTTATTATAAAGCCAAGTAACAAGAAAACAGACAAAATATTAGCCTGATCCCAATTATTTTTAACTTCAGCACAAATGAGGCTACATTACTGTAAAAGCTCATAACCAATGACAACAATGGTATCGCAACATACCGGATAAAACTGGGGCTTTTCCGTTTACAGCACCAATCGACATCTCATTACAATACACCACACCCACTATCAACTCCAGGTCCTAAAACCTTGTAAGTTGTCCCAGCCATGCCTAGTTTTATGCATAGTTTTATGGCATCTTACAGCAGCCCCTGGTTGCCTGGTTATACAGAGTGCCATTCCAAATTCTTAGCCACTCATCATGATTTGGGGCTGTTGAAAAAAAAAAAACCCAGACAGTTTAGAGGTTTTCAGACCTGCCTGCAGTTCTGTCTACTCTCTATTCTGTGAGGCGAAGTAGAGCAAAAGGCTATTTGATATGTTGCTTGTGGGTGGCAATGAGAGGAACACTATAAATTAATGGCCCTGACAGTAAAAACTTCTTAGGGCCCTGGCAGACAAGGAGATTTGTCCTGTGTGGTAAATCTGCACTACTGTGGGTGACTCCTTGCTGATCTACTGAATAAAACACTTTACTTGATGCAAACATGTTATTGATGAAAAATGCCTTCTTCTGAAAGTAAAGTACAAAAAAGTACAGTTTTACTTTTGGCAATTCAAATCTAAGCAAATGTTTAGGAGATTTGTCACCCACAGGTAGTGCAGTTTACCTTCATCGCCCAATGCCTGTATAAACTGTAAGGCCCCTAGCTGATAAAATGCAAGCACTATCCCTGTGTAGGAGCCAAGACATAAGATTAACCCCAACCCCAGCAGCAAAAACAATTAAGTGTGAGGCAAACTTAAAAAAAAATGGAAACAACTGCAGCTTTTATCGGCCCTTGTATGTCCACCTTTACACATAGATGCAAGGATCATGCACTTCAACTCACTCTATATGTATAAAAAATTGTGCAATATGAAGTAAAATAAGTTGAGAAATACTCACAAGCATTTATTCAAACTTGTTAATCCAATGTATTATTTAAGCATTTTCCTAAATGAAGAAGGCACAATTTTCCAGCATTAGACATTACATTCTAGTTAATAATTGAGCTGGGAAATGCATAAAAAACACATGAGTACAGTGACCATATCTGTGTTTATATGTACTGATATGTTTATATTCAAAACAGTTAACCCATGTACACACTCCATGTGTAGCTGTCGTCCAAATTCACACTCTCAGCTATTCTGGCAGCAAAAATGTTCATAGCAACTCTTTCACAAACAAAAAGATCATTCATACCACAATACTTAAGAAGTGGAAAAATTAAAGCCAAAAAGTAATATAAAAAGGGATAATTATCCAGCATTTTGTGAAAAATATATGAATTAATCTTCAGTGGTGTCAGAACATATGACCCACAATGGATCAATCTTCAAAGTGTTCAAAGGCACTTGGAACAGTGGTTAATTTACATAAAGTTTATGTAGAGAGTCAATAAAAAGAGGCGATTACTGGACTCTTTCATTTTAACAAACAATGTCATCCATAGGTGCAAACATTCTTATCAATACTGTAAGCCATTAATATCTTTATTCTCACTAGCCTTTTGGTCCAATGTGAATGCAACACCTAACCATGTGAAAAACAAAAAAACATGCTCCCTTTTCTCTGTGTTCTCCTTCTGCATTTCACAGATTTCAAAGTGGAGCAAAAGTGACTGACATGGTTTCATGTCATTTTAAGTACCAATATACAATAATTCTCCCTTTCACATGCACTGTCGTAATAAAATAACTAAATACTCCCTTGTGCCAGCTTACTGTTGTTCAGGCGGTCAGAATAATCAGGTTTTAATGACGGGATTTCATGTAAAATCTTCAGCTTGGGCACATAAAAAATATGTTTATATAATACTGCTTAAATACTCACTGCTTAACTGACCTGGACTTATAAGAATTTAAGAAAAAAAGTTCATATACATACTGTTTAACCAGGGCATGCAAAAAGAATGATGTATATAAAGGTAACATTTTGAACGTTTTAAAAGAAAAGAGGGTTAATATATGACAGTAACAAAAATCCCATTACTTACTAAATTCCTTGATTGCACAAGTGATTAAAATGTATTATTATTTAAAAGCGCTGTGTTTCTGAAGACTATGGGGCACATTTACTAATCCACGACCGTCCGAAAGCGTCCGAATGCGGTTTTTTCATAATGACTAGTATTTTTGCGACTTTTTCGTCGCCGTTACGACTTTTTCGTCGCCGTCGCAAAAAATTCGGATTGGTTTTTCCGCCATTTACTATAGCACAATACGAAAAAATTGCGACGGTGACGAAATAATCGCGCAAAATACGATAAAGTCGCAACAGCGCCAAAAAAGTCGCGACAAATACAAAACAATCGCGGCGGCGACGGAAAAAAAAAAATCGCAAAATTTTCGTTTCCAATCCGTTTTTTTCCCATTCGGGATTTGGATTCGAGGATTAGTAAATGTGCCCCTATGTGTGTATATGCAGGTGACAAAGGTGCTAACAGAATATTTTGAACTTGCTCAGACTGGAAACATAAACATTATTTTCATGGTACAGGTATAGGACCCATTATCCAGAATGCTCGGGACCAAGGGTATTCCGGATAAGGGGTCTTTCCGTAATTTGGATCTCCATACCTTAAGTCTACTAAAAAATCAATAAAACATTAATTAAACCCAATAGGATTGTTTTGCATCCAATAAGGATTAATTATATCTTAGTTGGAATCAATTACAAGGTTCTGTTTTATTTCTACATAGAAAAAGGAAATCAGTTTTAAAATTCTGAATTATTTGATTAAAATGGAGTCTATGGGAGACGGACATTCCGTAATTCGGAGCTTTCTGGATAACGGGTTTCCGGATAAGGGGTCCGATACCTGTATATGTGCTGTGTTCTGGATATCCCATAATTAAGAGTACATTCAAAACAAAGAATTGAGTCCAGAGTCAATTTAGGCTGCTTTCTAATGACATGTTGAATACTGATTTTGAAGAGAAAAAAAATCACGTAGCATTTTCCAGTTTTTTTTTTTAAATGTGTTTTTAACACTTGTGTGAAGCATCAGATTTACTTGTCAAGAAGCCCTCTGGGAGCAGTAGCATGTCTCTTGGAAATATGCTCAGTTATTACCAAATCCTTGTCAGGAATACACAGATAGGGAGAGAAATCTCATTCATGCACTAATTGCTTAACTGTCCTCTTCATCGTCGCTTATAAGGTCGCGCCTCTCAGGGTTGGTCTCCCGCTCGCGTATAAAGTCTGCACGAATTGCTTCCAGCTCTGACAGCTCTAGGCGAACTTTTTCCAAATGGTAAGTGCGTCTGTTGCGGATCTGGCGCAGAGGGAATGGATTCATGTCGACAAATGCAATATTACAGAGCTTTCTGAAATATAAGCAAACAATTCAAGTATCTCAGCTATACAGAGTAGATTAAGTAAGATGACCAACGTAAAAGTCCTACGGATGTATTCAAGTACAGAAATACTATGTCCTGTGTTGTGTTTTTACTCATTTGTATGCTGTGTGAAATCCAGTGAAATTCTAAACTAGTACAATTGCACAAGGAATGTAGGCAATGTATGCAACTCTACTAACTACCATTGATTTTATTGAATTAGCATAGTCCAATATGATTTAAATAAGTCATCTTAAAAATAGCGCTGACCATACTGGCTGTGTTTGTAGATCCATTTATATTAATCAGCTCTCGCTTGCTATGCAGTAAGCCTTTATTTTTCTCATATTAAAATCCTGGGAATAATCCATTTTTTGTGGCACAGTTATGCGAAGATTCTAGCCATCATTCATTTGGATACAGAATGCAATAACATTTTCAGGCATCATTTTCAAAGCTCTGTTGTAATTTGGGGTCTACAGCTGATGGGTAAGTCTTCACTTGCAGCCCAACATTTCTTTAGTCTACCTTAGCATATTACAAGGTTATAGGTATACAAAATACAGACTATGCAGTTACCCTGAATACAAACAAAAGGCAATTTATTCACTCTAAATGTTAATCTCAATGATGTTCAGGCAGAGCCACCTTCCCTCTGCTCTGCACCTAGTGCAGCATGTCATCAAAGGCAAATCACACTCCATGTGAACTATATGTACAATATGAATGTTTATGACCTATCATTATTGAGACAGCAGTACTGTATGTTGTATATGAAAATAAATGCTACCAATTATACCAATAATAAATATATGTCTGTTATAAAAGGCATGGAAAATCTAGGTGCGCAGATAAATCAAGTTGTATCTGAAAACTCACTGGGGTCATTTAGAAACATCACACTGTGTAGAATTCGTTACTCTATGATCAGATTCATGTCTTGCACTGTAGAATGGTACAGCAGAATCAGTTTTCAACAGTATATGCCAGGAGTGCCACCTAGGTACTCCATGGAAGTCTGACATTACATTACACTGTTTTGCACTAGGAACAGTTTATATTGCCAACAGATGCAAAAACACGTTTGTAAATAACCATTTTATCCAGAGAAGAACCCCTTATAAACAGACATTGGCAAAAAAGGTACACTTTAATCATTGCATTCCACTGCAGTAATAGCAATGCGGACCAAGGTGGGGGGACCAAGAAGATGGGGCTGAGCGGGTGTGCACCTCTACTACTTGGTTGACTTTAAATAACAGGACAAGTTTCACTAGAGATGGCAGTAACTAGTTTAGATACTTACCGTGCATCAAGGATTGTCCGGCTAAAATAGCGCAAGTACTTAAAAATGGACATTGAATCTTGTAGCTTTAGTATCTCCTCTTCTTTGTACTTAAATAATCCCAAAGCAAAGCGGAAAATCACCTAGGTTTAGAGGAGAGGTAAAAAGGAATACTGTTGAGACAATTAAAAGTGTTTACTTTTGAAAAAATGTGAAATATTGTGTCAAATAATGTAGATTTAAAGAAAATGTTTTTGATTATTTCTGAACAGATTCATTTTACTTTTTATGTTTGTATGGAGGAATCAATTTTGTTACTCGTCACTATTTCTATTTCCTTTATGGCAAACAGCATAAGCCCTATCTTGCTTTATGGCAGAGTTAACACAGGCTAATAGCCACCTCTGCTCAATACAAAGCTGAAAATACAACTGGACTCATTTCAGAAAGCAGAACAGAAAGTCAATGTGTGGTTACTTTTACACAGGATACATGGGAAATCTGAGGTATCATCAAGGTCATTATAGCCTTAGAAGACAAAAAATGTAGTTTGAAATGTATAATGCGGTCTAGCAATGTTAAAGAAACAGTGACATCCATAAACAAAAGGGCATCTTACACAGTCAAATACAATGTAGGTCTCGGTGGCAAACTACATAAAAAAACCATGTTACTCTCATAGGCAGCCACTTGCATACATTACTCCACTGAACACTGCTTAGCTTATTTACTTATTAAGTCACAATCGTGCCATGAACAACATCAGAAGTTTAATTAGTCTATTGCAGTGGTACAATAATGACTGATTTATTTAGTATACTATTGCAAAGTACAGGTATGGGACCTATTATCCAGAATGCTCAGGACCTGGGTTCTTCCAGATAAGGATCTCCATAACTTAAGTCTGCTAAAAATCATTTAAATATTGAATAAACCCAATAGGATTGTTTTGCCTCCAATAAGGATTAATTATATCTTAGTTGTGATCAAGTACAAGGTACTGTTTTATTATTACAGGGAAATCATTTTTAAAAATTTGAATGATTTGCTTATAATGGAGTCTATGGGAGACAGACTTTTCGGAACTTTCTGGATAACAGGTTTCCAGATAAGGGATCCCATACCTGTACTACATGTATGGAACATGTTATCCAGAATGCTTGAGAATGCCTGGGGCTTTACAGATAAGGGATATTTATATATTCTGGATCTGCATACCTTAAGTCTACTAAAAAAAAAAAAATCACTTTAACATTAAATAAATGGAACAGGATTCTTTTGCCTCTAAATTACTTATATCTCAGAATCAGTACAAGGTTGTTTTACAAAATTAAAAAAAAGAAAATAATTTTTAAATAATTTAATTATTTGATTAAAATTGGGTCTGTGGGAAATACCCTTCCTGTAATTCTGAGCTTACCGGATAATGGATTTCATTCCTGTACTACCTGGTCTCCCACCACAATGCAATCGATCTAAAACTTTGCTGCTAGAATCCTTCTGCTCTCTCCTTACAGCCCCTGAGGGGCTGCCTGTTGAGCAAAATACAGCATACAAAATCTTTCTGCTGACATTCAAAGCCTTTTGCTTCTCCCTGCATTTCTTCACCTGTTACTCTCTGAACCACAGTTCTTTTACACCACTCACACCAACTGCCATCCTTTGTCTTTAACGGTTCTATCTCACTGCTCCTAACCTATGGAATGCCATCTCTAAATTTTAATCTCAAACTCAGATCCTACCTTTTGGAGCACTACAACATTATCTGGTTCAGTCTTAGGGCTCTGGCACATGGGGAGATTAGTCGTCCTCTCAAGGCAACTTTCACTGAAACCGCGCCGCCGCGTATGCCATCCCACCGGCGATTTACATTTTCGTCAGTGGGATGGTATTTTGGGGAGATTAGTCGCCCGCGAACAGGGAGATTTGTCGCGGACGACTAATCTCCCCGTGTGCCAGAGCCCTTAGCCCATTTATCAAAACCATGAATGTTTAGTCATTTATTAAAAGATCCAAATATAAAAAACACAAAAGAATTAAAATGCAGAACGAAAATGAAAAGAACACATAAACGTAAAATTTTTCAAAAGCATTTTAAAAATCCATAATTCATAAAAATATGAACGATAGTAAATGGGCCCCATAGTTTAAATTAAAATACCCCTAATCTCAAAGGCAATAATGAATACTATATGGTGCAAGGTTAGATCTGTATTCACACAAGCAGACTGCAAGTAAACCATCAGGTCTGCCTAGCTGCTGATTGGCTGGCATCCTAAAGTGCAAAGCGCTGCTGGCTCTTCTGCACACTCTGGGAAAGCAGCCAGTGGGAAGAGGAACAGATGGGTGGTGCTAGTACAGTTTTGGGGGAAATTAGTATAGCAGTAGTTATAGTACTAGTATTTAGTACCATTATATATAGTATAGCAGCACAAAGCACACCCCTCTTTTCTTTGTATAACATCCCTTCTATATCTGTATAATGCAATGGCACATTCTTGTTTTTTACATATGTCCCCTTTAAGGGCCAATGCCCCTACCCTTCTATTTGTGCCTGTATGTTATCCACTATATATAACACCCTATATAAACACTGTATTAAAGAAGCAAACCTTTTTTTAATCTCTAAAGTTACTCTGTACAGCCCCTAGAACAAAATACCTTTCTCCAGCCTTATTTTTTTTGCTTTTTATTACTGCCTTTTTGACCCCTTTCACCTTCTGAGCACTCCCTTCACTCTCCAACTATGATGACCTCAAAGAGGTGCCTACTGGGCATGCCTGACTGATTGCAAAAGGGTTGGAGCTTCATACTACACAAAGAAGTAACTAAAAACTACAATAGAGAAACAAAATAAATCTGCATGCAGGGAGAAAGGTATGTTATTATGGGGGCTGTTTAGAATAATTTTAGGGGATTTTAAATATAAGGCTTACTTTATCCTTTAACCAAGAATCACTTAAAAATACAGAAGTCAGCATTAACTTTTAATTAGACTATGGTTTGTCATTAAACAGCTTCCCATTTGGCAAAAGTGACGGCAGCTGCCAACAGTATACAGCATTTTCATCACCACTATTCTCAGAAATAACACCCCAGTAATCAAAACGCCACGTAGGCAGAGAACATTATAACATTTTTGAGCAAGAATTTAGGGGACAGTTTAGACCAGATTTAATCCTTACCTTTGAACCCTCATACAGTAAGGAGTCCCATATCCTGAACAAGATGTCACTGACCACACTGTCCACAAACACCACAAGGAACCAATTAAATGTAATCAAAGTGTAATCCACTTTATACTGCTCAAAGTGAGCACAGAGACGAGGCAACTTCTCATTCATCAAGTCCTTGAACACACGCTGATCAACCTATATGCAAGAGGAAAAAACATTGGTACCTTAACTACTGCCAAATTTTTTATGTCTGCACAACCAGAAAATCACATGTAAGGGTGATGGCAGACAAGGAGATTTGTCACCTCATGGTAAATCTGCGCTACCACAGATGACAAACCTCCAGAATACCATCCCCTTCTATAACATTTGAATTGCAGCAAGTAAATCACATAACTCAGCAGCTTCAGCATGGGAAAATGGAAAGAAGGCATTTCCCTATGATTAAGCTGAATCACCCGAGTAATGTGATTTGCATTGATTCAACTGTTAGACAAGGGGATGGTACTTTCAGGAGTTGCCACAGTATTGCTGATTTACCACGAGCAACAAATCTCCTCATCTTCCATAATTCTAAGACAATGATGCTATTTTTACAAATTGATCCAAATTAGTAAATTTCACTTCCTGTTTCTGAAACTGTACTGAAACTAGAACTACCACAACTGTAAAAAAAAAAAAAACCTCTTAAACTAAGGTAAGGGCATTATTAATATATTATAGTGCTTTGAGTCTCCCGTGGGACTTGCACTTTACAGCAAGCAAGGGAGCCATTTTAGGCACACTAAATATGATGGGACACAAGGAGATTAAGTGACCTGTCTAGGGACACAATGTGTTGCCAAGGTGAATCAAACCAGTCTCTAGCATAAAATCCCACATCAAAGCCTGATCACTTAACCTCTAGGCCAACTCCCCCACTATAGTGAATGTTAAAGGAAAGGTAAAATCACTGGAGGGTGCCAAGTCATTAGGTACACCTCAGTGATTCTAGCTGCTTACCTGTTACCCTGGGCTAAGTGATCAGTATCCCAGGTTGGTGCACTTTCTGAAGAAGAGGGTACTGTTCCTATAGCACCATGTAATGCTCCTTTCCCTCACACCCACCTTGTACAACCGTCTGCTCTTGTTATCAGTATTTGCCTACAGCATGTGTGCTTTATTTGCACCAGCAATGCATGTAAAGCTGGCCATACATGCACCGATAATATCGTACGAAACCCCGTTTTGTACGATATTCGGTGCGTGTATGGCAAGTAGGCGAGTCGACTGATATCGCAGGAGGCTCGCCGATCGGCCAGGTTAAAAGATTTTAATCGGGCGCCATAGAAGGCACTTGATCAAAATCTGCCTTTAGGGCTGAATCAGCAGAAGGAGGTAGAAATCCTATTGTTTCTACCTCCTTATCTGCCGTTTCAGCCCTGAACGTTTAGTGGTTGATTGTACGATCTTTCGTGCGACCGATGGTCGCACGAAAGATCGGAAATCACCACGTGTATGGCCAGCTTAAGGCTGAAGAATGATAAATAAAAATTCATGGAAAAATTAAGACAATATGTAAAACCTCCCTTGACAATTTGGATTAATTTCAATTACTGTTCCTCTTTAATAAATATTAACCTCCCCTATGCTTCCTACCATTTTGACAATCACCCATGGTCTGGTGTCCACTTATCCTTTTGGTGTATAGTAGCAAATAGTAATATCTATCTAACTAGCAAAACTGACCATTTGTTGACCAAGATATTTCGCTTACTATGACTTTTATTTATCTAATCCAGTGTCTATTCAAAATATCGACAAAGTGAATTCACACGCTGTAATAAACATACTAGACAGACAGTGTTAAAGTAACTTGAAAAATTTCCAGGATTGCAATTTCCTTTTTTTGTTTTCCCAACATAAACAATTAAATATATAATGTAGATGAAATGTTAATTTAGAGAAGGGGTGTACATATTTCATTCTTTATAGGGCATTAAATATGAACAAATGTATAGAAGTGGCAAAAGAAGAGATAGTTACCTGTGAGCCTAGAAGGGTTTTAGTATAATAATCCCGTGGCATGAACGCCTCTACAATTGTAACCAGACACCAAAAGGCATCTTCCTGGTCAAGGTACAGAAGAGCGATAGCTGCCAGCCTTAAGGTACAGAGATGATCAGGTTACAAAGACTGAACACATATTCTAGGCAAGAGTCAGATTAAACACAGATATAGTACAGGCTACAAGCACAGTAAATAACAATTATGGCACATTTGCACAACTGTATATGAGGGCTATACTTCTAACAGTGTAAAGTCTTTATGCATATAAGGAGAGATATGCTTTAATGTAAATCATAATGCTTAGTAAAGACAAGCTGGCATTCTACACTTTGTTCATGATGATTTGCTAGCATTTGACACAGTCAGGGTCTCTGAATTAGGTTTGCAATCAGCATAGTTTCCACTTATATTGAAAAAAAAAAAAAAAAAACTAAAACAAATGTACAGCCACAGAGCATACAGATGAAATATAATCATATCAAGTTACATTAGAATCACAAAAGAAAAGGCATATTACCATAAATCAGTTAAAAGGACAGGAAGAGAAACAAAACTTACCGATTGATTCCCTGGCAATAGCCAATATCTGGATTTCTCCAGGAATAGGCCAGCAGAACATTACGAAGCTTCTGGATGCCTTCTGAAGTTGGTGAGGTGTAGTGCTTATTGTTGGGTAGCGTCCTCATGAGATCAAGTTCAATTTGTTTGGATGCTGGGTTCTGCTTCTCTAGTGCATTCTGGAGGAGACTCTGGAAATATCCAGGAGCTGCCTCATCCTTCAGTTTCTTTATGTGCAGGTTAGTAAACCACTTCCACATTCTTGAGCGATGTTCATGTGGAATTCCATTACGGACAAGGGCTTTCAGTTCTGGCGAGCATGCCATCTCACGGTTCACTGTGCTAGCAAAATAATTGTCCCACTTGACCACATTAGAAATCTCCTGATTTTCAGTGAGTGATAATGTCTTCAGGTCCAGAGCTCTTACTTTGGCAACTAGTTTCTCCTCCTCTTCATCATCCTCTGGAACAATCAGGAACCCATGGATGTCATATTTACTGTGGAAATTAAATAATATACATTGTACTTGGCAGTTTTCAACTGTTTTTCCCAAATGGCAAGGTAATTATTTACACTGAAATGCCATTTGAATCTCCTACACAAGAGCTACAAGTAGCACAATGTGATTCTCACAATAACGGCAAATATTTACCCTATGCTTAATACATAGTAACATAGTAAGTTAGGTTGAAAAAAGACAAGTGAATTAAGTTAAACCTCTCCTATTTTACCAGTCAGGCTTCTCACACATACATTTATTAGTGATACCAGCTTGTACATACCAGCTTTGTATATACAACTTGTGCCCCCCCATTATCAATACCCCTAACCAAGTCTCTACCCCCATTTTCCCTTACTATGCCCCCTACCCCATTAAACCTATCTTCCACATAATTACCCACTGCACCTCCCCCCCCAGTTAAAAATATCCTCAAACCCTCTAGCCATTCTCTCCCCTAAAGCAGCTGTACCATCATCATTAAAGTGCATATTTATTTGCATATCTTTGATACCATTGGCTGGCAAAATTCAGCCAATCGGATCAATGAAATGCAATTTAAGCAGGAGAGCATGCACAGTAACCAGTTTAGTGTCAACTTCCTGTTTGGGCAGAATACAACTTGGTCATGGTGATCCCTTCCAAAGAGAAAGCAGAGGAAAAGTGTTTTAGCAGTGCTGATCCTGGTCTGTAGCTTCAAAACTAAACATTTTAAATAATAAAGATCATTTTGCTCAATGTGTTGTTTTTATTGAACATTTTGCAAGGTACATACAGTAAAAGAAATTGTACATCAGAGGTATATAGGCATGCGGAGTCGTAGGGTTTACATACATACATTTTCCCCATAGGGGAGGTTCTTGCCCACTGGGCAGGGCTTACCTTTCTATAATGATATTGAACTATTTTGGGCTTGGTTACTCATGGTGGGTTGTGTAGGGGGCTAAAGTCAATTGTTATAAGGTGTCTACCCAGTGACGCCAGATTTGTAGGAATTTAAGCATCTGTCCCTTTTTATCCAGAATAGTTCTTTCGAGTGATGCAAGGTCATCCATTGCTTTTTTCCATTCATGCGTGATTGGGGGTTCAAGGTCTTTCCAATGGAGGGTCAAAATTCTTTTGGCCTGGAACAGAACCTTGGTGATGAAGATTTTATTGTGTACGTCCAGAGATGTGTTGAGGTCCAACATCAAAAGACATTTCCTGGTGTCACTGGGGCCCCAATCAGGAATCTTATTCCCTATCCACCCACATACCCCTTCCCAATAAGCTTTCAAGTGTGAGCAGCCCCATAGTGTAACTGTAGTAGTTTATGTCTTTGGGAGAATGATACCATCAGTGGGGTATTTAGTACCCACTCCCATTGATCGTCTGTGATTGTACCTAGCTTCTCTTCCCATCGTGCCCTTGAGCGTACCTCGGTATCACAGTAGGTTGGTTTGCACAGGAGTTTATATAGAGAGCTTGCTTTTTTGCTTAGGGTTTAGGAGGCATTCTATTACAAGATAGTTGTTTACCATGGGATTGCTGGAGGACAGATTCATAGTCAAGGCTTTTTTGATTTTGTGGTAGGTAAGCCATTGGTACAGTGGCAGGTGTCTAGCCTTATGCAGGCTTAGGAGTGGGATAATCTGGCCATTTTCCCACACATCTCCAAGGGTATTGAGTTCCAGGGATCGCCATATGATTGGGGGGTTACCCTGTCCCAGTTGTGGGAAGAGGGCATTGTGCCATATTGGAGTTTGTGGGGGGTAGCACGTGTGGCCAGTCAGGACCACGCACTGTAGCGCAATAAGTGGGGAGCGCTCACTTAATTTCTGCTTAACCAGGAGAGGTGCCAGGGTGCTTCCAGGAAGCCGGTTGATTGTACCCATAGCTGAAAGAGTGGTGGGGAGAGCTCTTGATGTATCATGGGAGAGATATGGGTAAGTTGTGATGCCAGGTAGTACATATAGATGTCTGGCAGGGCCATTCCCCCCTTGTCTCTTGGTCTCATTAAAGTATTGAGGCGAAGCCTTGCTCTTGAGGTTCCCCAAATAAACTTAGTAAATTGGGAATGTATTTTAGTAAATATTTTTTGGGGGATTGGGGTTGGCGAGTGTCATAGTATGTATAGTAGTTTGGGTAGGATGAACATTTTTATCACATGTATTTTCCCTGCTGGCCCTAACTGTAGCGTTTCCCGGTTCTTAAATTTTTCCTGGAGCCAGGTAAGTAGTGGGATTAGGTTATGCTTAGTGTATTTTGTGATGGGAAAAGGCCACCTGGATGCCAAGGTAGGTAAACTTGTTAGTGACCTGGAGAGGGCAAGTCCCTCGGGAATCGTTTTTATTTTGCCCGTCCACTAGAAATAATGTGGATTTGGATGTATTGGTTTTTAAGTCTGAAATTAAACCAAATACATTTGTGAGTTCTATTAGGGTTGTTAAGGACTGACTGCCCCCTAGATATACCAGAGTATCATCAGCGCACAGCTGTATTTTTTCATTTGTTGCTCTTTGCTCATAGCCTTGAATTAGTGGGTGCTTGCGTACTGCTTGGGCAAATGGCTCAATGGCCAGGGCAAGGAGTAAGGGGGATAGTGGGCACCCTTGTCTTGTACCCCGAGAGAGAGAAAAGCTATCAGTACAGAGTGAGTTAATGCGGAGGGAAGCCTTTGGGGATTTATTCAGTAATTGGACCATATGCGTGAATTTGGGGCCAAAGGCAAACTGCTTCATCACACACCACAGGTATGTCCACTCCACTGTGTCAAAAGCCTTAGCTATGTCCAAGGCTGCAATTGCCCTGGTTCCTATATTGTTAGGTGCGAGTGTTAGATTTAGGTAGACCCTTCTGGTGTTGAGTACAGTGGTTTTGGTGGGTATAAAGCCTATTTGGTCTGGGTTGATTATTTTTGAGATAACTCTAGCCAGTCTGCGTGCTGATATTTTGGCATATATTTTGACATCAGCTGTCTTGAGTTTCTATATCAGTGATATTAGATTCAAGGTATTCCATGTACTCTTGGGGTAGGGCTGATAGGTTTAACAGTTCCAAAAACTGTCTTCGATAGGGGCCTGCAGTTTAGTCGAGTAGAGATCTCTGTAGAATGATACTAGTAGGCTTTGGATCTCATCAGGGTTTGTGTGTAGTGTGCCTTTACTGTCCTTTAGTGCTGGGATGGGGGGGTGGGGGGGGAGTGGAGTGTGCCTTAGTGAGGCGTGAACGTTCCCCGTGCTCGTATATATTAATTTTGGAGAAGTAGTTTTTGTGGAGGGCTTTTTCTCCCATGCCTCCCGTAGTGCGGTTAAGATTTCAGGGGTTTGGAGGTCAGCTGATTGTTTATCTAGGTGGGATATCTGATCTTCTAACTGTTTATGTGCAGCCTTGGCTTGCTGCTTGTAGGCTGTTATTTCTGCTGATGAAGTGTTGTGGAGGTAGGATTTCAATGCATCCCAAAAGGGGAGTATGAGGCTAGAGCTTTGATTTAGTGTTGTGAATTCTTTAATGCTGGCTTCTACAGTTGTGTAGTTGTCTAATATGTTTAGCCAAGTTGGGTTTATAGCTGGTCTAGAGCTCTTGAGTCTATAGGCGAGTTGCCACTGTATTTGTACCAGAGCATGGTCTGATATCCCTCTTGGTAGGTAGTGAACTTTACTTATGTAGGGGATCATTGCTGCATTAACTAATACTAGGTCAATTCTGGAGAGGGATAGGTAGGATGTTGAGAAGCAGGAGTATTGGCGTGTATTAGGATTGGCAATTCTCCAGGGGTCTAGGAGTGAGGTTACCATCCGTGCCAGTTGGGTAGTTTTGGGGGGTGTCTTGCTTCCAAGTTCTATCTATGCTGGGGATAAGGACTTCGTTGAAGTCCCCTGCAATTATAACTAAAGCATGCGGAAGCTGGGACATTATATATTCATCTGAAAGTACCAATAGGATCTCTGGGTCATAGGGTGGTGGGATATAAATGTTTGCCAGAAGGAGTTCACATGCATACAGGGGAGAGTGTAGAAATAGGTATCTGCCCTTTGGGTCTGATTTCAGAGACCCGAACCTAAATGGGACTTTTTTCCCTATGAGAATAGCAACGCCAGATGAGTTCGTGGAGTAGGTAGCATGGTATGACCACCCAACCCAGTGCCTTTTGAGGGCTAGTATTTTGGAGCCGGTTAAGTGCGTTTCTTGCAGGAATGCAATAGAGGTATTTTGCTTTTTCAGAAAATCCAGGACCAGCCTGCTTTTAATGGGGCAGTTAAGTCCCCTGACATTCCAGCTAGTTAATTGAATAGCCATTTTTCCGCTGGGTTGGGTAGTGTCCCATGCCTGTTACTGACCGTTTCCCTTGCAATGATTTAAAGTACCATTGAGCATAAAACTTTAACATGATCATCAAAACAGCAAAATTGCACGTTAACAGAGTGCAAGTATACAAAAGACCCCAACCTTTATGTCCCTCCCCTTCCACCTGCTCCATAACTTGGGGAAAAATTTGACCCATAATTAGAACTTTTAGTAACTTCTTTGGGGGTGAGTCGTGTCGCTCTGTTAGGCACGTTATATTCCCAATGTGTTGGGAAGTAGATTGCTTTAAAGCTCTCTGGGGGGAGATCTGGAGCCGCTGAGATTACACCCGGGCTGGGGCTAACCCAGAGGCACTTTGGGTGTCGGTAAGTTAAGGGACTGCAGAGTGTTGTGGTTGTGCCCCCTCGGGCTCCACTATGGCTTGAAATGGTAGAATATCAGAGTGTCGCTGAAGTGAAGTGTGTGGGCCATGGGTAGCCTGTACTTACGGACTTGTACAACTGCTGTACAACTGCGTCCAGCCCTTTGGTGGTAGTTCGGCATGGGTTATGCGGGTATGCCTCTAGCAACCATCCAGGCTTGTAAGTCCTGAGGCAGGGTGAAAAAATAAGATTTGCCATCTGCTTGTACTCTTAGGCGGGCTGGGAATATGTTGTTCAGTTTTGGTCTCCAATGCTCAAACGGGACATGACTGAGTTAGAGAGGGCCCAGAGAAGGGCAACTAAGCTGGTAAAGGGTATGGAAAGTCTCAGTTATGAAGAAAGACTGGCCAAGTTGGGTCTGTTTACACTGGAGAAGAGGCGCTTAAGAGGTGACATGATAACTATGTATAAATATATAAGGGGATCATATAATAACCTTTCTAGTGTTTATTTTACCAGTAGGTCCTTCCAACGGACACGAGGGTACCCACTCCATTAAGAAGAAGGGAGGTTCCATTTAAATATTCGGAAAGGATTTTTTACTGTGAGAGCTGTGAAGTTGTGGAATCCCCTTCCCAGTCATGCTGGCTGATACATTATATAACTTTAAGAAGGGGCTGGATGGATTCTTAGCAAGTGAGGGAAAAAAGGGTTATGGGAGATAGCTCTTAGTACAAGTTGATCCAGGGACTGGTCTGATTGCCATTCTGGAGTCAGGAAGGAATTTTTTCTCCTCTGCGGCAAATTAGAGAGGCTTCAGATGGGTTTTTTTGCCTTCCTCTGGATCAACTAGAAGTTAGGCAGGTTATATAGGCATTATGGTTGAACGTGATGGACGTATGTCTTTTTTCAACCTACAATGTTACTATGGTGTAGGTTAAGCCAGCAGTGCATAGGCGACTTTTCCCATTCTGGAAGCCTGCCGTTGTCTTAGTACCTTTGCCGAATAGTCTGCGTATATCGATATATTTGCGGTTTGATGTTTCAGCGGGCCTTGTGTCCTGGCGAGTGCTAGGATTCTGTCCCTGGCCCTTGCGTTGAGTAACTTGGTGATCAGCGGCCTTGGTGGCGCCCCCGGGGGAGTTATGCTGGATAGTTGCTCTGCTCCAAAGGTTTCCCTCAGCCACGCTTCAAGGAAGGCCTCAGGGGCATTCCCCTCTGTCTGCTCCGGAAAGACCACAAATCTTAAGTTGCTTCGGCGAGGACGATTCTCCAGGTCGTCAGATTTTCATTGGCATTCCATTACTAGCTTTTGTACTGTTTGGTACTGCTCAGGGAGATTTCTGCAGGAGTCCTCAAGGTTACTCACTCTGGATTTGACCGCTGTTGTTCTTTCCCTTAGTTTTTGTACAGTGGGTCAGACTTAATAATTGATAAGTCAATTTTGATTTCCTCTTTTTTGTTGTTTATCAGCGTTGTGCAGGAATCGTTTGACGAGCGTATCTCTGCAAGCACGTCACGTAGAGTGAGTTTGCTGGTGTTTTGGGCTTCGTCTTGCTGCTGGTTTGCCGGTCCGGTTGTCTGTTTCCCGTTAGTTTTGGCAGGGGATCCGAAAGATGTGGGCCTCTCTCCCGCGCCACCATTTTGGTTGGTTTCGCGGGCAAACTTTTCCAATCTTGCCGCGGCGTCTGATGCTCTTTTTTGCGCTTTATGTTGCCCCATTAGTTCCCTCTGTGGTAGGGGATCCCAACGGGTTTCGACAGGCTCCTACTTTTGGGGTGTGAGCAGGTAAATCAGGATTTTTGCCGGGTTTCTCAGCGGAGCTCCAGATGATGCGTCTGCTCACATCAGTGTCAGACCATGCCCCCCCAATAAAGATCATTTAGATACATTTTTTTTTCTGACAGGGGCTCTTCAATTTTAGACTACTGTCTAAAAGTGAACATCCCCTTTAAGCAAGGATTCCGTGACAAACAGAACTGGTGTATAGTACAATGCCATATCTCTGTGCTGTGAACTGAAAACTCTTTCCTACTCAGCTTTAAGTTATTCTTTTTAGGTGTTTGTTAAACCTCCTCTTCCTTTTGAGGAATGAGATAATGTCTCAACTTGCAAGCATTTCATAACATTTTGCTTCTCAGCAGAGGAATTTTGCTTCTCTTTTCTAACACTGTTTTAACTTGCATGCAACTTTACATGAAAACTGTGTTCCTTCCAGATATAAAAAAAAAAAAAAAAAAAAAAAACCATTAGGAGGCTCTAAAGCTAAAAATTGTAGTCTGTTGTAGCTATATGTATGTATAAATTCCACAAAATATTAATGTGTAAGTGATTACAATGTTCTTTGGTAGGCAGGGAAAAATACCTTCCTTTGTACTTTCCATCTTTTCTATTTTTCACCAGGCATTGGTTTGCAGCGAACTTCCGCATTTCACCATTGGCAAATTGTTTTGTAAATCTTCAGCGAACATTTGCATGTCAAAAAGTTGCGGCCATGTCAAAAAAAGTTGCAATTTTGTCAAATTGGTTACGGTCATATAAAAAACTGTGCGTGACAAAAAAAAGTCACATGCCTAACGCATTTCATGGATTTTTCGCTGTTTCGCGAGTTTTCCTGTTATTACACAAATTTTCTAGTGCAGCAAAACAGGACAGATTCGCTCATCACTAGTTATGTGTTCTTTTACATCCCAAGTTTAAGACCATAAAGTAGTGAAACATAACATAACATCAAAGTAAACCCCATATGGTGGTTCAATCTATATGATGGTCATAATTGCAAACAAGAGTTTATGTGTTAATTTACAAGTGTGTAAATTCCATACCTAACTGTGTGAGGTTTCACAAATGTATGCTCAGGTTGCTCAGCATTCTCCACCTTGAGTGCATCCTCTAGTAACTGATTCACAAATTCTCGAGCTGTTCCTTGGTCATCTGAACACACTGGTGTCTTCATTTCTTGAAGGAGGACAAGATACTTGCTCTCAATCTGGCACATTTTAGCCTCTAGGTTGGAATACTGAGGGGAAAAGGCATTGATTTTGCATCGAACCTGGTTAATGGTGAATAATACTGGTTAACCTGAATAATACAGTGTTCTGTCTTTACGACTAGCTACGATACAAGTGTTTAAGCAATTGTGGTATAAGACCAGCTCGGCTTTACAATGTAGATTCAATGCACTTTTTATTTTAAAAAGTATATTATTATAATCAAGCTATGCCACTCTTGATATCGCACACTAAAGGATTTTCATGCACCTTGACGCCTAAGGAATTAGCATAATCTAATAGAAAGAAGAAGGACTCCAGCAGATTAACTGCAATGAATTTATCTGGGTAGTGGTTACACCCTACTCAGAATCAAATTGACTGCAGTTATTCTGCTGGAATCCTTATTTCTATTGGTTTATGCTGATCAATTTGGGTGCAGCAAAGTAAGCATAAAGTTTTTAAAGTCTTTATACAGTTCTAAAGTGTGTATTACTTAGATTAGTATATTTTTTGGTGCTATGTCATAATTTTAAGTAAAAAAAAAAAAACAAAAAACAGTATGTTAGAATACTGGCACACTATGTGGAAAATGTCAGGCAGCACTGCCCTATGGTATGCTATCACTATAATTATTCCATCTTACTAAAACATGACAGTTGGTGTTTTGGGCACAAAAGCTCACCCTTGCTTCCATTTCCCTTTCACGTCTTTCAGCGTTTCTTCGCAAAGCAGAAAGTTCCAGAATTTCCTTGTTGAGAAAAGTATTTTGTGCTTTGTAACCTTGCAGACTGTCCTGTGGTGAAATAAAGGAGATTCATATGCTGCCATTAATTTAGCCTGCTATTTGTTTTGCAATTAATCATAGGAAAATCTTCTCTAGGAATCTCATTAAAGTTTACTGCATGCCTTAATATATTACCACCACTAGGGATGCACCGAACCCATTATTTTTATATTCAGCCAAAGGCCTGAATCCCAACCTTTGTTTGCATAATGAAATCTGTGTAAAATTGAAAAAAAATTCTATCATCTGAATAAAAATATGTTGCTTTCAGATGCCCAGTGCCTTACACTTCAGTGACTTTAAGGATTTAGATTCAGTTGGCTGAACATTAAGTATTTGGATTTATCCGGCAGTATGTGCTGCAATTCGGCATACCAAAGTTTTTATTCGGTGTAACCCTAAAATCCACAGATGATTAGTGGCCACTCACACAACACTACACCACATGCTTCAGTAAACTGGTGAAACTGTATCAACATTAATCAGCTTTTATCTCTTAAAACTCACCTTTTTCTTACTCATCCATGAACCCTATAAACGAATTTTAATAACAAGGCCTAAAGAAAAAAACAACAAATGTGATTTTTGGTTGGCTACATCATAACTTTATTACTGCAACTGAAATGAAGGGAAACTATACCCCTGAACATTGCAGGTTTCTATAAAAATATTCCATAAACCAGCCCATATTTTAAAAAAAAAAAATAAAAAAATTATGTACTGACATTTTAAGTACTAAGAGCTGCTTCCTGGCTCGTACGATTTACTTTGGGGTATATTTATCATGCTGTGTAAAAAGTGGAGTAAAACATTACCTGTGATGTTGCTCATAGCAGCTAATCAGATGCTTTGCTTTGGTTTTCTAACTGTTGAAATCTAGTTGCCCTGGGCAACATCACCAGTAATGCTTCACTTCACTTTTTACACAGCATGATAAATATACCCCTTTGTGTACAAACAAACCAAGGACACACATATATGTTTGCTTATATCAGCCAATGAGTAGACAGAGCTCTGTCCTACATTTCTTCCTGTTAGAGTTAGAGCTGCATCCTGCATTTCCTGGTCAGGTGATCTCAGAGGGGGCAAACAGACCATCAACTACAGTCAGGTGATCCCAGTGGTGGCCAATAAAAAGGCAACCATTTGGGAGTTTTAACCTTGAAAGCAAGAAAGTTGCAGGTAAAAATCTGTGTCCCTGTGTAAAATGTATAATGAAGCAGTAGGATTCTTAATGAATCAGAAAGTGAGTGTAGGACTGGCCAGACTGGGGATGACTTAGGTGGTCAGCTTGAACAAATTGCAATATATGGACAATCCCGAGGTGTGTAAAAATGGTGTTTTTGCAAATGTTTAGCACTGTAATACTGTTCCCTAAACATTTATTATATTAATGTTTTAAGACCTGCTTGAGGATGGCGTAACTCTTAACAGGAGAAAAGTTAAGAAGTTTTATTACATACACTGTGCAAATTCACAATTTCAAACCTACTGTCATAAGAAACGCAAAGAATTGGCCCGAAGGCTCAAGCATTCAGATATTAAAACCATGCAGGAGTTCCCAAACCACATGAGTTTGGGAACTCTTGCATGGTTTTAGTATCTGAATTCTTGAGCCCCAAGGCTAAAGCATTCTTAAATCAAACCCTTTATGTTGTAAAAACAGACTCCTGTGCTTAGATCCTTTGAGTACTTGAAGGAAAAGTTGCTTTAACACATTTTCCTGATTTTACATTCTCCTGGATTTTACATAATTTTTCCTGGTCCCCTGAAAAATTTAAAATGGGGGTTCTACTCTATATACGAAGTATGGACTGGCACTCCTATAAAATCCAAATAATAACTTTCTAACACAAAAATATCATGTACTGTTAGTTGTATTACTGAAGCTATAGTTTTTTTTAGAATAGAGAGATTGTTTTATTGTAATTACAAGTTACATAATGAATATTTATATTTTGTATCCTAAAGGGTGAATTTTATCTACAAGATCCCTTACTTTGTCACTTTGTAACTTATTCACAATGGAGCACTATTTTGGAATTTAGAAGCAATATTACTGACACCTGAAGGTCAAGATTTTAAAAGCACATGAGGTGTAATTATGCTGTTTTTATTATACTTATTATAATGTTGATTATGTATCTTTTACATCACAGTTATAGTAATTGAATACTTTGTGACATACATATGCAATTATATAAGCACTTCGTACTCACTTGTGTGTTGTCCTTAATAAAGGTCCCCAGGTGGAACCGAAACGTTGGAATCACAGTGAAATATAAGATGTTATTTAGATTATATAGTAGCACCTGTCCATACTTCATCTATACTACAAGCAAATTGACTGTGCACCCGCATCATGATTCAGTCTGAGCGTGGATCACTTATTATAATATATATTATCTGTTGGTTAAGTATTCATTCTGAAGGTGTAGTTTTCCTTTAATGTAACAAAAGGGAAATTGGATTATAATACACTACATACTAAATACATTTTAATTACTGCCAAATAACTTTATCCTATAAAGGAACTGTAACGTGTTCATGTCATCTTGTCACAAAGAAAACAGTACTGGATTAAAAGAAAAGGGGGAGAGAACTGCATGATCTTCTCCATTAGGACATATTGATTTCATACAAACTGAACCTGTGCAGAGAAACAATGTTTAGGAAAGGAGAAGCTAGAAAAACAGGATCCAATCAAGTCACTAACTAAACTAACTTTTCAAACAGGAAGGCTACAGCCACACATGGCTCCATTTCGGCCTATGGGTAAACGCAAGATGGGATTCAACCTCTGCACTTCAATCAGCTTACCCGGGTGCAGGCACATGGAGCGGAATTCACAGCTAGTTATGAGAGTATGGATTTCAGCTCTAAAATCCGTTATGTGTGTCTGCAGCCAGTCCGCCACAGGGGGATTCCTGCATGTCCTATCCCCAGAGTGCTGTGTGTGAGACAAATGGATGTGCTTCTGTGTGATCCTGGGGAGGGGATGGCTGACAGGGGGGCAGCCTCTGAGCGCCTATTGAACAAATCCGACATTGCAACACAGCCAAAGCATTATTTAATAATGGAGTATCAGGTTGCTTGAACCAGAGCAAAATATTAGTGTGTACTAATTTTGCTCACTTAGCATTTTCAATAAATTACAAACGGACAGCACCAATACATTTCCCATTTATATTTACGCAAAACAGCTGTCCTAACATATTAACAAAAGACAGTTGTAGATAATCCTGATTATGTGATTTTGCAGGTCTATCCAAACAGAAGCAAAACAGATGCAACGATCCAAACAGAATTTTTAAAAATCATACAGAAAATTATTTTGCACAAAAAAGCCCACAAACAATTAGCTGGCTTGAATATGCCCATGATCATCTTCTATTCAGCTCCTAGTCACTTACTCCAAGAAGAGGAGACAAAAGTGTTTTTTTCAACCCAGAATTCCCATCAGAGGTATTCCCATTCAGGTCTAAATGTACTCACACCTGCACAAGTGAAGTGTACCAAAAAAATGCCATCAACAAAATAAAACATTTTATGCCAGCCTAAAAAATAATGTACACAATATAGTGAATGAAAATATTACTAAAAATGTCCTTCCCTTTTACAAAGGGATGACTTTGACGTGGTTTGTCAGCCATTTTGCAATATATGAATAAACTATCCCTGTTTTCTTCAAAGGGGAGGGCATTTTTTTGGTAGCTTAAGGCACAAAATGTCTTTAATATATGGATAATAAATGATTGTAGAGGATCACTTGTCTTTTTGTCTGCATGAATTTTAGGCCCCAGTCTCATTTCACCTCCTCCTAAAGATTTAAGTTTAGCTGTTTAGTGGTGGACAAGAGGGATGCCTGAAAAAGGTATGCAGGATAGCAGTGTTTATTAATATATTTTTCCCCAGGTTGATGCATTTTTCCCTTAAAGGAGCACTGGCTTATTAATGTTAATATTTACTGTAAATAACATAAATTGGTTACTATAAATATTCCCTTCAAGAAAAATCTCAGTGTTTTGTAAAACTCACTTGGAGGCGGTTTAGTTCTTCCAGCTGAGGTGCTACAGGAATCTCTGCGGCTACAGTGGATGAAGGGGTGTGTTGCTCATATTTACTTAGTTGCCTTGATAATCTCATGATAACCTCATCTTTAGCCTGAATTGTCTCCATCATCATATTAAGTTGGTCCTTTAATTCTTTAACACTGCACTTGAGTTCTTCCACCTCCTGGTGCAGGTGGTCTTTTTCCAAGGTCTGCCTCTCCAGCAAATGATTCAGCTCCTGGATCTGAGTGTCTTTCTGCTGTAGTAAATGCAGGTGTTCTTTAGACAGTCCATCACAGAACGGGCTGGCAAAATATTTATCATATTGGGATGACCTTAAGGACTGCTGTAACAGCCTGACAAGTTCCTGAAGAAAGTAAATAAAAATAGAAATACTATGCTGAAACAATTTATGAAAACACATTGATATCTCCCAAAATTTGCAACAACCACCCTATTAAGGACTGGGAAAATGGTTGGGGGTGGGGTGGCTCAGCCTGAAGGCTAGTTAGGATGGGATGTGTAAAGAACCCTATTTTGCTCTCCTAGTTAAACGTGAACATCTGAGTTGAAAACCTGTGCAGTCCAAGATAACTATGCTAAATAACCAATATAGGCATGTTGCCTGTAATCCTAATTATGAGCCAATACCATTGGTTTATAGTAAAGCATTCTAGGTATTATTATACTGGTGATGCTTTTTGGTCAATTTTATCTTTACCCCAGCTAACTTCCCAGCCACTGGCCTTATCAGTTAAAGGAGAAAGAAAGGTAAAAACTAAGTAAGCCTTATCAGAAAGGTCTATGTAAATACAGCCATAAGCACTCACAGAAATGCTGCACTGAGTTCTCTGTCAAAAGATTTGTTGTGTCGGTTTTCCTCAGCCAGAGACATGCAGCTCTCTGCTCTCTCCTGCTCCCCCCTCCCTCAAGAATGCTAAGAACTCACTACCCCCCTTAGGAGTGTGGATCTGAGCCAATAAGCAGGAAGCTTCCATAGTCTAACTGAGCATGTACACCAGTCCTGCTCTTGGTGCAGGAGCAAGGCATTATGGGAACTTTCTTTACACAGCTCAGCATTTTTTCTTCCTGTTTGGCTTCTGAACGGGAGAAATATGGGGAGACTTAAGGGCACTGATGAGACAACTAAAGCTATGCCTGCAGCTTGAGATTAACTCTTTATTACCCTTTCCTTCTCCTTTAAATCAGTTTTCTAACTCACTGTTTTTTGCTTTATGGCAGTAAACTCACACAAACATTGTAAGAACATTCAAACTCCATACAAAACTGAACCAAAGCTGCCCACTGTAGGATTTGTTAAAGGAAAACTATACCCTCAAAATTAATTGTGAATCCTGTGAATCCTATGATCCCGTGAGGCAGCCCCTAATTCTTTAAATTGCAATTTTCTATTTACAATTACCCAATGGCACATACTACTAAAAAAAAGTATATTTATATGAAAATGGTTTATTTAGATAAAGTACAGTTTTACATATGAGCTTGTTTATGTGATATATTTTTATAGAGACTTCCATTGTTTGGGGGTATAGCTTTCCTTTCTATAAAAAGGTTTGTCTCTTATAAAGACATGTAACAAAACATTTATACTTCATGTTTTTTGGCTAGTATTGGTACTTTGTTGTACCCCCTCGTTTGTTTTTAGCAAATCGTTTCCATAGTATACAAAATAACATTTTCACACTATTATCTGTTCTGCATACAAAATTGTTTTACATGGAACAACTCATTGCTGCAATCAGGCTAACGGGGTCAGCCCCTTTAATATATTTATGTTAAGTAAGTCAAAATGTTGGCCTTTAAGCTCCTGTGAGAAACACCCTCAACTGGCTGACAATACTGGGTACTGTAGATGATTCTAAACTTTATGCTACTCCTAAAAAAACAGGAGACAATGCTCACATGATGTCCCTAACTATTTATAGAATCCAGAAGGAAGCTGTTAAATCCAGCTGAGAACAGAGATACATCTCTGGCAAATCCCAAAAAACTGTGTGATTAACCACCAGATATTTCCACTGGATCTGACCGAGATCACAAGACATAGCTCCAGCTCATATTTCCTATATTACAAAAGCAAGCACATCTGTCCTGCCAAGATTTCTCTGCTGATGTTACATAGGGGGGTTGTAGAGCTGAACTGTGAAATTTCTACCTCTTGTGAACTCTGGATATTGCATGTCACAGCAGGATTTCATTTAGGAGTATGGAATAAGATTCAGATTGTATTTTTAATAAAGACACAGCAGCCACCAGCTGACCTCCTATCAGAACTGCTGTCTTTTCAGTCTGGTACCACCTACCACCTACACTACTAACCTTTTGGCTTGGCACATGCCTAGCAGCAGCTAAAGGGGATTTACACCCCCCAAAAATGTATGTATCCCTAGGCAGTGGTTTTTTAACAGCATTTTTGCAATTTACACTTTCAAAAAACCTAAACACTATTGTAATTGTAGGGGTAATTATATGTCTGGCTACTAAATCCCTTAGTCAAAATTCTCTATTTTATGTTTGAGTAAATAGTTAAAAAAAAGTAAATTCTTGCCATCAAACAAGAATTCCGACCTTGCTAATAATTTTCTCTTTAATGTGGTATGGCACCCCATTTTATTTGTTTATCAATGCCATATAAACAAAAGCACTGCACAGGTGGAGTCTGGGAAAAAGAAGACTGGTGACAGAGGGTACTGATACAAAGAACACAGACCTAATGCCATGTGCAGGCTACTGCAAAAGCAGCAAATACATGGAAACTGAACTCTTAAGGACAGAATAATATTATTACAGGCCAAGGGCATAGGGTACCTTTAAAGGAGAAGGAAAGGCAAAGTCACTTGGAGGTGCCAAAATATTAGGCACCCCCAAGTTACTTCAATCACCTACCTTTTACCCCAGGCTGGTGCCCCTGTACGGAGAGAACAGCACCAGCCCAGGGTAGCTGCAGCGCTTCCTTCTTCCTGGTTCGGGTGTACATGCATGCGCAGTAGAGTGAAAAAGCCGAACTTTAACAGAGAAGACGGCTTTTCACTCTACTGCGCATGTGCGTGTCGTTTAGTCCTTAGAAAACGAAGCAGGAAGGAGGAAGCGCTGCGCTACAGGTACCCCAGGCTGGTGCTGTTTTCTCCTAACAGGGGCACCAGCCTGGGGTAAAAGGTAGGTGATTGAAGTCACTTGGGGGTGCCTAATATTTTGGCACCCCCAAGTGACTTTGCCTTTCCTTGTCCTTTAAAGTTTGTACAACCTACAAAATTTAAATATTCAGTAAGTGCTTTACTTCCCCTTTAGAGGTGGCATCTGAAAATATAAAAAAAGCAAGAATTGTGTGCCAGACTAGCTTGGTAAGTAATTACAGCTGATTCATGGTTTCTCCAAGATGCAGTGCTGCAATGATTTCATGCCCACACCAGGATAAGGATGCTGACCTTCTGACTTAATAAATCCTTCTTCAATCTCTCTAACTCTTCCTCTTGGCTCTGAAGCTTCAGTAGAACATCACTTTCCATCCTGGAGTCAGACACAGGCAGGGAATCTGCTAAGCACTCTGTACGGTTCTTGTTGACACCCATTATCTCTCGCAATGGCCTCCTTGCCCTCTGGGGAATGCGTCCAAAATCAAATGGGAAACTCATTCCTGCTTAAACACATCAGAAGTGACATGTCAGCACTCACACATTATTTGTTGAAACAAAAAAACAGGAAGTTGTGCTCTATACTGCAAATATTTCTTAATCATTTACACAGTCACAATAAAGAAATGGTACAAGGTAACAGCAATTGTTATAGAAAAATGCTACACAACCTACAATGTATAAATAAAGTGGAGAGAGGAAGTGGTAAAATGGGAAGGCTAATTTGAAAAACCATAAAAAAAAATAAAGACCAGTTGGAAAATTGTTTAAAGGGCACCTTAAATTTGCTTCCCCCACCTGTGGTGTGGGCTAATAGAGCCCGCACTCCGCCGGCTCTACTAGCCTACACCTCTTGTGGGAGAAGCAATTTTAGAGTGAATAGGTGTCCTTTAATATAGGTCTATCTATAGATCTATGTTAATACAGCCATAAGCACTTACAGAACTGCTGCTCTGAGTCCTCAATGAAAAGAAACACCACATTTCTTTCCTTCTATTCTGTATACATGAGCTTGTGTGTCAGACTTCTGGCTCTCCGAAAAATCCCCCAGGGCACAGCAAGAGCCTGCTTAGTTTAGTCCTCTATCCTCCTTCTTTCTGCTCCCCCCCTTCCTCTGCTGTAATCTGAGCCCAGAGCTGTTCCCTGCCTGAATGCTGCTGACTGTAAGTGAAGCTTAAATGGCTGCTGCTATCTGAAACAGAGGGAGCTTCTAGGGCTACTATGCCTGAGTAGCTTTTCTTCTTTTAAAAAAAAACGTGAACTTCCCCTTTAAATCCTTGACATCTTACTACAAACATTTTTATAGAAAAAGTGGAAGTGTAATAAGGTTGTGACCACACGTTACATAGTAAAATACATAAAATGTCAGAAATAACAATTTTTTTTATACTGGTTAATACCATACTGGTTAGGGCTTTTATAGGGCACATTTTACCCCAAAATTGATTTCCCCACCAGAGGTGAGGGCTAATAGGGCATACAGCTTGGTTAGGGGAAATAGCAGTTTAAAAAAAATAAATAAATAAATAAATAACAACCCCCTTCCCCAAGCACCAAGCCACCCGCACCAGGAGGAAGAGCCTGGTATGGGGCGGCCATGGTGTGGCACTGAGAAAAGTGCCAGAGCTTTCACCTATTATGTGCATGTGTGTGATGTCATACAACTGCACATAACAGTCACACCAGGAGAAGCTCTCATTATGCGCATGGGCACCACTAGACATGGCCACCAAACCGAGAGCTCTAATAGTTTCTCCTCCTGCAGGAAGTCCATGGCAGAAAACACCTCTAAGTAGCTGTAGCAAGAAGCCTTCAATGTCCATCAAACACCTAAAAACTTGCCACTGCAGTGCCTGGATGAGCAAGTGTTAACTACTAGTGCACTGATTCTGTACCTATCTGTACAAGCTGTTTTGGGTGGAATTTCATAACACCTTTCATAAAGTGAAATTCCTTGTTACAAAAAGATGAATATAATAATTTGAGGATGCCTGCCGTATCATGCGGCCAGCAGTCTTTTTTGCTAAACATAAATAATACCCATGCTACTGTTCATTTTATATCATATTGTCCCAGGTGATTTTTCTTGACCTAACAGCACACAATTCAACATGAATAATTATTAGTCATACAATCTCTAAAAATTCTAATGGGAAGGAATAACCATCCTGTTTTCTATTGTGTGATATATATTGAAACAGTTTAATAAGCAACAACATCATACTAATAATTTACTTTTTACATTTATTTGTAATTTCATAGAGGTTAATACACTAAATTTGATTCTGATTTGATTTGAAATGAATTGCAACATCCTGCTTTAGGTTCTAGTACCATTTCTTGGTGGAATCTAAAGAAATGTACATTCCTGGTTCTTACCTGTGCTTCCTTTAATGCCTTCTGTGGGAGGTTTCCTTTTTTCCACATGTAGAAGGGATTCTTCTAGCTCCTTGGGAGTTGGGTTCAGCAGTTCCCACTCCTCATTTGTGTAGAATGTACTCTTCCTGCAGTCACTGCTTTTGCCTGGGCGAAGGTGTTGCATAGAGCTTCTAAAATAAGAAGGACAAGGATTTCAAAAACAAAAGGTTGTGCAAAAGCCAATTGGGAAATAAATATAACGAATGGGAACATTTAAATGTTTCAGCTCTACTTCTACAGAAGAAAATTGTGTAACAGACCTATGAAAAACCAAGCATTAATTATAGTTTAGACTAGTTAAACAGGCAGCAACACCTATCAGTAATGGCTCATTAATATAGGAAGAATATAGGAGTATACTGTCCTTTAAGCAGTAATTTGTTAAACGACCATCTAATTTGCAGCGTGTCTGCCTTCATTCAGACACAAAGAAAGTGGTATGTGGGTACTATGCACATAGAGGCAAACAAACCGCAGTCAAGTGAGTACTAGCTACTTGTCTACACAGTGATACTTAAAGAGAAGGAAAGGTAAAAACTAAGTAAGCTTTAAAGGTGAATGTGAATACAGCCATAAGCATCACAGAGTGAGTTTCAATAGAAACACACAATATCTTGTCTCCTTTTTTGTAAACATGTTCAGGTATCAGACTTCCTCTCTCAGAAAAATCCATAATTCCTGGGGCCAGAGTCAGCACAGCTCTCTCCTCTCTCCTGCTCCCCCCTACCATCAGAATTCATAATTCACTCCCCCCACCCTTAGGAATGTGTAATCTGAGCTATAACGGCTAGAGCTATAGCAGGAAGCTACAAAGACCAAGCTAAAATGGCAGCTGAAATCTTAAACAGAGAAAGCTTCTATGGCTCTTTACTAAGGTATGGTAATGCTTTCTGCAGAATAAATATAGCATTCTAGGTGGCACTAATGTGGCAAATCTATTGGCAGTAAATTGCCAAAATGACTTTCCTTCTCCTTTAAATGGATCAGTATTACACATTCAGATTTCCAATACACACCATTTACTCTGAGGTTTATGCTAACAAAACAACTGAACAGAAGGGAAATACACAACCTCAGTTTAGTATAAAAAAAACCAAAACAAAACATTTTCAAATGGTATTATGGAAAAACAGAAACAATATAACTAGAAAACACATGTTAATATCAACAAAATGGCTTACCTGTGTTTAGATTATTTCAGATTCCAGCACTTAAACCACAATGCCTTTTAGTTAGATGGATAAAGATTATGGAGTATATTCATTAATGGTGGCTTAAGTTTAAAATATATTACTGAATTTTTTTTTTTTTTTCTTTTAGGTTTAAAAATGGCCTTTTTTTTTTTTTACAATTTTTATATGTAAAAAGTATCTTGTTACCAATTTAAAGCAGGTGATACAAATTTAAGTTTTGTGTTTTAGCTTGATAATAATAAACAATTGTTTTAAAATTTTATTTGTGCAAGAATATATATTGAATGGTTATTTTCTTTTTTTTTTGGTCAGTAAAAGGATATTCCTGCACAGTTATATGATTTGAGTTTACAATATATAACATATATTTCATGATGACCCTGTTATTGGTTTTGTTTGTTTTTTTTTCAGTGAAATTACTTACTCCTCCATGCACCAAAAGGAATGATACAAACAGGCTTGTGCCATGCAGTTTACTATTGGTGTAGAGATCTTTCCCTTTACCTATGACTACCTGCATTTCTCCACTTCACACTTGACCTTCCCCCACCCCACCCAAGTTCTTGCTTAGACTGATGCTACCTATTCTCCACAAACTTTATTAAACCTATAATATGTTCTGAAGTTCCTCTGCCTTATAAGTTCTTGAGAGTGGAAGGGATACTAGGAGTTTGTATAAACTTAGTCACATGCTGAGTTTATCACAAATTGACCTTGGCATGTGCCTGGTCCCCTTCAAGACAAAGCAGCAGCTTGTATCAGAGATACTTTTTAACTCTGTTGTGCCTAGGTGGTGCAAAATAAAGGGGGTTTGTTTTAGGAGATGTGCATACACTTTTTTTTTTAAAATCTTCTCTTTCTTGTTATTGTGCTAAAAAAGGATTCAGTATGAGACTAAATATTAGGTGGGAAAATATTGAAAAATACTTTAATGTTAATTTACTTTTTATCCCTCCTTCTTAGGGTGTGTGAGCAGTTTGACTTTAAAGTGGCCATAGAGGGACATATTTATATATATTCATAAATATTCCCCTAAAATCCTATACAAATGAATAGGTTGCTGTGAAAAGTCTCTCTGGCAAAAAGCTATAAACATTTTTAACAAGACTAAAATTGATGGGGAAAAAAGGAAAGCAATTAATCTAACACTATAACTTTCACAAACCTACAAAACCACATCCACCCACATCTAAAAACAGAAATATAGAAGGACATGAAAAAGCATTAGAAATACCAAACCTTAGAATTTTCACAACTGTTAACAAACAAAATCTTTTCCAAACATACAACAGAAATTCTGCAACTGTGTTGACTTTTTGACTAATTCTTTGGAAATGGCACATGGAAAAACTCACTAGTGGTCATTTACCATAATCTTAAGCAGGAAGTGCAAGAGCAAACCCTTAGTGCAGAGAGCCAAGGGCGAGTTGCAGAGTGAAGCTTCTTCAACTTCCTAACTTACATATCTGGATGACATGCAAGACAGGGCACAGGAGGACACCTATCTGCCCCCACATCGTCCCTTAAAAACACATGCTGCCAAACACAGGCAGTGCTGTATTCATGGGGTTACCACAGGTACCTCTGCTCTAAAACAGCTCACAAACCAGACTCAATCCAGCCAACAGTCAGATATTTGGTGCACTGGCAATAGGAAATAAAATAATTTTGGCAATGCATACCAAGGTTGGCTGAAAAAAGAAAAAACCCAGGCTCCCATAATTCAAAATGATATACAACATATACCCCATGGACATGAAAATAATGTTTTCTAAAGGTAGTCATACACAAAAGAGATCCACTTGTCTGGTGAAGTCTGCAAATAATTGTCCACATGCTGAACTAACAACCAAATCATACAACAGGGCTATGGAGACCCCTTGGGTTTTCAAACATACCCAATGGATATCTAGTGATTTTCTAGGTATTAGTGGACTGGACTTCAGAGGGCCCTATACATGGGCCAATTAACTGCAATCTGTTCTGAAAGGGCCAAGTTGGCAGCTTTTAGAAGGATTCAGGGGTTCGGCTTAATCCTAAAATGTGGATTCGGTGCATCCCTAATATGCATATATAAAGAAATATTGCAACTACAAAGGAAATAATATAAGAAACCACACACAAACTACTGGTTTCAGGGCAATGGATCACAGGGCATTTTGCTGACCACAGGGGAGCACACCCCATGTGCCCACGGTAGCAAAGATTAACCATGGGCAACTAATCTCCTTGGGGTCCATTGCCCTAAAAGAGGTGGCAAAAGCTACTTTTTTTTGTTCCTTTGCATCTAAGAATTTAAATGATGAGTACAGACGTGCTGTAAAATAAATAAATGGCCCTTTACCATCATATAGCTGGACTTCCTTCCTGTATAAACAGAAGGCTAGAGATTCAAGATGTGTTAATACAGTTAGTAAACTGTACAGCCTGTTGCACCCAATGTGACACAATCAGCTTCTGCTTGTGTTTGACTAACTTCTGATGAGATTGCAGAATAGTGTGGCCTTGCAATAACATAGTTGCATTTCCTCTTTCCTGGCTGTGTTGCTTTATAAACATGGTTGCACTTTGTATCTGGCACTGTACTTGCTAACGATTTTGTTTTAGTACATACCTTATATCATTACTCCATTGCCTTAACAAAACTTGCACTGCTGCTGGGTTATTAGAAGCTTGCTCAGCAGAGGTTTGATCACCCAAAACGCTTGGGCATGTCTCAACTGCAAACTGGTTGCGAGCCCGTTCTGCATCATTTATGTTAGGGATACCCATATAATCTGAAACAGAAGAAAATACACAGAATGAAAACTAGCAATACGAACATAATCTTATTTATCTATTGGGAAAGATATTACATGTATCTGTAATATAAAAAGATATAAATGTTCTTGGGATAGTTTGGGTTTGCCATAAAATTCAAAAAGTGACAGAAAAAAATACTATGTAACAGTTTTATTCGCTTATACACAGAAAGTGCGTCAGTCAAAAACTACAACTAGCTGATATTGTGTGGTGCAATTGGTATAAATGGATGCCAGAGGATTCTTATGGTAAACTATAATACAGATTTATTGTCCAAGACACAGATGTTATGCAGGGTTGTCATATACTCATAAGCAGTTGATATAGAATGTCACAGTGGTAAGTGGTATGGCCCACGATGGAGATATGAAGATGGTATTAGCTGATAGCCCAAGATGGATGCCCTTTACTGGAACGGATACCTACAGTCAACGTTGGTTCAGGGGTAAGTACTAGTCTGAATCCTTTGTCTTAACTGTGTTCCCTACAGCAAGGCATACAGAGCCTGGGGTAGGCTAAACTCTTAGTATCTCCTTTGTTGGGGCTAATGGTTGCCCTTTCTAGATAGACTGACTGTGCTCACCTCTCCTAGAGAGTGCTATTAAATAGATCTACTGTGCTTGCTTGTTCTCATTCTCGGGGGCCCTGTCCCCGGCTTTCACTAGAGATATAGTATCCCCTATGATACAATGCTTTGGGTCTGATACAATGCTAGGGTCTGCCTCCAGGCTCAATGGAGCTGTTACTTGGAGAGCAGCCTGCAGCCAAAAAGGGAGACACTCCTTCTTGCAAGACACTATATCAGTCTGAAAGGGGAGTGGTCAACCTGTATAAACCTATAAGGGATACAGTTACATAACTGAAACCTGAGTATAAGGGCTCTGCCCAATAACAGTAAAGCTTGTGAAGAGGTAGGGGTAAAGCCATAGGGAACTTAACCCTATGGGTCCCTACATTACATTATAAATACAAATACATCATGGTATCCTACTATGAAACAGATATCAGAGTAATACATAATGCAAAAAATGGAAACAAAGGAAAGTGGAAGGCATATAGGGCAGTGAACAACTGCTTATATGTCAAGGAGCAGTGCATCTGACATGCAAGAGGGGACACTTCTTATTACTGGTTTATTTAAGATAACATCTATTTTTCAAAGCAAAGGCAATAAAATGCAGATAGTGAGTAGTTAAATACAGGTGCAGGTAGCACATGATTCCTTGAGGCAGGTGTTAACCTTTCAATGTACATAACTGGAAGTGTGAATTATTGCGAAACTGCCAGGGAAAGGATGTCGAAGCGGCATTGTAAGTTGCTGACAAGCAATGTTGCAGGCTCCCTCCTCTGTTCAGGAGAAACAATGGCTGAACTCCTTAGGACTAGGGCTAACTCCTCAGGACTAGGCCTCTTGTAAAATAGTTTCAGGTGTCAAACCCAAGTGTGCAGTTGACAGATGGGTAGATACTGCTTTTAACAGCAATTACATTACAAATAATGTTGAAACCATTCTTGGGGCTGTGACACACGGGGAAATTAGTTGCCGTACAACAAATCTTCCTTGTTGCGGACGACTAATCTCTCCGAAATGCCATCCCACCGGCTAGAATGTAAGTCATCAGTGGGATGGCATATGGGGCGGCGCGATTTGCCAAAGTCGCCAAAGTTTCCTATCAAGGCAATTTGGGCAAATCGCGCCGCCACATATGCTATACCACCGGCGATTTAAATTCTAGCAGTTTAGTCGCCCGTGACAAGGAAGATTTGTCGTGCAGCGACTAATCTCCCCATGTGTCACAGCCCTTAAGTGATGTATATCCAACTTATTCTGAAGCACTTTACAGAGATTATGCATCAGTCCCTACCCCAATCCTATTACATTGACACACATAATATGGTGAGTTTTATCAGGAGCTAATTCGCCTGTCTGTATGCTTTTGGATTGTGGGAGCAGACACAGGGAGAACAAACAAATTCCTTGCAGATAGTGCCCTGGCTGGAAAGGAACAGTGGAACACACCTATCCAAGGAGCAAGGCTAACCACTGCACCGCTGTGCTGCTTTGAGTAACATTTTCTTTAACTATCAAAAAATTTGTTTTTGAGTGGAGGACGTCTTTTAAGCCAGCTGTGGGTTTTTGATGGGTGTAGGTCTGGCAGCATTCTGATGAAGGGAGGCTAGTTCCCTGAAATGTAACTTATTTTCACCTTCTGTGGCATCAAAAAACCTACTAACACTCATTCTGAAACCAGTCACTTACTGCTGTATACCACCTCTTTTTTTAAATGCCTTCTTAACACTTTTATTTGCAACACTTATAAATGCATGAAAAGCTTGTTGTGCAGCCTCTAACGAACTAGGTGTCAAACCAGAGAGCAGAAAGCCTAATGAGATTTTAACTGAATAACCAATGCTTGATTGTCCCAAACTGAAGCAGGTATAGAAAATTATACAGCAACTATTTATTAATTTATTAACCTAAGCTCACAGAAAAAAGGCAGTTTAATACTTCACTGAACCAATTCTGGCACGTTCCTATAACTTCAAACAGCGTGTCAGTATTATAAATCATGCAGCACTGCACAGTTCCTTTGTACCAAAATGGCCCCTGTTGCCTCCAACCCAGCAGCACTTAGTCAACTAAAACCTGGTCAGAGTGTCAGGAGAAGCTAAGTGAGGAGATGCTATAAAACCCATTACCCAGAAAGCTCCATTTTAGGCAAATCATTGTATTTTTTTAATGATTTCATTTTTCTCTGCAATAATAAAATAGTACCTTGTACCTGAAGGTAACTAACTGAAGGTAATTTTAATAAATTTATTAAGTGCAGAAAACTTGAGTGTAAAAATTTGCCATCTAAAAGCTTGCGAGTTTCTACAGAAGTCAATGGGAATTGTCCTTGACAAAGTCAAGCCATATTTTCAAAGTTTTTACTCTCAAAAAATTCGAAGTATTCAAGTTTTCAATTCAAATGACTTTTCCTTATTAATAAATAAGCGAGGATTTGATATGAGAGTTTATTTGATTTATAAAAACAAATGCAAATTCACAATCTCGAAAATTGCTAAATTAGCCCATTAAAGTATGGTGATCCAAATCACAGGAAGATCCCTTATCTGGGACCCCAGATCGCAAGCATTCCAGATAACAGATGATATACCTGCACTAGCACGTTTCTTACAATAGAGGAATATGTCAGTATCACTGTTGGTTGTTAAACTTTCTCAATTCAAGCCCCACTTGCACGTTTAGCCTTTGGCAAGGATGCCCACTGCTTAATTTTATATAATGCACAGTCATTAATTATGAATTGTTCAGCTATCTTTATAAGGATTATTCTACATGTCACAAACCCTTTAAAAGAAAGGGACTGCAGAGCTTTTTCTTAGTTCTGCACTGGAAAATGCTCAATTTTAATTTTAGGTTAACTTTTCCCTAAAAAAAAATATCACTTCAAAAACCTTTTAACCTTATTAAATGAAAGCTGCACTCAGGTTTTAAGTAAAAAAATAAATGTCAGAAATCTTACCTGGACTTTCTCTGGCCACAAGCCCAATGGGAACCTTCGTAGATGCAGGGTTTATTACGCTTTCTCTCTTTAATGCTCCAAAACTGTTGCAGTATTCCCAGCGTTTCTGCTGTAACTCCTGAAGCCAATAAGTCATGGCATGTCGGCTGGGAGCCTTAGAAAAAGCACAAAGAAAGTGAAAGACTGTAGGGAACATGTATGAAAATTAAGCCTTACTATAAATCAGTCTATGAATCATATGACTACCACCCTCCTATGATGATGTACTCCTATCCAAGAACTTCTTGCCTAATATCCTCTCAATATATTACTGAAAACTGAATGAAAAACACATATCTTGTTGTTAAAGGACAAGGAAAGGCTAAGTCACTTGGGGAGCCAAAATGTTAGGCACCCCCAAGTGAATTTAATCGCTTACCTTTTAGCCTGGGCTGGTGCCCCTGTTAGGAGAAAACAGCACCAGCCTGGGGTACCTGTAGTGAGCGCTTCCTCCTTCCTGCTTTGTTTTGCCGGGACCCCACGACCGGCGCATGCGCAGTAGAGTGAAAAGCCAACTTCTCTGTTAAAGTTCGGCTTTTTCACTCTACTGCGCATATGCGCACGCAAAGCAGGAAGCGATGCAGCTACCCCGGGCTGGTGCTGTTCTCTCTGAAAAGGGGCACCAGCCCGGGGTAAAAGGTAGATGATTTAAGTCACTTGGGGATGCCTAAAATGTTGGCACCCCCAAGTGACTTTGCCTTTCCTTCTCTTTTAAGAGCTGTGTTATACCACATGCTGAATTCCAGGGTGCAAGGACTATGTTCTGACAGTTTTACACAATGCTGCCATTTATCTAACAAACAGATTCTCTACAGAATTATTAAGAAGAAATGATTCACTGAAATATATTTTTCCTGCATACACAGTCCACACTAGGAATACTTATTTGCATCTACATATGGACAAAGGTGGAAGAATGCCAAAGTGAGTCACTAGTTGGAGGTTAAGTTACTAACTGGTTCAATATTAACAGTGTAAAAACAAACCCTGACAGAAAAAAGTAGAAGAATTTAAGGGCGCTTACAGTCAAGCGTTTTTCTTGCGTTTTCTTGTAATGGATTTTTTATGCATTCCACCAAACGCAGGGGAACGCAGCCTTTTCTTTTCAATGAGTTTGCACTCACTCTGCCACAGGGAAGCCCCAAACAAAAGGAGAACGCATAAAGTTGTGTTCTGCCTGCGTTCAGCGCTTTCTTGCGGTAGAGTAAGTACTCATTGAAAAGAACAGCCTATGTTAATTTCTGCATTTCTTGCGTGTAACATATGAAAAATCAACCGCAAGGTACTGTATGAAGAAATACTCATCTGTAAGTACCTTAAAGCTCAAAATTTTGGGTCACTTCCCTGACCCAATTTACAGCTGATCTGTACATACTGAAGGTACAGAATCCCTATGAGAAGCTGGACCACTTGAAAGCACTAGCTAACCCAGGGTAAAGATCCCATAGGTGGGCCCCAGCAAGAACCACTGCAGCCCCCCAAAAATTCTATATAATAGGACTGTTTGCTAAATATTCCATTACCTCCTTTACATTCTTCCAGAATCTGTACTCTTGTTGCTATTGTTATTATTAATATTATATATATTATTATTAATAGACCCCCAATTTACCTGGCCTGCAGGTGCTGTAGGCTCATGGGCAGCCCTCAGAATATTTTTTTCCAAAGTTATTGCAAATGTAATGGCTAATAGTGAAGCCCTTTCTCCAGTATCTGAGGCTCTGTGCATGCTCATTACATTGTGGGTTGGTGTGGGATCACAGTGCACATACACAAACCAGAAGAATCCATTCATCAATAAAGACAGTTATAGGCATGCAGGCCTGCCAAGCAAAGGAAGGGCACAGGGGTGTCGGGAATCATGGATTTGATTCTCCAGCTATTGTTGACCCACACTACAGTATCTCTATGTATATACAGCAGCATATGAATATAGTTTGTGCAAGCATGTACATGTCTTAATGATCAATACACATAGGTAATGAGGATCCTCCTGTAAACATATTTTGCATTGGGAGGCACAATAGGAGCATTATCTTATTCTATAATGCTGTTTTCATTAAATGTCATATTCTGAGTTAGAATGTAAAGCACATATAACATATCTCGCATTTATGCATGCATTAGTACAAATGTTTTCAGAAGCTTTAACTCAGCATTCACTTTGATACAGAATTCTATTTTTCTGACGTTTGTTCCTAGCCAGTGGATTTTCAAACACACATACCCGGAGAATGGACACCCTTCCAGCGCTGTGGATTTCAAACTGCCCCTCTTCTGCTTCTAAGTCGTAACTGAAAGAGGCATCTCCAATATCAATTTGCCCAAGTGGCTGGGCATCCTGGTGGTGTTTGAAGTAATAAAATTGGCACTTGCGAGGGTCTAGCACAAACCAGCGATTCTTGAAGCTTCTCAGAGGACCCTTGCCTGACAGTTTGGCTAGGTAGCCACAGAGTCTAGGAGACTGCTCCTTGGCAGCTTCTCCAGGGGCCACACTGGTACTGGGCTCTTCAGGGGGTGTGCCTTGACTGTCACACGGATCCTCCACCCCAGGCATCTCTTTGCTCAGGCCTTGCCACTATCCTGCTGCCTGTATATTTGCATGGCAACTTACCGCCCCCCTGCTGTCAGTGAGCTGCAGATTTAGGAAGGGAGGGCGGGAGCTCAGGTGCCTGCATCTTCTTTCCGCTACACGCCTTTCTGTGTTTCACCACCGTTTTCGTCCCAGTAGAGTATATAAGGATTGGTAGGCTGGGGGTGGAGTTGAAGGTTTACTCCCTAATCCAAGCAAATGCATACCCCAACAGTCCAACTTCTCCTAAAACTGCCCGCAGCCCCGGATCGCTACTTACACCGCCCACAAAGCAAGTTCCTCCTCCTACCCCAGTTTTACAGAAAACCCCGACGCCACAAGTCTCATCACGCGAGACTGGAGTCACGACTAAATCTAAGCGCTAATGTGAAGCAGTACCGCCAGTAATAATCTGGTTCTCGCCAATTGCTGTAGTTGCCTACAAAAAAAATGAGGAAAATGATTTTTTTTATGTTGCTTGCACGCCATGCACTCCGCCACCTCAGCTTGCAATGTGCTGGCGGACTAAAAACACTTTTCCTGGTTGCCAACAATACCCTTCCAGCATTAGAGCCTTTTTTTCAAATTTAACCAAAAAGAACTGGTGTTGGCAGGGGTCTTTCTATTTCACAGAAGCATTACACCACACCAGCTGTCAATTACCCATAAACAGACTTAAGATTACTTCGAGTTCCAGGCCAGTGTTTTATGTGAACACAATTTTTCACAATTTAGGGAATATGTATGGGCTAATTAAGGAAAATCTATTGATACCATAATTAATCTTTAGTTTTTGGGTTTTTCTTTTTTTTTTTATGATGACATGGGAGGTTTTCAGACATTTTGTGGTTGACAGTACCTGGCACTATCAGAGCCTCTTCACCAACTTGACCAAAAAGGAAAACTTTCTTGTGCAAACTAGGGCCAGGGGAAATGAAAGAATCTGAGGTAGAAAGGCCCATTTGGGCATAAAAATGGAGAGTTGGCCCTGGATTTAGGTGCTAGTGGTCAGGGTCGGACTGGGGGGTGACCCCAGGGGCACTGCAGGTGCCCGTGCCCCCCCCGGAGGGCACCCCAACCCCCCTCGCAGGGCCCCCCACCCAACGTCCTCCCCCGAGCGCGTAAATTTAACTCATCGGGGCAGTAGCGGTCGGGCAGGGGGGGCGCGGGCAAGGGCCACCACAGCCGGGGCCCACCATGATTTTTCCCGGTGTCCCGGCGGCCCAGTCCGTCCCTGCTAGTGGTTATAACTTAAATAAAACATATCCATATACTCTGGCCATGAAAGTAAAACATCTTCCTTATAGGAATGATGGTAACAAGATTTGTAGAAGCCTTTATCTTGTTACAGAATTGGAATTCTGCTGGATGTGCTTTTCTTTTTAAAGAAGTGCACTGCAATTTGATTGGATCCCTTTGATTAGTTCGCCATGCAGCTCATGTCTCTGGAGATACATCATATCCAGCAAGTGATGTTGAAGTGGTATGAATCCTCAAAGCGGCTGCCTCTTCTTCACAACTGTTCCTGTCTGCCAGGCAAAGTTACTGTAAAGGGTGGGGTGAAATTACAAAACAATCAAAAGGTGGATGCAGGATGAAAATCAAAAGAACTTGAAAAAAAATTGTGGGGGGGAAAAGCTAAAATGAGACAAAACTCAAGGGCAGGTGAAAGATCTAGTTAGCAGCGGGTATAGCATAAAGCTAAAGGCATGTTAAGCTGTGCCTCAACTCTCCACCTGTGTTTTCTCTGCTGGTGGACAGAAGCTGTTGCATGAAAAACACAACTTTTTGTGCTCATATTTGCTTCCACTTTTGCTGTATTTTTTCTGGGGTAGTTTGAATGCATTTTCAGTGGTGGTGGGTGATGGTTACTGTAGCTCAAGTGCAAATTACATGCAGCAGGTGACTGGGTTGTTGCCGCAAGTGATGCCTGAAAAATCCATGAGTTGAAATGTCTGTAGCTGCTGTTGTCAAGATCAGACCCCTGTTCAACTATGTCTTATTTAAAAGCCTGAAATACAGGCAGTGATTCAGAGAAAGGGAAGAGCTTGTTTAGAGCACCTTGCCCCTATTTTTCTGATTTCAGCCAGAGGGATTTAATAAGTAAGAACAAAATAATGACCTTTTAGTTCTTTGTAGAATTTTTAAAGAAGGTTATTGATTTTTAGCAAATGAAAACAACAGGCAAAATATATTTAGGGATAGATTTGAGCTGGCCTTGGCCAGTGTGTTGTGTAACACCCATTAATAGTGCCACAAACTCTAGCTATGATATGTATGAAATAAATAGTTACAAATGTTTAACTTCCACAGACTGCAGTTTTCTCAGACTAAGGGGCAGATTTAGAGCTTACTACATAAAAATTCACCCACATTCTATTTATTCCTATGGTTTTTTTAGAAGCTTGTTTATCAAATGGTGAGTTCTAACTTTTACCTACTGATAAATATGCTTCTAACAACCCCATAGCAATGAATAGAATGTGGGTGATTCTTTATATATTAAGCTCTAAACTCACATTTTGATAAATCTGCCCCTAATTCTTAAATAGTTATAGAAGTTTAACCGGGCTAATTGTTTAATGAGCTGGTTCAGTCTGTTGTCCTAGGCTTAAACCTATGTGTCTTTTCATTAAATTCGGGCCTAAAAACATTTTGAACGTATGTGTATAGTGGATCCTCAGACAGAACTTTACAGAGCAGGACCTCTTGTAAATCCCTCATGGCTGTGCTGCTGCTGAGGAAGCTATGCAGACAGGGTAAAGTGAGACTAAGAAGTACAGATGAAATGTTGGCTTGAGAAAGACAAAGAAACTAAATACAGCAGGAGGATTAGGAAGTAAAGAGACAAAAAACGAGAACAAAATACACAAGGGGACAGTATACATAGCATAAGGGCCAGTGAGAGTAAACAATTATGGGGTGAGAAGACAAATAAATACAAAAATATCGATACCAAGTGGCAGCTTGGCCTGTAACATAATATCTTTTGTAGTAAATTGCCAAATGAATCCTTTAGGGAACACGCCACTGTTATAGATAGTTTTGCCACCTATTAAATCTGCTAAATCGAGGCAGGGGGCAAGGGGGGCAGCATCGCTAGTGCATAAAGTTTCTGTGGGCATATGGCAGTCCTGTACATAATGTCAGACTTAAGGTACTTGGGGCCCACCGGAACAGAAATTACTTCAAGGGCTTACCTCCCTTGCTGGCAGCAAGACAGGGCAATATATTCTAAATTTGGTGCCAGAACACGGCCATTCTACAGTGTTTTCTTAAAAATATAATCCTTTTAAATAGGCCTTTAGCTTAATTTGAAGATGAAAGATTGGCTTTTCATCCAGTCCATGATAAGATGAAGTAAATTAGAAAAATTAAAAATAATAGCCTCTCTTAAACAGGGTTGGGCAAAGTTAAGGCAGGAAGCACAGGTTTGGGGATCTAAAAGGTCAGGTAGTTACGGAGAATACAGTCAACTGTATGTCAAGTGGTTGTTTCTGGTGTTATTAAAGAGTACGGCTACCAAGAAGCTTGCATAGACATCAATAGGTGGGCATTTTAAGACTCATCATGTACACAAGCTACACCATTATGCTTGCACTAATTCATATGCATCAGACATGACTGGCAGGAAGGCAAATTTGTTCTGTTCTTCTCAGGCCCGGATTTGTGGAAAGGCCACAAAGGCCCGGGCCTAGGGCGGCACAAGTTTAGGGGCGGCATGCCGCCCCGCCGCAACAGATTTTTTAAATTTGGCTCCCATACGGTGCAGTCGGGACCTCTCCCCACTGCTCCGTATGGGAGTTTGAATGTGCGATTGCGCATGCGCACTCGTGGGGGGGGGGGGGCGGGGGCGGCCTTGGGGCGCCGAAAAGTTAAATCTGGCCCTGGTTCTTCTTTAGTGTGAGTCCTGTCACACAAGTTACTCTTTTGTGTATATTAAGGGAAAATGATAGGCAACAAAAACCTTAAAGAGGACCTGTCACCCTAAGAAATGATTCCAAATTGTTTTCTATTGTGTTTGTCAAGTAAAATAAACTTCACATACACTATAAAAATTATTTGAATCTTCTTTTCTTTAGCCTTGGAATTCACAATTGCAGCAAGAAGACAGTTGCCATTTTGTGGACACTGTTATTAAGGCAAGATTTATATCTTGCCAAAATCTTGTTTATGTGCCATACGGGGGGACCTGATGCTCATGCCTATGCACTGGTTACAAAATTAGATGGTGAGGAGGGAGGGGGAATGCGAGGAGTGCAGCAACATCTAAGAAGTTCTGAATTCAAAGTGAAAGTAACTGTATGCCCCGCCTCTATGCCTTAGGCAATATATGACTGATAGCTGGGATTTTTAAATGCTTTTATAATGGGTATGGTTGTTTTAATAAAAAATGAGTTAGGGTTTCATGTTAAATTTGAAAAGGACTTTTATTATACAGCTTTTTATGCCTGGGTGACAGGTCCACTTTAACCCCCTAGTTCTGTTCATTAAGCACATTTTCTTTTTTAGCTCCCAGTAACTATTTTTTAATAGACCCATGCTTCACTTTATTTTAAATATTTCTGTGCCCCTTATCTGCAAATACAAAATTTACAGTACTAGTACATACTGCATTGTTGAGGCAGATGTTAGGTACAAGTTTTCTGTACACTGCAAACTTAGATACTTTACGTTCACCAATTTTGGTGCCTAGCATTTGTGCCTAGCAATTTTGATCTCAAAAGCTTATATAATGCTAAAGGTCAAGAAATATTTCTTTAATTTGCATGGCAGTTATAATGTTATCATTGTTTTTATTGTTTATTGAAAGCAGAGTAGTATTGGAGGATGATCATTTTTTTTATTTTTATAGAGCATTCCAAGGTATTACAGTTACATTTACAAGATCTTTTTTTCTTCATCTGCTAGTTTCATTCATTGACCTCTTATATATATATCCCATATGAGCACCCAAAAAGATAAATATGTTGTCATTTTGTGTATGAGTGTAGCTGATGCATTCTCACAATCACTCAAATATCTTAAATTTAATTTAAAATCTGCATTTAAGATCCCCAGAGGGTTTAAGTTGTAAGCAAAGTGATACAAGGTGCTTTATTGTTTCAGTTTGGCTAAGAGATGTTGGGATAGAACCTCTGTGCTTATTGCAAATAATTTAGGACAAAAAATAAATAATTAAAATTTTATACATGTGCATGACTGCTGGATGTGGGGAAATTAAGATGTATAAATAATTACACTGCTGACATTTACAGTGCTATTTATAACAATGCGTAGCCAAACATATATGTTACACATACCAAATAAAGGTGCAACATTTTCCTAGCACTAGCTGACAGGTACAATTGTTTTACGCACTGATGTATGTACTCAGAATTTAAATCCTGGAAAAAATGACGGAATTAAAACTCATAGTACTCCAAGTAAAAGGGCCAACCAGGTTTAAAAAACCAACTCTTTATTTCTGACTGTTTGCCAAGGGATATACTGATGAGGGAACACAGACCGTGTATTCTAGTTAATAAGTGAAGATGTTTTTATGCTGATTTTCATCTAGAGTCTACTTGTGTCAACAAGATATTGAATTTTATGTGTACACAACTTTGTACTGTGCACATGATTACATCCTGCAATCTGCAATGTAAGGCCAAAATGTACCCCAAGAAGCTCAATTGGTCTTTGCACCTCTGTGCTCCCTAAAATGGAGACAGCTTGAGCCATATAAATACTTTAACAGATATACCCTGGTATGGGTTACAAGGTCCAACAACAGCAGTATGCATGTGCAGTGTGCATGTTGCCTACACAAGATAATTTTATTCACAGAAAATAAAACTAATAAAAAATAAATAAATAAATAAAAAAAATAATAATCATAAAATAATGGTTGCGCTATCTTCTAAGCAAATAGCTTCAACATAACTTTTATCTTTTAACCCTTTAAGTGCCAGCAGAATTTGACATTTTGGTTCCCCTCAGTGCCAGACGTTTTGTAAACATTCTGTGCTCTCTCAATTTAGGGGTTTTTACTGGGGGAAGGGTTAGGTTTAGGTAGGCAAATTATATATTGATTTTTTCAGGAGAACCTGAGCTTTCCAAATCCTGAGTTTTTGTGTATTTCCACTTCTGGAACAAGATTTAGAGCTTGAAATACAAAAAAAAAAGAAAAAATGCTATTTTTCATGATGTAGGGATTTATACCAGAAAGATATTTTATTTTATGGACAAAAATTCAACTGATTTGGAAAGCCTCATGTCTCCCGAACGTGCCAATACCTGATATGTATAGTTTTTTTGAGATTTCTGACTTCTATAGATCAAAAACTCCCAGCAGTAAATTACTACATTTTCGAAGCATTACAGCAGAATACGGCATACTTTAGATTCCAAAGCCAAAAATCCTGGAACATTAGGTTTACCCCAGGAAACCATATTTTTTTGAAAAGTACACATTCTGAGAAATCCGAAATGGGTAAGTTTGTCTTCCAACTCCTAAGTACCAAACGGCAATGCTTTACTGAATTTAGCATTTTCTATGAAAAATTAAGAAAATTCTAAAAAATCGCCTCAAATCTTCCACTTTCAAGCATCATATCTCCCACATAATATTAAACCAAGAAAATACATCCTCAATATGAAAGCCAAGGGTCCACTGAACAGTTTGATACCCATTGTGCATAGGATCACCAATGTATCTGGCATTTAGAGACCCCATAAGCAAGTTAGTGCATAGAAATTGCCCCAGAGGTCTCTTTAGCTACTGAAAATTCAACACGTTTACTGCATTTTCTGTGGGGTAAAAACACAAAAAAATACATTGACCCCCCAAAACCATATATTTTTGGAAAGTACACATTCAGGCAAATTCAAAATTGGTACCCATGTCTTTCTACTCCAAACTAGAGTCACAATGCTTTCCAAAAATTGTCGGTTTTGATGAAATACCTGAAAATCACATCAAATCTTCCACTTTCAAGCACCTTATCTCCCACATAACATTAGGTACCAAGAAAACACATCCTAAATATGAAAGCCGAGGGTCCACTGAACAGTTTGATGCCCATTGTGCATAGGATCACCAATGTATCTGGCATTTAGAGACCCCAAAAGGAAGTTAGTGCATACAAAGTGTATACGCTGAAATATAAGCTACCGGCATGTGCATTATGTGCCATAAGAAAACTATACATTTTCCAAAAGTACACATTCTGACAAAACAAAAATGGGTAAATACAACTTTCTACTGCAAACAACCAAACTACAAAGCTATGCTAAAGAGAACGGTTTTTATGGCATTTCTGAAAATTGTCACAAAGCTTGCATTTTACCACATTATGTACCCCCACATTTTGTACCGTATCAACATAAAACATTCTAAATATGAACGCCAGGGGTCTACTGAACAGTTTGATGCCCAATATGCATAGATTTACCAAACTATGTGGGGTACAGAGGATGCCAAATTGAAATACAGCAGACAAAATGTCCATGTGCAAAGACAAGTAATAAAGAACAATGTGAAATGCAATAAAATTGATAAAAATAAAAATCACTAAAATTTTTATTTTTTTTTTGCCTAATATTATCTGCAGTCAGAATAACAGTTTGAGTATTTTGGCTTGGGCAAATAAGTTTTACAGACAAAGTCAAGCGAACAACAACTTTGCATAAATGAAAATGCAATAAAATGGCTAAAAATGCAATAAAATACCTAAAAATCACAGAAAATGTAGTAGAAACTCCAAAATAATACACAAGGTATTGCTATCGGCAATGGCAATAAAAAAAAATTTTCTGGCAAGAATAAAAACGATGCGAAAAAAAAAAATTACAAAATTACATAAGTGTGTAAGTGAGTGTGTACACTAGGTAAAATGTGTTTTGTGTGCATGTGTGTGTGTGCGCAAGTATGTGTGAGTGCTGTAAGTGCTGTGAATGTGTGAAACCCCCCACCCCCCCAAAAATGTATGTGTGTGTGTAAGTGTAAGTATAAGTGTGTATTAGTGTAATAAGTGTGTGTGTGTGTGTATTTGGCACTTACCTGGGGTCTAGAAGCTGAGGATCTGCAGAAGAGACATGAGCAGGCACAGCAGCTGCAGTCCATGTGAGGGGGCGGTGCAGAAAGGAGGGGGGGCCAGAGGGGGAAGCTGGAGAAGGCAGAGGCACTGCAGGGAAAGCCACGTGGATGGCAGGTATGTGCTATGGGGCCCCTGGGCGATTGCGCCCCAGGGGCCACTCGTTCCCCGCCTGTGCTCGTTGCCTAGGGGCTGGGGAACGAATGGGGAGCAAAGGAGCGGCTTGAAAAGCCGCTCCTCTGCTCCCAAACCCGGAAGTGCAGCAGGACGTAGAATCTACTTCCTGTGGCACATAGGTACTTTGATACACAGGACGTAGATTCTACGTCCGGTGGCACTTAAAGGGTTAAATGTATTTTATCAGAATCCAAACTGTAACTTGTCACAAAATGTTTCAAAATAGCATAAATATTATGATTCTAAATGTCTACGGGTGTGATTCTAAATGTCTACGGGTGTGTAGACTTTTTATATCCACTGTATATGCTTCATGATCTCCTTGCTATTAGCTTTATTTGTTATTCCGGTTAAAAGATCCCATAGGTGTATGGGATCTATTAACTGGAATAACAAATAAAGCCAATAGCAAGGAGATCATGAAGCATATACAGTGGATATAAAAAGTCTACACACCCGTGGTAAAATGTCAGGTTCCTGTGCTGTACAAAAATGAGACAAAGATAAATCTTTCAGAACTTTTTCCACCTGCAGCATCATGCTTTGGGGCTGTTTTTCTTCAGCTGGAACTGGGGCCTTAGTTAAGATAGAGGGAATTATGAACAGTTCCAAATACCAGTCAATATTGGCACAAAACCTTCACTCTTCTGCTAGAAAGCTGAACATGAGGAGGAACTTCATCTTTCAGCATGACAACGACCCAAAGCATACATCCAAATCAACGAAGGAATGGCTTCACCGGAAGAAGATTAAAGTTTTGGAATGGCCTAGCCAGAGCCCAGACCTGAATCCGATTGAAAACCTGTGGGGTGATCTGAAGAGGGCTGTGCACAGGAGATGCTCTTGCAATCTGACAGATTTGAAGTGTTTCTGGAAAGAAGAGTAGGCAAATCTTGCAAAGTCAAAATGTGCCATGCTGATAGACTCAAAAAGACTGAGTGCTGCAATAAAATCAAAAGGTGCTTCAACAAAGTATTAGTTTAAGGGTGTGCACACTTATGCAACCACATTATTTTAGTTTTTTTGGTTTTCTTCCCTCCACCTAAAAGATTTCAGTTTGTTTTTCAATTGAGTGGTACAGTTTATAAGTCACATTGGAAAGGTGGAAAAAGTTCTGAAATGATTTATCTTTGTCTCATTTTTGTACAGCACAGGAACCTGACATTTTATCAGACTTTTTAGATTGTAGACTTTTTATATCCACTGTATTTTGTTTAGAGCTGTGCAAGTATATCATCTAGTGACCAAAAAAGTAAAACATAATCATTAAATATATATTTTTGCAAAGATAGTAAAGTTAAAAAAATTTAAATTTATTTCAGTCCATTAAAAACAACTCAAACCCCATATACAAAGCCTCACGCGTTTCATGCTTACCCGGCACTTAACTATAGGCTCTAGGTCATGACTGACTCAGGTGTGACTGAAGCCTCACAGTTATCATAGCCTATGTGACTCTGAGACATTGTTTCTGCTTATTTGTACCCAGTGCTGAATTTATTCTGGAATTGATAGTGTTCCTGGTTTGACCTCCTTTTTTGGGTTAATCACTTTATATAAGGCCAAAGTTGTATGCAACTGTTATTCCTAACAAAATGGTATTGGATATGTTTTCATCTTATATCCTGCAAAGAGGTAACTATATTGTAAGTTGAAACATATTGCAAGCTATAGAATAGCTTGCATTACTAAAGTATTTTACCATATAACAAATATACAAATACAAAATGCTCATTTTACCCTAAAATCAGGATACAGGACAACCAGCCTCATGGACCAAAAAACCCACATAATGTAAGGTTTTTTTATACCCCCCCCAACTAGTATTATCTCAGTGAGTGGGATACATCAAGAAACCAATCTGTCAGTCATGCTAAATGGGGGTGGTACGGTCCTCTTATGGGCTGGAGAACTGTTTACACTTGTACACCATTTGACTGACAATGTAAACAACTTTTTGAGTGTGTTTTTGAGTTAGCTGAGGTACGCCTGGGCAGTTGTGAGTTGAATGAAACTGAAGTGAGTCTTATACCTCCCAAAAATGTAGGTCTTTATAAAAATATATTGCATAAAACAGCTCATTTGTAAAACCTTGCTTCATCCAAATAAACCATTTTCAGAAAATAATAGTTTTTTTATTAGTATGTGCCATTGGGCAATCCTAAACAGAAAACTGCCATTTTAAGTACTAAGGGCTGCCTCCTGGGATCATATGATTCACAGTGCACACGAACAAATCAAGGGCACACATACATGTTAGATGTCACACGAGCCAGTTAATGATCAAAGTTCACACTTAGTCCCACACTACTTCCTGTTACAGTTAGAGCTGCGTTATTAACTTATATTAGGTGGTCTCTGAGGGAGCACACAGACCATCACAAGGAGGAAAGGCACAGTTTACATAGCAGATAACATGTCAGCTGCATAGATTCCCCTTGTATTCTATCAGCTTTTGCAACCTGTGCCTTATCTCATTTTTTCCAGCTTGATTGGCTGCCCCATGGCTACTCAGCAGCTTATATATATTAACTATAGTATTTTTAAAGAAAAAATAAAACTTTTACCAGTGCAGGCAACAGTTCATTTTATTTTAAAAACTTTAAAATATTTTCATTTTTAGTGTTATTGTTAGTGAAAACTTGGATCCCCAGACTGATTTTGGGCTACTAAGAATGCAGTGTTGAAAGCACCTAAAATAGCCCCACGTGCCATTGTACTAAAGTTTTATATAGGCCCTGTCCTGGTTAATCCCTTCAATACTTAGGATGAAACATTAAGAAACCAGAGAAGATGATATTGCCAGGTACAACCATCCTTTTGCCCCTGGGGACCACATGTGGGTGAATAGTAACCTCTAAGCTGAAATTACAAGTGATGACTAACTGCAGGTGCTGATCTAATTAATGACTGCTCACCAGCAAAAAAAAAATCCTTTATTTTATCTCAGAAAAACTTCTAACTAAATATCCAACTGGCAAGTCCCCAGTCACCGGCTTCTTCTCTTGAGCGTCTCTGATTGGCCACTTTATACAGTCGGCTGTTGGACTTCACAGACTCCTTCATTGTAAGGATAGGCACTGTGATTCAATGTTACATTTATTTATAAATACCTTGTGCCGACTGCAACCAAAGTAAAACTATATACATAAATATTCAGTCCCTGGCTACTGGCACAGGAGCACCCGCCACATCACTCCCCCTCCTTCGGAATTGCTGTTACCAGGCTTCTCCATTATTGGGTGAAACCCTGGAACCCCAGAATTGGGTATAACTCAATCTTCCTGTTTAGACAAGCCATCAGCATTACCGTGTTGTTTGCCACTGTGGTGCTGGTGATAAAGGGGTTGTTGTGCCCCGAAACGTTGCACCTCCGCATTAAAGATTTTTATAGGGCTTGTCCCTTTTTTGCAGCTTTGAGTGCCAGTGCTTTTTTGTGGCTATTGGAATTGGGAGGGTGCCGATCCCTCCAAGCAGTGTGCACCGAGCAAAAAAATTTTTGGAGAGCTAGGGTGTGCGGGTAGGATCTTTTGTTCTTCTCTGTGCTGGATGGAGAAGAAATACTGCTGTAGTATCAAACTCAGCAAAGTAGCTTCCCATTATCCCCCAAGACTCACTGCATCCAGCTGAGGGGATTATGATTGATCATCACTGTAAGGTCACTGCCATACAGATACAGGGCCCAGACTACAGCAATGCATTCCTTCTTCACCATAGCGCAGGCTATTTCCCGCGGCAATAACTTCCAGCTCAAGTAGATAAAATTGTGTTCCTCTCCTTTGTTATCCACTTGTAACACAGCTCCTATGCCATAAGTGGACGCTTTGGTCTGAACGATAAAACGTTTTGTAAAATCAGGAGTGGCCAGGACTGGGGTGTTTGATAAGGCAGACTTCAGGGTGTTCATCTTTTCCTCACATTGGGGAGTCCATTGTACTGGCGTCCCTCTTTCCTGACTGGTTAGATCTATGACGGGTTTAACAATGGAGCTATAGTTAGGTATGAATTTCCTATAGTAGTTTGCAGTCTCAAAGAATGCTTCTGGGATACCTTAGCAAGATCTGGGTGTAGTTGCCCTTCTTCCACACAATGTCCTAGATAAGGCACCTTTGCCATGGCAAACTGGAACTTGCCTGGGCTTAGCGTAAGACTAGCCTTTTGAATCCTTTCTAAAACTTGCTGTAAGTTACATAGTTACATAGTTACATAGTTACATAGGGTTGAAAAAAGACCAGTGTCCATCAAGTTCAACCCATCCAAGTAAACCCAGCACACCTAACCCACATCTACCAATCTATACACTCACATACATAAACTATAAATACAACCACTAGTACTAACTGTAGATATTAGTATCACAATAGCCTTGGATATTCTGATTGATCAAGAACTCATCCAGGCCCCTCTTAAAGGCATTAACAGAATCTGCCATTACCACATCACTAGGAAGGGCATTCCATAACCTCACTGCCCTCACCGTGAAAAACCACCTACGCTGCTTCAAATGGAAGCTCCTTTCCTCTAATCTAAAGGGGTGACCTCTGGTGCGTTGATTGTTTTTATGGGAAAAAAGAACATCCCCCAACTGCCTATAATCCCCTCTAAGTGGTGAATATGTTCCACCCAAGTGTTATTGTGTCATTGGTGAAAGGCTCTCTGCAATCAATTCCCAAAATCCCAGTACGTATCAGAAGCTAGTTTACTTAGGGGCACATTTACTAATCCACGAATCCGAATCACGAATGGGAAAAAATCGCATTGGAAACTAAAATTTCGGAAGATCGCATCTATCACGAAAATGCTTACGAAAAAATCGTATTAGTCACGATAATATCGTATTGGGGATCCCGAAAGTCCCGAAATTTTCGTACCGAACAATTGTGCAAACGTCCGAAAAAGTCGTGCGCCGTACGAAAAAGTCGTGCGGACGCTCGAAAAAATCAGCAAAAATACGCTCGGAGCGTTCGCATGAACGCTCGAGCGTTCGTGCTTTTGTAAATGTGCCCCTTAGAGTGCAGAAAGACTGCCGATATGTTTCTGGAGAGATAGCATAATGATTCAGCAGTACGCGTTTTACTTCCTCATAATCAGCACGCTGGGGATATGGATCTCTCTATAGATATCACTTGCTTTTCCCCCCAGTATCCCAGTAAGTATCTTGGTCCATTCTGCCTTAGATAAAGTGTAATCCTTACACATAATCTCAAAGATGTGCAGGTATGTGACGATTCCTTCCCGGTAGTTATCAAAAGAGGGAAAGGCTGCATGGGTCAGCTTGACTACGGGTTTGGAATGCTCGGTATTGGGGTGCTGCAGTTGTTCTGTGCTCATAGTGGAAAGTGGAACTCTCCTCATCTCTTCCTTCTAAATAGTCAGTTCCAGCAGTTTAAAGGAGAAGGAAAGTCATTTTGGCATTTTACTGCCAATAGATTTGCCCCATTAGTGCCACTCAGAAAAATATATTTATTCTGCAGAAACCATTAACATACCTGAGTAAACAGCTTTAGAAGTTTTCTCCATTTGCTTAAGATAGTAGCTGCCATTTTAAGCAGCTTCCTTCCTGCAGTCTCTAGCCATTATAACTGAGATCACACATTCCTAAGGGAGGGGGAGGGAGTTCTTAGCATTCTGGTGGGAGTGGGGAGCAGGAGAGGGGAGGAGGGAGCAAGAGAGTGAAGAGAGAAGACAACTGCACAGACTCTAGCCCCGGGAATTAAGGCTGTTTCTGAAAGAGGAAGTCAGACACTGGAACATCATGTTTACAAAAAAAGAGACAAGAAATCCTGAGGACTCAGAGAAGCAATTCTGTAAGTGCTTATGGCTGTATTTACATAGACCTTTCTGATAAAGCTTGATTAGTTTTAACTTTCCTTCTCCTTTAAGACGTTCTAAACCAGTGAGGTCTGATCCCAGAGCTGTAAGCCTTGACTGATACTTCACCGTAGTGGAGTCATCCTCCAACAGACACACTGCTGCCCCGTGTGTTGGCAGCTTAGTCTCAGTATCTATTTCACTTGCATGTGTCATCTGAGTCATGAGTCCAAGTTCAACCCTTCCAAGTATACTGCTCTATCTATACACTCACATACATAAACTATATATACCAACATCAATACTAACTGTAGATTTTAGAATGAAAATAGCCTTGGATACTATGCTTGTTCAAGAACTCATCCAGGCCCCTCTTAAAGGCATTAACAGAATCTGCCATTACAACATCACTAGGAAGGGCATTCCCCAACCTCACCGCCCTCACCGTGAAAAACCACCTACGCTGCTTCAAATGAAAGTTCTGTTCCTCTAATCTAAAGGGGTGACCTCTGGTTTGCTGATCGTTTGTACAGGAAAAAGGTATATCCCCTATCTGCCTATAATCCCCTCTAATGTACTTGTACAAAGTAATCATGTCCCCTCGCAAGCGCCTTTTTTCCAGAGAAAACAACCCCAACATTGGCAGTCCAACCTCATAGTTTAAATCTTCCATCCCCTTTACCAGTTTAGTTGCACATCTCTCTCCAGCTCATTAATATCCTTCTTAAGGACTGGCGCCCAAAACTGCACCGCATACTCAAGGTGAGGCCTTACCAGGGACATATAAAGAGGCAAAATTATGTTATCATACCTTGAGTAAATGTCCTTTTTTATACAAGACAGCACTTTATTTGCTTTAGTAACCACAGAATGACACTGCCTGGAATTAGACAACTTATTATCTACAAAAAAACCCAATTCCTTCTCCATTAAGGATCCCCCCAACACACTACCATTTAGTAGGTAACTCGTGTTTATATTATTTCTACCAAAGTGCATAACTTTGCACTCGTCCACAATGAACCTCATTTTCCTGTTTACTGCCCAGTTTCCCAAATTTGTCAAATTGCTCTGCAAAGTGGCAGCATCCAGCATTGAACTTATAGTTTTGCACAATTTAGAATCGTCAGCAAAAATAGAAACAGTACTTCCTATGCCCACCTCCAGGTCATTAATAAACAAGTTAAAAAGCAAAGGACCGGGCGTGGCCTGACCACCGATGTGAGCGCACGTACCTGGTAGAGCTCCGCAACTGATCCTGCAATTATCCTGAATAACCCGCTATAAACCTTTCGCAACGGAGCCAGAACCTCACACGAGGAGGCCCCTACCCCAGAGAGAGCAGATGGGGCAACATAAGGCACATAAGCGAGCTTCAGAGGCAGCCGCCCGGCTTGAAAAATATGCCCGGGAAACGAACCAAAATGGCGCCGACTCAGAACAAACCGCAAGCAGCCCCGACCAAACAGTGAGTACCGCTGATAATGCTGCGCAGGCACAATCAAGCACCACACCGGGGACAACCCCACGCTGTATAGAACCAACTCTACATGATGTTATGGCAGAGCTTAGAGCAGCCAATAGCTCTTGCACATCACTTATAAATACCAAAACTGAGGAGATCAAGATTGACCTCTCCATTATAAAGGCAGACCTGCAAAAGCTGCGTGACCGCACTACAGCAGTCGAAGCCCGAGTCAGCAACTTGGAAGACTCGTGCAGAGATCTGCCCAATCAATACCGTAATCTACAAAAGCAACTTGTAGACTGTCTGAGCAAAAACGACGACCTAGAGAACCGACTGCGGCGCAGTAACCTGCGATTTGTAGGATTCCCTGAGCGGGCAGAAGGCAACACCCCAGAATCATTTCTAGAATCCTGGCTCAAAGAAATTTTCGGGGCCGCACAGCTCTCTACCATGTTCGCAATTGAGCGGGCACACAGAGTTCCAACTAGGCAATCTCCTCCAGGGGCACCCCCTAGACCTCTAATCGCCAAACTACTAAATGCCCGGGACCGAGACAAGATACTTACACTGGCCAGAACACAAGCCAGAACCCTGCGCTTCCAAGCGTCTGCCATATCCATCTTTGCCGACTACTCCATGGAGGTACAGAGACAGCGCGCGGGCTTCCAAAGCTGTAAGGCCAGGCTGCGCGAAGCTGGTCTTCCTTATGCGATGCTCTACCCAGCGAGGCTCCGGGTGCAAGCGGATGGCCGTTTTATTTTCTTCACAGCACCACAGGAGCTCAACTTGTGGTTGGATAACAGAGGAGTTCGCCCCTAAAGGCTCCAGATCGGCCTGCCCTGGGTAATTAATACCCGCCACAGATCACCACTTATCCTTTGGCCGGACCAGGCCTCCACGAGGTGCGGGTTATCTACCCTGCTATAGCCCTGGATCATTGCGGGCTCAACGCAATGGTGATTGTATTTACTCGTGTTACAGTTTTGTACCTTACCCCAGTAATTTACAACTGAAGCTTAACGGAGTGGAGTGACCCACCCCAGCACTGATCAGAGTTATGGTTTATGTTATGGGACAAGTTCTACCCAAAGTTGGGAATCGGGTGGAAGGGGAGGGGGGGAAAAGTTCGGGGAAACCCCTTTTAATTGCTTCTTCTCAGCACAAATGTTGGTATAATTTCTATGTACAACAAAGTGTATGGTATTATGTATGTATGCATTGGGAGGGAGTTTTGCACCGGTATACCTTTAAATACTCACCCAACCCCAAATCATGGCGATTAAGTTAACAAGTTGGAATGTGAGGGGCCTCAATTGCCCAATCAAGCGCAGACTAGTGTTAGACTTCCTCAAAAGACACTCTACCTCTATTGCCTTTCTCCAAGAAACACACCTGACAGGCTCTAAAATCCTAGCGCTTAAACACCCGTGGATAGGATGGGCCTATCATTCCACCTATTCCACGCACTCCTCAGGGGTATCGATCCTTATAGGAAAATCTGTTCCCTTTAGGTTTAGCAATCTGAAGACTGACCCAAAGGGCAGATTTATTTTTCTCCATTGCTATTTCTATTCATGTGAAATGCTTTTAGTCAATATTTACATCCCCCCTCCATTCGAGGGAGAGGTTTTGTACACTCTAGCCGATTACCTAGCTATATACCCGAGAGCACTGGTGCTGGTAGCAGGCGACTTCAACGAAGTACTACTCCCAGAACTAGATAGGTTGGGCAAACATCCCCTTAGAGCCCCCCCTAAGAGCACCCAGCTCTCTAGGCTAATGACCTCCCTGGCACTAATAGACCCATGGAGAGAAACGCACCCTGGAGTGCCCCAGTATTCATGCTTTACCGCTGCCCGCTCAGCCTTATCCAGAATAGACATGGCCTTTATCAATACAGCCGCGATCCCATATGTAACAGACACCGCTTACCTCCCGCGAGGCATATCGGACCATGCCCCACTTCAGCTTAAATTAGAGCTCCCACACAAAATTAAGAGCCCACGTCCCTCCATAAATCCAGTATGGTTAAACATCCTGGACAACTCCAAAGCAATAGATGACGCTATAAACGACTTTACAGTTTTAAACCAATCAGTTGACAATATACTTCCCTTTTGGGACTCTCTGAAAATCTATATAAGAAATTCAATATCCGCCGAAATAACGGTATACAAGAAACAGGCTCAAAAAGCGATACAGGCACTTGAGTCACAAGTTTCTCACTTAGATGCAGCCGCAGCTGCCTCCCCCTCTCCAGATAACTTAAAACTACTTAACGAAGCACAAAATAACTATGCCCAAGCCACTAAATTAAAAGCACTAAATAAGCTTTACTTTACCAAAACAAATATATATGAGCAGGGTGAGAGGGCGGGCAGAATGCTAGCACACCTGGCCAAAGCCCACACTACTCCTCCTCCAGTCCCCGCATTGAGAGACTCCCTAGGTAGACTACACACCGATCCTCAAGTGGTCCAAGAAATGTTGGTCACATTCTATACGGACCTGTACAAGACCAAACTTACAGCCACTGAACCAGAAATTAATTATTTTCTAGCTTCACTAGCTCTCCCTACGCTGCCCCGAGAATATAGTAATCACTTAGACTCTGAGCTCACAGCAGTGGAAATACAAGAAGCGGTGAATGCCTTCCCCTTAGGTAAAGCTGCAGGGGCTGACGGTCTCCCTATAGAAATATACAAGAGGCACTCTAAATTACTAACCCCAATGCTGCTTAAGCTCTTTAAAGAAGCTGTACAACTTGGCCAATTCCCTGAATCTCTTTACGAAGCAGCAATCGTTCTCCTCCCTAAACAGGGCAAAGATCCACATCTGTGCGAGTCGTTTAGGCCAATCTCCCTCCTCACAGCAGATGTGAAAATTTTTGCCAAAGTACTGGCCCGTAGGCTGAGCAGGGTAATCACTAAAATAATACACCCAGATCAGATAGGATTTATTCCCGCAAAAACTGCGGCCCTAAATACCAGACGGCTGTATCTAAACCTAGCACATGCCTCTGCTGGCCAGGGGGCTAAAGCTATAGCAGCCCTTGACATTACAAAGGCATTCGATACAGTAGAGTGGCCTTATCTCTGGCAAGTACTTACCCAATTTGGATTTGGTAAAAAATACATACAAATGGTACAGCTTCTCTATAAATACCCCGTGGCCAGTATCCGCATCAATTCCCTTACCACCCCAGCTTTTGCACTATCCAGGGGCACAAGACAGGGGTGCCCGCTATCTCCCCTCCTTTTTGCCATAGCCATAGAACCCTTTGCCCAGGCAGTGCGGGCGCACCCCCAGATCACAGGATTCGAATACCCTGGCTTTAATGAAAAAGTGCAGCTATACGCGGACGACACTTTAGTCTATCTCGGGGATAGAGGCCCCTCCCTGACTGCACTGACTGACCTCACGCAGAAGTTTGGCAGGATCTCAGGGCTACAAACCAGCATGGCCAAATCAGTACTCTTTCTGGTGGATAAACAACAACCTAATGAACCCCTTGATACATGCCCACTGCAAGTTTCTAATAAATTCACCTACCTGGGTATACAGATTGCGCTACCGATATCACAATATCATAACCTTAATATAGAGAGTCTCTTTCAGTGGGCACAAAATAAATTTAAAGCCTGGGCGACCTTGCCAGTGGGACCAGCTGGGAGAATCCAACTGATCAAAATGTTTCTGCTACCAAAAGTCCTGTATGCGCTATGGCACTCCCCAATTTACATCCCCAAAAAGGTATTTGCCCAACTGAACTCATTACTCAGCAAATTCATCTGGGGCACATCCAGACCCCGGCTACGCTTAACTACTCTTATGAGGCCAAGGGACGGGGGGGGACTCGCACTTCCAGATATCTATATCTACTATGTTGCAGCCCAATTAACACATATTTCCCCAATGGTCCACTCGGACATATCCCCCCCACTATATCAGCTGTGGGCTCAGGTCACCGGTGCCCAAGGAATACCCTGGCCCTTGTTACTGTCCAAAAAATTACCTAGACACGCCTCATCCATACTGGTACTCCAGAATAAAATTCTCCAGGCTGGCCACAAGTTAACTAAACTAACCCAATATCCACCTCAGACTCCCCTCTGGCACAACCCTGACTTCCCACAACTGGTACCGCATAATCCTCCCAAAGTCTGGTACACCCTTGGTCTCACCACAATTGGGGATGTCTGGGTTGACAACCAAGTCATATCCCTGCAACAGCTATGCGATACCAGGCATCTCCCCTCCACGCAATGGTTAACGTACCACAAACTGGCAAGGGCCCTTACCTCCCAATCTGCCCGCTCCAATATTTCGGTAGCCAAGTCTTCAATAATAGACACTTTATTACTACCAGCCCACAAGGGCAAAATCTCGAGCTTGTACAAACAACTGTATAAACCACAGCATGTAGACCCCGAAGTGCGAGCACGCGATGCTTGGGAGGGAGAGTTGGGGGCAATCTTTGATGTTCAGTGGGAATGGATACTCTCCACCCCAAAACTGGTCTCATTTGCTAATAGACACAGCCTGCTACAACTGTATCTTATCCATAGAGCATACTATACAGTACAAAGATTGTATGCTATGAAAGTTCTGTCCTCACCTCTGTGCCCAAGATGTGGCTCCGAGACCGCTACACTAGTACACACCCTATGGAGTTGCCCAAGCCTAAAAAAGTATTGGGGTGAGATAACTGGGTGGCTTACCGCTGCAATCCCGGGCTGGGCAGAGGGTACTGCTAGAAACTGCTTATTAACAGTAGACCTAAACGATACTCTGGACAATCATACAAAATTGTTTATATTAAAAGCCATGTTCCATGCCAGGAGAATACTCACCTTGCACTGGAAGGACCAGACACCCCCTAAATCGCAAGAGTGGAAAAAAGCCATGGATGATACTGCTGCTTTAGAGCGGACTATACTGGACAAAAGAGGGAAACTGCTCACCTATATGCAAATTTGGCGTCACTGGACAGACTGCCTCGGTACCCCAGTCCCCTTTCCCCTACGGGAACCTCCATAGATAATAACCCCCCCCCCAAACCCTCCATAGCCCATACTTGTTGTAGGACTCCTAGGTCTTGGACTTCTCTTGGATCTTTTCCATTGTTACCAATGCACACCCTATGCCAATGTTGTACTTGATTATCTTGTTGTTCAATAAAGATATTTGTTAAAAAAAAAAAAGCAAAGGACCAAGGACTGACCCCAGCCAGTTCTAAATCCAATTACAAATATTATGTTCTAGGCCAATTTTATCATTAACCTGTGAGGTACTGTATCAAACGCTTTAGCAAAGTCTAAGTAGATGACATCCATTGCCATTCCAGCATTGAGGTTCTTGCTCACCTCCTCATAAAAGTCGACTAAATTATTCTGGCAAGATCTCTTACGCATTAAAACCATGCTGGCATAAACTTATAGTATTGTGATTTGCAATGTATTTAAGTACCCTATCCCTTATTACCCTTGCAAAAGCTTTGCTACTACAGATGTCAGACTAACAGGCCTATAGTTTTCAGGCTGAGAACTTGCCATATCTGTCAGCCCTGGCTAAGTAGCCTTTGTGTGTTGGGCAATAAGCTGCCATCTGTGCTTTAGTTAGTCCAGTAGTTTTGATTCCCTGATTCTTATACAGACCCTTGAGAATGGGGAGATGAAGTTCAGACAATTCATGTTCCATTGTATGCCGTTCTGGAAACAGTCTCTGCATGGAAAATGATCCCACCGCTTGGCCATAACTTTCTGTCACGGGAGGTACTGTGATCTAATTAAAGACTGCTCACCAGCCACTTGGATTGAAAGAGAAATAACTCCTTTATCTTATCTCAGAAACACTCCCTAACTGAAGACTCCCACTGGCAAGTCCCCAGTCACCTGCTTTTTCTCTTGAGCTCCTCTGATTGGACAGTGAATACAGTTGACCTGCATCAGCTGTTGGAATTCACAGATACAGTGCCAGATCTAGTATAATGTGCAGTAGAGGTTTCTCATGGTTAAACAATGTTTACTGATTATTTTACTCGGCAGTAAAAATACCAATAGACTCCAGCCAATATATGGTTGTAAAAGTTATTCTTGAAATATTTCTGAGTGTTGATTTACAATTGCTAGTTCCTATGAATAAGGGTATTGGTGCCAAAGTAACAATTAATTGGTTCTATAAGTGAAAGAGTTAGGGAATGTCTGTGTTTTCTATTTGTTTGTGACTGTGTTTTGTAAAGCTTCTGTCATTTAAACCTTTAATTTAATTTTTATTTTTGGAGCTAATACCAGGAGGCTGATTCAATTTGAAATTTAAAAACACAAGCTAAAAAATATAGGAAAATCATGGACATATACAGTGCCTTTCTCTTGACAGGAGCACAACTGCCAATTGCCTTCAACATTTAGAATGCAGACTGATTGTGACACAATTATTATTATAATTTATAATTTACTTAAGGTCAGTGATCACAGTACACTTGGGCCTATAAATCTGGCCAGTCACAGTGGTCTTTGGCTCCTAAATGAGCACATAGCCAGGTCAAGTATGTAAGGCAGAATATTAGTTATCTTTAGTTACCTTTAGCTTAAGCTGTTCCCAGAAGCACTAAAATAATGTTAGCCAATTAAACCGTAATGTTCTATATCTGTGACCGTATTTGACTTGCAAATATCCTTATTTCCATAAACTTTGCAAGTGATGTAAAAGGAAACATTTTTTATAAAACATAGATGTGTCTTAAACATGGAAACTATGATGTAATCTAAATGATAGTAGCACCAATAAGCTTTGCATATATATGTACTGTATGGGCCCAGGTTTGACAGACTCCTCTAGAACATGACATCATTCCTGCAGAGCCAGTTTTACACCCAACAATTCTCAGTTACTAAAATCAAAATTCTTTTCAGCAGGCGAACGTTTGTAAGAAAAGCAGGCACAAAGGTGTAAATTGGCATGCTGAAAGGCATCCTTCCTAAGGTTGAGGGCTGGGGTAGGAGCTACAGCATGAGTAAAATTCTTTAATCTTACAGGGGTAGGCCAGTCCAGGACAGCAGAGACAATAGCAGGATCCGACACAAAGCTCGATGAAGAGATAATGTACTTAAAGAAACCTTAGAGTAAGCACATCCTTCAGGTCTGCATTTAAACATCTCTTGCTACCAGGCCATCATGTTGCTCACCACCCTCTTTGATGTTGCTCCCAGTGGCCTCAAATAGGTGCCCATTTTTAAATTTCTGGCTTGAAAGCAAGTTTTGGAAGCACACAGACACAGTTTTAGTCTAAGCAGAGCCTCCTGCAGGCTTGCAGTCCACATGGAGCTACCAGATAGCCAATCACAGTCCCTATTTGGCACCCACAAAGAACTTTTTTCATGCTTGTGTGGCTCACCAACACTTTTTTCATCTGAATGTGGCTCACAAGAAAAAAAGGTTGGGGATCATCTCTCTCTAACAAGGTTGAGGTCTATGCTAGAGCTTTCCCATTCAACAGAGCAATGATATAAGCCTTTTCAGAAGCAATTTGCTGCAGAGAGAGCTCAAAATGTACAATTGTACAATTGGGCGCAAATGCACTGAAATTCTCCAAGACCGGTTGGCACCATTTACATAGTAACATAGTAAGTTAGGTTGAAAAAAGACGTACGTCCATCACGTTCAACCATAATGTCTAACTTCTAGTTGATCCAGAGGAAGGCAAAAAAAACCCATCTGAAGCCTCTCAAATTTGCCGCAGAGGAGAAAAAAATTCCTTCCTGACTCCAAGATGGTAATCGGACCAGTCCCTGGATCTAAGAGCTATCTCCCATAACTCTGTATTCCCTCACTTGCTAAGAAGCCATCCAGCCCCTTCTAAGGGCTCTGGCATACGGGGAGATTAGTCACCCACAACAAATCTCCCTGTTCGCGAACGACTAATCCCCCCGAGTTGCCATCAATTGCCATCCCACCGGCGAACATGTAAGTCACCGGTGGGATGGCACACGCGGTGGCGCGATTGCGGCAAATCGCCGAAAATGCCTCACGAGGCAACTTCGGCGATTTGCCGAAATCGCCTGCGCAGCGTGTGCCATCCCACCGGCGACTTACATGTTCGCCGGTGGGATGGTAGTTCGGGGAGATTAGGTGCCCATGACAAGGGAGATTTGTCGCGAGCGACTAATCTCCCCGTGTGCCAGAGCCCTTAAAGCTATATAATATATCAGCCAGCACAACATATTCGGGGAGGGAATTCCACAACTTCACAGCTCTCTCAGTAAAAAATCCTTTTCGAATATTTAAAGGAACCTCCCTTCTTCTAAACGTGTGGGTGCCCTCGTGTCCGTTGGAAGGACCTACTGGTAAATAAGGCATTAGAGAGGTTATTATATGATCCCCTTATATATACAGTACATAGTTATCATGTCACCTCTTAAGTGCCTCTTCTCCAGTGTAAACAGACCCGACTTGGCCAGTCTTTCTTCATAACTGAGACTTTCCATACCCTTTACCAGCTTAGTTGCCCTTCTCTGGACCCTCTCTAATTCAATAATGTCCTGTTTGAGCACTGGAAACCAAAACTAAACAGCACATTCTAGATGGGGCCTTACCAGCGCTCTGTAAAGGGGAAGAATAACCCCCTCCTCCCGTGAATCTATACCCCTTTTAATACAGCTCAAAACCTTGTTTGTCCTTGCAGCTGCTGCCTGGCATTGCTTGCTACAGCCAAGTTTATTATCTACAAGGACTCCAAGGTCCTTCTCCATTATAGATTTGCCTAGTGCAGTCCCATTAAGGGTATACGGGGCTTGCATATTTTTACATCCCAGGTGCATGACCATACATTTATCCACATTAAATCTCATCTGCCAATTAGCTGCCAGTTAGTCAAGATCCTGCTGCAAGGATGCCACATCCTGGATAGAATTGACTAGAATTGAGAATGTACCATTAACAACCACCCTCTGTACCCGATCCTGTAGCCAGTTTTCTATCCATGTGCAAACGACTTCACTAAGACCAATAGACCTGTCACGATTACGGCACTTCAGACGCACGTGACTTTAGGCGTGGTTGTCTAGAGGGTCCCCTGCTCAGTCTCACACACCTGACACCCCGGTCAGACTAGCGGCACAGCACCCCAAAGACCAACCAACGCTCTTAAACTCAAACACAACTTGCTGCCACCACTCTCATACTTCTTACACTGGCGATGAGAGATGCCAAGCACACTGGTAGGGAAAGGGTTAATGTAAGGGACTGACACACACTCTCCTTACCAGCAGTCACAGGGTTAATCAGCATACAGAGGGCTAAGGCACACAACTCAGTTACACACTCGGAGGGTAGGTACGTTTTAGAGCATCAAGGACAAACTTATTAAATTTTATATTTAATATTATAAAAAGTATAACAGTGCAAGTTAAAACAGGATGTTACAAAAAAGGACATACGATAAAATAAGTACAAACAGTTTAAAATAAAAGGGAAAAACATAGAAGTCCTATACTGTACCAAGCAAAGTCCTTCTAGTCCTGGAGGCAAGGGGAAACCACAGGATAAACTTCCAATAGAAATTGGTCCTCCAAGTATATCAGCGTATAGTCAGAAGAGCTGACTATTTATCCCAGCTTGCAGGGGATCAGGTAACTGGACACTCCCCCCTCCCTCAGGAATGCAAGGGGTGTCACCATTAGCAGGACACAGTGTGAGTTTTATGACCCCCTGAGTGTATGGGACTGGACCTATGATGAAGATGACCATAACTCCTTGTGGGAACATAATAGAAAGATGAAATTAGATTCATCAATTCTAAATGATCCCACCGGTCCCATACAGACTAAACCCCACTACTGTGTGACCTGCCCCTGCCCAGATACTCCTATCTGCCAAACCGAGAACCCAAATCCAGCGATGTTTGGACCCGTAAGAAAGGCAATCGTAAATGAAACATATACTCAGGTTTTGGTACCTCTAGTATAAATAGTATGGGTTCTGGGACAATAAATGTTCGTGAGGTTGGGTTATGGTGTGACCTCCACATCACCTATGATGGGTTTTGATGTGAACTCTAATTTACCCCATGTGGGCTTTCACTCCCCCACATGGCATGGCCCTTATCAGCCAGGGATTAGAGTTTGGGCATTCCAGGATGTGAGGCCTTTACACATGGCTGGTTCCAGACCCTAGTGACCAGAGGCCTGTTATACATCTGAATCTGTCCCATGGGGGAAGATTTTTGTGATACCTTGGCCTGCTTGATTAACCCTTACAGGCCTGTATCATGACAAGACCTTAGTTTAGAAAGCAGTCGTTTGTGGGGAATGGTATGAAATGCTTTGGCAAAATTCAAATAGATTATATCTACTGCATCCCCACTGTCCAGCTTCTTACTTACCTCATCATAAAAAGCTATTAAATTGGTCTGATATGACCTGTCCTTCATAAAGCCATGCTGATTACTGCTCATAACGCCATTCTCCACTACATAATTTTGTATGTGATCCCTTAACAAGCCTTCAAATAACTTGCCCACCACGGATGTCAATCTTACAGGCCTATAATTGCCAGGCTGAGATCTTACTCCCTTTTTAAATATAGGATGCAAGAGTGACACTCTGCAATGTTTAAGGAACCCTAGAGCTACCGCCTGGTCCAGAGGTGACAGTAGTTCCAGGGTTTCTCTGCGTTAATAGGTGCAACTACGCAGTGCCAAGTGTAAATATACAGAAGTGCAAAGAGCGCATTTTGATGCAAGTTCCTTGGGGGGTGCAGGGCCCACTGGGGCTTCTGTCTAAGGGGCCCCTGCACTCCCCATGGCCCCTGTCACACTCACCCCCCCCCCCCAGGAGCCTCCAACACCCTCCGACCCCCTCCCCCGAGAGCGCCTAAATGAAACTCAGCTGCGGCGCATCGGGGGAGGGAGACTGGCGGATTGCAGGAGCGCCCTGGTGGGTCCAGGTCTGGGCTGCTGGGGCCCACTAGGGCCCAGTTTAACACTGTCTATATGTGACCCATCTTCCTTATTTTCCTTCCTGCAAATGAATAAAGTGGGCTTTATATATATATATATATATATATATATATTTCTTCCTTAATCAATTTGCATGGCCCTTCCTTTCGTGAAACTTGTGGCAGTATATATTAACCCTCCTAAAACATGTCCTAACCCATACCAATGCAGGATAATTTAGTGATTTATATATTAATTATATAGGCCTGTGTGATATCTGTCAAGTGCCAATTGATTCTTTAGTACACACATTTGCTGTCATAAGGGAAATTAGCAAAATTAGTAACAGATGTTATTGGCAGTAGTAATGAAACAGACGAACAAACCCTGTTATATTTTATTATAATACAAGAAAGAATCCAACGTTATGTTAGGTTTTGCTGTTTCTTTTTTTTTTTGTAAATAATAATTCTATGATAGACCAAAAATAATTACACTTAGGTTTAAGTGCAATAAGTGAGGCTTGTTCTCCCTTTATTCATTTTCTAACAATGACTGCATTCAGTGGTTTCTTTGTTAAGGAAGCAATGGGAAAATAAACAAATTATGTACCTTCCCTTTATATAATCAATGCAAACAACTAGCAGACAGACAGAGCAGAAGTTATACATAGTTAGATGATATATAGCAGGACAGGTGAAAGGAAAAGGATGATGCCTTCTACACCAAAGTGTATGTTGGAAGAGCAAGATACAGATGATTGCAATACATAGCTAGGCAAAATATAGATATTACATAGGTAGATAATATATAGGTAATAGATAGCTGGGTTATATATACCAGGGCATGTCTATAGATAGAAAGGAAAGGAATGATGCTTTCTACACCAAAGTATATGTTGGAAGAACAAGGTAAAGATGATTGTCTACCTGAGTGGTTTCATGGTCTCATTTCAAGCAGGTAGGTCAAAATATTCCTTTTCAGCCTTTTGAGTGGTTAATAAGAGACTTGGTAATTCTGGTGTACTTACCCATGACCCTAATACTAGTTAAACAAGATCATGAAAGAAGGTGAGTAGTACCTTTGTTTTAATTTTGTAATTTAACTGGGTTTTCATTTTCATTCGAAAAACAGTTTGAAAAAAATAAAAAATGAATGTAATTGTGTGCATCTTTCAAATATACGTTAATGAGTTTGTTCTCTGGTCTCCCTATTTTATATAACTTTAGTCAGCTGACTTGCAACATTGCCAGAGCCAGGCGTACAGAGAGTATAAACAGCCAGCCAGATACAGCTTTTAACAGCAATTACACATAAAAATAACATACACATAAAAACACACATAAAAAACACATACAAATTTAGAACTAAATTATATTGGAAAGTTGCATAAAATGACATGTTCTTTCACTGTGCAAAAATAGATTTTGGGTAAAAACCCAACTGATTCATTACCTCCACTCGATAGGTTATTGGCCTTTATATGGTGGCAAACAACAGACTGAATTGCCCTCTCTTGATGTAATTCCATTTGGCAATTTGTTCATTTCACCAAAATAAGGGTATTTTGGTGTGTACTTACAGAATTTCTAGTACGTGAAAAGCAATCCTAGGAGAGATTCAAAGTTGTCACAGTACTAGAATAAATATTGTATATTTCTGTGATGCCAAGGTACAGAGGGCCCATAAGGACTGAACTGAGATGCAGGATATGTAGATAGGTAGGCATGGGTACCTTTGTGCACAAATATTGTTTTTTTCACTGACTTTATGCAAGGAATAAAGTTTGAGTTAAATTTAACATGTTGTATCTTATAGACAGTAGAAATGTAAGCAATTTTTTAATTGGCCCTTACTTTTTATATTTTTGTTCTTTTTGTCCTTAACCTGTCTGGTTGCATGTGAAAGTTACCTAAGCAACCAGAAAGCAGAATGATTGCCTTCTATTATTATCTTTGCATTAGTTATCTGTTAGTCCAGATCTTTTCCCACTCATAGTTCAGTCTGTCATTAGTTAGTAATTCTTGTAACCAGACAACAGTTTACCCCTTTCTCTGATAGCTGATACCATAGAATTTACAATCTATAGCAGTTTAGTTAACTTCCAGTCAAGTTAAATCATTTAAAACCAACATAAAAAAGTAATGTAACACAGAATTGATGCGAGAATAGCAATGTCTACAACAGCATTGCTATTCTGGAACTTTGCCAATCATTTTGCAGTACAGTACTGTGTTGCTCACTTCGCTTTGGATTTCTTTTTCATTTTATGTGAAAAAATGCTTTGTGCATAATGCACCTGGGGGTAAACCTCCAGTCAAAATCCCCATTCCTGCTTGCACATATATCTTCATGTTCCCTAGAGTAGCAATGTTTATGGGTTAAACTTTCCTTCTGTATTTTACAAGGGAAACAGAAGAACTTCTAAAAGGCCAGGAGACAGGACGTTTCCTCATCAGATTAAGTCAAAGAACATTTGGCTACGTGTTGTCTTACAAGTAAGTTTATTCCAACTGTATTGTTGGTTGTTGTGATATACCTGGTAGAAACAATGCTGGTCATGCAAGTCTTAATTTTCAGTGATAACACTATGGAGAGATTTTCAAAGGCAAAAAATAAACATAAAGCTGATTAGTCTCTAAAAACAATATATTCCATATTTATATTGAATTGTTCCTTTATCAGTACTTACAGATTGCAAACAGTGTGCTTATCATGAAAACAAATAAATCATACCTTTTTGCTTTTCATTATTACAGTGTTAACTCTTTCTATAGGCCAATTGTCTCCCACCCTAGAATTTTGGTAGGCTTTAGGGGGCAAATAAAATACACAGGTTTACAGTAATAATGTATTTTCATTATTATATAAATTTAGAGTTTAGCAAAGCATTCAATATGACATTTTTAATGAAAGTATATACTGGATAGAAGGGATTGCTATTATGGACACAATTCTTCAGTAAAAGATAAACTGCTTTTATTTTAGTCAGTGTTGTGTGTTCTGTGGTACTATGAGAAACTTGCAGACAGCTAAGGGGAACTACTAGAATAAAAGAAGATCCCAAATAATTTTCATCATTGCCTGGCTGCCCCTTGAAACTGTTTTTCTCTTTGCCCAGTAGAACCCCAAAGGAACTTGCTTTTCCCTGTGATGACAGTCTCTTGTATTATGTTTGCATTGTGTCGGCCCAGGTGCGCCAGTTCCAGATGCAGGCAATGTAGGAAGCTGATGCCAGCGGAGGGGCTAATTCTTGGCCTTTGTTTTTCCACAGGCCAATAATCAGCCCTGTGTGGCATTAGTCTAAGTAAGAAGTTTTACGGTAAAGCTAAAAAGTCAAAGGTATTATATTTTTTAAAACCAGAAACCTGTTATCCAGAGAGCTTCAATATATAACCCCTTTTAAACAAACAAATGTTTGATTAATTTGTTTTTTCTCTGTAACAGTAATACAGTACCTTCTCCTCTCCTGAGCTAGGATAAATCCATACCATAGTGTATCTCTATAAATTCAGGGTATCTATAGATTCAGTTAAATTCAGACAATTGAGCTGTTAACTTTGTAACTCTTACTGGTGCATTGTCAAGGTCACTTGGACTAGGACTGCAGTAGTGTGCATTGTGCTAAGTGCTCCCAATATAAACCTATTAGATTTCATGTTTCAGTTTAATGATATTTGCACTAAGACGTTCTCACTGACCCCTCTATAGATATCTCCTTTCTTCAATATGGTGTTAACACAATTTTAATATGCCTTTCTAATGGCCCACAGAATTACATTATCTGTCACATGGGGAACACTTACATTAACCTAACAGAATTAGAATGTCAACACCCAGCTGGAACTCTGAAATAATGCAAGAGCTGGGAGTTGGAGTAGATTGGAAAAGGTACAATAAAGCAAAAAGTTAAGAGGCATTTCTTAATTTTTTAAATATAGGTAGTGAATTAAATAAAAGAAAAAATATTCCTTAGGTTGATTTATTCTGTGTACTGTATGAGGATGGCAGAGAGCTCCTTAAAGGAAAACTATGTTACCAAATAATGTAGATCTCTTAAAACAGTTCATGTGTAAAACCCTGCTTCATTTAAATAAACCATTTAAAAAAAAAAATAGTAGTATGTGCCATTGGGTAATCCTAAATAGAAAATTGACATTTTAAGTACTAAGGGCCGCCCCCTGGGTTTCAATGTAGGTCATGGTATACGAAATCTGTACATTTTCTGCCTAGAGTGTAGGTTTATTACCCTTCATCTAGCTGCTGATCCCTTGTTCATGTTCTCCAGTGGCATCACTTCTTCATTGTCTGGTGGAAAGTTGGATAAAATAAATAAGCTGCAGGTGTGGGTTGTTCATACAAGCAATAAAACATGTAGGCTACCAGGCAGGTATGGGTCTAGGGTTGGACCCAAACAGGCCTCTACTGGTTGTTGTAGATAAGCAGCAGTGGGATGCTGTCCAAGAATGATATGCGCTCTATACATAACTATGTGAAAATAAAATGTGTTGGTCCATGAAAACTTTGGTTATATACTAGCAATCAAATGGATCAGAGCATAAGTACAGTACCATCCTATTACTATTTACAGATCACAGGATAATACTGTAATCCTAACACATTTTTCTACTTTCAGCATTCATTAATTGGGGTCCTAACAAATAGGCTGCTCCCCATCCTGTTTTGGTCACATATGACTTAATCATCCTTAAAGGAGAAGGAAAGGCTAGTAAAGAGTTAATCTTAAAATGCAGGCATACCTTCAGTTGTCGCAATAGTGCCCTTAAGTCTCCCCATATTTCACCTGTTCAGAAGATCAGAAGCCAAACAGAAAGAAAAAACGCTGAGCTGTGTATAGAAGATTCCCATAATGCAACGCTCCTGCATAGACCTTGTGACCAGATCTTCAGTTAGCACATGCGCACACATGAGGAGCGCTCCCCCTAGCGTCCAGTTGCCATGGCGATGCAGTATAGGACACAGCCGGCAGGAGCGGTGGGGGGTGGGGGGCGCTGTCACTTGGGCGCAGTTCTGCGGTGAATGCAGAGGGGATTGGGGATCACAGGGGGGGTGCCGGAGTTGTGAGCAAAACCAAAGGGGGGGCTGTCACTTGTGGGCGAAGTTGTGCGGTGCATGCAGAGGGGAGCGGGGATCACGCGGGGGGGGGGTGCCGGAGTTGTGAGCAAAACCAAAGGGGGGGCTGTCACTTGTGGGCGAAGTTGTGCGGTGCATGCAGAGGGGAGCGGGGATCGCGGGGGGGTGCCGGAGTTGTGAGCAAAACCAAAGGGGGGGGCTGTCACTTGTGGGCGAAGTTGTGCGGTGAGTGCAGAGGGGAGCGGGGATCGCACAGGGGGTGCCGGAGTTGTGAGCAAAACCAAAGGGGGGGGGGGTTGTCACTTGTGGGCGCAGTTGTGCGGTGAGTGCAGAGCGGAGCGGGGATCGCACGGGGGGGTGGTTTGGTGTGGTGAGCAGAGCGCGGGGGGGGGGGCTGGGAGATGGTGTGTGAGCCGGAGTTGTGAGCATGCGCAGTGGAGATGGTGAGGGAAAGGGAGTGGGCATCCATTGTTAAAGATGGCGGCGCTGTTCACTAAAACAAGTACCGGTATGTAGTTTGTAGTTAGTGTATCTCTGTAAATCTTTCATTAGGCAAGCCAGGAATATAGCGTTTTTACACAGCAATAGTAGTACTATTTAATAGTGTGCTTAATAGATTTTGACTTTCCTTGTCCTTTAAGGAGATATTTTATGTTTGCTCTGTTTTCCAGTCCTTGTTTCATAGTTTCTTTTTTACCACATTATTATTGCAGAGGTAAAGAAAGGTGCCGTCATTTTATCATTAATCAATTGTTGAATGGAGAATTGGTGGTATCAGGTGACTCAAAGTCACATGACAGTCTGTCTGCACTTATAAATCATTACCAAACTTCACCCATCTATCCATATGGAGAGAAACTAACAAAGTCTTACATCAAGGTATAATATTTTACATGTATCTCATATATTGTAAATTCTGGATCATCTTATTTTTTTACAGGATTAATATGTTGCATGCCATGCCCTCCTATTCATTTTTTTCATAGTGTGTTGTCCTCCAGTTTCCATATCTCCCAATGTCTCTACTAACAAATGGAAGATATAACACTGAAAGTAGCAAATACTGAAAGTAACAAAAATAAGTTTATAAAATAATTTGCTTTATTGACAGCTTTCACTCTTATGTTCAAATATCCCCACTCTCTTTGGTTGTGCCTTCTTACTCCAGTAATTATATTGCTGGACATAACAGAGAATAGAGTGAACGCAATATGTGCAGGGAATCAGTAGAAAAAAATAATTATTTTCTACCAAATAATTTCTTCAGAAAGGCAGAAAAAAAGCTCAACGTCTATTAAGAAAGTAAGCAAAATAGAAGTCTAGCAGTTAACACTGTTTCCTTTACAGTTTTCAGATTTTAACAAGTATGATGAAATTGAGCCAGGGTCCCAGCATAAAAAGGGACAGAATAAAAAGGGACAGATTAACTCAAATCAGGATGATGCCCTGTCTTCAGTGTCGCAATCCAGGAGTAGGACAAGAAGCAATCAAGAAAAAATAACTATGGCTTGTATAGAGGTATGTTACTGTCATTATGTCTTTCCCCAAGATGTTGACCCCTTAGCAAGGCCAAGATCAATGTGTAGTGCCAAACTGCCACACTAGTGGCAAGTGATAAGGCTAAGGCAGTTTGGATGTGGAGTATCATGTAGCCGTCACTGATAATAAGACTTCTAACACTATAGACCTGAGAGATAATTTATAAATTGGACACAAGGTGCAAAGTACAATAAAAAGCACATTGTGTATTGCTCTCCAGGCACCTTGCCCCTGCTCCTTCTGCAGTTTTGCCACCCCTTATATTTCCAGAACCTATATGAGTTTTCATGTCTCTTACCTAGATAAATGTTTATTAACGGCTAAAAAAGTTAAAACATTTCATTTCATACATCTATAAAAGTTTTAAAGAGATACTGACACCAAAAATGAAACCTTTTTTATATCTATCATAAAAATGTCTTTGCATGCTGTTTATAATTTTGCCATAAAAGTATTTGTCCGATGCTTTGACATCACCTGTCTGATCCCCCATGTTCCTCTATGAGGGGGCTGCCATATTTGTGCAGCAGTGGTTCATTAGAATTAGAAGCTGTAACTGATACGTTGAAAAGGGACAGTCAGGCTGGCAAAACAGTCAGGTTTAGGAATTTCAAGTAACAATTACATACAAAAGCAGCCCTGTCAGTGAAAAATGATCAGCATGACCTATAGGCAACTTTTTATGTAGATTCATATTTTAAAAAGTCATTTTTTGTATCAGTATCACTTTAAAGGCAACAAACAGTCCTCTTTCACAAGCAGCCAAGCATTATTGCACATAAATATATATAACAGTACAAGTAATTTGAAGGTTAACATTCTTCTGTAGGACACAGCGCCGCCTTTGCCAGAAAGAAACATCTCTTTGGCTGATAATTTGCAGCAAGATGTTGGGGATCAAGAAGTCATTAGACGCTTAAGCAACGCTGGGTTTTGCATGTCTAGTGGAACTGCAGATGCAACTGTGCAACAGCACAAAGAAGCCAGTGAAAACATATATTCCCAGATTTCCAAAGGAGCTGCCTTTCGTTCATTAGTCAAAGAGACACATGTTAACCAAAAAAAAATGGGGAAAACTGGGGTACCAGAAGTTATATATTCTGAGGTTAAATTAAGCAAGCATGTTCCTACTGCACTGGGACATCTTCAGAGTTTCTCTCATTCAACATCTACCAGTCAAGAAACAGTAAAAATGACATTAGATACCAAGTCCTTAAATGGGGAATATGAAGTGGTGGAGCTGAACTTTGCATCATCCATTCAGTGCAGTGACAGGATTCAAATGCTTAACAGGGAAATTATGGGTGGCCCGATGCTACCTGAAAGGGTAGAAAGCATATATTCATATTGCACAGGTTATAAACCTGACCTTGAGAACACATATGAACAGCTTCCTTTAACTGGACTCAAAACCCAAAATAGGAGGCATGACGAGATCTCCAGTTTCTCAGAGAATTGCAAAACTTCCAGCTGTGATCAAGGGTCAAGTCGAACACTCAAAGACACGGTCACTGAAAATCCTTATGAGAAAGCACGCATACCCACATCATCACAGGGTAATGTGTATGAGGTGGTTGAGAGAGGCGTTTCAAAACTGGCTGTAAAAAAGCAGACTGCAGCACAGAAGGTAAGTCCAGGTAACAGGCCCTAAGGCCTTCCCATCCTTACCTACTGTACATTGTAGTTCACTGCCAGGCACTGTAAGATAAACTTACTGTAAGATGAGCTAAGCAATGTTTTATGTGTCTCAGGGTTGGGTCTATGCCATTACATGTACACATTATCTCCTAATCCTGAAAGGAAAGGGATCATCTATAAGCATTTGGCTGGCCTGTATCATCAGAAAAGCAATAAGATGATTGCTTTCAGGTGGCTGAAAAAAAACTAATCACTGATTGGTTGCCCTGGGTTACTGCCTAGGTGCAAATCTGCACCGTGTTTATAAATGAGCCCCAAATGAGTCATTATGGGTGGGCAAGCAGTAGTTGTACTAGAAATAGGCACTAGAGTGGACTTAATGTCAGCTCAATGGCAGTTGAAATGCATGATTTCCTTCTCAGTATCAGGCTCAGGTATTTTTTTGACCCTAGAGGACAAATTTACTAAAGTTTTCTAAAAAGTCAAATTTGTAAAAATGCTGTAACGTCAAACATATTCTACTACTAAGTTTTTGGTTTATTTCTTCTGTTGATGCGTTTATTCGGTTATTGTTACCTTATAGTAAACCATTCACAAAAAACCTGAAAACCTGAGGTATATAAATTAACATAAACATAATTATATCCAGAAATTTATAGTACAGTCCCTTTGTAATAGACCATGCTTTCAACTTCCCCCAAATTAGTTTTTGTATATATGAACACCATCTTCTAAGCCAGTGATCCCCAACCTACTGTATATGTTGCTATGTACAGTATAGGTGTTTTTTTTTTAATTCCTTGGCTTAGAGGTTGCATAAGTTTTGGTTGCATAAAAACCATGTGTACTGCCTCCTTTAGGCTGTCAGTCAACATAAGGGCTACCAAATTACAATTCCAATCAAATTTGGTACCCCCAGAAATCCAGAAATGTTTTTTATGCTTGTATTGCTCCCTAACTCTATACATTTGAATGTGGTTCTCAGGTAAAAAATATTGGGAACCTCTAAGCAATCACAATAGCCAAATTGAAGGGTTTATACATATATATATGCATATATATATATATATATAAAGCTGAAATCAACTATGAGAAAGTTTACAGTATAATATCATATTCAATGTATTGGTAAAACAAGATTTCTTATACATTCCTTACTCTTTATTTTGCAGAATGAAAAACAGAAAAGATTCTTTTTTGCAGACAAGAAGAAATAAAACATACAATGAACCTGAGATTAATGTGTGTGGTGTCAGGACTCCGCGTGTTTATATGAAGAAGAAAGGTGTTGTCTATGTTCAGCTTACTTTATTAACAAGGAGCAACACTCAAATATGAGACACCCCACTTCTATGTTGGCATTGACCATTTTACATATAGATGGCGCAAACTGTATTTAGGCTTTCAAATTAAATTAGTAACATTGCTGCCTCTGGTAGTAATTTGTCAGAGGCAGCAATTAGATGCCTCTCTAATTTAAGAGCTGCTTTCCCCTTATGATAACTGTAAATTTGTCTCTTTTGGCGCAGAAGGCAAAACTGCATTTGTTTTCACTAAAAATGAAGCTCCAAACTGTGCTGGGCCTAGGGTTGGGGGAACCCAAAGCAAATGCCCCCTGCACCCGACCACTCCTCTCCTCTGCTTCAACCAAGTGAAAGAAGCAAAATAGTTACATGGCTCCCCTTGTCCCAAATGAGGCGAGCGTAGGCAATATCTGAAGGGTAGCAGCTGCCCCAGAAACATCCCTAATTTTATCATAATTTTTTGCCTTGAAATAATTGCTGAGATGTTGTTCCAAGTTGTGTTATATCAAAAGAAATAAGAACTCTATCTGTATTATGGGTTTTATATGTAAATACATTTCTAGATAAGCTACTACATTTAGCATTAATTTTTATCTCACATATTCACAGTTATAATGATTTTGTTTAAAACATTCCTTAAAAAGAGATTTGTCGAATATTACAACGACTAAGAAAGAAACATTAATTCTTCCTCCAAACATCTCCCTTTAAATTAACTCACTCATGGGACATGTACTTTTTAGGCTTTGTCAAAATCTCTATGGCCTCTCATTAGGTGTTTGTTTTTTCTATAAACTAAAAATGATGGAGTAGGGGCAGCAGAAAGTTTAGTGCAGCTATGTATAGTGAATTGTCTGTGTCGGAAGGAATGAACAGGCATGCATATAAGCGTAAATCATTTTCTGTAAGGCAAATAAGTTAACTCTCAAACAGTCATTTGTCATTCAAAGCACATTTTTGATTTTCCATTACCACTTTTGTATAAGCAATGGGAATGTAAAATTGCTTCTCTAGTTGGTAATTTGAATACAAATAAATACATAAGAATAAGTTGATATAAAATTAATCCACACTGTCATACAGTACTAAAAAAAACATTTTTCAGTGGGATTATACTTACAATAGAGAGGTGCTTTCACCAGGGTAAGACTGTGCTCAGTTACGAAGACTGGAAGACTATGCTCATAAAACATTTGAAAAATATAACACTGCTTGTGCTGGAAGGGGTAAAATGTGTATTTCTGCAGCACCTGACAGATTAATTAAGGCATTTCTTCAACTAAAAATATAAACTCTGAACAGGTATTCTTCAAGGGTTACTTTACATTTACTCAGAAACATTCTGTTTTGTTATTCAGTCTAACATCCCTTTATAGCACGCTATTTCCCTATGTCTCTATATGGCTATGGCATATGGGGTTGCCTCTTGCTCTGGACTTTCAGTACATCTCTACCTGATCCCTTTAATTTGTTGCTTGCAGTTCCTGACAACCTCTGTCTGTACCATTTGGTTTCTTGCAGTTGTCAGCCTACTACTGGTTCTACTTAAACAGTGGGGGAGAGCTCAACCCTTGAGCTTGTGCACTTGTGGAAGTGTTGGGTGCTTTTCCAGAAGATCACTCTCCTGCAGAATGGTCAATAAAACAGTAAAACACATCCAGTAGCACACCAAAAAATTGCAAAGTTAAAAAGGGGTGTTTATTTAGCCCATATACACATATCAAGCCTTATAAAGGGCCCAGATTGGGCCCAAAATGTTGCCCTGGATTTGTTCTACTACTGGTTCTAGTGTGAATACCCAAAGTCAAGTGGAGGTGCCACTGCAGAAAGCCCAGGTCTCCAAAAAGCCTTTGAACACCAATACTGGTGGGTAACTCCTGCTTCTCTTAAGTGACAGCTGGTGGGCCCCTTTATATATACAAATGCTGGCAGAAACGTTACATGCTGTGCTTAGCAACAGTGGAATATGTCAAAAAACAGCATTGGTCAAATCACCACAATCGACCCTAACTATGAGAAATACACTGCCTACAGCCCAAGTAGCTGTAATGGGAGGACCTCAGCTAAGAAATGCTCATGCAAAGGCTGTCCTACTGGCAGCCCAGTGGCCAAGTGATTTTTATGGCTCCCCAGTCTTCTCAAGGGTTTAACAGAATTCTGTATATTATATATTTTTATTATATTCGAGCACAAGATATGGGAAATAAGTAGCCCACTACATGTAAAGCTGTACAGCACAGCATTATGCAATATATTAAAAATATTTTTTTTTATTAACCTATACATCATTTTAAAGACATTTCTACAGAAGAAAGGGGGGAATCACACAGAATATACATGTATTTTTCTTGCTTTTAATTTGTCTTTGGTGTCCTTGTAGGAAGAGATTTTTATATTCAATTACATTTCCTAAATTAAAATTAGAAGTTGCATCAAAACATATTTTCTTTTGTGTACGTTTAGCAATGTATGCTACTGTCAGCCTTGAGGACCACTCAATGAAGAAATCCAACATTATTGTGGTGTGGTGACAGAACATTTCTGTCCATGATCATTTAATTGCACTGTATCAAAATAAAAAATTTTGGGGGGAAGCAAAGCTTTTTTTCCAAAAAAAAATCAAGGCTTTTTTATCAATCTCATTTCACAAGGGGACAAAAGATAATACCACACAAGGAGGTCACTGCTAGGCAGCAGTTCTTTCTTCCCTGGATTGACACCATCTGTATTCCCTCTGCAGAAGCCCCTTGTAAATATTACTTTAAGGCAGTTATATATCCAATAGTGATGTTGTATTTAATTTTCCTTTCCAACCAATGCACAAGTTTTACTACTGGATGCAATACTAAGCAAAGAGGATAGCAGGTAATGAACAGGTGGATGCTACATGGGACTGCAGCAAGTCACAGAATAATTTTCAAATCAGGGCTGGAACTAGCGGTAGGCAGAAGAGGCACCTGCCTAGGGCGCTGTGATTGGGGGGCGCCAGGCAGAAACCTCTCCTGCCTACCCCTAGACGCTCTTCCTTCTCTTGCCCCCACTGGTTGTCATTACAAGGTGGGGGCACAGCACAAGCACAAGGAGGGGAGGTGCAGGGGCGAGGTGGCCGACCAGGTTGCCTAGGGCATGGCCCACCCCTGTTTCAAATGAAAAACATTTCAAATAAAATACACACTGTGACAGCTGCCACAGAAATACTCTGGAAACCCTCTACCTTCTGTCACATTGGTTAGAACTTAAGAACTTAATGAAACATTGTAGAAAAGTGTGATAACAGCATTTTTTTTCCTCTTTAATTGCTCCATAAATGGACCAATGGATCAAAGGGAAGTTCTAGTGGAGATATACATAAATGCAGCTTTGATATGAAAGGCACCATAGTAGTTTTTATGTGAGAAGCTACAAAGCTACAAAAGCACAGTCATTAAAAAGTCCACTTATGTATCACGTTCCAGTGCTTTTTATCCTCATTGTGCCCCTAGTTTGGAGTGAGCTTCTGTCGCCCATTCTAGCCCTTATAACCTTTCTTGTACATATTAAACTTCCACTTAATTCCATTAAACTGTGAACAGATTTGTATTGCCTTGCTGAAAAATGCACACACTGTGCTCAAAAGCCACTAAAATATTGGAGTGGAGTTGGAGTTCATAACAGCTATCAAGTCATTTGCATACCTATTTCTTAATGTTTTCATACGTTCCAGCTTGTCTGTAAAATTGTCAGTGATGAAAGACAAGGGCTCCGAAGTATTATAGAAAAGAGAAGATAGCACAAAGCACCACATATTCTCATGTTTTTTGTGGTATAGGTACATATATATATATAGAGAGAGAACATTAATCTCAATTGACAAAATATGGCTTCCTGTGCTTTCCTAAAATGGATTTTAAATCTGAATTCTTGCAGGACATGCTATACTTCGTCAAGAAAAAGCCCTTTGGAAAAAATACTTGTTCCAAATCACTGGTGCTAATTATACTTACCAGGAAAAAAAGGAATCCTGTTAAATGAAGATTGCATTAAATGTGATGTCACACGGCTGCATGTTTTCTTCTGCAGCAAGACTGCACTTAGATGTGTTCATATTGTCATTTCCTATTTTCCACTTCTTTATCCATTCAGCAAATAAGGCCTATAATCCCCTTCTGTTCAAATTCTAGATCTTCTGTTCTTCTTTTTTTGCATCAATATAATTAATAAAAATTGAAGGAATAAAAAAGACAGCAAGAAAACGCATCCTCAAATTTCGGAAAAAGATTCCTGATGCAAGGTCAGCTTCATCTCAGCAGATGGAGCTCTTTTGTTTATGTATTTGCACAGTAAGAGAGGCCAGGGCCTGGAGATGCCTGAGATTCAGCAGTTATGAACCAGCAAAACCTTCCAATTGCTAAATCTTCATATTCGTATATGAAAAGTACTGCAATAGAAGAAGAGAACATTTTTAGTGTTATATCATTAAACAGAACTGCAGGTCATTAGGGCAGTTAATAATAATAAGTTTACACTGCTCAACCTTGTCCTATGCTATACTGAGATAAGTTCCTAGCACGATCTTTCAAGACATAAATCTTTTCTTTGACAGCAGATTCCCCAGTCAGAACCTAACTGGCATAGCCAGTATTGGACTGGGATGCTAGGGGCCCACCAGAAAACCTTAGACCATGGGCCCACTCTCCAAACCTTTTTTCACCATACTCAATCTCTTTATTCTCCTAGTCCTTTCTTTACATACTATATAATTATTATTCTATCTATTCAGCCTCTTTGTTCCCATACAGAAACAGAGACTGAATATGAAATAGGCCAAATGGTTAGAAGTAGGAGGGCCCACTGACACCTGGGCCCACCGGGAGTTTTCCCTGGTATCCTGGTGGGCCAATTCAACACTCGGCATAGCTACCGTAATTATGTTATTGTATAATTATAACTATATATATATGTATATGATGAAAAAGCATGAACTATTTTAAAGTAGCAGTTAACCTTCATAATAAAATCTGTATCTGTAATCTTTCTCCATTAAACAAGCATTTTTTCAATATATATACATTACCAAAAATAAATAGTTTAGAAGAAATTAACTCACAAGGACCGCAATAAGCCAATAAGATCTTTCTGATGCAGGGGATCAGTCCTCCTAAGTGAGTTTGGGCACAGCCTGCTTCAAGCACTGATGCACCTGCCTTGTGCCTCCTTGATCATATATATATTTATTCACTGGAGCACATTAGTTCTTGAAGCAGGCTGAGCCCAAACTGCATGCGACCAGGGCTGGATTTCAAATTTGGGCGCCCCTAGGCCGCCCCCCATTCGTGCCCCGCCCCCCGCGCATATGCAAACAAACCCACCTCCCCCCGTGCCGCGCCGACGCAATCGCGCATGCGCGGGCATTTAAACTCCCATACAGAGCAGTGGGGAGAAGTTCCCATTGCTCTGTATGGGAGCGAAATGTCGCAATTTTGTTGCGACAGGGGGTCATGCCGCCCCTAAATTTGCATAAAATGATCAGTGTATCCCCAATTTTGTATTCACTGCTTTCATAACTTGTTTATATGCACAGCGCAACGCAACAAATAGGGAACAAAAAGTCAGAACTTTCTCTGCTACCTTTTGCTGTTCTTTTGTTTGGGGTTGGTTTTCCAAAAGATAGTCTGCACATTTTTTTAAATATGGATTTACCTGAGAAAATCTGGAGCTTTGGAAATCATGTTCTCAAAATCTGCAAATGCCAGTTTGCCGTCCCCATCCATATCAGCTTCTTCAATAACCTTCTCACAGACCAGATTCACCTCCTCTTCCTCGAGCTCTTCTCTTGTCAGTTTGTTCAGGGTTTTCTCCAGATCTGATTTACAAATGAAGTTGTCAGTGTTGAAATCTGGAGGAAAAAAAAAAACAACAACACCACACTGAATAGTTATACATATTGTCTGACATTTATAATGTATTGATATACAGGTACAAGAAAATTGAGAATACAAATATGCTGCCATTCCTTAACAAAGCTAAATTGATATAATAATATGAACAAGCATACAGTGTCCTATACATAGCAGTATAGAACATTAATATATATATTGAAGCATGTAAAAGTGGCACATCTAATTGATGTTATTTAATATCAGAATCAGTAACAATCATAAAACCTGCACATAATGTTTCAGACTGTGCAGATAAGTGCCTAATTATTACTTAGCTCTGTGTCATTACCATAAATTTTAAATGCGTAGATAGCCTTAAGCTCCCGGGGAGCCATTTCACTCATCACAGAGAACATATCCACAAAGTCATTGAAACTGAGGTTTCCTTCTCCATCTTCAGAGAAAGACTGCACAATTCTCTCCTTAAAAGGATTTTCCTGAAAAAAGAGAATGTTTTTTTTAAACTTAGCATCACTGAAACAATATTACTACTCTAGTACCAATGGGGCCTTTCATACAAGACCTTCTAATTTATTGCTCTAGCTAATCAGATTTCCTACTTATATATGATTATTGTTATGGACATTATAGCCAAACACAGTGACAGTGTGGTTAGCATTGTTGACTAGCAGCATTAGGGGTCCTAAAATGCCAGCCAGGGCATATGTAATAAGTCTGTAGGTTCTCTCTGTGTCTGGATGAGTTTCTTTCAGGTATGTACTCAAGTTTCCTTCCACACAAAACTATCCCCCCCCCCCAGTTTGACCTGAGCTTATACAGTTCAATAGAAAGTTGCAGTTGCATAAACACTTTCTGAACTTCCGTAAATTAAAGAGAACCTGTCACCCAGACATAAAAACTGTATAATAAAAGTTGTTTTTAAATTTAAAATGAAACCCATATTCTTTTTTTTTTTATTAATACATCCATACCCATTATAAAGGCATTTAAAAATCCCAGATGTCAATCATCTATTGCCTTCCCTGCCTCTATGCCTTACAGGCAGGGCAGACAGTTACTTTTTCCATTAAGCACTTTCTTTCCCCCTCCCTCTTATAGTGGGCCTTAATAACAGTGCCCACAAAATGGCACCTGCCGGCTGGCTGTGATTGTGTAATTCCAAGACTGAAGGAAACAAGATTAAGTTTATTTTTCTTGACAAACACAATAGAAACTAATTTTGAATTATTTTGTAGGGTGACAAGTCCACTTTGATGGATGAATTGACGTTTTTACACAGACATACCTTATTCCACAGACGGACCCATACAATGCATTTAGGGCCAATGTTAATAATAGTTAAAAAAATCTAAAAATATAGGAAGGCTGGTATTTTTTTTTCCAGAAAAGGTGGCACCCTATATGCACATCATACAACCCTTGGAGAAGTCAATGGCATTAGGGAAATAATGATCCATTCTTGGAATTGTAAGCATTTAAGGAAATTAGATGGAAATAATGGAATATCAAATCACACACTCCAGTCATTGGGTATGGAGCACAGGAAATTTGGCGCATGGGAGATTTAAAGAGCTATGAAATCTCTTGCATGTCTTCAACACTCATGATCAAATTTTGCTTTGTCTGGATAGCATTCTGTCCCTAAAGTCCTGCTACCCTAGGTCTGGGCCTTTGTGGTCTTCCCACAAATTTGGGCCTGGAACCAGATTATCTCCCTGACTCTTATTTGGGTCAACAAAAGAGCTGCAATCTTTTTTAATGAAAAATAAAAGCTTTCCTGGCATTAATCTCTGTCACCTTTCTTACCATTTTTACCAGCAAACATAGCCAACAAGTAAACTGCAGCTTAGTTAATACATATATCCACAGAAACCTTGTTTTCTCTCCTGAGTGTTAATTTTCCGCTTGATTAAACAGGCAGATTTTCCAGCTGGTCTCCATAATTACGTAAACTGTCAGAAAGCTAAATGTTGCATAGCGATGCTAATTGTCATCCCTAGGGAAACAGTGGACTGCAGTTAGTGCCATTGGCTATGTCTATGAAGATTCTCATTCATCCAGGTCATGATATATAGTATCTGGAAGAATTAAGTCTAAAACAGCTGGACTTAATTCTACCAGATGCTAATAGCTATCTTACTTACCTTCACAGTGCACTGCAGGGAGGGTGCTCATTATTGTCACACAAAGAAACCATAAATACACTCTCTTTATTTTAATACTATACTTTATATTCTATAAAGAATAGAAAATAAACATCTGTAACTTAATTTTGATAAGTGCCCACCCTCCTCTTCACAATCTTGTACTAGACTAGCTGCAACTAATACAGTCCAGTCTTTCTCAAAAGGATACTATGACATGTTTACTCCCCTTTTCATACTCCTGTTAATTTTTTTTACCGAAGCTAACACTTTCTTAAAGTGACCCATGGCAGAAGGGAAATGAATGGAGAGCAGCCACAATTTGTGGCAGGGGTTTTGTCATCATTTGGGTATGGCCAGGGTAGATTAGGGTTTGACTTTGCACACAATGGAAATTTTCCTCTGCTGGGGCCCCATTTTTGTTTGCCAGCTTGAATCAGTAATATGTCCAAAATGTTGATGTGATCATGGCCTAAGTAGAAATATATATTAAAAGCCCAGGAATGGTGCATGGTTAACATAACATAATTAGTAAGCCCAAACAAACCGCACTCACAGGACTTGTATGAAGCAAAAGAATGGTGTTTAATTCAGCGTTTTGGCTTAGACTCAAGCCGTCTTCAGGACACACCTCCTTAGACTCAAGCCGTCTTCAGGACGGCTTCAGGTATGTCCTGAAGACGGCTTGAGTTTAAGCCGAAACATTGAATTAAACACCATTTTTTTGTTTCATACAAGTCCTGTGAGTGCGGTTTGTTTGGGAGAGCCCTGATAACTTAGTAGTATGAGCCCCATTATAACTGATTGTGACACTGCTGACCACTATGTGACATTAGCCATAGACAATTTAAAAAAACAAATTTGCTTAGGTCTCTAACGCACCTATGTTAGTTTGTAATCCTGTTTTATTGCGAATAAATATAAAAAATGAAAAGCATAAATCCATAACACCTTGATTCATGTTAAAACATATTAGTTTAAATCTGTCACACCATGATCCATGTTAAAAATCATATTAGTGTAGAAGCAAAAAGACATCCTTTTTGTGCCATCAAATTTGTGCAATTAGTTTATTGGCATCAAAACCCACACCAATGATCTGACCCTACAGAGAAGGTTAATGAATTACCCTTTGCACTCTTTCAAGTGAATTATTGTAACTCGTTCTTTGGAAGTCTGCCATTTACAAAGTCTGCATACAGGCCCGGATTTGTGGAAAGGCCACAAAGGCCCGGGCCTAGGGCGGCAGAAGTTTAGGGGCGGCATGCCGCTCTGCCGCAAGAAAATTTTTAAATTTGGCTCCCATACAGAGCAGTTGGGACCTCTCCCCACTGCTCCGTATGGGAGTTTAAAGGAGGGTTTGCGCATGCGCACTGGGGGAGCGGGCGCGTTTGCGCATGCACACGGGGTGGCATTCGCGCATGTGCACGGGGTGGCATTCGCGCATGCGCACTGGGGGCCGCGTTCGTGCATGCGCAGAGGGGGACAGCCACAGGGGCGGCCTCGGGGCGCCTCACAGAGAAATCCGGCCCTGTCTGCATAACTACAGTACCAAGGTATGTTGTGCTTACCACAAGCTCTGGCATGTTAATTATTAGCTGCATTGGCAGTTTGACATCTGGGTCATCTGTATAATCCATTGGCACAATGTTAGGTGCCAGCTCATAGAATCTCCCGTGTAACCTACAAATATCACAAAAAGTAAAGACTACCTTTAACAGATTATAATGAAAATATAGGAATGTTAAAATTACATATAATGGTTAATATGGTTCTACATTTCTATTTACCGTATATACTTGAGTATAAGCCGAGGTACCTAATTTTACCTAAGAAAACTGGAAAAACTTATTGACTCGAGTATAAGCCTAGGGTGGGAAATGCAGCAGCTACTGCTAAGTTTTAATAATCAAAATAAATACCAATAAAATTACATTAATTGAGGCATCAGTGGGGTATATGTTTCTCAATATTTATTTCAAAGAAAAACAGTAAACTAGCTCTGTAAGTGGAGAAGAGGGTCAACAAAAACAATATGAGTACTACCCCACGCTCATTGCACATTGGCAAACTGGCAGCAGACCCAGTCCCGGAGGAGATGTAAGGGGAAATAAGTATTGCTAGTGGGAGCCTAGGCCAGGGCACTGGAGGGTCTGGTTGCAGGTGGCCTAATTTGCACACAAAGGAGAGAGGGTGCTAGTCTAGAGGGACCCATGGCACCCGACTCGAGTATAAGCTGAGGGTGACTTTTTCAGCACATTTTGGGTGCTGAAAAACTAGGCTTATACTCGAGTATATACAGTAATTATGAAGTTATTGTCACACCATTGCCTTATACATACAATACTAATAAAATATATATACAATACCAACACAATAACTTCATTGAGTCTTGTTGGGCCAGACAGAACTGTGCATGGGGCAAATACATTAGCAGGGAATTGTATTGAATAGGTCTGAACTTCCGGTATGGGGCTGGTTATTATCAGGGGCACAATTTGCTGTAGGCATTCTATAAATCGTTAAACATCGTTCAATTTAAGGAATGCCTTCAGGACACATTTGGTTTTATCTGCATTATTAAAACAATAGTGACTTTGATTTAAAATAAATCAAGAAACATAATGCCATCTATATTTGCAAAAATAGTACAAAGGCAAAAGGTCATACATGCATGAGAATTGCAATGGTTTTTTTTTTACTCAAAATGCAGGGGTTTTCCCCAGAATTCCAGCTTCATAGCAGATTTTGAAAATTTCCCCATGTCTGTATGCCTTGTGCTGTAAACATTGATGCAACTCATCAAAGAAACGTGAGAAAATTGGATGTAGGTGCAAATTATAATTAGTATGTAAGTTGCAAGTACCTTTGTGAATAGCATTTAAATACTTGCAATTTTGCACTTGTGTTCTTAATGAGCCCTCCGGATCTGTAAGGCAATATCAATTAATCCTTTCTAACCTACAAAATCTTGCCAGATACCCAGCTATATCTAACATAAAAACAGTACAGGCGTGGGACCTGTTATGCAGAATGCTCGGGGTTTTCCAGATAAGGGGTCTTTCAGTAATTTGGATATCCATACGTCATGTCTACTAAAAAATCATTTAAACACTGATTAAACCCAATAAGGTTGTTTTGCCTCCAATAAGGATTAATAATATCTTAGTTGGGATCAAGTTCAAGATACTGTTTTATTATTAGAAAAAAAAGCAAACACATTTTAAAAAACTGAATTATTTGCATAAAATGCCATCTATGGGAGATAGGTTAATAATAAGGCTAATGACACATGGGTCATTTTGTCCAGATAGATAGAAATGCTACAAGGGTGTTGTAAAACAAACTGCATTTTTATAGTTTATAACTATAGTTTATAGTGAGGCAACAGGCTTGTTGTTGTATGGCCATTTATTTGTGGTTACAAATACACCATACAAACCATTTATTAATTAGAAGTGTTGGACATGACCGGTCAAGCACAATAAAATGACTGGGGAATGCTTAGTCAGCCCCCATCTGTAGCAGCCATCATTATTCTTTTTTAATGCTTTCATCTGTTATTTCACATGCAAGTGATAGGACTTTGGAGTGATACATTATCTTGCCAAGCTGATAAATGTCCATATTAAGGGGATCCTATGTATGCTATGTTGGTCAGATCATAGTAAAATACAGCATAATATGGCTACAGCAAATGACTTTACAATTAGAGTAATTATAGAAGGGAGAGACCTGCATTTATGTGTTTGGGGGCCAGGGGGAACCTGGCGAGGGAGCCTGTGATGGGAAAGTTTATGGGTGACCTGCGATTTACTCTTCTGGGCTTTGACTGAATACTTTAAAGGAATACTGTCATGGGAAAATATGTTTTTTTCAAAATGCATAATTTAATAGAGCGTCTCTAGCAGAATCCTGCATTGAAATATGTTTTTTAAAAACACAGATTTTTTAATATTTAATTTTGAAATTTCACATGGGGCTAGCCATATTCTTTATTTCCCAGGGTGCCACAACCATGTGACCTGTGCTCTGAAAAACTTCAGTCACACTTTACTACTGCACTGCAAGTTGCACTGCTCCCAGCAACCGATCAGCAGAACAAAGGGAAGGTAGCAAGATAGCAGCTCCCACTATCAGAATAACACTCAATAGTAAGAAATCCAAGTCTGGCTTGGGACTCCTCCAGTTACATGGGAGTAGGGGAAACAATAGGTTATCAGTTCTAATGTGTTGTGTTGGCTCTTTCTGAAAGCTCAGACTCAGGCACAATGCACTGAGATGGCGCCTACACACCAATATTCCAATTAAAAAAATACATTTGTTGGTTCAAGAATAAAATTTTAAATGGTATAGTGAATTATTTGCAATGTAAACAGTGTAATGTAGAAATACAACATAAAGTACACCATAAAAATCATGACAGTATCCCTTTAACTGGGGTTTTAACTGCATATTTAGGTAATATGACTCTTGTCAGCAAAAATTATAGAATCACAATACACATACTTAAATGGAAGCAAGTTCATGAGTGGGAGATCTTTACCTTCAAACATTATTTTGTTTGTCCCACTCTGTGGTACATAAAGGTTAAGCTTTAATCTATAGTGTGCATGGCTTGTTATTTTTTTTTTGTCTCCTACAAAGGTACACAGTTAATTTATAGCCATTTGTTTAATGTCCCCTTCCTAATGCCTTCTTAAATGGATTAATGATGTCCAAATTTTTGTGTCAGTAATTATCTGCTTAATGATCCTAAAGCAGTAGGGGATGGGAATCCCTTAGGTTGGGTGGTAAGGTTCGCTGATTGGTATCGTGGTGGTTCAATAAAGTAATGGTTAGTTCTGCATTCATATAGACCAAAAAGCAAAAAATATTTTAAATATCCATGTCTATACTTGCATATATGGGTAATTATATGAATCAGCAGACCCAAACTAACAATCTGGATATTCTAACAAATGCCAGAGAAGCTACAAGCAAGCTGCCATAGACCCTTTTAACTGGGCCTGTGGCAGGTTGTTTTGGTCTTATTGTAATGCAATGCTCAAAGTACATTCTTATGGTCGTTCTGGCTAGTTTCCACCTTCTGAAAAAAACGTAATGGGGGTATTGACAGAAGTGAAAGGCCTGCAAAGAGTATGGATGATAACGTAAGGAGGCAGATTGGACAAAGATAGGACGAGTAGGGCTGAGATATAAAAGATTATGGGTAAACTGAGAGTGGAGTTTGGTGTAATTCTGGAGGTGTAGCTGGGGTGGCCAGTGCAGAATAATAGTGATTTACAACTTTAATATCTATCCTTGCCTAGTGTTTTATTGGCTAGACCAATGAAATACTAGCCAGGTGACAACCCTAGCCCTGGGGCCACCAGGTCAGCAGTCTTCCTGAAGAGTGCTGCCAATATTTTTCTATACATTTGCAGCCATTTCATAAGATAAAGGTGTCCCTGACTAAATGCTGAAACTTCACTGGGAAGCCTGGCCAAGTGTCAGACTTTTAAGTGGGACTGGAACTGACAAAAGTTTGATAACCACTGTACAAGACTAATGCCTAATATGTGATGTAAAATGCTGTGTAAAATGACACTTTACTCCAGTTATGTAACTTTTATGGTTTGTTTTTTTAAACTGACACCTTTTGCCAGAATGTAAAACTTGGCTTCACATCTGCATAAAATAACTAGATAGTTAAATACATAGTTTAACACAGCATAGCAGGGCATTTTTTTTACTCATTAATAAATATGGAGCTGACAACAATGTTTTCAACATTACATTGATGATTCATATTTATGACACTATTTTTTTGTGTATGTCATTATTATTCTCGAAATAATGGCCTCATCACACATACACTGTAATTGGAGATATTAGTAAAGTTAATATACTAAAAGTGTTCTCCTGATTATTTTTGCTTAACAGACTATTTAGCCATGTAGTGCATACTACAAAATACTCACCGGAGAATTTCTTTTCGTGTAAAGAAGGTGCAGTCCTAAAGAGAAGAAGAAATTTTATTGAATGGGAAAGCACAGATCATTAAATACCAAACAATTAATCTCTTTAATGTAGCAATTATTCACAAGGGGGTCGAAATAGCTCTCATGAATGGCTTTGCTAGCTCTGCATTTTAAATATGTGATGTGGTCTTTCAGAAAGGAGAATGGATTATCCCGGAATATGCCTTATGAAATCGTGCATTTACCAATGATTAGGGTACATGCATAATCTACAGATTGGAGTTGAGACACAGAGCACAGGTTGGCAGGCAGAAAAAAACAGGTAACGGGACAGCAGGCAGTATGGCGGTGGCATACGGACGGCAGAGGATGGTAGATAAGACCCTGGAACCCTGGGTGACTACAAATATCCATCCTGATCTATGTGTTACTTTGCTTTGGTTTTACTAGTACTCTCAGCATTTATTCACACAGGGTTTTGGATATGATTGACAATAGTAGTTGTAGGTTAACATTTATTCAGGAAAAATGCAATATAGGCTGCTTACAGACTGGAAAACTGAGGGTGAGATTTGTTATCAAGCAGGAGCTTTTCTCTGCTCTTTGAAAAGTGCTAGAAGAAGGAACAACCAACCTTCTCCCTTTCTTCTTAAACAGTTCTGTCACATCTTTGTTCCCCCATTCCTGAACTGCTTAACCACAGCTGTCTGCAAACAGTTCAGCAAACCCTCAGCTTTTTGAAAGCTCCTCCCTCTTTGTTAAGTAGATCTTTCCTTCCTCTCGCTCCCATATAGCCTAAATTCCCAGTATTTGCAGACAACCAGCTATTGCAGTGGGACATGAATTAGTCCTGATGCAGGGAATTTAAAGAGGCAGACACTCACAAGGCTAAGGATGGCAGATCTACCTCTGAATGGTGTCCCTTTATAGCAAACTTTGGTTAGGAGTTTTATTTATCACCGCTTGTTCACTTTGCTAGGGGTTGACCAAGAGAAACCCCCCACAATGCTATTGCTGACATTAGCTGGCCCAACGCAACTGTATGCACTTAAAACATTTCAGGGCTTCCAATATTTATAAATTTGATATACAGGTCTGCCCATAGTCTAGCACTGTTTGTTCATCAGACATAGTAGTTTCCAAGCTTAAAGCAACTAGCATTATGTGAGGAGGGCTATAACTATTTAACAGTATTAATAAAGACAGACAGCTGTGACCCTAGAAGGGCAATGTTGCTTCAAGGGTTTGAAAAAGGCAAACATGTCAAGCAAGGAAGGTTAAGCCTGTCAACAAGCTCTAACAAAGAGGGTAAATCTTTAATACCACTAATGACTGGGGCACTGTAAAAACTGTATTCACATGAGCACAAGGGTACAGCTAGAAGACTAAAATATGCCTTGCTGGGTGCTATATACACCAATGTTATCTCTCTAAATCAAGACTGGTTGAGGTAAAATCTCTGCATTCAACTTTCATCAGAATCATGCAGCTGATAATGTCCCAAATTATTTTGTGCTTCATTTTTCCCTCAGCAATTTAAAATATAGACATAGTACTCTATGTTTTGTTTGATGGACAAAGAGGCATAACAATAAGGGCAACAGATCCAGGGGCTGCTAGGGGACCATAGTATGTAGAAGGCCCTCTGAGGTCACCACTATATAGTCACTAAAGGTGACCATACACGGCCCAATTCTAGGTGCTGATATCAGTCCTTTAGACAGATTCGGCAGCTTATCTGCCTGTGTATGGGCATGAACGATGGGCCTGGCTGACTGAAATATCTGGCCTGAAATTGGCCAGATCCCGCTCAGGCAGGTTTGATTTTTCTGTTGGATCGGGGACTGCATCGGCTTGTTGGCCCCAGGGCTAAATGAGTGAATTAGCCCAATAGATTGCCAAACGAGTGGATCTTACCATGTATGACCACCTTAAGACCAATAATGCATGGGTGTGCCTTTCCAAAAATGCCAATACATGCACCGATATTATTGTACGAAACAAGGTTTCGTACGATATTCAGTGTGGACCTCCAGTTGGACAGTCCTTATATAAGAGATAAATTCACTACAAAAGCATAACCAGGAAGAGCAAGAGAGTGGCATCAACCTTCAGAGAGCACCCTGTTCTAACTTATATGCATATAATTTAATGGCTGATGAAATATTATCTGCCAAAATTTAGGAAACCCTGGGCACTGTGCTATTACATATATTACATATATATATTTCATTGTTTTGTCACCTTTGTCTAGATGCTAAATGCATAAGCACAGAATTAAATAGATTTAGGGTTACTTATGTACGCAGCGCTGTACAGTAGAATTCATTAATACAGACAGGGGGGTTAAAGATAATGGATAAATACAAAGTACAACAATAAATACAAATACAAGGTACAGTTGCAATAAGAGTCAGAAACACAAGATGAAGGAGGTCCCTGCCCCGTAGAGCTTACAATCTATATGGGAGGGTAACTAACAGACACAAATAGGCAAATATAAGTGCTATAGGTCACAGTGTGTGACATTACAGTATAAGTGCCAGTTTCCAGATCAGGTGCTGGGCGAGTGCTCCATAAGGTAGTCTTTAAGTTTAATTTTAAAAAGACTGAGGGAGGATTCTCTCCGGAGGACATCAGGGAGGGAATTCCAAATGTTTTCCCATTGAAAGTAAGTAAAGATGGGTCGTCAAGTATAAGTGTGAGTCACAATACAGCAAGCTCTCATTTCCTGCCAATGCAATATCAGTGCATCCTAGCACATTTATGAACTTAATCTAGTTCAGCATTTACAGTGTATATGTGTATAAGCGTATGTTTATCTTCATGTTTACATTATTTATACAAGTACTGCATACTGTGGTAATGTGGTAATGTGGTAATTCAGGCAATAATACTGAAATCATCCTACAGTCAGTCAATTCTTTAGGCAGTTTGATAGATTTGGATTCAAGCTGGCCTGTCCATACAAAAAAGAAAGTTATGCACTGCTTGCAATAGTCATATTTGGGATTTCATCAGTTGATCCATTATACTTTCTTTGAGATCTAACAGTTCAGCCCACTAAGTCAAACAAGCAGAACAAACAATGTGGCCAAACAGAATGCAATTCTCTTGTAAATTACTAGGCAGTTACCAGAGTGCAAAACACATTTACAAATGTATGCTGTGAACTGCCAATTCTGTATATATTTATTTAAATATCCTGATGACGATCCTGTGGGGACTGAAACGCGTTGATATGGGTACTGAATAAACTGGCTAGTGATATATACAGATTTGATGCCGTGAGTGCTATCAGTGACTGCATTTATATATATATATATATATATATATATATATATATATATATATATATATAAAAATATATACAGGTATGAGATCAGTTATACAGAAACTCATTTTCCAGAAGTCCATCTCCCATAGACTCTATTTTAATCAAATTATTCAAATTTTTTCTCTATAATAATACCTTGTACATTATCCCAACTAAGACATAACTAATCCTTACTGGAAGTAAAACAATCCTGTTGGGTTTATGTAATACTTAAATTATTTTTAGTTGACTGAAAGTATGGTGAACCAAATTACAGAAGGACCCATTATCCAGGAAACAGGTCCCATTCTTGTATATATATATATATATATATATATATATTTGTGTGTGTATATATATATATGTATATAATATACAAGATAAATCTCTTTTTCTTCAGTTTTGTACATATAAAGGTTTTTATATCCTTCTCAGCTTCTCAGAAACATTCTTTGCCTAAACACAAGCCTTGAGAATTAGAGGCCAGGTGCATGGGTATTACTGGGGATGTTTTGGGTTGCACATATGGCATAGGAGCAGAGAGTCCTGCTCAGGTCCAACCAGGGGTACCAAGGCTCAGAGAGTCCTGCGCAGGCCCAACCAAGTTCTGGTTGTTAGTACAGTGTAACAAATACCTTATTATGTCCTTCACTACCGCACAAGAATGACGGTATGTACTATAGTATTAGATACATTCTGTTATAAAGGTAGTTATGTGCCAAGGCTGTCAGAAATGCCATTAGTGCTGCATAATTCGCTTTCTACCTTGTTTTCTTGTTAATAATCACAAGGCCCTGAGCTCAGCCTCAAAGACCATATCCATTAGTACAGTATACACTAGTTTTTGTGTATCATGCAAAATAAAGCTAAAAGACGCTAAGGTTGAAACAGTTCACTTTAGAAGTAACCGTATCACGAACACACACATATTTATACATGCATAATAACATATACACATATTAAATGACCCTATCTACATGTACACACAGACACACACAAACAACCACATGAAGCCCCTCTATGTAAATACTTATTTGTTCCCATATACGTTTGTTTATGTAGACACTTTCATAGGCATGCAGTGACATTTACTACCAAACCCACAGGGAAGAAGAGCTATGTATCTGGAACACATTTGCAGGCTTCCTTACCTGGTATGCATCTAGCTGTTCATCAGTAAATATTGTTTGCTTATTGCCCATGATAGATGAGGGATCCTGGTTCTCCTGAAATGCATCACACAGGGAGGGGCAGGAGCGCTTTCTAGTTTATGCATTGGCATTTACACGCAGGCAGCAGAAGCAAGAAGGAACCCAGGCTGCATTAGGATCTGACTGATTCAGTCCTGGGTTGGACAGTGCAGTGCAGAGTAGTGTCAGGAATGATGAAGCATCTCCGAGGGAGAAGGCCACAGCTGGTCCCTGATCTCAGCCTGGAGCAGTAAAGGCTGCGGCTAATCCTTACTGATGCAAATTCCAGTGTGAGCAGCCTGCAGTCTCCAGGATGTCTGCTCATGTTCTACTTGTCCTGTCAATGCATCAGTAGGGACAAGACACTCCCTCTATAATGTCAGATCCCAACTGTTCCACACATTGCCACTAGATGCTGCACAGGCCAACATGGTTGCATAACCTGCCCAAACAGCTAGCACATACTGCTACTGAAGATATTCACAGCTTGACTACAGCATTTTCACTATATTTTCTAAATTAAGATAATGTAAATGAAAACTTCAGTATTCAGTATTAAGAGCAATGAAACATGTGGTGACAGCATCCTAATTTCTCATATTTTAGGTTGTAGAAATGTGGTAATTATGGCATATAAGCAACTACCACTGAAAGATGCTGACTATTTATTCTAGCAGCTGTTAAAATAAAATGAAAATGTATAGAATTCTTGTACAGCTATTAGCAGAAACAAAACATCTACTAATAGCTGTAAAAGGCTCCAGAAAAAGGAATCCAGAAATGTTCATTTTCCTTTAACAACTGTCAGATTCAGCATTTCATTTACTCTAGGGCATATACATTTTTCTATTTAATGAAGTAGACCATTTGGTGCCTACAGTATTTTTATTTATTTAGCACAATAATTTTATGCCCTGCGTTTCTGTCAAGTAAAATCAGTATAATATATTTTGGAATGAATGCAATGACAAGGAACTTAGTTCTGCTGGAATTATCTTTGCACATTGTATTAAGATATGAAGAAAGTCTCAAAGGAAACAAATTACAGGCTACACCATAAATATGTGATTCTCCTGGCCTGCATCAATCACATGCTGTCAAGGATGTACATTGCTATTGGACCCACACAGTGCTGCCACTGCACAGAGTAGGAGAAGCAGTTCATATGAGCTGCTCCTCATCTCATATCTTGGTATGTTTTGTCTTGTCAACAGATTTGATTATATCATACAATGCATTACAGTATAATGATTTGCAAATGAGCAGAACCTATGTTTTAGGCTCATTTGGGCAGGTGATGGAATTGATTAATTGAATGAGGAGGTTCATGCCTGTGGCAAAACATACATACCTAAACTATGAATGTGATCTTAAGGGTTACTGCTCCATGTTGCATTACCATTAGGATATTCTATTGCTAAAACATACCATTTAATACACTATCCAAGCCGGTATATAGAGCAATGTTTACTTTTACTCTTTTTTTATAATCTCTTTCAACAACAAAAATATATTTAATTTATTCTTTATTTACAGTTATCTTTATTTACAGTATGTAGCACCAGTACATTTGCACAGTACTTTACTATTTATTATTTTAGAGAATTTGCAGAATGTAAATTATTATTACACTTGTTATATAAGTCTGATATACAGGATTATACATCTTTACCTTCACAGTATCTGATTATTGAACAGTTTCAGGCTTATAACAGATGTAATGGAGTGGGAGTAGAATAACTCACACCAGATCCCAAGGGTTTAATGTGTCCAGGCAACCAGAATTCACCATGACCTAAGTTACATCCAATAAATCAAGTATTTGATTCAACCCATGTGGCATTTTATGACAGATTAGGTGCAGTACCTGAAAGACAAATCTAAAAACACAAAATCTATTCTGTTTGACTTGCTGTGCTAATAGAACACTGCCAGTGCCATTTTTTGTATGAGGCAAGCTTAAAACCATGCCACATGTGACAGTTTTCCATGGGCAGCAAAAAGCCACTCCTGGTAGGTTTTATAGCTGAATTTCAGTCTCTTTTAATGAAAAATATACTGCAGAGAGAGCAATTGGTCCCCCTTGAACCTCATTGGGGTTATCTTGTTAAGCGGCATGGTTACGGCACCAGGGGCTGCAGCCTATTCAAGTAACTTTATTAATACAGTCCTGTCAATAGCCAGAGTAAATGTTTACATTAGTAGAGACAGTTGAATTTATAGGTGTAATACTCATAAGGGAAAATATTTGCAATTGCCCTTTTTTCTAACATGACATGTTGATTTAAATGTCAACTTTGCCCCCCAACATACATTCTCCTGGTCTAGTAGGTTATGTAAAGCCAGGAATTCAGTTAGGAGCTAATCCTTGTTCCTATACACCAGTCATTTACAGGTTGTGTCCGTTTTTGTTTACCATAAATGGGAGTGAAACTCACCTACCCACCACTACATAATGTTTATTTAATAAGGTTTCACGTTTCCTTTCTACTACTTCTAGTTGGCGTATTAAGTAATTGACCTCCCTTAAAACAAAAATGTTACTAGAAAGAAAATTTGGTGTACTCCTTCTTGCCCCCTCTTTGGAGACAAATAAAATCCATGGTACTAAAGGGTACTAGATTGGCTTATTACCACTGGCCTTGGATAGGGAAGCTAAGATTCTAAAGTGCTTGAATTTTAGAACTTCCATTACAGCAGGAGAGTGGCATTAGGTCTGACGTTGTAACTCAATTCTACTATATCATATGTGAGACAATCTCTTATATCACTTGAACTCTGGGGGATGGAAACAGGGCAGTTGAATAATTCATACACTTTAATGAAATTGCAGATCTGATCCCACAGATGTATTTCTTCCTGCGCTTAAAACCTAGACACTTATGTTAAAGTTCCTGAAAAGAATGGTCAAAAGATGTAAACACAATTAAAGAGCATGTGTCACTGTAAAAGCTAGATACACAGAACAGCTAATTTGTCTGAAATAGGTCAGGGGCTCTGCGACTTGTGAAAATTCAACCCAAGTGCTGAGTGGCTGTGGGCATCAGTATGCTTTATAAGGGAACTGTTCTTCATTTTGAATGGTGACAGTAGTTGCACAATAAGATGCATATTATTATCAAAGCTATTATAGGGTTAAAAGCAACATGTGTGACCCTCCTGTGTTAGTTACATCTGTGCTAAGCCCAATTTATGTAGCCCCATGTCCTAGTGACATACTGGTTATATCAGAGCTGTCAAACTCCCTATTTCTTTGGGAGTTAGGCCATTTTGAGGGCTCTTCCCTGTTCTCCCGTCCCCCAGCAGGATTCTCCAAATTTTTCTGAAGTCTCACAAAGTCCTGCGGTGAATTTCGAGCACGCATGTGCAGTAAGCAATCAGCAACGTAATTTGATGAATTGCACATGCGTGGGTAGAATTTTTCAGCTTCAGTGGCGATTTTGCTAATGTGTCTCTTCCAGGTATCTGGGAAGATTTTTGCGCGGCATTTCCCCCAGGTGGCAAACTTGTCACGTTGACAGCTCTGCTGATGCACCCATGCGCACATGGCACATTATTAGTATTATTATCATTATTATTAAGTATTTTTAAAGTGGCAAAAGTGCTGTACAATAAAAGAGTACACATCAATATATACATGTATAAATGGCTAACTGCTAATTAGTATGACTAAAAGCCCAAATATTATTATTTCTTCATGAGACATTTTTGTCGCTCCATCCCTGTGGTATGAGATCCTCACTGAATCATCACACTGGTAGGGTGGCAACCCTACAATCTGGTAGGAAATCTGCAGACTGGTAAAATCTTGCATTAGACTGCTCTAATTTGAAAAAGGGCTGAGGGGAGGTATGTAGGAGTCCTCCCCTTCCACACTGAACTGCTTTTTAACGCTCTAACTGTGAAACACAAGCTAGAACTGGGACCAGTATTACAAATTAACTGGCAATGTACCTGTAAATATGGAATACCCTATAAATCCCCCTCTTTCCTTCTCCGCTGCCTGATTCCCCTTAAAAAAACAGGCCAGAGCTGTCAATCCCAGAAGATTGTTTCCCGGGGACTGTTGCACCGTTGAGTGGAGGTGCCATTTGCACATGGGTGCATCGGCAGAAGTGATGTCATGTGCACGCACAATCAGGGCCGGATTTCCAAATTGGCTGCCCCAAGTCCCACGCCCCCCCCCCCCCCAGACCGCGACCGGGGGAGAGGGGATTCCGCGCGAACAGCGGGTGGGCCAAACTTGCATACGGAGCAGTGGGGAGAAGTCCCCGTATGGGTACAAAACTTTTTAGATTTTGGTGCGGCATGCCACCCCCAGGTTTCTGCCGCCCTAGGCCCAGGCCTGCGCACAATTGTTCTGTATTATGTCACTATCGTTTACTGCGCATGCGCAGAGAGGCAACTGGGGGATTATTAATAGCGTCCGAGACCAGGGGGTGGGCTGAAAATTCATGAGACTCCGGAAAATTTCAGGACAGTTGACAGCTCTGACAGGCCCACCTATGACATATATCTTCGTGCAAAGAACTACAACCCTGGGGGGCACGAGTGCTGCTAAATGAGCACTAATGGGCAGCTTGTTTATACTTCTCCTGGGGTTGCAAATGTCCCCTATTGTGTGATTACTTTAATATAGTTTATATAATAAAGGTAACGTGTAACCATGGGGGGGGGGCATCTCTAAGGATTTAGGGCCCACCTTTAGGGTGAAGACACATAGGACTACTAGTACCGTAGCAGCTACTTGCCATGGCTACAGCAATACACAATGCTGATCATTTACTGATACCTGTCTCTGTTTTAGCAATTCCCAGTATTGTCTATGGCAGGTTATTTTCTGGTGTATAGTAGCTGTGACAAGTAGCTGCTAAGTAGCCCCATGTGTCTTCACCCTTACATAGCGGATAACTAGCATGCTCACAATTCAATGGTTTTACTAGAAAGATAAACAGGAGTGAATTTGTGAATTCCCACAATATAAGAAACCCTTCTATTTGCTGTCAAGAAATAGTTTATATGCGGTTGCTGATGAGGCAGCTGCAAGCTTTAAATGTAAAAAATGACTTTGTGGTGTTGCAACCTTTAAATACTTTGTGACTTTACAGGCTCCCCTTACCAGCTAGGACCGCACTTCCGGGAGTTCGGTGGGAGGGGCATATACGTCAACAAGATTCCCCGCCTCTCTTCAGATTCTTCATGAACATGGCTGGCAGCGCCTGGAGGTCACTGGTGAGACGCTGTACCACTCTGGGGAAACAAGGCACTGGTGGGAAGTTGTGGGTTTCTGCAATTGCTACTGAATTATGCCATGGCCTATACGGCTTTGCCATGGATAGTGCGTAGCTGTTATTCTCAGTATAGGGATAGGCAAGCTTTGGCGTAGTGTTGTTGGAGAACTATAATTCTCAACGTCTTCGTATTTATGTTGTTGGTGCAAGCTAGACCGGGGAGGCTAACTGGGGCATATGTATTGCTTTCCCTTAGGCATGTAGGCTGCCCGCCCTCACGTGTAGTTCCCCTGCCAAAAGGCTTCTCTTGTGCCCGCCCCCACGTGTCATTTACTTGTCTCTGTAGGTAAAACGCTGCCGGGGTTTCCCATCATTTACTCTACAGTAATATGGAGCCTTAGTTATTAAAGTCATTATAATCCTCTGTACATTTACCAGTCCCTTCCTTAGTAAAATTCCATTCATCAGCCACACTGGCTATTGGGAGTTACAGCATGAACAGCCAGCTTTGCCATGTTACCCCCATACATGTTCAGTCGTCCTTTGTAGGATTGCATGTACACATACTATGATCTGTATATCATAAATAAAGCTTAGTGTTCTGTCATGAATTACTGTGTGACATTTGTATCCTGGGAAATGCAGGTTATTTTCTAGAATGTCACAGGCTTGTAACAGTCACACATTTTCTATGCAACAGTGGCCTAGCTCTAGGTGCAGGCTGCAATTGGCATATAGGGTTTCTACATTTCATTTTTATGGATTATACTATATTTAATTGTTCATTTATGTAAACATGGTCATAAATGAATCACTCCGCTTTGGTATTCCTAAAGAAATTCTAGGTTTGGTGCCAAGAGTATGTACGTGTCTGTTCTGTGAACAATGTAGTGGCAACACATTTGTTTTTTGTTTATAGTTCACAGTTGCTCATACAGTCTTCTGGGATTGTGACTTTGAATCTTAGAATTTTTGACGTTTTAGTGGCCATTTTAAGCAACAAGCTCTCCTCTTATGTCTGATCATGGGAAGGTCAACTTGGCCAAATTCCATGGGTTTTAATATCCAGCAAGTGGGTGCCAGCAAACTGCTTCAGGTTCATATATCTGGCCAACAGTGCGGTCAGCACAATCTAGCTAGTGTGAGACCATGCACTATTAATCTAGTTGCATTTTTATCAAGCATAGATACAAATCTGAGACACTTTTTAGGAAAGAGCAAATTTTGTTTATTATAAATACATTACAAAATGCCCATGCCCCAAAACTCTCAAATTCTCCCCATGTGCCTATGCACATTCTCTGAATGGCTCATGTTTATGTACTACACTCCTCAGCCTGCAATGGTTGATTTAAAAGAAGCAGCATACCCCCTTGTTCAGGCTGAGTTCAAGGAATAGGGCTTATGTTGGACATACATTTTGACTTGAGAGATTATACCTTTTGTATTGAGAGTAGAAGAGATAAAAAGCCTTAGCTGAGGCAGAGAAATGTATGAATATATATATAAAGCAAGAAAAAAGAGCTGCACTCACCAGGACTTGGCAAAAATATAATAAGTTTAAGCAAAGAGATCCAACGTTTCGAGCACTAACTGTGCTCTTCCTCAGGGAAAAAACCTTGCTGAATATATATATATATATATAATATTATATGAGGGTGGGATTAGGCAATGAAAGTAGTCTGTTAAACAGATTATGGAATACTATAAAGTAGACTATAAAGCTGACCTTGTACATTAAAATACCCTTTAATGAGGTCATCAAAGGGGAAAACCTTTGCCCGATTTGGCTACATTCTGAGCCCTTGGCCAACTATCAGATCATAATTGGCACCTATGTTGGCCCAATAAGAGAGCACCACATCAAGTGCCAATGTGGTCCCCACCCAACAGGATTTTCAAACTTCTCTGATAGATACCTAGTTGATTTTCTGCCAGGTATGTACTGGGAAGGTCATACAGGAGGGCCCATCACCCTTCCTCCAATAGTAAGACTGTGCAGTCCTGCTGATGTTTATACATAAATAGCTATTAAATACAAATATATTATACTTTAGGACAGCCAGTTCACTTATATTTGTAATGTCAGTTTAAACTGCCATGTACTTGCAAGAGTTGATGACCGGAAGTACCACCATGTTTTGTATCTGCCTGATGAGCAAGTGTCACCAGGGACACATGTTTGTAACTGGGGAAAAACTGAGCTGCCAGTTTTTGTTACTGACTAGAGGTGGTACCACAGTGCTTTGTCTTAGCTGGAATGGCATAGATATCAGCCATATAACCATCAGAAACCATTCCTGCCCTGCAAACAGAAACAGCAGTGAAAGTGACTATTTATATGCAAGTTCTATTTCTTTGGTAGTAATGTAAGAATATTTTTTTTAGATCTCTCGTGTGGCGGGGGCACTCACTGCACCAGAATATGGAGCCAGGCAGCTTTCTAACCATGTAAGTATTTGGTTTTTATACTTTACAATCTAAGGCCCTATCGCATTTACTAGGGTCAGTTTTATCAGGAGGCAATTAACTTGCCTGTATGGTTTTGGAATGTGAGCAAAAATCACAGTATGCAAAGGAAACCCCTGCAAGCATGGGGAGAATATGCAGACTCCTTGCAAATGTGCCCTGGCTGCTATAGATCCTAGGACCCCAGCACTGCAATGTATCAATGATAACCACAGTGCATTCCATTATTTTCTTTCTATTGAGGTTTTTATTTTATCATGGTAAACTTTTCATAACTCTCATATGTCTTAATGGAAAGAAGGAAATTGCCAATCTGTAGTTACTTAATGTCAGTGCTTTAAATTCTGAGTGTCCAAGATTGTGGTTATGTAGTGGAATATTAAAATTGCTTACCTGATACCCTGACCCAGTGGTCCTGCTCACTAAAATCTGCACTGGCACGGGGTATTTCTGCAGAATTTTGGCACCATCTTCTTTGAATTCTTCCGTCTCCTTCTCATTTTGGTCCACGCATGCACAGAAGAGTAAAAAACTAACATAGAAACAAAAAGCCGATCTTTTCACTCTAATGTGCATGGGCATACCTGTGCCCTGGCAAAAACAAGAGGAAGATGGATCGCACTGAAGAACTTCTGCAGAAATACCCTGGGCCAGGGCAGTTTTCTGCTAACAGAAGCACTGGCCTGGGGTGCCAGGTAAGCAATTACAATCACTGGGGGGAACTTTTGGCACCCCCTGTGATTTAACCTGTCCTTTTCCTTTAATTAAAAAAAAATTCTATTAAAATTTCTTTCTTTTTAAGTTTCTAAGTGTATAACTAATTTGGACCATATCAACTATATCACTATTATGACAGCACATAGGCATATAAAATTAGTACCTTGAGTACACCACTTTTGATATTGCATATGTATCTCATGTATTTTGTAACCTTATTGTGTCTCCTGATCTTATTAACTTGTCCTCATATATTCAGCCAGCAGTTTTCCAGAATTTGTAGCACAAGTTCTTCCATCTGTGGGTTGTATAATTATAAACAGAAAGACCTTGAACAAAAACACTAAAGCTGGCATATATCTATACAGGTGCAGACTGTCACTCTTATACCAGGGGATGGAATTGGCCCAGAGATTTCAACAGCTGTCATGAAAATTTTTGAGACTGCCAAAGTGAGTATTGTGTAGGTTTAAAACAATCACTTTTGTCAAACTTATAGATGACCAGTGCAGTTTATATAGGTTTCTTATAAATTATTTTTATATACTGGCTCAACTTCTCCTTATTCTATTTCTCTTACGTCTAAGGGGGACACAGGAACAGTGGGTAAAGGGTCCCTCCTACAAGGAGGCAGGACACTGCAGTGATGTCAGAACTGTTGCTCCTCCCTCTCTCCTTTTACCCCCCTGCTTAGCCAACAGAGCTCAGTTTTTCAAGTGTCCTCGCCACAGGAGGTTAGGACTGGCCTATAGACAGGCCCTGCACAAGGACAACATCGGTCAGCGATTAGCGCTGACAACAGGGGTGAGACCAGAGTCAGTAACACTTCTGCGCTCTAAGTGTCAGCCCCCCCCGCGGGACTTCCCACTCTGCACAACACTAACCTAAGTGTTTGACTGAACGCTGATTCAGGCGCTTCCCTGGAACAGAGTTGGGCCCCCCGGACAGCTGGAGACAAGCGCCTTGCCTAGCTCTCCTCTACCAGGTAACAGGCTTCTCCCTAGCTCCCTGCCTTCAGCCACTACGCGCGACGCGAGTATCGCGCACGTGCATAATGATGACGTCACGAGCACGCGCCTAACCGGTGCGCACTCGCGTCGGAGGGGGAGTAACTGCTCTTCGCGCCATTACTATCGCGCGTCACTGGGGTTGCGGTCACTCTCCTTGGCGCGCTCCACATAACCAGAGGCGAGTTCTGCTCTGATACAGCACTGCTGATTCTCCTTCTCTCCTACACTGTGTGCATTAACATACCAGGTGGCAAGTATACTTATATACCTACACACATGGCTGAAGGCAGGGGGGACCTATTTTCTAAGGGAGGCAGGAAAAATTCACCTATGGTGTCATTTTTTGCCTGCACTAAGTGCCTTAATAAGTTTAAGGAGGGCCAATCTAGCCCACTTTGCCCTGACTGCAGCTCGCACCTCAATCAGGCTTCAGCCTCCCATGAGAGTGTCTCACAGGGCCCCATTGAGCAGCCCATAGCAGGCCCTTCCTCTGCAGGGGCCCCAATCGCACAGGCCTCCTCTGATGTGCCAGCATGGGCCGTCTCATTATCCAATTCCCTAGCAGGTCTACAGTGTATACCTCAATTGGCTTCCACAATTGACAAAATGTTGGAAAGATTGTCCGACATTCCAGCACCCTTAGCTAAGCGCAAGCGTGATACTGGTAGACCAGACCCGACTCTGAGGGTCTTTACTTCTAGCCCACCTCTATCTGAGGATGAGGCTAGCGAGGGAGAGGTGTTCTCTTCAGCACACTCTGACTCCGATGGGGCAGAGAGCACCCCTGATACTTCCTCTAATGTCGACCACCTAATTCGGGCGGTTCTGGAAGTATTACAAATTGAAGACGCAGACTCTACCCCAGGTAAGACTAAGAGTCTCTTCAAAAAGCACCACAAGGCCTCGGCCTTCTTTCCAGCCCATGATCAGCTACAAGCATTGATTCAGGAGGAGTGGCAGTCACCTGAAAAGAGGTTTCAGGTCACTAGACGCTTTACCAGACAGTACCCCTTCCCTAAGGAATTCATTGACAAATGGAGCGTACCACCCGTAGTCGACGCCCCAGTGTCCAGGCTATCCAAGGCCACTACCCTTCCAGTCCCTGATGCTTCGGCATTCAAGGACCCTACTGACAAAAAACTTGAGGGGTTCCTGAAGGCCGCCTTTTCAGCCTCAGGCTCAGCCCTTCTGCCTATCCTCGCATCCGCCTGGGTTAGTCGGGCTATTGAGGCGTGGGCTAGTTCCCTACTAGAATGTACACAAGACGCCTCCAATCCACAGGCTTCGCAGTTAATTTCCTACATTTTAGAGGCTAATGCCTTTGTCAGCGAAGCGGCACTGGACGCGGCCAGACTCATGGCACGTTCCTCAGCTCTTTCGGTCGCGGCTCGCAGAGCCCTCTGGCTAAAGATGTGGTCAGCCGACCTCAGCTCCAAAAAGTCCTTAATTTCCATTCCCTTTAAGGGATCCAGACTCTTCGGGGAAGAGTTAGAAAAAATCATATCCCAGGCCACAGGGGGTAAGAGCACGCTTCTCCCACAAAACAGACCCAAGTCAGCTTTCAACCCCCGAAAGGGTAACTCCTTTCGCTCCCAGAGCTCCCGCAACTACAAGGGGAGTCCCCCATCACGCTCATCTACCGCCTTTAAACAGCGGTTTCCCAACAAGGGCAGATCTACCTGGCAGCCCCGAAAACCCCAAGCCAAGCCTACGGGGGACAAGGCCGCCTCTTCCTGACTATGTTACAATTACACAGGGGTCAGTAAACCTAGGGGGCAGGCTTCGTTTTTTCGCGGATACCTGGGCCGCTCACTCCACCGACCCTTGGATCCTCGACATCATTGCGTCCGGGTATCGACTCGAGTTCAAGAGTCCTCCCCCAAGACACTTCTATATGTCAAGGCTCCCCGTACAACCTCCCAAGAGGGACGCCTTCCTGTCAATCATTCACTCCCTGGCCGATTCGGGCGTGATAGTCCCCGTGCCTCCTACACAGCGTTTTCAAGGGTTCTATTCGAACCTCTTTATTGTACCCAAGAAGGACGGATCCTTCCGGCCAATCTTAGACCTCAAGAAACTAAACAGGTGGATTTCATACCACAGGTTCAAAATGGAATCACTTCGCTCAGTCATTCGCGCCATGGAACCGGCAGAATTCTTGGCATCCCTGGACATCAGGGATGCCTACCTGCATGTTCCTATTCATCCTCACCACCACCAGTTCCTGAGGTTTGCGTTCCAGAACCAACACTACCAGTTTGTCGCCCTACCCTTCGGCCTCTCATCGGCCCCGAGGGTTTTCACGAAGGTCATGTCTGTGATAGCGGCTCTCCTCCGTGTCCGCGGTGTATCTATCATTCCGTACTTGGACGACCTCCTTATCAAGGGTCGTTCCAAGGAACTAGCCGAACACCACGTTCGGCTCACCATCCAGACCCTTCAAGAATTCGGGTGGACCATAAACTTTCAGAAGTCCTCCCTATCACCCAGCCAACGGATGACCTTCCTGGGTCTCCACTTCGACACTCTACAACAACGGGTCTACTTACCAGAGGAGAAACAGCTCAAGCTTCAAGCTTCTATCCGCCGCCTCAGGGCAACGACAAGGCCGACAGTACACTCTTGCATGAGAGTCCTGGGACTCATCGAGGCAGTCCCATTTGCCCAGTTTCACCTTCGCCCACTCCAGTCACTAATTCTCAGGAAGTGGCACAGACTATCCCTTCACCAACGGATCTCCTTACCACCAAACACAAGGAGATCTCTTTCCTGGTGGCTCTTCCCCCACCAGCTATCTCAGGGGCGGACATTCACAGAACCGACTTGGCAAGTAGTCACGACAGATGCCAGCCTCCAGGGATGGGGAGCGACCTTTCAGGGGAGATCAGCTCAGGGTCTCTGGTCCCCGGAGGAATCCCAACTGCCGATCAACCTTCTGGAGATCAGGGCCATACGTCTGGCACTCCAGTCGTGGCAGGACCTTCTCAGGCTAAAGCCAGTGCGCATCCAGACGGACAACGCCACCGCCGTCGCCTACATCAATCGGCAGGGGGGCACGCGAAGCACAGCGGCCAACAGGGAAGTAACTCCCATTCTGACCTGGGCAGAACACAACATACCTCACTTGTCCGCCATACACATCCCAGGAGTGTCAAACCTGGAAGCAGACTTCCTAAGCAGACACCGAGTAGACCCCGGGGAGTGGGAACTCCACCCAGACGTATTCCGTCTCCTAGTGGACCAGTGGGGCATGCCACAGATCGACCTCATGGCCACAAGGCACAACAGAAAGGTCCCCACCTTCCTCGCAAGGTACCAGGACCCCCTTGCGGCCGGCATAGATGCAATGACCATTCCGTGGCACTTCCGGCTAGCCTACATCTTCCCTCCCCTCCCCATGCTCCCACGGGTACTAAAGAAGATAAGCAGAGAAACAGCCACAGTCATCCTAGTCGCCCCGTGCTGGCCCAGGAGATCTTGGTACTCAGATCTGCTAGCGCTCTCCCTGGAACCTCCAGTTCCATTACCACCGCGAGACGACCTTCTCAGCCAGGGCCCGATCCGGCACCACAACCCACAACTCTTCACCTTAATGGGTTGGCTCTTGAGGCCTCTATCCTAAGGGACAAAGGACTTTCGGAAACCGTCATTCAGACGATGCTCAGGGCTCGAAAACCTTCAACCTCCAGGATTTACCATAGAACATGGGACTGCTACTGGGCTTGGTGTGACCAGCGCGATCTTAACTTCCGAGAGTGCAACATTCCGACAGTACTGGACTTTCTCCAGTCAGGTCTTCACAAGGGGCTCCGCCTTGGCTCCCTGAAATCTCAAATCTCCGCCCTCTCCATCCTGTTCCAGGAGCGCATAGCCCTCCATAACGATATACGCACCTTTTTACAGGGGGTGTCCAGGATCAAGCCCCCCTTCCGACACCCGGTTCCCCCGTGGGACCTGAACCTTGTTCTCAATGCCCTCACCGAGCCTCCATTCGAACCTCTCGACTCTGCGGATCTCTGTGTCTTAACCTGGAAGACAGTCTTTCTCATAGCCATATCCTCCATACGACGCGTCTCGGAGCTGAGCGCCCTGTCGTGCTCTCCACCATTCCTCATATTTCAGGAGGACCGCGCGGTACTGCGTACCGCCCCGGGGTTTCTCCCCAAGGTAGTCTCCCCCTTCCACATTAACACGGAGATTAGCCTCCCCTCATTTTGCAATAAACCAAGCAACGAGAAGGAGGCCAAATTGCATCGCCTAGACGTAGTCAGAGCACTAAGGACCTACGTCTCGCGCACCAAATCCTTCAGAAAGTCAGATACCCTGTTCGTGCTCCCTTCGGGCCCCAGAAAGGGTCTTCCCGCTACCAAGACCACGCTAGCCCGCTGGATTAAGGAAGCAATCAGACGATCTTACCTGGCAAGACGGAGGACGCCTCCCTTGCGGTTGCGGGCCCACTCTACCCGAGCATTAGGAGCCTCCTGGGCTCACAGACACATGGCATCTGCCGATCAGGTTTGCAAGGCAGCTACTTGGGCCTCCTTACACACCTTTACCAAATTTTACCAATTCAACACTTACCTGTCCGCGGAGGCGGCCCTTGGCCGAAAGATCCTCCAAGCGGCAGTATCTACCTAAGTTCCTCCCTCCCTTATTTCGCTGGGCATCTTTGGTATGTCCCACTGTTCCTGTGTCCCCCTTAGACGTAAGAGAAAGGAAGATTTATGTACTTACCGTTAAATCCTTTTCTCTTTAGTCGTCAGGGGGACACAGGACTTCCCTCCCGGAACTTTGTCTGAGTTGCATTCAACCATGCGTGTAAGTTATATGAGTTAAGTTTGAGACAAGTTATACGTTCCTGTTTGAGAATCTTTGGAAATAACTGAGCTCTGTTGGCTAAGCAGGGGGGTAAAAGGAGAGAGGAAGGAGCAACAGTTCTGACATCACTGCAGTGTCCTGCCTCCTTGTAGGAGGGACCCTTTACCCACTGTTCCTGTGTCCCCCTGACGACTAAAGAGAAAAGGATTTAACGGTAAGTACATAAATCTTCCTTTTACAGGCCTTCATTTTAATGCAGCAGTTGAGTTACACAAATTTTTATTAGAAATAAAGGTTTAAAGATTGCAGTGAAAGTGGTGTGACCACATAATGCTTACAGTAGCTGCTATATTTCACAGCATAATGACAAATCTCGGCTTTTCTAAGCAAACAATATCTTGCTTTGTAGGCATGTCTAAAGTTTTGCTATGCTGGCTACTTGTATTGGCTTGCATTTACAGATAAACATATCTATACAACTAACTGTATGTTCAATATGTATTTGCAGATAAGAAAAGGCGGTTTCTTTTTTTGTAATTGCCTTGTATGTATGTATATCTTTATTTATAAAGCGCTACTTATGTACGCAGCGCTGTACAGTAGAATTCATTAATACAGACAGGGGGTTAAAGATAATGGATAAATACAAAGTACAACAATAAATACAAGGTGCAGTTGTAATAAGAGTCAGAAACACAAGATGAAGGAGGTCCCTGCCCCGTAGAGCTTACAATCTATATGAGAGGGGTAACTAACAGACACAAATGGGCAAATGTAAGTGCCTTGGGGGAGATTACAAATTGTTTCGGCCAAACAATTTGGCACACTCAAAACAAAACATTGTGTATGTTTTCCCATCTGCGATTTATGTCATTGCCAAAAGCATTTTCAGAAGATTTATTGCTGGCAACTAATCTAGTAGTGTGCCATAAGCCTGAAGGTGGCCATACACGTAAAGATCCGCTCGCCTGGCGAGGTCACCAAGCGGGCGGATCTTCTCCCGATATCCCCACCCACCATAGGTGATATCGGGGGAATTTAGGCTAATCGGGGCCAAATGATTGAATTATAACGGCCGGAATAGATGCAGTCGGTTCGGGGACCGCATCAACGAGCCGATGCGGTCCCCGATTCGACAATTTTTTAACCTGCCCGATCCATATCTGGCCGAATTCAGGCCAGTTGTTGTTTCCCCTACATGGGCCGATAAGCTGCCGAATCGGTCCAAGGGACCGATATCGGAAGCTACAATAGGCCCATGTATGGCCACCTTTAGGCACCTCCTTTTGATTACAATCGCTTACCTCAGACCCTGAGACAGCCTGGGTTACTATTTCCAAAGTCTTTTTACCTTGGGATCTTTGCTGCGGTCCTGGGCTGTATACATGTTCAGTGAGGGTTGAGTGGATTTCAAAAGTGTAGGATATGATAAGTAAACAAAAGAAATCCAGCTCTGTTTAAACACTGTTAATATAGGCACCTGTACAGTGGGAAGAGAGAAATGTCACAGCAATTAAAGGCCCTGGTGGAAAGTGGATGATTCCTCCTGAAGCCAAAGAATCCATGGATAAGAACAAGATGGGCTTAAAAGGTAAAGCATATACACAGATGTTACAAAGGATGCTTCGTTTTCCCGCAGAAAATCAAGTTTTCCCTCAAACGTACCTATATATATATTTTGCCAATGGGAACTGCAAAATTGCAGATAGTAAAACATGTGAATCCCACATTTGTCCAAAATTGGAAAATAAAGTGGTTCTGTTACTAATGATTTCTTGGGTGCAACAAAGTACTGTATGTTCCAATTCCCTTAATTTGTGATTCCCAAAGTATCAGGGCTTGAAAGAACAGTAACACCAAAAAAAACGAAGTGTTTTAAAGTAATTAAAATATAATTTACTGTTGCCCTGCACAGGTGAGTTTGCTTCAGGAACAATACTATAGTTTATATAAATAAGTTGCTGTGTAGCCATGGGGGCAGCCATTCAAGCTGGGAAAAAGGAGAACAGGCACAGGTTACATAGCGGATAACAGATAAGACACCATTGTATTCTACAGACTTTATCTGTTAACTGCTCTATAACTTGTGGCTTTTCTCCTTTTGAATGGCTGCCCCCTTGGCTACACAGCAGCTTTGTTTATATAAACTCTAGTAGTGTTTCTGTTTACCTTTTTCAGGCCAGTCATGGTTGCTCTCACTCATATAAACCCTAAGTGCAAGTACGAGGGTACGTTTATTTACCTAGACCCAAAGAGCAACTTTGAGTGCAATCACCATGATTTTCCCCTACAATGCACTATTTTTACCCAGAATTCTGGCATCATTGAAGATGCAGATGGGAGAATCTCTTGACAGTCGCACTCTCCCTTCTGCAGTTGTGTACAATTCTCCAAAATGGACTCATCTGTGCATGTGCATCGTGTGCATGGAAATCCAGCCAAGTTGCATCAAATATTTTTTGAGTCTGTCTGCCATCCTTTCTGGTGTTCACTGCTGTCATCTCTGGTATTTGACATACAAGTGACTTCTGTGTTTTTAGGTGTGGGTGTGCTGCGCCTGTTGACACAGGGTGCACATATATTTTACTAAATAGTTATAGCAAACCCTATAAATAAATGTGGTATTTAATGGAAAATCTTGATGTTCTATATGTGTAATTTGCTATGTTCTTCTAGGACCTTTAAAGACACCCATTGCTGCTGGGCATCCGTCCATGAACTTGCTGCTCCGCAAGACATTTGATCTCTATGCAAATGTGCGACCCTGTGTTTCTATTGAGGGCTACAGGACCCCATACACAGATGTAGACCTGGTCACAATTCGTGAGAACACAGAGGGAGAATATAGTGGTATCGAGCATGTGGTATGTGCAGCAGATGTTTTGTTTTTTTTCAACTTGATTATTTTCCCTTTTAAACCTTTTTTGAAATATTTTAAATTTTTATGTGAATCCTGGTATTCTCTGCATCTAGCCCATCTCACCAGGCCCTGTTTCTTCTTATGTTGTACAGTGTTACTGATAAAGGCATGCATCCATATGCAGTATTGTAAAATGAGCAAGAAAGACACCAGTTTTTTTTCCCCCGCATTAAAGGACATGTCAACCCCAAAAATAATTTTTTGCCTAATAAGAGAAAACTTACTTCTATTAAAAGCAGTGTCTGTCTATTCTCTGCCCTGGGGGCTCTGGTGTTTGAAACAATGTAACACAGGGCAGCAGATTTTACAGACCTGACTTGCTGGGGGAGCCTGGCACTTGCAACATTGTTTAAAAAGTAACAACAATGAGTTCAGCAAATGCTGCTTTCTCTAGCAATTACATTTACAAATTTAAAGCACTAATAATTTTTAATAAATTGATATGGGAGAGTTGCTTAGAATTATGTTATCTTTTAATAGGCAAAAAATTATTTTAAAATACAGAACACTGACTGCTTTTGCTGTTTTGTTAACCATAGTTTATATCCTCATGCTAAGTTACTTACAGAGCGCTGATGACTATTATTTGCAGATTGTAGATGGTGTGGTGCAAAGCATTAAGCTGATTACGGAGGAAGCCAGCCATCGCATTGCACAGTTTGCCTTTGAGTATGCAAGGAACAACCAGAGAAGCACAGTGACTGCAGTGCACAAAGCTAATATTATGTAAGTGTAAATGGATGCTGTGTTTATTTAAAGATTTCACCTAATTTGCTGGGCTTTTGATTGAGAATTAGCACCTTTTACTTTTACAGCAGCTGCTTTAAAGACCAGATTAACAAAATTAAATTACATTTTTTTTTTTAAGTTTCTGCAGCAAAGGGACCCTGGGTAGGCAAGCATCAATTCCTGAAGGAATGGATTTAGACCTCTATTATTAATAAAAAGAGGTTTAGAAGTTACCAGGATCTGCCAGGGCACAGCACTTTCTTGAAGATAGCTATAAGTACTTTTGATGGATCCTGCTTTCCACACTGAGAAAGGCGGTCCACAGTCCATTCATGGGAATGATTCTTTAGCCTTTAAAAGGGAAGACAGCTATGGGGGCTTTCCTGGCAAATCAAAAGGCTGGTTGGAATGCGTTTTGATTTGACTGATTCATAATAGTGTAACCTCAATAAGTGGTTTAACCCTTTTACTGCCAGCTGTTTTGGTCAAAGCGGAACTTGTATTGCCAGACAGTTTTTGAACATTTTGCACTGTTTCACTTTAGGGGCCTTTCCTCGGGGGGACTTTTAGTTTACCCAGGAAAACAATATATTGTTTTTTTCAGAACAACCTAAGATTTCAAAATATGGTAGAATTTTTGTGTAATTCCAATTCTGTAACAAGATATAGGCTTCTAAATGTCTAAAAATGCAAAAAAAATCAAATTTTCCATAATATAAACACACATACTAGAAACAAAAATTATTTTATGCACGAATATACAACTGATTTGGAAAGTCCCATGTCTCCTGAACGTGCCAATACCAAATATATATAGTTTTATGGAGATTTGTCACTTGTATAGGTCAAAAACTCCCAGCAATACACTACCAAATTTCCAAAGCACTGCTCCAGAAAGCTGCATACTTTAGTGGAAACAAAATTTCCACTAACAGAAGGTTTATCCCAGAAAATTGTACATTTTTGGAAAGAACAGATTCTGGGGAATACAGAATAGGTAGAACTGTCTGTCTACTCCAAACTATCAAGTCGCAATGCTTTCCTAAAGTTATTGGTTTTTATCAAAATGTGTGATTTTTTTAAAAAAAATTGCTTCAAAGCTTCCAGTCTATAGTATCTTATCTCCTACAGGTCATAAAGTAACTAAATAAAACACCCTAAATATGAACGCCAGGGGTCCACTGAACAGTTTGATGCCCAATATGTATAGGTTTAGCTAAGTATGTGGCATGTAGGGGCCCCAATGTGAACATACCCCCATATGATCTATCATTTCTGTCATTTCAGCTCCTGCAAAATCAACACATTTACATCATTATATGTGGGATAAATCTAGTAAAAAGTACGCTCACCCCAGAAAGTCATATATTTTTGGAAATTACACATTCCCCCGAATCTAAAATGGGTACCCATGTCTTTCTACTCCAAAGAACCAAGCCGCACAGCTTTTCTAAAGTTAGCAATTTTGATGACATTTCCAAAAATCCCCTCAAAGCTTCCAGTTTGCAGCATTTTATCTCTCACATAGCATTAGGTACCATGATAAAACACCGAATTTGAACGCCAGGGGTCCACTGAACAGTTTGATGCCCAATATGTATAGGTTTACCTAAGTATGTGGCATGTAGGGGCCCCAATGGGAACATACCCCCATATGATCTATCATTTCAGCTCCTGCAAAATCAACACATTTACATCCTTTATGTGGGATAATGCTACAAAAAAAGTACACTCACCCCAGAAAGCCATATATTTTTGGAAAGTACACATCCCCCCGAATCTATAATGGGTAAACATTTCTTTTTGCTCCAAAGTACCAAGCTGTAAAGCTTTCCTAAGTTTGCAGATTTATATGACATTTAGAAAATCGCATAAAAATGTTGCAATTTGCCACATTTATCTCTCACAATTTCTTGATAAAGATCAGATAAAGGTAAATCACCCCAAATAGGAACACCTATGGTTTACTGAACAGTTTGATGCCCAATATGCATAGATATACCAAAGTCTGCGGTATGTACTGACCCCAAAATGAAAATAGCGCATATGGATTTCTCGCCTGCCAGCTCAGCTTTTGCACACAGAGCCCCCTGTCAGTGTATTATGTGCCGAAACTTCCCCTAACTATACAGAGACCCCCACAAAACCATATATTTTTGGAAAGTACACATTCTGACAAATCCAACAAGGGTAAAGAGTCCTTTCTACACCAAAGTACCAATCTGCAAAGCTTTCCTAAATTTATTGGTTTTTATGACATTTCAGAAAATCGCCTAAAAATGTTGCAATTTGCCGCATTTATCTCACACAATTTCTTGCATACAAAGGCAAGTCACCCCAAATAGGAACACCAGAGGTCTACTGAATAGTTTGATGCCCAATATGCATAGATATACCAAAGTCTGCGGTATGTACTGACCCCAAAATGAAAATAGCGCATAAGGATTTCTCGCCTGCCAACTCAGCTTTTTGCCCCCTGACAGCGTATTATGTGCAGTAACCCCCCTAACTATACAGAGACCCCCAGAAAACCATATATTTGTGGAAAGTACACATTCTGATGAATTCAAAATAGGCAAAGTTATTTTTCTACACCAAAGTTACACCTGGCAAAGCTACGCTAAAAACAGATTAGGAACACTTATACAGGGATAAAATGCGATAAAACCACAAAAATTGTGCAAATCAGTGAAACAACAAAATAAGTCACATGACAGTGTAATTAGTGGTCAGAATATCTGATCCAATAGTCACCCTGTCAAAATAAACAGTTTTTAGGTAAAAGAAACTAAAAACAAAGTGGTAAAATTAAAAAAAAAAAACCAAAACAAAACAAAAAAAAACCCAAAGTGTTTGTGTATACATGTGTGTACATGTGTAAAAGTTGTGTTATAGTGTGTGTGTGTGTGTGTGTGTATATGAGTGTAAATACGTGTATAAAACTGTGAAAAATGAAAAAAAACAAACAAAAAAAAACTGCTAAAATGTGTGCTGTAAGTGTGTATAAATGTATGTAAATGTGTGTGTAAGTGTGTAAATGCAAAAAAAAGTCCTTACCTGTCCTGAAGGACCCAATTGCCTCCTTCTCAGTGGGCCGGCGCTGGGGGGGGAAGAAGGAAGCAGCAGACGCGATGCGGTCGCGTCTGCTGCTTCCTGGAGGGTCCTGCGACACGATCGCACATTGCCCAGGGGGGCTGTCATCGTTAGAAGCTCTCTGCAGCGGCGGCACATGCCGCCGCTGCAGAGAGCAGCCCTTAAATGCCAACGACGTATGGGACACGTCGTTGGCATTTAAGTCCTTTTACTGCCACAACGTATGCCATACGTCGTTGGCAGTAAAAGAGTTAAGCGTTTGGCAATTAAAAATGTAATTTGGCTCTATAAAGTATAAAACTTACTGCATGTTTCTGTGGGAGCACTGTATAAAATGAGGTGGATTACATAACAAATGGACCTCCATAGTGGTGGTATCTGCTCTCAGGCAATCGGAGCCATGATCTGCCTGATTTTCAGCCAGATATCAGTAGGGTAGGCCTGTCGTAGGGTCCCATATACATGCAGAAAAGCTGCCAGTTTGGTCTGGAGGCCCTAATTCTGCCCTTGTATGGCCACCTTTAGAACTGTGCTGTAGGGTATGACAGCATTCTGAAATTAGATTTAGCACCACCTGCATTGGGAAAGTTCAAGGAATAACTGTGTACAACTTTTAAGTGTATACATATTCTGTGCAATGAAATAAGGCAGCTTGTATATTGACATAACATGTGAGGGTCTTTACGTGATGGTTTTATTTGATAGGTGATGTGTTTTTTTTTGTTTTTTTTCCCAGGAGGATGTCTGATGGGCTGTTCCTAAAAAAATGTCGAGAAGTTGCAGAAAACTTTAAAGACATTAAATTTAATGAAATGTATCTGGATACCGTGTGTCTTAATGTAAGAAATAGTCTCCTCCCATAGTCTGTCACTGTTAACTTCTTTTTTTTATCGATCTATTCTTTTAAATCTTTTTCCCCTCCAAATATCTCTTTTTTTTCTGAATTCTACATAATTCTCTGAGGGCTACCTCTTTTAAATACCACTAAAGAATTCCATACAAAATAAGATTTCAGGATGAACCCATATAAGTTTTCTTCTATCTTAAATGTAATGGTAGACAAATGACTGTAGGTTTTACAATTGGTCTTTGTAAATTGGAAATGCCATGTAGAACTTTGAAGGCTTGTTAGAATTTATATCTGTTAGCAATCTCTTACTGGGCATTGTGACAGAATACCATAATGCACCTATCGACCTGCTTATAAAAAAAACTGATTAGAAATTCATGCATTTCTAACACTTTATTGTAAAACCCAGCACACAGATTTGTACAGAAAAAAGGGGTGTGGCTTTTATATAGAAAATATGAAATCTAACAGTGAAATCTATACATTTTTTGTGATCCACTGTATCGTAGAATAAACCGTACAGCTGGTGACACACTTTCTGTGTATGGCCAGCCACCTTACTCTTCATGTTTGCTCCATGTGCCTATAAAGGTGTGGGACCTGTTATCCAGAATGCTCAAGTCCTAGGGTTTTCTGGATAACAGGTATTTTTGTAATTTGGATCTCTATATCTTAAGTCTACTAAAAATCATTTAAACATTTAAAGGGGTGGTTCACTTTTATGATAACCTTTAGTATGTTATAGAATGTACTATTCTTAGCAACTTTGCAATTTGTCTTCATCATTTATTTTTTTTATATTAATTTTTTGAATTATTTGCTTTCTTTGTCTACATCTCTCCAGCTTTCACATGGGCATAACCGACCCCACTAGCCAAAGAACTTTTTTCTCTTTAGGGTTATCATTTTATTTTTATTACTTTTTATTCTTTTATCTTATTTTTTTTATTTAGTCCCTCCTCTATTCATATTCCAGTCTCTCATTTACACCACTGCCTGGTTGCTAAGGTAAAAAAAAAAGACCCTAGCAACCAGATAGCTGCTGAAATTCCAAACTGGAGAGCTGCTAAACTAAAAGCTAAATAACTGAAAAAACTACAAAAAAAATAAAAAATGAAAACCAATTGCAAATTGTCTCAGAATATCAATGTCTACATCATACTAAAGTTGAACTAGGTGAACAACCCCTTTTAATTAAACCCAATAGGATCATTATATCTTAATTGGATCAAGTACAAGGTACTGTTTTATTATTAGAGAAAAGTGTCATGTTTGAGAATTTTAATTATTTGATATAAATGGACTCTATAGAAGATGGCCTTTCTATTATTCAAAGCTTTCTGGATAACAAGTTTCTGGATAACTGATCCCAAATCTGTACTATATTATACAGGCGACATGCAGCATAACTAAAAATATCCCCCAAATTATGTTGGCAATAATGAATAATATATGGTGCCAATTTCAAACTGGGCTAAAAATGATCATCTTTAAAAATGTATCCTTTAGTGGAGCCTGTGGTGGTGGGCGTGTCCTAATGCTCCTTGCTGGAAGCACAGTAGCTGGTGAGAAGCCAATTTCAGTCCTCTATTTACCCGGGCAAAGGAACGCTGTAGTTCCCTGTCTGGTCTCCCTAGCTGCTGATTGCCTGCCATCATACAGTCAAAAGTGCTGAAAACTGCTGACTCCTGTTGAGCCTGGGGAAACAGCCAGCAGGAAGTGAAACAGATGGACAGTGCTAGTATGTTTTGTGGGACCATTTTCAAAAAAATAGCACTAATCACATCTTTTCTAAATACATTCCTTATATATTTGGAGAAGTATAATCCAACGTCACAGTCTTGTTTTTTTAACCCCAATCAGTGCAATGTATTTTCCAGCAATGTGTCAGCATCATTTATCTGTATCATGATGTGAGTCACAGTATAAACTTGTAGGATCAGTGTTCAAAAGTACAGTTTTAGGCTTATTAATATTTATGATACAGCTGCTTGGATTGTTTGTGGCTAATCCAAAAAAGAGTAAAATAGATAAGGAGGCAATGCTGAGGCAAAGTAATAGAAGATTCTGTGAATATAAGTATGGAATCTAGACCTCCAATGTGGTGATAAAATTACCAGAACTCTACTAAGGAGCTTGTAAAAATGAAAACCAAATACCATACCCATGTAACATAATTTGGAGTCACCCCTTTGTGTTTTCTTCTTCAGATGGTCCAGGATCCTACCCAGTTTGATGTGTTAGTCATGCCAAACCTTTATGGTGACATCTTGAGGTAAACATTTGCAGATGCATATTGCCTTTAATGAAATATTATTAGCAGCAACAGGTAAATGCATTTATTGCAAACCCTTGCATCCTGACAAAGCAGTATCACAGTGTTATGTAATCACAGTAAATACCAATTAATTGACAAGATCTGTTTTTCCAGTAATTTTGCATATGTTGAGTAACATTTCTTCTGAACTATTTGTTGTTTCTCATTACTAGTTTAGAGTACTCTGCAATAATAAAGCTTAAGGTTGTCATTTTATGTGCATGCAGGCCCATTATCTGTTGTCTTACTTCTAATGTACCTTTGTTTTTTTTTTTTAGTGACCTTTGTGCAGGTTTAATTGGAGGCCTGGGAGTGACGCCAAGTGGAAATATTGGTGCTAATGGGGTAGCAATCTTTGAATCGGTAAATATTTTGTCTTTGAGTAGTTTTATGTTACACAAACTGTTGGAGAACATTTTGGCAATTTCATCTCGTAATTTTTGTACACAAGTGTCTTTATTCAGATAACCCAGGTTTAACTTTGTACTTAATTATGTGATCACTTTTAGCCAACCATGGTGACTTGGTTTACGTTTCATTTTAGGTATGTGTGCATACCTAAATGAGAGAATGAGATTCTATACTGTTTACATGAAAACTGATACATACATAAATTCGGGATCAGCACTTTTACCTTGTTGCAAAAAAATGTTACTTTTAGTGCATTGCTTAGCTCATTTCTTGAGCATTCTTTGTGTATTTCTATGTATATATGTTTTAATAAATGTGTGTATCTACACACACATACAGTGGAGGAAATAATTATTTGACCCCTCACTGATTTTGTAAGTTTGTCCAATGACAAACTTTATTTTATTTATTTTAACAGTGGCAGATAGCACATCAAAAGGAAAATCGAAAAAATAACTTTAAATAAAAGATAGCAACTGATTTGCATTTCATTGAGTGAAATAAGTTTTTGAACCCTCTAACAAAAAAAGACTTAATACTTAGTGGAAAAACCCTTGTTTGCAAGCACAGAGGTCAAACGTTTCTTGTAATTGATGACCAAGTTTTAGGAGGAATTGGATTAAGGTCCGGAGACTGACTAGGCCACTCCATGACCTTAATGTGCTTCTTCTTGAGCCACTCCTTTGTTGCCTTTGCTGTATGTTTTGGGTCATTGTTGTGCTGGAACACCCATCCACGACCCATTTTCAGTTTCCTGGCAGAGGGAAGGAGGTTGTCGTTCAGGATTTCACGATACATGGCTCCGTCCATTTTCCCGTTAATGCGAATAAGTTGTCCTGTGCCCTTAGCAGAAAAACACCCCCAAAGCAAAATGTTTCCACCCCCATGCTTGACGGTGGGGACGGTGTTTTGGCGGTCATAGGCAGCATTTTTCTTCCTCCAAACACAGCGAGTTGAGTTAATGCCAAAGAGCTCTATTTTGGTCTCATCAGACCACAGCACCTTCTCCCAGTCACTCACAGAATCATTCAGGTGTTCATTGGCAAACTTCAGACGGGCCTGCACATGTGCCTTCTTGAGCAGGGGGACCTTGCGAGCCCTGCAGGATTTTAATCCATTGCGGTGTAATGTGTTTCCAATGGTTTTCTTGGTGACTGTGGTCCCTGCTAATTTGAGGTCATTAACTAACTCCTCCCGTGTAGTTCTAGGATGCTTTTTCACCTTTCTCAGAATCATTGACACCCCACGAGGTGAGATCTTGCGTGGAGCCCCAGAGCGAGGTCGATTGATGGTCATTTTGTGCTCCTTCCATTTTCGAACAATCGCACCAACAGTTGTCACCTTCTCTCCCAGCTTCTTGCTAATGGTTTTGTAGCCCATTCCAGCCTTGTGCAGGTCTACAATTTTGTCTCTGACATCCTTGGACAGCTCTTTGGTCTTTCCCATGTTGGAGAGTTTGGAGTCTGCTTGATTGATTGATTCTGTGGACAGGTGTCTTTTATACAGGTGACTAGTTAAGACAGGTGTCCTTAATGAGGTTGACTAATTGAGTAGAAGTGTCTAACCACTCTGTGGGAGCCAGAACTCTTAATGGTTGGTAGGGGTTCAAAAACTTATTTCACTCAATGAAATGCAAATCAGTTGCTATCTTTTATTTAAAGTTATTTTTTTTGATTTTCCTTTTGATGTGCTATCTGCCACTGTTAAAATAAACCTACCATTGAAATGATACTGTTCTGAGACTTTTCATTTCTTTGTCATTGGACAAACTTACAAAATCAGTGAGGGGTCAAATAATTATTTCCTCCACTGTATCCAGTATATTGACTCTGTGCAGTTACAATGCTGTGTTGGTTATTTTCTATACAGGTTCATGGCACAGCTCCAGATATTGCTGGAAAAGACTTGGCTAATCCCACTGCTCTTCTTCTAAGCGCAGTCATGATGTTGCGGCACATGGGTCTCCACGAACATGCACGCAAAATAGAAAATGCTTGCTTTGAGACAATCAAATCTGGGAAGGTGAGAAAGAGAGAGGATAAGTGTTGGTTTTTATGTTGTAGCAGAGAATTGTATATATATATTTTTTATCTTGGTTTGAGATTGCATGTTCTGAACCAAAGTCTTGAATTAGCTGCTTGCACCCTATATCTTTGAGCATCACCTCAAGTGGAACTCTGGTTCCTTGCACCTTTGTTTTGTTTTTGTCTTACCTCTTCTGTTCTTTTGTTAACATATTTCTTTTGTTTTCTAGGCTCTGACTAAAGACTTGGGTGGTAACTCCAAGTGCTCTGAATTTACCAATGAAATCTGTCGCAGAATACAGGACAGTGATTAGCTTTGCATCTATTGATTTACTTCTGTCCAAATGGTCAGCTGAATTGACAAGCACATAATTTCCTGCTGTCTTTGATATGCATCAGTGCTTCATCTTCATCCCAGCAAACCAAAAGCCCTGCTATGCATGGCATGCTACCCAGTGTGTATAGGCTTCTCTGGCAGTGCAAGATTCCAGTGGGTAAACACGAGTGGAATCTCAGATTCATAATGCAGTGATCATCAATTAGAATCAATGCAGCAATGCTGATTAGAATCAAAGTTTATACATATACTGACAGTCGTATTTTTGTCAATTACGCAGCTTTTACCAAGGCCAGTTTTGTGATTTATCCTTATGGCAAGCATTCCCTTTTTCAGCGCACACTGAATTTGTTGTATTTAAACATGGAATATATATCCATGGATGTTCATTTGCATAACCAAACTTGTTCTATCCTTATATAACATTACTACTGTAACAAGATATGGTTTGTATTACTGCTGCAGTTAGAACTGCTGCAGTAAAAATATTGGCTATACATGAGGTCTTTCAGTGGTTGCTCATTAACTGGTGCCCAGCAGAGGATGCTTGTTGTCAAGGAGCTAAACAACATGCCAGAATCCTGAAATAACTGTTATAAATGTCATGTTCAAGCCTTAAACATTGTAATTTAGAATTTATATTTATTTATAATTTCACTCCATTTTTCCTGTGTTTTTTTTTTTCTTGCTATTATGCACTTTGTGTTTTGCATTTTCATTAAATGTGCAAAGTCAAAGAGACATTTGAATGTCAAAAACCTGATGCAGATAAGTATGTTTTGTTATAGGAGAAATAGTTAATTGGTGACAGCTCATAAAGCTTTTATTTTTAAACCCGTTACCTGTGTCTACTGAATCTGATGGGGAAAAAAAAAACCAAGGGAGGAGGCTAGCAGTTAATAGACGTTTAGACAAATGTATGAATTTGGTGGACACGTCTATTTTTCCAACCCTTTACAACATTAAAGTGGTTGTAAATTCAAAATACAAAAGCTAATATCCGGTTCGCCCCTCAAAAACAAAGCTATCTACAATATATTTCCAGAGTTCTTCAGTTCTTGACTGAAGGAAGCAGGGAGAAACAAATACATAAAGCAACCCTTTACACTAAGGGGCACATTTACTAACCCACGAACGGGCCGAATGCGTCCGATTGCATTTTTTTCGTAATGATCGGTAATTTTGCGATTTTTTCGGCGTCTTTACGATTTTTGCGTAAAAACGCGAGTTTTTCGGCGTCTTTACGATTTTTGCGTAAAAACGCAAGTTTTTCGGCGTCTTTACGAAAGTTGCGCAAAGTCGCGATTTTTTCGTAGCGTTAAAACTTGCGCGAAACGTTGCGCCTTTTAAGTTTTAACGCTACGAAAAAGGCGCGACTTTGCGCGCAAGTGTTAACGCTACGAAAAAATCGCGACTTTGCTCAACTTTCGTAAAGACGCCGAAAAACTCGCGGTTTTACGCAAAAATCGTAAAGACGCCGAAAAAATCGCAAAAAATACGAAAAAGTCGCAAAATGTTCGTTTCCAATCGGAATTTTTCCAATTCGGATTCGAAATCGTGTCTTAGTAAATCAGCCCCTTAGTCTAACCTCAGTGTGGAACAACCCCTGCTTTCCTTCAGTCCAGAGCAGTTGAGCAGCACTGATCCTTTGTTTCTGCCTCAAAACTTGTGTGAGCATGTACAAGCGCACATCTTAGAGGGAACATTGCCAGTGGGCATAATAAGTGATGATGATTGGCACTTAAGGGTGTTGGGCAAATGAATATTTTAAGTCACTACCCTAGACCTAACAAACAAACTTGTGCGCTCACAGAAGACTCCTAAATGACACAAAGGCCAAGATTTGTGCAGTGAATAACACTGGGAAGAATTTGTCAACCTGCAACTTAATGACTGACCCCTGAACTCCACTTTTCCTTTTGTTGCTACATGCAATTTGGACTATAATGAGACATGCAATAGAATGCAGCCATTCTTAGGGCGAAGACACACTGGGGGATTAGTCACCATGACTTTATGGCACGCCATAAACGGTGCACAGTTGTTTGCGGTGACTTGTATATTAACCTATGGCAGCTAAATCGCAATTAGTCGCCGTGACAGAGGTTTTAAAATTGTGCTAATTGCCCTGTGTGTCTTCGCCTTTAGAACCTGTCATGCCACTAAAGGGAAGAGATTAAGTGGTCCACTAAGGGAGCATCATGTCAATAATAGATGAGGAAGGTGTGGGTAATAGGCTGAGTGTTGCCATACCCTGGGGAGTTGAATTACATTGCACCAATGCAGTTACCCCTAACATGTTATTTTCTAAGTTGCAGCGGTGAACAAAACTACCCACCTATAAGTATTTTGCTATAATTTTCTAACATATTTGTTTGAACAAATCCAATGCTGATTGGTTGGTAAAAGTAATTGCAATTTAGAACCCACAGTATGTAAGAAAATCAGTCAATGGGGCAGATTTATCAAAACACGAGTTCGAATTTCTTCAGATTGCAAATATCACGAAAATGCTTAAGAAAATAGTCACGATAATATCGTATTGGTGATCCGAAAGTCAAGATATTTTCATACCGAACGATTGTAAACAGCGGCAAAGCCGATCCGATTTTTTCGCGCTAAAAATATGAAGAAGTCGAGCAAGGTACGAAAAAGTCGCGGAACATACGATTGGACCGATTGAACAAACGCTCGGAGCATTCGTGGATAAGTAAATGTGCCCCTATGTGTTTCATGAACTAAAATAACTCACCAAGTTGTGGGATATGTTTTAAACATTATAAAAAGCTTCCACGTGCTCTGTGTACTTTTCAAGGATTGTATGCCGTTTCAGCTTCATTGTTGGCCCTGAAAAAATGACATACATAAAAGAAAAGCCAAAGATATACACTTTCCCATGTCCCAGCACTGAATTTAGAACTTACTCTTGCATATAATGTATTTAATAGCAGTAAAGACCTAGTTATTTCTGTTGGGGTTAAGGATGCCGTAAGTAAGACCATAAAGATGAATCCGGAAAAGGGGTGAGAAAGTTTAGAATGGAGGTAAAACCAAGATGGCAGTAAAAAGTAAAAAAGTCAGCCTAGCCTGATCCCACAGGTTGGGAGGAAACCATGATAGTCTGTAAGCTTGCTGGGACCAGCTCACCCCACTTAGGCCCACAGTGCCACACTAAAGTGGCCTATGGGATGCCTGGGGGGCAGCATCGCTATTGCAGAGCACATAATAGTGCTATCGGCACTAGAACTGAAATTCCAATTTAAAAATCAGAATTTCGGCTCTTGAAGTTACCAGGAGCTGTTTTTTGTCGCTCCTTATAAAGAATACACTACTGCAAATTTAAAGCTAATAATGGAGGAAGGCATATTGTAATTAAACATTGAAAATTGGGCTGAAAATGCCCCCTTTTTAACAGGGTAACGAAAGCAGGAAAACTGGTGTGGCTTAGAAAGAAGAAACTGAAACATGAGTGTGCCAGTCATACAACTCCCAACAGAAAATCTACGTTAAAAAGATTACAGCCATAAAAGAACTTGAGCCTCAGTTACAAAGACTAGGGAGACAAGGTTGAACTTTAATGAAACTTCAAATGGCAATTTAGGCAGCAAGTCATGAAAAATGGGAATGAAAATGTAAAAGGCACCAGAGAATACTAATAAAACTATGTTTTGTTATATTTTGCCTTGTCTGAAAATGGTTGTTTGTTGTGGTGAAGTACCCCTGTGATATACACAATTCAGCAGCAGCACCAACACAATGGGAATCCCATGTTTAAGTCAAATATCATCAAGTAGACATGTGATAGTGCTTTTACTCAATCATATACTATCATGTTGCATTTGGTATACTATTTATAAATATAGTCTTCTCACCCATTTCTCCACCAGATATTGAAAAATCCTTGGGCAGAATTGTCCACTTCTGTATGCGCTGGGCATTGGATACTGCTTCCCTATTCGCTGTGTTTATTCCCTCTTCAATAGCTTTGTACACAGCTTGGTCTTTCCTTCCAACAATTTCTGACACTTTTGTAGCTTTACTTCCAACATCCTGGCAAAACCGTATTGCTTCCTGGGTTAGATTGTCCGTTGCCTCTAAGGAATCTGAATTCACAGTGCTCTGGGAGATAAAACCGTACTATCTGTAATTACTTGCTGTTTAGTTCCATAGTGTCTTTACAGAATTGTACTGTACCTTAAGAGTAAGAAGCATTGATAAGAATTTTCTTTTGTCACCGATGAGTACAGCATTACTAACGATTGGCAAATGTCTCTTTACTGCATCTTCAATAAGTATGGGAGGAACATTTTCCCCTCCAGCAGTAATGATTAACTCTTTTCAGAAAAACAAAATATTAATAGTGTGAGTGTGAGTGCAAATACAAACTTGCTGGAGAGTAAAAAGCAAAAATCATGGTAATAATGGCTATTTATAAATGAATATTGTGAGAGACACAGTAAATAAGATTACTGTTTGGTGTATTTTCCACCAGGGACCTGTCACCCAAAGAAATAATTCCAATTTCTTTTCCATTGTGTTTGTTAAGCAAAATTAACTTCACATACTATATAAATCTTGTTTCCTTCAGCCTTGGGAATATACAATCACAGCTAGCAGGCGGCTGCCATTTTGTGGGCACTGTTATTAAGGCAAGCTTTGTATCATCCCAAAATCTTGTGTATGTGCCAGAATGGGGGACCTGATGCCCTTGCTCATGCACTGGCTACACAATTAGATGGTGAGAAGGTAGGGGGAGTGTGAGTGCTGAATGGAAAGTTTAAGTAATTGCTTGCCCCGCCTCTATAAGGCATAGAGGTGGGGCAGGCAGTATATAATTGACAGCTAGGATTTTGAAATGCATTTATAATGGGTTTGAATGTGTTAATATAAAAATGAATTTTGGTTTCATGTTTAATTTGAAAAGGACTTTTATTATACAGGGTCTCATGTCTGGGTGACAGGTCCATTTTCAAGGTGGGATACACGTAGCACCAGAGTAAATGCCTGGTTTTGCAGCAACTAGTGCTGTTTTCTGGTTAGTGGCTGGATAAATGAGTTCTGGGAGTAAATTGGCATTGCAGCCGAGATGCGGTTAATGGGTCACATGGTAGTGTCACATGGTCTGTTAAGGTATTTAGTGAGTAAATTGTTCACTTTTGTGTATTGCACCTGAAGAAGGGGTCACCCCCGAAAGCTTGTGTCATAGTAATACAGGCATGGGACCTGTTATCCAGAATGCTTTGGACCTGGCATTTTCTAGATAAGGAGTCTTTCCGTAATTTGGATTGTTTTGCCTCAATAAGGATTAATTATATCACAGTTGGGATCAAGTACAAGGTACTGTTTTATTATCAGAAAGAAAAATATTTTTTAAAGATTAAATGATTTATTTAAATGGAGTCTGTGGGAGATGGCCATCCCATAATTTGGAGCTGTCTGGATAATGGGTTAGTGGATAACCAATCCCATACTTGTACTGACCCCAGCACTGCAATCCTTTAACAGATATCTCATGCAACTACGGTTATTCTGTGTATCTGGCATCATAGCCTTACTCTTATTATTGATGAAATTTGTTATGAATGTTTAAGTTTGTTTTTAGTTTCCATATCCTCCCCACAGTGCAGCCTTATGCAGATGTCTGTGTTATATATTTATGTATGTATATATATATATATACAGGTCCTTTTCAAAAAATTAGCATATTGTGATAAAGTTCATTATTTTCTGTAATGTACTGATAAACATTAGACTTTCATATATTTTAGATTCATTACACACAACTGAAGTAGTTCAAGCCTTTTCTTGTTTTAATATTGATGATTGTGGCATACAGCTCATGAAAACCCAAAATTCCTATCTCAAAAAATTAGCATATCATGAAAAGGTTCTCTAAACGAGCTATTAACCTAATCATCTGAATCAACAAATTAACTCTAAAAACCTGCAAAAGATTCCTGAGGCTTTTAAAAACTCCCAGCCTGGTTCATTACTCAAAACCGCAATCATGGGTAAGACTGCCGACCTGACTGCTGTCCAGAAGGCCATCATTGACACCCTCAAGCAAGAGGGTAAGACACAAAAAGAAATTTCTGAACAAATAGGCTGTTCCCAGAGTGCTGTATCAAGGCACCTCAGTGGGAAGTCTGTGGGAAGGAAAAAGTGTGGCAGAAAACGCTGCACAACGAGAAGAGGTGACTGGGCCCTGAGGAAGATTGTGGAGAAGGACCGATTCCTGACCTTGGGGGACCTGCGGAAGCAGTGGACTGAGTCTGGAGTAGAAACATCCAGAGCCACCATGTACAGGCGCGTGCAGGAAATGGGCTACAGGTGCTGCATTCCCCAGGTCAAGCCACTTTTGAACCAGAAACAGCGACAGAAGCGCCTGACCTGGGCTACAGAGAAGCAGCACTGGACTGTTGCTCAGTGGTCCAAAGTATGTCATTCGGAAATCAAGGTGCCAGAGTCTGGAGGAAGACTGGGGAGAGGGAAATGCCAAAATGCCTGAAGTCCAGTGTCAAGTACCCACAGTCAGTGATGGTCTGGGGTGCCATGTCAGCTGCTGGTGTTGGTCCACTGTGTTTTATCAAGGGCAGGGTCAATGCAGCTAGCTATCAGGAGATTTTGGAGCACTTCATGCTTCCATCTGCTGAAAAGCTTTATGGAGATGAAGATTTCATTTTTCAGCATGACCTGGCACCTGCTCACAGTGCCAAAACCACTGGTAAATGGTTTACTGACCATGGTATTACTGTGCTCAATTGGCCTGCCAACTCTCCTGACCTGAACCCCATAGAGAATCTGTGGGATATTGTGAAGAGAAAGTTGAGAGACACAAGACCCAACACTCTGGATGAGCTTAAGGCCGCTATTGAAGCATCCTGGGCCTCCATAACACCTGAGCAGTGCCACAGGCTGATTGCCTCCATGCCACGCCACATTGAAGCAGTCATTTCTGCAAAAGGATTCCCGACCAAGTATTGAGTGCATAACTGAACATAATTATTTGAAGGTTGACTTTTTTTGTATTAAAAACACTTTTCTTTTATTGGGCGGATGAAATATGCTAATTTTTTGAGATAGGAATTTTGGGTTTTCATGAGCTGTATGCCACAATCATCAATATTAAAACAAGAAAAGGCTTGAACTACTTCAGTTGTGTGTAATGAATCTAAAATATATGAAAGTCTAATGTTTATCAGTACATTACAGAAAATAATGAACTTTATCACAATATGCTAATTTTTTGAAAAGGACCTGTATATAATATAAAGGCCAATGTCATTGTTTAAAAAGGAAAATAAAGTTAATCATAAATTGAAGGAAGCTGCACTTTATCTTGTAATGCTAATAAACAGAAAATAGTTACTTTGGATTTATAAAGGTTTTAACCTTTGATCCTCCCAGTTACTTGCAGGAAGCCTTCAGCATCCATCTTCCCAATATCTCCTGAGTGCAGCCATCCCTCTTCATCGAATGCTTCCTTTGTTTTGCTGTCCATGTTCAGATAGCCCATGAATACAGTCCTGCCCCAAAAACAGATCTCTCCATTTCCCTCTGCATCTTTGTTTACCAGTTTCACTTGACATCCAGGGACGACTTTACCGCAGCTGCAATAAGTGTGCTTGGTTAAACTGGGTACCAAATCCAAATCACTGCCATGAACAGCTTGATATCACAGGGATAGATTTAGACAGTTTAATCAGCTTCCCTGGCTAGTAAATCAGTTTTACTGACAGCGTTACCACCTGCAGTGTCGGAGTCTGATGCCAGGGGCCCACCAGAAAACCCTGGACCATGGGCCCACTCTATAAACTATTATTCCTCCTTTGCTTATTTAATCTCTTTATTATCCTAGTCTCTTAGTTCCTCTTTGTTCTCATACAGAAATAAGGAATGACCATGAAGCAGGTCACTGGGAGTTTTCCTGGTATCCCGATGGACCAGTCCAACTCCAGCAAATAGTTAGAAGTAAAAGGGCCCATTGACACCTGGGCCCACTGAGAGTTTCCTGGGTATTCTGGTGGGCCAGTCCGACACTGGCCAAATGTTCAATTTTGACATGAACAGTTCAGTTTTTCTTATGGCTGTTGGGTCTCAGCTGCCTGTTCAGTTTTCAGCCTTATGAAACCCGAACATATATGGCCAGTAACAACCTTTGATCTTACGTCAATGCCCCGAAAGCTAACAAACATGTCCCCATGTGTCATCATCTCACCCTCTTGTCTGTTTTTGCCAAGGTCAAAGTTGGCAACTCTAGTTACCGATGTCTGTAATGATTATAGTGAGCAAATACCAGTCTTACCATTGCAATTGATGTGTTTGTGGACCAGACATACAGTGGGGTCCTGTTGTCTCACTCATGCCATATGCTTCATACAATGTGATATTGAGGCCAAGGAAAAATTCTAGGGTTTCCAGGGAAATTGGTGCAGCTCCTGAGAAATGTTTTTGACAACAAGAAAATCCTAGGAGTTTACGTATCTTTGCCAGGACCAAGTAATCCACCAGTGATGGAAGAAATGTCTTAAGCCCACTGCTAAACCAGAGGAGCAGAGAGAGAAATTGATTAGTTTAGGCAGCGCACAATTCCTTCCCTTCCCTAATGTCGGTGTATAGGTAACTATGAGATTAGGGTATATTTATCATGCTGTTAGAAAATCAAAGTAAAGCATCTGATTGGGGTGCTATGAGCAACATCACCGGTGATGTTTTACTCCACTTTCTACACAGCATGATAAATATACCCCCAAGCATGGGTGACAAAACGTCTTGCCTGCCAAGACCTTAATAAATAATTCTTTGAATGTGGCATGTTTATAAGAAAAAAAGAATAAATTGGATTTTAACTAAAAAATGTGATTTCTATTTATAAATGTACCAATACCAAAACAATCAGTGGTAGATATGATGAACTAAGGCTGGTATGCAGAAGAGGTGCTGCTCTCAGTAAATCAATATGTGGGAATAATACCTGGCTGCACAACCCTTATTGTACAGGCTCTCATAGTCAATGTTTTATGGTTTTTGTAGCCCAGCAAAAATTCCCATCTGCCATAACCCTAATAGTAATATTTAGTGATGTTATTCTGCTTTTGCAAATTGTGACACAAGTCAGTCTCTCTGTTGTAACTGTCTGCTCAGGGATCCAGGTCAGGAGTAAACTGTCTGACTCCTGGCCTGTTTATAAGCAGGACTTATATTGCAACATATGTGCTCAAATGTTTCTCAGTTTGCAAGACCCAACAGTAGAAACAGCAGTAGCATGTTAAAATTTTATATTGTAAAGTCAATGATGAAACATTCCGCTTGGATCCTGCCTATGGTGGCCCCTGATAAAATCCTTTATTTACCAAGGAACCCCATGTAATGTCCTTATTTGTTATCCATGTTAACTTGGTGCCATTGTGTGCAGCAGATCATGAATGTCCCTCACCTATGAGATCCATGGTTTACGTTGTGACTTGAGAGGCAATTTATACTTTACCTGGCAGGGCTTAGGTTCTTCTCTAAGCTGAGGGACATTGCCCAGGACAGAACCATCTTTCTGACAGTTCCTGATTGTGCTGACACATCTTTGATATGCTCCATGATTTTTTCCCACACCCTTGGGACACCCATATGGGATGTAGGTTGCACTTCCCTCAGTGTGTCCACCAAGGAACCCTGTCACTCACAAAATAAAAACAGATATGGTTAACTTTTGTAATTTTTAGTCAAACATAACAATATTCCAGAATATGTAAAAACAGTTTATATTTTTAAAATGCATTAATGATCCTCTAAAAGGTGATGCTTATAAACAGTGCTTAGTGATGTCATTTTAGTCACATGAAACTCACTCACTGGCACTTGTATTCAAATAAATACTGCACCCCTTGTTGTAAAATATGAGGAGATTAAAAGTTACCTGGGAGTCCCATGACCTGAATAAAAGCACTCCGCCATCGGCCTTATGCAACTCCTCAGTGATTTATAATCTCCTTATATATCTAAGTGGTCATTGCAAATGAACAGGTAAACAGAAGAAAAAAAATCAATGTTGATTCCCTATTGTGCCACGTAATGTAAATCTTTTTCTGATCAACTATGTATCATAAATGTTATAATGTATTGTAAATATTCAGTATAATTTAAGTCGGTCCCTAAATTCAGGTAATCCAAGGCACAGACCTTCCCTGATACAGGGCTGTAGCTGCCTTGGGTTGACAGAAATGGCAAAAAGAGAAGGTGTGGCATGTCTAGCCTTATTCAGTTCAGCTCACTTCAATTCGGTTACTGTGACCTTTGAGACTGCAGCTAAATAAAACAATGGTAAAGTCCTGTTCTGCAGCATTTTGGTATCGCTCTCTGTTTTCTGCACATAAATCCTGTAATTTGCCTAGGGCTGTGTCAAGCTAATCCTCCCAACACCTTACGCCTGGGCTTTTTGATATGTTTGACTTGACTTTAAGACACACAAGCTCATTTATTCCATGTTAATCTGCCTGGTTGCACCCAAGCTTATTTAGTTCTGTATTTTTCAAAATGCCACATTTTTATGCATTTGACAAAAACTTGTAAATTTAAAAATGTATTTTGAACTCACAAAAATCCTTATAAACATAGAATACATGCATTTAGATGTGTTCAGCATACATTCAAGTAGATGTGCATCCAGTAGCCAAATTAAATTCACATTCAAAGCATCTCAGTCTGGTTTTTGATTTAATAGTGTTTGTGAAATATATAAATCTGCCATGCAGCTCTTGTATATAAATACACAGTAGATGCCACTAGATGGTGCTCAAAATAAAATTTTGGAAGCAACAGACATTGAAATAATCACAATATCTTAAAGGGACTTAAAAGGAATTTGCACTCCTGGTGTTTAAATAACTTGGGCATAGCAGTACAGGTATAGAACCTGTTATCCAGAATGCTCAGGACCTGGGGTTTTCCGGATAAGCAATCTCTCTGTAATTTGGATCTCCATACCAAATTACTATTAAAAAATAATTTAAACATTAACTAAACCCAATAGGATTGTTTTGCCTCTGGGAAAGATTCATTATATCTTAGTTGGGATCAAGTACAATGGAGTCTATGAGAGATGGACTTTCTGTAATTCAGAACTTTCTGGATAACAGGTTTCCAGATGATGGATCACATACCTGTACTAGTAAATAAATAGTTGTAATGTAATACGTTTCTAAACTAAAAACCAGTACTACGTTTGGTTGCTTGCCAGATCCAGAGGGTATTTATGTACTATGTATATCTGTATATCCTTTGTCTCTGAGATCGGGCATGTTGGAAAATATTACGTACTGATGCCCTATATTTCTGCAGTTCCTCCTCAGTCTCGGTGGTTTGTGCAGTCTGCCTAAATACAATCCTGTTGGGTTTATTTAATTCAATTATTTTTTTAAAGACTAGTACCTGTATAGTGATCCAAATTACAGAAAGATCCGGAAAACCCCGCTTTTTAAGCATTCCTGATAACAATTATCATACCCAACTACAAAAAGGGAAATTCACAGTAGAGAAATATGTAGCTTTAATACATTTACTGAAACAACACAACTCTTGCTCCAATTTCTCTCTGTGTTAAGAAAGAACAAAAACAACAATTCTGTTCACAGAAGCCAGTTATGCATTTGTGAAACCGAATGCTTCTCCAAAAAGCAAAACACATTTGCTGTCTGTATTGCACAATGCAGCCATTAAACCTGATGTTAAACTATGGGATTTTGTGACAATAGAAGAATCACATGATAATTGCAGGATTTCACTAACATGGTGTTTAATTTTTGTTACCCTCCAGTCTCCAACCCCATTCAGTTTCTGACAGACATACTGAAACTCGGCATTTCAGGCCCCTGAGCCGCCTCAGCCAGCTCCTGTGATGATGCCCCCCCCCCCCGCCTTGGAGGGGCGCAATAGTGCTCCCTGCACTAGCAGAGCAGAATTTCCTTTTTAAAAAACTCTTACAAAGTTAAATTGGTTTGAAAAAAGCCCGAAGCTTTATCAGAAAGGTCTATGTAAATGCTGCTATCGGAGGGAGATTCTAGGGCTCTTTACTTAGTTATAGCAAAGCTTTCTGCTGAATAAATATAGCGTTCTATGTGGCACTAATGTGGCGAATCCTTCTCCTTTAAAGGAGATGTCAAGGCTAAAATTAATTTTAGGTGTAATGGAAAGGGCGCCTTACCCCCACCTCAACCACATAAGTTCAGCTCCCTCACTCTTCTCCTACAGCCTGTCCCACCGCATTCTTTTTTTCTTCATCTGGCGTTTCACCAGGTGGCCATTTTGCCAGGGTGACATCATTGAGCACCTGTGTGTGTTCCATATGCACATGCGCGCATAGCCCCTCCTGCCTGACCTCTTGAAGCACTTTTTTTAAAACAAGGTTTATTAAAATACGCAAAATAGACACATGTGCGCATGCTCATTAAAAACTGCTAAGAAGTGTGCGCGTGCACCACGCCAGGAGACAAGTAGAATTCTGAAGGGAGGGGGGAGAGGGAGTTACAGAGCTGTACAGTGGAAGAAACATCAAGGGATCGCTGCAGCTTCACTGTTTGCTTTTGAGGGACCGGAGTGGCAGGTTTTAAAGAATGCTGTGAGGCTTTTCACTGCTAAAATTTTTGGTTGGGGGGTTGACTTGTCCTTTAAATGAAATTTCCATTGCTTTAATCTAAAGAGTTCCCTCTGGTGCGCTGATCATTTTTTAAGAAAAAAGAACATTCCCTATCTGTCTATAATCCCGTCTAATGTATTTGTACAGAGCAATCATGTCCCCTCGCAAGTGACTTTTTTTCTAAAGAAAACAACCCGTCACAGTCTAACCTCATAGTTTAAATATTCCATCCTCTTTAGTTCCACCCGTCCAGTTTAGTTGCACGTCTCTGCACTCTCTCCAGCTCATTAATATCCTTCTTAAGGACTGGAGCCCAAAACTGCACCGCATACTCAAGGTGAGACCTTACCAGCAGGACCGGCCTTAGGGCCCCGCACCAGAGGAGTAAGCTGTCCAGCCCACCCCCAACAATGATTCCCTGATAACACTGCTATGTGTTTTGGGACATTAAACACAAAGTGGACACTGCATTCATACTTCTACCCCAGGGTATGCACTGCCCTTCACTGTGTACAGTGTGCTTGAGGGGCCAATAATCGCTGTCTCTTACTGTATATAGTATTCTTGGTATGTCAGTGCCCAGTGCTTGGGGGCCACATGGTGACATGAAATGTTGGGGGCCGACGGTACAAGGGAAAGAGAGGTAAAAAGGCAGGGTTACAACATCAGTACTGCGGTACTCCACTAACACTGGCCCAATTAGAAAATGTTCCATTTACCACCACTCTTTGTAATCTATCCTTCAGCCAGTTCTCTATCCAATTACAAATATTATGTTCTAGGCCAATATTCCTTAATTTTATCATTAACCTTCTGTGAGGTACTGTATCAAATGCCTTAGCAAAGTAGATGACAAGCCTGGATTTGTGGGAAGGCACAAAGGCATGCCGGCCAGCTGCATTTGTTTTTTTCTGACACACTTGGGAAATAGATGAGCACAAGATTTAACTCTCCTGCACGCCAATTCCTCAGTGCTCAGAACAACCCTTTATAATAAAAGCTGGCCATATATGTTAAGATTTTTAAAAGATCTTTTCGTTATTGTAGGACCAAACTTATCCTGAAACAATCATTTAAAAGTACGATTTGCCCATCAACGAAAGTGACCATTTCAAGTGATATTGTCTAGTTAAAGCTAGGAAAACTACCTGCTTGGTCCTGAAAACAACTGGACAATGGGCAAATATTGTTAATGATGAAAATTTTTCAAACCTGCCTGATCGATTTTCTGACCAATGTCAGATAAAAAATTGCTAGATGTACGATCATGTCCACTAACCTTATAATAATTTAACGGATTTGTTGGATTGCACTGAAATTGGCCTTCACATTTTACAGGCAGACCTACGTTCCACTCAATCGTGCGTGGCTGCACTGAAGCGGATTCTGTAGTTTTCAGTGCAGGTACATAGGCAGTGTAGGAAAGCAGATCCGCTTCTCTCAGCCCAACGGAAAAATGCAGGACTGAGAGAAGTGGATCTGCGCTTCACATGCCCTCACCCTAATAGCCATAGCGGTGCTCATGCCATGAGGCAAATTGGCAACCTTCTTGAGGTAGTATTTTAAGAGCGCTGCCAAAAATCCACCCCTAATACTCATTTCTTTTTTTTGTTTTTGACAGGACTTTTGGTAGCTTTAGTGCACTAGCAATGCAGACCCCGCCTTACCCCAGTATGAGTGCAATGGTATCTGCCACCATAGATTCCATAGCCCTCTGTTAAAGGCACCATCTCGCTCTACTATACTTGTTATGGCACAGTTCTTACAAACAGTATATGATTCCCACTGTTACAGGCACTATCTCAACCAATTGTACATAATACCATACAGTTCCTACCAATGCATATTATACCCACTGTTACGGGCACCATATTACCCTACTGTACCGTTATTCCATAGTCTTTTCCAAGAGCATATTAGTCCCACTGTTACAAGATCTATCTCATCAGAAGATAATATGCCTGCTGTTAGAGGCGCCATCTCACTATATCTGCTGTTCCACAGTACCAAGCAAGTGCATAGCATTTTCACTGTTACAGTCACCATTCCCAGAGGCTTTAATCTCCACTGTTAAAGATTTTCACTTTTAAATTAACTTTTAGTATATTAGAGAAGTAGACCTTTATTTTTTATTTTGCATATTGCCTATTTCTAGCTTGCAACTGAAAAGGAAATATGGTCGTTGAGGTCAATAATTATGAAGATCTATACTAAACATCATGGAGACTAAAATCCCTGGGTTAAAAGATCAGTATCCAATGATCCCTATTATTTTATTTATTTCTTTTTTCCCAAAGCACTTGATAATCATCATTTTAAAGTAATATACAAAACCTGGCAACTCACAGGAGGAAAAAGGATATTTTAGATACAACAGCGATTTCTTTTTATATACTGACCTTAAGAGCATCTGGATCTGCAAAGAATACATGTTCTCCCCATTTAATTCCAGTCCACAGGTCATATATCTGGGCTGCTATGTGACTGAGAGGCAGGTAACTGACTATGGTTTCCTGCTGGATTTCTGCAGGTATCATATCACCTGCACGGCTTGCATGGGCAGCAGTCCAGGTTATCTGTGTTGGAGAGGAAACAAATACAGTAACTATGATGTAATCCTTGGCCATTCAGGTAAGATTTTAATTCCCCATACATTGTCATGGCTCAGCATAACTCCTTTGGGGTTTCCAGTGGTACCAGAAGTGTAGATGAGGACACAGCATTGGTTGGCTTTCTGTGAGTTTATGATGTCATCCAAGTGAGCATCTGCAATATCCTTCCCAAATTCCATGAATTCTTCCCACTAACAAAGAAGTTTGGAGAAGAATTTACAAACATTAAAGTAATATTTATATTATATTATAATTTGAATACATTATTAAATTGGAAAATGGGCTAGGCAGTATGCTATTTTTTATAGGAGCAAATGTTAATTAAAGTCTCCAAAATGCATACATCTGAAAGAATAGGTTCTGCTAAATAATTTTGCTTCCTAATCTACTTCAACTTTAGCAAATACTCAAGGTTGCCAGTGTTGAATAAAGGACCTAATAAATGTATCCCACAAGCATTATTATATGTAATGCAGTTCAGATATGTAAAGTTATGCATAAGTAGTAGTGCTGATAGCTGCATTGAAATTTATCAATAAAAATTATTTAGGACTTGTGCAACCAGTAATAAAAAAACTTTACCCAGCGTTTCAGCCTCATTACAAAATCTGCAGCAAGAAGCGATAAAATTGCCTACCGTATATAAATTTGGTCTCTTCTCCTGCAAGTTGCCTTTGTACTGAACAACAGCTTTAAGATGAGGTAGGCCATCCCAAATCTGTAATTTGCAAAACAAAGTAAGTGCATGAAAAAAAACATTTTTGAGCTGGCAATACTTTATAATGCTGGCAATCTAGGGAGCACTACATTGCAGGAAAGTCAACCGCCATCCTTATGGGGAAGAGAAAATGATTGCGTGCTGTTTCATTATCACCGTGAGAAAAGATATTCGGTATATTTAGAAAAACAGCAGATTTTTCTCTGGCAGAAATTGGAAAAGACATAAAAAAATTAAAAAGCAAAGAGAAAGCAGCTCGGCTCCTGTTGAAAACAGAAAAGGCTGCTGGTTTAGGGCAAGTCTTAATAATAGGGGATAATAATTACCCAGATATTGACTAAAGCAACAGTACCACAGTACTAACAATCCAGTATGTATAGCAGATGTTCAACTACTGCAATATCTGGGTAATAGTGACCATGACACTCATTTCTCATTTTATGTATATTATAAAAATCATCTATAAACTCTTTTAATAAATATTATAGATTTTAGGAAAGCTCTTTAAGATTAGTACTTCAGTGCATATATTGGGGCACTAGGTTTGCAGTCTTTTCAAGTAAATGTTAATATTTTAAAGACCAGCCTATAAGGCTGAATAGAAAATCAGGAACTGATTGCTTCACAAGCAAAGACTTATTAAAAAGTAAAAAGATCTAGGTTGAGAATGTGGCTCCATTAAAAAATTGAAATAGTTTTGTTTTAAGCCAATCTACTTTTTTTCTGCAATATGCACAACACAGGAGTTACAGGACCCAGTGTGTAGTGGCACAGCTGGCTCAGCTCATAACCAAGGCCTGATGGAATTCACTTTGGATAGCTTAGTTCAACTTTAGCCAGGCCACCTCTCCTCATTTGTATAAACTCTGGAATGGTACCTACTGATTAGAAAATAACTGATATAATCCAGTATTTAAAGAGGAGCTATGATTTATGAGTATAAAGTAGTTGATACCTTTTATCGGCTAACCAAATAGATTAAAAATGTGAATTTTCAGGCATGGTATATCCCGTAGTTGTTATCCCGTAAGTTTGACATCTGTGGCGAACAGGTGATTTGAAAGTTTGTTAAAGGATCACATTCAAGATTATGTTCTGGAGAATGTTAATATAACCAGCATTTAAAGCCAGGAAGACAACAAGTCTACTTGCTTTTCTTGTTTAGATTTCTCAGGCTGTACCTGCAGGATTTTCTCCAGCTGTTTCTGATTCTCAACCACAATTATGTTCATTTTGCAGTCACTTGCAACATAATGACACGCTTCTGGAGAATTGGTTGTGTAAATCCCAGTGATAATCCCCCTAAAGTTAAAAAGAAGAAGTTTTACATCTACTTCACACAAATTACAAATTGAAGCATTTTATGTGAACAGGTTATAGGCCCAATGCTCCTCCTGCTTTTTCTGCCCCCTCCCCTGCACTCGCTTACCATAGCTGCTTATTTACACCCAGGGTCAGACTGGGCCTCTGGGACATTGGGAAAAACCCCGTGGGCCTCAGCGGGCCAGACCTGATGCCTGTTGCCGCTCCCCCACCCGCCGGTGTCCTCCCCTAATGCATTTTACTTATGCAAGCTCAGGGGAGGACAACGGTAGGGGGCCCCTGCGGGGGGGTTAGGCAGGGGACGGAGCTCGGCGGGGAACGCGACCGGCAGGGGCACGCATTCAAGCCTGTTTACACCCTCCCCTCCACTTCGGTTGTTCACTAACCCTAATTCTGGCACAGGTAGCTCCAAACATATATTTAAAGAGTATGGAATAGCTGTTTATATACAATATGAGAAGTAATTACTTTGTATCTTGCCCAAAATATGTTTTATGATGTCACTGTCCATGTGAGAGGAGACAAAAAAAAGTGTATTTATGGAAGAATCACACCTGAATTAGTCTGTCATCACTCCAAAAAAGTGGTACTCCTGTATAAACCAATTTAGCTGGAATAATAAGTATATTGTTTATGCCTATGCAAGGAAACAGGTTCAGTTTGCAGGGTGTTTTTATTTACTAGGGTATTTTTGACATTAGTCTTCAGAGACTGCACTAATGAGATCATGCTAGAAGCAAACAGGCTTGTTAACTGGCAGAGGTATATCATAAATAAAACGTTTCATTATTTCAGTTCCACAGGATTGATTTAAGGGATATTTTACACTTGCTTTCCCCAGACAGGCCAACACACTTAAACTAGATAGAGGCCTCTCCCTTTAATGTCACACCTATCCCAGTATTTTATGCATTCATTTTTTACATTTAATTGTTGGAAGTATATAGGTTTTCCATAAAGTATGGATTTATAGTTTTGAATTTTAAGACTGTTCTAATAAACCAGAGGTTCCAGATGCATAGCTGGCAATGGGGACATAAAAGTCATTTGCATGGTTTTGCCCATAAATCCTTAAAATCTTTATTTTACAGTTTAATCCAATGCCTGTGTATGTAAGTCATGTGATTTAAAAAGACTTTCATCGCATTTCTTCCCATAAGTGTGCATAGTATTTATTATCTGTATGTATTGATGATATGGGGCTCTTTACATTTTAACATTAAGCAATGCTCCTACCCCTTCCTAACTAATTTAAATCTGATGCAGCATAACGCATTATACGAGAATTTAGCCACATTCTACTTCCAGTTAAATTCCATATAAGGAATACCTTTTTATCTGTTATATTTGAGACATGAGTAACACTACAAAAAACAATGATAAATATATACATAAAATAGTTTTGAAAAAGAATACATAGCTAGGTGCACATTCATGGCATCCTACACATTTTACTTACCCAGCAAACACAGTTCCAATTGCTGAAATAAACCATTCCTCTGAGTTAAACCCCAAAATTCCGACACTGTGGAAACGTTCTAGACCAAGCTGAAAATACAATGCAAAACATGATAATGGACTAAATTCACTACTATCAATGATAAAGCATGGGGCAAATGTGGATTTCAGTGACAATGGTGCTTGAAAGAGGATGCTAATAAGTACAGGTATAGCACCCATCATCCAAAATTCTCGGGACCTGGGGTTTTCTAGATAAGGGGCCTTTCCAGAATTTGGATCACCATACCAGGGACCTATAAAGAGGCAACATTTATATTTATGATCTTTGTATGTAGAAATGATACTAATTTTAAACTAGAAAATATTTTTCCCAGACCAAATAATAATATGAAAAAAACACCATTAGTTCTTTCAATATGACCTTTTGTTTTTTTCACCTATTTTTCTTTCTGCTTTACAGCTGCTGTATGCTTTGCAATACTATTCTCTCCATAACCTTAACCCCAAATATGACTCAGAATTCCCCAGGGCTTTCAGTTTACTTTGGCTATTAAAACCAGTGAAGCTGTTTGACTGGAAAGTCCACTTCTTTCTGCATTGTGAATCTGTCCTGCATAGTGCAGGAAAAGGCAAACTGTGGGACAAGGTGCGTGTCTCAATCTATTGTCTGTATTCAGCAACCAGCCAGAGGCTGATACTCCTGGTTTAGCTTGATATTTATTTTAATCTTTCTCCTAGTATCAGGGAATTAATGAGTTGGGGCACAAGACAGGAATAGCAAGTCAGGCTTTCTTGTAGCTAGACACATTTTATTGGCAATGAGGGTCCTAAATGGCCAGTCAAAAAAGGGGCCAAAGTGAATAGGACACAGCCCCCAGATTAAAGGGCAAATCAAACATCCATATCAAAAAAGTATCCCAAACTCAATACAAAATCTCAACTTAAAAAATCACATTTTTATTCAAATATCCATATTAAGAGCATAAAGACCCCACAGAATGCCACCTTACGCATTTTGTACCATTCCTGTACTTAGTCATAGGCAGTTTATACCCGTAGGTTCCAAGACACACTTTTCAGCACATAGTTAACCCACCTATCCTTACAAACAAAAACAAAAACAAAAACAAAAAAAAAATATATATATATATAATATATATATATATATATTAATTAAAGGGAGACAGCACTCCCCTCCATTCAAAACATAGTATTATACAAATGCATTGACAGGGTTCTGTGATATTTGAAGGTATAAGGAAATGCATTGACAGGGTTCTGTGTCATTCTAACTACATCAAAATCAACTACCATTTAGTAAAATCTACTCCGATTACTGTCCATAAGCCCCACGTTACATTACAGCAATACAGTCAAACAGTTTTGACCATCCCTATTCATCAAATCGGTAACTCTGCTTGATGATACCAAATCCTTAAGTGTGGGCAGACAAAGTTTCATTTGTCACTAGGTATAGTAAGCAATATTATAAGATTTTGAATATTCTCAAAAAGTATTTGCCTATATTGTATGCAGATAATGATTTCTTCAGTATACTGAATCAGGGGATTAGTGCTATCCCCAAGAGAGTGCAAACACTTAAGGATTTGGTATCATCAAGCTTGTTTACCAATTTGACGAATAGAAATGGTGAAAACTTGCTTCAGGCTTCAGGGAGCTATAAGTGTGGAAGCTGTAGGTGTGTACCGTGCCAACATTTTAAAGTTTCTAAAGAATTTAGATTACCGTATATACTCGAGTATAAGCCGATCCGAATATAAGCCGAGGTACCTAATTTTACCTAAGAAAACTGGAAAAACCTATTGACTCGAGTATAAGCCTAGTAGGGCTGGTGCGAGTGAGCCAGCACACAAAGTGTGCTCAAACTTTGGTTTAGTTGATTATCCCAAAAATTGCCCCCTGTCTAGCCTAAGAAATATATATAGGGTATAGAGTGTTTTAGACAGTGGTGGCCCAAGGTACTAGAAAGGGACTAGACAAGGTGGAGTGGGCAAAGATCAGGAGAGACTGGAAAAGAACAGGACCAACTGGCCTGACAAGTGCGGGACAGGTAGGAGCAAGTTGGAACAGGCATAAATCAGGACAGACAAAAGCAGGACGGAACATTTAGATAATCCCCTACTCAACATTATAAATATAACTTTATATAAACGCCCATGCCTCAGCTTGTAACATCCATAATGACTTGTATGGCAGGGCAAACATTGGGCCTGTACTCCAGTATGACTTGTTCGTATCAGCTTTTGTTGTGACTTGGGTTCATTCTGCAATGAACCCAATCATCTATGCTTTCAAAATAAAGAAGTTTATATTATTGTCCCATGCCAATTCTGCAATGAACCCAATCATCTATGCTTTCAAAATAAAGACGTTTAAAGAAGCCTACATTCATATTCTAAGAACAATCTTAATGTGTCCGTGCGCCCGCGCTCTCCCTATGTCAGTTCCCAGAACCACCATCCTGCTACCTGTGCGCTCTTCTCCGGTGTGCTCTTCTCCGGTGCGCTCTTCCTCTCTGCTTGGCGCCGCAGTCGCGCCAGTGACGTCACGCGCCCCCTTCAGTTACTCACGGCCTGATCTTAGACCTTGTAAGATCAGGCCGTGAGTAACTGAATGGGCGCGTGACGTCACTGGCGCGACTGCGGCGCCAAGCAGAGAGGAAGAGCGCACCGGAGAAGAGCACACCGGAGAAGAGCGCACAGGTAGCAGGATGGTGGTTCTGGGAACTGACATAGGGAGAGCGCGGGCGCACGGACACAACTCCGTCTGGGGGATCGGCACAGTCAGCACAAAATATCATACTCGAGTATAAGCCGAGGGTTACTTTTTGAGCACATTTTTAGTGCTCAAAAACTCGGCTTATATTCGAGTATATACGGTAACTGTCACAAATAAAAGTTTCAAGATTAGCGAGTATATTAGTTGTAATACTTCTACTGTCATTTATCTAGTTCAGTGCTGTCCAACTATTTTTTAAATGCTAACAAACTTCCAGAACAAAACCCTGCCAGCTTCACCTACCACAGGCAGCATAGGGCAGGCAGAGTATGGCACACACAGGCAGCATAGGGCAGGCAGAGTATGGCACACACAGGCAGCATAGGGCAGGCAGAGTATGGCACACACAGGCAGGGTAGGGTAGGCAGAGTATGGCACACACAGGCAGCATAGGGCAGGCAGAGTATGGCACACACAGGCAGGGTAGGGAAGGCAGAGTATGGCACACACAGGTAGCATAGGGCAGGCAGAGTATGGCACACACAGGCTGCATAGGGCAGGCAGACTATGGTACACACAGGCAGGGTAGGGCAGGCAGAGTGTGGCACACACAGGCAGGGTAGGGCAGGCAGAGTATGGCACACACAGGCAGGGTAGGGAAGGCAGAGTATGGTACACACAGGCAGGGTAGGGAAGGCAGAGTATGGCACACACAGGCAGGGTACGGAAGGCAGAGTATTGCAGGTTTTTGCTGTACTACAACCATTAATATGGGTATGATCATGTGATAACATGGGTGTGGTTTCCAGTGGGTGCAGTTTCAAAAAGGGGAGTGGTCAAAACTGGCTTCCATTATCGGCCCTCCACCACATAGGTCGGAAAAATTCCGGCCCTCTGTACCACAGAGTATGGCACACACAGGCAGCATAGGGCAAGCAGAGTATGGCACACACAGGCAGGGTAGGGCAGGCAGAGTATGGCACACACAGGCCAAGTATGGCACAAAACCAGCCAAGAATGACACACACAGTCAAAGTATGGCACACGCAGGCAGGGTAGGGAAGGCAGAGTATGGCACACACAGGCAGGGTAGGGAAGGCAGAGTATGGCACACACAGGCAGGGTAGGGAAGGAAGAGTATGGCACACACAGGCAGGGTAGGGAAGGCAGAGTATGGCACACACAGGCAGGGTAGGGAAGGCAGAGTATGGTACACACAGGCAGGGTAGGGCAGGCAGAGTATGTTACACACAGGCCAAGTATGGCACAAACCAGCCAAGAATGGCACACACAGTCAAAGTATGGCACACGCAGGCAGGGTAGGGAAGGCAGAGTATGGCACACACAGGCAGGGTAGGGAAGGCAGAGTATGGCACACACAGGCAGGGTAGGGAAGGAAGAGTATGGCACACACAGGCAGGGTAGGGAAGGCAGAGTATGGCACACACAGGCAGGGTAGGGAAGGCAGAGTATGGCACACACAGGCAGGGTAAGGAAGGCAGAGTATGGCAGGTTTTTGCTGTACTACAACCATTAATATGGGTATGGTCATGTGATAACATGGGTGTGGTTTCAAGTGTGTGTGTGGTCAAAACTGGCTTCCATTATCGGCCCTCCACCACGTAGGTCGGAAAAATTCCGGCCCTCTGTACCACAGAAGTTGGACAGCACTGCCCCACACCATAGCCTAAGCTGTCCCTAGGTAGAGCAATGAAGGTGATATTATGAGAGCTGCAGGGGAGAGTTTTACAAGCAGAAGCAATGAAGAAGAACCATATATTGCACTTTATGCTGACACTCAATTATAATTTCCTTGTCGTTTAAAGCGTTTTAAGTGTACGGGAGATCTATGTGATATAAATAATGATAGGGTGGGAAGAAAGAGAAAAATATTGAAATATGAAGACAGATATAGACACAGAGGCCATCTGTGTAGAAAAGTACTTGTTTTAAATAACTGAATGGATTTAACAGCAGTAATTAATATAGGGCAGTATTGGTTCCAAATACTTTTGAATCTTATGTTCAAATTAGTTGTGCTAGTTCTTCTGCAAAAGATAGCAAACTGCCTTCACCTAAAACAAAGCTTCCTCATTGCAGGATCTCATCTTGATTTATTCATGCTCATATATAAGGCATCTTTATGTCAAGGACAATCTTCCTTCTATGGTAAACATTTTAAATACCGGTAGACTGTGTGAAGCATGAATGAAGTAAAATATTGCATGTTTTACAGCATTGGAATTTACTAGAAGAGGAAAAGGAGTGTGCTATTTCAGAAGACACTATTCATAATGGAAAAAGATTAATTATTATGTTAATAAATACACTTTTGTAGGATTTCTGTATATCTAACTACCATGTCTTTGGGTAGAGCATGCTCTTCAAGCCAAAATAATACTTGCAATAGAACACATTACCGTATATACTCGAGTATAAGCCGATCCGAATATAAGCCGAGGTACCTAATTTTACCCAAGAAAACTGGAAAAACGTATTGACTCGAGTATAAGCCTACGGCTAAGGAAGCTGCCATACTAAGTATCAAGTACTTGCCATCCTGCTGTGTGCGCTCCCATCCTGCTGTGTGTGCTTCCCATCCTGCTGTGTGTGCTTCCCATCCTGCTGTATGTGCTCCCATCCTGCTGTGTGTGCTCCTATCCAGCTGTGTGTGCTCCCATCCTGTGTGTGACATGTCATGTGACATTGTTCTGGGTTTACTTTTCAGTTAAGTTTGTTCATTTTCATAAAAATAAAAAAATAAAAAAAAATTAATAAAGCACAGGTATGCAAAGAGTTAAAACTTACAAACTGCAGGCCCTGGTATCTTGCAATTGGAAAATCCTTTACTACGTATGTAGGGTTATATGCGCAGGGGACCAGCACGTTCTCCAATCTTGATTGTTCAATCAGTGGCGCTGAGAAGGGGAATGGGAGTGGGTGACGTCACGCCTGCGACCCTGTCACCCCCCTCCCCCAAAGAATAGGGACCCGAGGGCCACTCCCCCCCAAAACGTGCTGCCCTAGGCACTCGGTGCCTTAATATAGGCACACTGCTTGCTACTGAATGTATAGTATTGTCCAAAGGATTTCCTCATGTTATGGCCCTATCCACAGCAACTGATTAGTTTGCACATGGCCAGACTGACAACCATGCCAACAAAACATCTTTGCTTCACAGCAGCTTCTTTCTACTGAACTTAATGTCAAACATGCTGCCTCTGATACCACAATCAGCTATCACTCAGGAATGTGGTGCTATATGCAACCCTACATCTGCCAGAGACAACTAATCTCTCGTTGAATCTGATGAGAAGAAGGTGCTGTTCTCTCTGAGGACAATCAGAATGTCCCATATACCAACAGTTCAAAAGCTCAGTGGACACTTCAGACTTCCTTGGGTGACTATAAAAGCCCCCAGAACGTCTGCCATGTAGCCATGCTATTCATGATCGGCAACTACCAGTGTTTACCAAACTTTTAAAGGTGCACTTTGCGCATTGATCCAGTTTGCCAGCTTTGCACATGCAGCTCCACTGCTTTCTCTCTCTCCTCAGAGCACTGATGTCAGTCGAATCACAGAACCTAAAGCACCCCAAGGATTGCATGACCCCGTAGAGCAGGACTAAATGCGGTACGGTACCTTCACTTTTGCTGCGATGCCGCTCTCAGTCTCCCTGCTTTCAGCTGCTTCCGGGTTCTCGCAGGCAGGCGGGCAGGCGGTGCGAGCGCAAAGGCGCAACGGATGCTGGACACGGGGGGTTGGTTGTGTGAGCGCAACGGCGCAACGGGTGCCGGACAGGGGGGCGGGGTTGGTTGGAGGTGCGAGCGTAACGGATGCCGGACAGGGGGGGCGGGGTTGGTTGGATTGGTTGGATGTGTGAGCGCATCGGCGCAACGGATCCCGGACACGGGGGGGTTAGTTGGATGTGCAAGCGCAACGGCGCAACGAATGCCGGACAGTTAAGGTACTGTAAGGTACCTGCTCGTCGTGGCCGTCCACCTGGTCGCAAGGGGGCGCACTCTGACGCTGGCGCACGCTATGACGCCGGCGTGCGTCTTGACGCCAGCGCGCGTCTTGACGCCGGCGTGCGCCTTGACGCCGGCGTGCGTCTTGACGCACGCGCACGCTCTGACGCCGGCGCACGCCTTGACGCACGCGCACGCTCTGACGCCGGCGTGCGTCTTGACGCCCGCGCATGCGCCTTGCGCTTAAAAAGACGCCAGAGGCCTAGGATCACTGCGAAGTGATCATTTTCCTTGTGAAAGACGCCAAGCATTGTTTCCTGATTGATGTTTGTTATTTTGACCCGGCCTGACTTCCGATTCTGAATCCTGCTGCCTGTACCGACCTATTGCCTGCCTGACCATCCGATTGCCTTCCGTTTTTGCCTAAGACGCCTGGTTCGGCACTCCTGCCACTCCTTCACTGGGCTCCAGTCCTGTTTCATCCCCAGCGGCTGTGTTCCTTAGTGGGAGGTGTAGGAGAGGTCCTTCCTCAACGACTTCTTCCAGTGACGTTTCCTGCTTAGTCGTGACAGGTACATCTTCAAATTCTTCTATTTCATATACTCGAGTATAAGCATATTTTTGGGGCTGAAAAACTCGGCTTATACTTGAGTATATTCGGTAAATACATAGGTATCCTGCATTGGTTTAATTTCTGGTTTATTTAACAGTTACATGAAAAAAGACCAAAGTCAAGTTCAAGTTAGTTCATCCAGACAACAGAACCAGACAAAGTGAGGGTTCTCTTGTTGTTGAACAGTCTTAGGTTTGTAAAATAGTAGGGTATTATGCAGGCTTTAGGCAAATGTTACTATAAAATAAATAGTAGGTTTAGCATTTAAGTGAGAACAGTTAATGTGGGTGGATTATAGTGGTTATGTTATATTTTTTAAATGCTTTTACCTTTAAGAAACTTTTGGCAGCTTGACGACAGAGCTTGTAGTAGTCCATAAAAGTAACATGTTCCCATATTCCATTCCTCTTGGTAGACAATGCATCCAAAGGGCCATATTTATCCACAGACTCAAGAAACATCTGGTGCACAGTAATAGGACTCTGAGGGCATAAAGCATCTATCCGAAGCTGAACTGAGCCATTTGCCTCTGTGGTCCATAATTTCTCTATAGAAAGGGCAACACAAGCCACACAACAACAAGAATTTTTTTTTTGATCTCACATTATTGCTAACACATCTAGCTAGTAACCACAGTAACAAAGTACTTTTTTAGTATAAACAGCACTTCCGAATACAACTAGATATATCACAAACATGAAAAATAGGTCATGTTCAAAACAACTAGGCCATGGCCATTGCACATGACTTTTGGGAGTATGAGTATGCATCATACATTAGTCTATTTTGAATTTAAGACAAGGGTCTAAACTGTATATTTCCCTGTTAAGGTCATGGTGCACACTTTGAGTGCTTACTTCTTCAGAATCCCAAAAACATGGCACAAAATCGCCCTTGTGGATTCCATTCAAATCTTGTGACAAGTACTTGTTTGTGGGATTTGGATTGAGGTTGATTTTTACCACGGTTTTGAGCACACAGAGTATTCAAGAGTGCTCAATTTCTCTTTACAATGAGGATATGCTTTGCACAGACCCATATAATAATCTCAGGTGCCAAAAAATTGCATGATCCTGATCTGGGCCACCAACTGGTAAGGGTCATGCTTTTGGCATAAGGATAGAACTGTATTAATTAAGTGCTCTCAAAAGTAGCTAAAAACCTACCTAGTGTGGGGAGGGAGGCAGTTATGAAAAGTAAATACATTACTGAAAAGGATCCATACCCTCTCTGCTAAAGGTTTTACATCCTCCATTATGAGAAGCTCACATGCTCCCTAATGACAAAACAGAACCAGTCTATGCCCACCAGTTTGGAGGGATAATTTCTGGGGGGCTGGAACATTAGACAATCCACATGATTGGTATCATTCTGATCACCCACATATGGATCACCTATTTTCATTACAATATTGGAAACTGGAAAATACCAAAATAATATAGTAGAAAACTGTCCTGAAACTAAAAACATCAATGTTCCTGGGCACCCCCCCCCCCCCTCATTCATATGGTTATGAGGAATTGTCCCACCAGGGATAAAAGGGCAAAAGATCCAGAAACTATAGCTCAGGGGTCCCCAACCTTTTATATGTGTGAGACATATTCAAATATAAAAAGAGTTGGGGAGCAACACAAGCATGAAAAAGTTCCTGGGGTACCAAATAAGGGCTATGAAGTAGTCCCATGTGGACTGGCAGTTATGAAAGCCTTAGGTGTCACAGATCTGTTAATGATTTACAATGATTTAATGATGACTGTTTTGTTGGCAAATGTTATCCCTATTCTAATTTTAATATGTCTTAAAAATATCTCCTCTATAAAAAAAATCATGGTTAAGGGAGATCTGTTTGTAAGGCCAATGCAGTAGTCAGAAGGCTTTTTGCCCAGGAGTTTCCAGCCAATATAAATTATGAGGATAGCACTTTATGGTGATTACTTTGACGTGCACAAAGCAAAGCAATTTTATTATAATCTCATGGCTAAAACTTTTTTTTTTTGCACTTTATGCACTTGCACAGAATGGATTATTGGTAAAACGTGACACCAGGGAATGTGCATTCATCCCTTTTTTGCATGTTTGCAGCAATTTTGGATAGATCAATTATCACTGGGGGTTGCCAAAATGTTAGGCAACCCCCCTGCCCCCAGAGATTATAATTACTTCCTGGAGACACTGAGCTGATTTCGTTAGCAGAAAGTTGCACCAGCCCAGGATCCAACAGCAGGAGTGCTACGCTGCCGTCATCTTCTTCTCTCTAAATCTTCTATCCATATTTTTCTGGGTGCACATGAACAGTAGAGTAAAATAATGATGGTAGAAGGAAAAAAGCTGGCCCCTCACTTGTGTGCATAGGCACAGTGCCCAGTGCCTTGGAAAAGAAGGAAGAAGTGGAAGATCGCAGGGTAGTGCTCTAAAGCTGGCCATACACGTGGCGATCCGACGATGTTTCGTACGACCATCGGTCGCACGAAACATCGTCAGATCCGCCACACACCATTCAGGGCTGAATCGGCAGGTAAGGAGGTAGAAACAATAGGATTTCTACCTCCTTCTGCCGATTCAGCTCTGAAGGGAGAATTTTGGTCAGGCGCCTTCTATGGCGCCCGATCAAAATTTTCTAACCTGGCCGATCGACGAGCCGACCGATTTCAGCAGCTTCCTGCGACATCGGTCGGCTCGCTGACATACCATACACGCACCGATTATCGTACGAAACGAGGTTTCGTACGATAATATCGGTGCGTGTATGGCCAGCTTTACAGATATATTCCAGGCCCCTAGTGGTTATACCTTTCCTTCACCTTAAAGTATACTTTTTAGCAGACTTATTCTGCAGAAAGGCAGAACAAACTTTATGTCACTGTACCATCCCAAACCTGCCCATATATTGTGGTTATATGTCTTTAAACTGGGTGTTGGTTTTGGAGATCCTCCTATATAAAAAATTTCAGTGGGGAAAGATCAGCCTGTAAGACCACTGCTTTGGTTAGGAGACACTTTTTACAAATAAATGCAATTTATGAAAAATATGGCCAGAAGTAAAAGTTAGGACCAGGCACAACTAACAAAACTGGTCCGCTTACTTTGTGGTAATCCCCATCTCCTTAGGGAAGGTCTACAATTACAGACCATTGGGAGGTATGCAAATGTATAATATTTGTTACTAAGACATTATTTCACCTTCAGTTGTCTTGATTGGTCCATCAACGAATTGATCAGCCACCTCTGAGGACTCCATGGACTATATATACAAAATTGATCTGTGGATAATACAGCAGTAAGAGTACACATGAACTATGTAAAGTAAAAATGATAAACTATGGGAATAGTAATTAAGAACTATATTTGTAATTTAGAAGGAAGAATTGACAAATTTAATGTTACAAAGTTGTAAACATGCCAATGAATACATATGTAAAACTTTGTAACTGCCATATGTCTTCTATATGGCAGGAATATAGTTGGAAGAAAGTCTGTTGAATGGCATTAGGGAGGATCATCAATTAGTGAGATTCTTTTGTTTTAAATTGGTGTTTAAAGGAGAACTAAAACCTAAAAATGAATATGGCGAGAAATGCCATATTTTATATTATAAACTGACTGCACTGGCTTAAAGTTTCAGCATCTCTATAGTAGTAATGATATAGGTCATTACAGTAGTCACAGGAGCTTCCAATCTTGGATTCTGCCCCCCCCCCCCCAAGTAGAAAATGAGGGTTGTCTGTCATATCAGGGCTAATTATACAATTCTGATGCAAATTCCCTGGTTTTAGATCTGTCATGTAATGTGAATCTGAATGAATTACTAATAGGCTTTTTACTGTAACATTTATACTCTGTATATACAGTATATTTTGAGTGGGTCCCTAAGCTCAGTAAGTGACAGCAGCACAGAGCATGTGTAGGGAAGCAACGAAAAAGAAGATGGGGAGCTACTGAGGCATCATTGGAGGCAAAGATCTTCCGTGCTAAAGGGCTGTGGTTGCCTTGGGCTGCTACAGAAACGTAAAACATAATGTATAACATTTCTGCCCTACTTCTTTAGTTAGGCTTTAGTTCTCCTTTAATGTAAGAAAGTTGGAATCTATGGTTATGTGTCCTGGCACAGAAAAAGAATAAGGACTTATTGCCTTTAATCATATTAAATAAATATTTTTTTAAACCATAGCTGGTTGGCCACAGGAGTGCTTTCTCTAATCTCTGCCTCCGAGAGGTGGAGTTAACTGTAACTTGACTAAAAGAAAAGACAAAGGCTTTGATAGGCTTTGTTTGGCTGTGTCAGTGCAGAACTTCACCCTTTGTTTACATATTCCTTTCCCCTCTGAGCTAATGTGGTTCAGGAGTTAAAACTGACCCCATTGCCCACTACTCCACTGAGCACAGAGAAGGCAGAAGAAAGCCACCCATCAATTCTTCCTTGCACAAATTAGTGTGAATTAGCCCCAGAAAGGTAGACAAAAAGTAATTATAGTTATGTATTCAGGGCTGCTATTAGGTGAGTACATGGGATACTGCAGTCAGCTGTTCCACAGCAGGTGGGGGCACCAAGAGGAAAAGGCATGATTCTCAGTAGTGAAAATGATTTGAAGGGAGTGGGCAGGTTTAGATAAATCATGGGTGAGATTATGGTACAATTGGTGAGTGGCTGAGGTGGATTAGGGCATGATTATGTGTGAGGGTAAATTTGTTTTCATTGGGGCCCAATGTACTTGTTGGTAGGGCCCGCCACCCAGGTCTTGTTGACTGGGGACCCCATGATTGCCAGTCCCTTTGCATTGCTGCTTAATAAACCTATAAGTACAAAGAATATCAGATTAACATGCACTGACATGCTGTTTTATCTTACAGTTCTGTGTATTGTTGATCATCACAAAACATAAGGGTTGATTCACTAAAGGTCGATATTTTGAACGCTATTTATAGCATGCGTTAAAAATTTTATTGCTTCTTATTTTTTGCGACAACGCACGATTCACTATAGGATACTTGCGTTAATTAAGACGCGATGTTGTTTGCATTATTTAAGTCGCGATGAGCGTTTTTCTTGCGTTATTTTCCACGTGTGCGTTAATCCCTGCTGTTAAAACCCTTATTTCGCCACTTGCTATATTAGCGCACGATTTAACGCACGTAACCATTACGTTCGTAAAACTACTTTTCTGCAAATGACCATTTCCCTGAAAACTGGAGAATTCACTCTAGAGCCAACACATACTTGAAAAAATCCCACTGCAAAGTCCATGTTGTGTTGCCAAAAGCTCACAATTTTCTATAAGTACCTCCTTCCCCAAGTAGGTGTTAATTTTCGCACAGACTAATGCGATATTTAGCGCGTCTAACGCTTCTTATGTGTTTATGAATCATGCGTTACTATTATTTCTATGCGAGAATTAATGCAATGCGTTAAACATTAATTAATCTTAAACATTAACATATTGCGATCATGTGTTATTTAGCACATGAGATATGCGTCTTAACGCACGCAATAAAACTTTAGCGAATCGCGTGGTTTTTTTTTTGCGTCAATTTTAACGCAAAAAAAGCATGCGATAACGCTTATCGACCTTTAGTAAATCAACCCTATAATGTCTAGCAAGGCAAACAGTATATCGGCTGCAAACAAATCTTGTAGCATAAATGTAACCTGCTGCTGTGGGATTTGCCACATGACATCTTAACTGGCCTGTACACAACCCTGTAATTTTTTTAATACCTAAATGACACAAAAGTGACCTCATACTGTATGTTTTTTGTTATTAAGACATGTACAATAGTTGATAACCCGCTTTCTGAGTGTAAAAATGGCAGCTGACATTCAAAATAACTTATAACTGTATAAAGGTCTAATAAGTTTTGTAATTCCTAACACATTGGTCTAATACAATATCTGTATTGAACAAATACATGGATATTTTGATATAGTTAATTATTATGGCAAGTAGCCATATTTCATATCAGAGTATATAGGAAATGTGTAGTTATTAACATAATTATTTAATAAAATATGCTGTAAAAATGAATACAGGTACAGGTATAGGACCCATTATCCAGAATGCTCGGGACCAAGGGTATTCCGGATAAGGGGTCTTTCTGTAATTTGGATCTCCATACCTTAAGTCTACTAAAAAATCAATAAAACATTAATTAAACCCAATAGGATTGTTTTGCATCCAATAAGGATTAATTATATCTTAGTTGGGACCAATTATAAGGTTCTGTTTTATTTCTACAGACAAAAAGGAAATCAGTTTTAAAATGGAGTCTATGGGACATGGGCTTTCCGTAATTCGGAGCTTTCTGGATAATGGGTTTCCGGATAAGGGATCCCATACCTGTATAGGATTCACTATCCAGAATTCCTGTGACCAAAAAATCATTTAACTGAACAAGATTGTTTTGTCTCTAATAAGGATTCATTATTTTGTAGTTAGGATCAAGTACAAGGTACTGTTTTATTAGTTCAGAGAAAAAGGAAATCAATCTTAGAAATCTAAATTATTAGATTAAAATATAATAATCCCTAGAGCTAACTGGATAATGTTTTTTCGGATAATGGATCCCATTCCTGTATATGGATATTTATAAATTGTTTATTATTATAAATTACAATTTACATTGTCTTATGTTAATTGTTGCTTAATGGATATTACTACATCAAATAAATATCTACCTGTTAAGTAGTTTTCTTCTTTCTTAGATCAGTAGTTGTAAATATTCCTAGATATTCTTCCCAAAGTTGCAATGAGAAAGTGGTTCTTGCATGTTTCATTCAGTGAAGAAAACTAAAAACTTCACTCTTCTCTCTTCCGAACTTATTGCATGAAGGTCAGACTTTAATTATTTCTTTCCCCTAGCTGTTTTATTTAATTGGACATGTCAGGAATTTCAATGAGATTTAGCTACTTTCACATGCAAATCTGTCCACTCCTCTCAGCCAATCAGAAGTATCCTCCAAGTTGCAGACTTTGGGCCTTTCTGTGAGGTATTGTCTAGAAGAAAGAAAGCAACACAGAGGAATTAGGATGAGATTTCAAACTCCAAACAACAAGATCTTTGTGTGGCTTTGAGGTTTATACTTTTTCCCAGAGCCCCTCACTGAAACACTGCCAGCTCTTATCTGTACCAATAAGAACTTTTTTTTCCACTTAATTTTGGAAGAAGCAGTGTAGTTGGAAGAATCTGCTACTGTTGAAAGAATGCATGAGTTTGAATTTCATAATAGGAGACGTTAATCATTGTTAAGTACATGAGTCTGTGATTTCACCACTTTGATCTCTGCCATTCCTTTACAAGTTTCTTTAACATGGAAAGGAAGTTTGCTGAGAATTACAAAATGTAGAGAGAGAAAAAAACATTTGCTTCTATTAAAAAGGTAGTTCAACCACAGGCGCTAAATCTGGGTAAAGGGACGGTCCTGATGGGTTGCCCTGCTTAAGCATGAGCCCCATAGGAGCATGAAACACGCAAGGCCAAGAAGCGCAGGGCTGGTATGCATTAAATATTGGATTACCGGTAATACAAATTATTTTTCCAGTTATTTTTTCTCAAGGCCTTTTGAATTTCTATCACTGAAACTAGAAGAGGCGAGGCAGTGAATTATGCACTGCTATTTAAATAGTGAATTCTATTAGATGTTTTCTTACATAAACCATCTGATCAAATTCAATCAAGGATGGAAGTAGAGAGTTACGGTGTTGTGGTAAATAATTTAATGAAAAGTTTGAGGTGAACTGCACTGGGGTAATAATTATGTGCATTTATTTATTTGTTTTGGAATCATAAAAGTATTGGCTTGTTGATGTTCAGAGGAAATATGCCCTGAGGGAAACCAAAGGGCTTCATTAAGATGATTGGTGCATCAGCAATTAGTCAGCAATAAAAAATACAATTATCCATTTTCAGTGTTTGGCATGAATATTTTCAGTTTCTACTACTAATTCCTTTGATGAACTGGATATTGAAATTGTCAGATGTGATTTTTCCTTTTCTCTGTAGTAATAAAACAGAGCATTGTACTTGATAACTAAGCTGCACAAATCCATATTGGTGGCAAAACAATCCTATTGGGTTAATTTAATGTTTAAATTATTTTCAGTAGACTAACAAATTTAGAAACTTCCAAATTACAGAAAGATCTCTTATCCAGAAATCCCAAGCATTTTGGATAATAAATCCTAACCATAAATCAATTTAAACAAATCAAACAATATTCCCAAGGTTTTTTCATCGCAAGCTTTTGCAATTGTATGAACTTTTGGGGCTCTTTGTGGCCCACATTTACAAACCAACCATATAGCAATATCAAAGCAATGCCAACTTCATATTTATTGTCCCAAGAACACACAGCATTATAAATGTCCATTACACATATGTAACCATGTTACAGAAGTCTGAAAAAAACAGCAATTGAAATAGAGTTCTTCCTTTTGCTGTATGACACTACAAGACAAACATTTCAGAAACTTCATTTTATTTCGTTAATCATGGACATAACTAATGTTACAATTTAACGAATACCTCAGGTTTAATAATGCTGGGGTGCTATTAACGTGGTTGCATAATAGAGCTACAATTCAGTCAGGGGCCTTTCATGCTCAAATACTTACACCGTGGCTGAACCTTCCCCCACTCCCCATGTAAGGTTAATTCACTAATGTTACCAGGGATGGCTTCTAGCTGCTCCTGCATTAGTTCCAAGCATTACCTATAAGTCTTTCAGGAAGAATGTAATTTAGAAAAGTCTTTTTCCTAGGGTTATTATTTTTCCTCTTATTTGCTATTCTCCTACCTGCCGTCTCTTTGACTGGCAGGCCAAGACTGACAGCCTGTGGATTCTGGCAAATTCCAGAAGGGCTGCTGTAAGATGTGACTATCATAATTTAGTGAGCTGGTGGGGGCTGTTTTGGCCTCTGTGCACTTGAAATGCCTGGGCCTATTTGGAATCCCAGTCCAGGCCTGTTGACTGGAATCCACTTGCCCACTAGTGGAGAGTCTTGTTTTATAGGTTGCATGCAGAAAGGCTAACTCAATTGTTTTGTAAATAGGCCTTTAAGGTGGTCATACACATACTGGTATTTGACCAGCCTAGCCAGTTAATCACTAGCTAGGCCTCGCTCCACTATTACAAATTTACTGGCAATTGTAGAAATCCAAAAAATGGGAAAAAAACTTCAGCAGGTTTGCTGCAAAACATTTATTGTGGGTAGTGGTAACCACTACGATTAGGTTAGCACTACCCACAATAAATGTTTTGCAGAAAACCTGCTGAAGCTTTTTTCCTATTTTTGGAATTTTACAATTGTATTTGGTTGCAGCACAGAGCAACAACTAGGAACTAAAGCTTTTTTTCGCAAGTATTTTATACAAAGTTCATCAACAATTTTTTATTTTTTAAATTTACTGGCAATGTATTTGGCAGCAAATCTGTAATGGACCATAAATCCCTTCATTCCCTGACCCTCTACGCTACTGATCACCTTTTATAACCTCTGCTACACCTATAACCCACCCAGTCTGCCCATTTACCAACCTATTTACTTGCCCCATAAGTCTACATTACAGAAGATTTTTTGCTTTATTAAAGAAGTTGTTTCAGTTATTATTTTTTATATATATATTTAACTTTAAAGTTGTTTATTATTTAAAGAATATGTACTCCATTTCTACCCATAAACATTTGTGTAAGTATGGATAGTGACAAATATCCCCTCCTCCTCGTGCTGTGCCCTGTGTATTGTTATTTAGTTACTAGAAACTAACTTCCTGGTTTCTGTCCTTTTGAACTGCTGTGTGAAGACAACAGCTTCTCAATACATCCCAGGATTAAACATGGATCTGACGGGGGTCAGATGGACTGAGAACGAGTATTCTCTCAATGGATATGTGTCCAAATACATCAGCTCATTTCCAAACATCATACAAATCACAGAAGGATTTCTAGGGAAGCAGGAAATAGACAGCATCAGTTCAAGTATGGTAAGAAGATTTAAGTTAATTTTCATTTTGTTACATCTGCCTCTTTCTCTCTTTCTGACTTGCATCCAAAAATGTATTAAGTAGAGTTACCATATCAACTAGAAAGGCTGCACTGACTGCAATTTAATTTAAACTTTAAATGAATTTAATTCAAGCCCTGCAACTTGCAATTATTAGACACACCCTGAGTTTTCAGGTGATCTGAAAACCTTATTATAAAGAACATATTCTGCAGCACTGTACGATAGAAGGGTGTGTGCATCACACATACAGATTATATACAAATACTAACAATAGGGGTAAAGAGGGCTCTACTTGTTAGAGATATTACACAAAATTCATTATTTGAACTAGATTACAGGTATCTGAATATTCTTCTGACCAAACTCATTCCCCTATTCTATCCACCCCTGTGTTTGTTATAAAGGTTACCAATGTGTCATGAAATTTTGAATTTTGGCATTATTGCTATAGCCTACTGTGTTTCTATGTGGTAAAAAGAATTTGCTCTGTCAGTTCTGAGATTTTAAAAAACATAGCTGATACATATCCAAGAGCACCTCACTTGTTGTACTGCTTTTCTGGTAATATAAATCATTGACCTTATAGGGCAAAGACACACGTGGCGATTAGTAGCCGCGACTGTTGGAAAAGTTGTAGCGACTATTCCGCGCAGCAAAAACTTGTGAGTGTTTAGTCACGGCGACTTCTACCTTACAAAGAGAAATGAAAGTTAGATCTGCAAAGATAACATTTTTGCTGGCTCCTTATCTCTTGTTTGTTAAGAAGCTTGTATGCATTCTTAAACATTTACACAATTTGTTTTAGCAGAGACAATCTTACTATTCCCTATGGAAAGCTATTTTCTGGCATTTATAGCCATGACAAAACTCAGGTGACAAAACGTACCATGTGTCATTGCCCAAAGGCTGATGCCACACGGGGCTGATTCTTGGCCTGTGGAAAAACACTGCTGTCCTGAAATGATTATGTTGATTATGATTATGTTGTTTTTATGTTAATGAAGTATGTTTACACTCGTACTTATCTGGATTATTTACATTAGCCTGTGTACAGACAGATGAAGCAGGTATTGGTGAAAAAATGCATACTTTAGTGTTTTTTTGTGTAGATATCCACCCCATGTCTGTACACAGGCCAATGCTGTGCCTGTCAGTGTAGAGACACAGAGTAGTGGAGGGAAGTACTTTACTTCCCGTGGCAAGCACGGGTGATGCTTCGGGCTTGCATTGAGCGCTCTTATGCCTTGGCACAGCTCCGCTCAACCCAGGGCCAGGGAACAGCACCCCAATGCAAGCTTTGCCCTCTTGCTGCTCTGTACCTTGTGTGTCATTCAGAGGCTGCCAGGGGACAGGAGGCAGGACACAAATACCAATCAGTTGAACTGAAGAAGCTGCTCGGATGAGTAGTAAAACATCTTCAATGATTGCTTAACAAGTCCATGTGCTTTAGATTTATTTATACTAGATATACCATGACCTGGATGAATGGAAATCTTCATAGTCAAATGAGCCATAATTGCTTTAATCAAGGGTTAGATGCAGTTTTTGGCAAGTGAGAAACTAGCATTGTTAAGAGAACACAGATGCAGTCATTGGATTTTCCTGCTTTAAACTGGCTTAAAGGAATTGTAACATTACAAAATTTGTTATTTAAAGTAATTAAAATATAATGTACTGTTGCCCTGCACTGGTAAATTGTTGTGTTTGTTACAGGAACAATACTATAGTTTATATAAATTAGCTGCTGTGTAGCCCCGGGGCAGCCATTCAAGCTGGAAAAAAAGAGAAAAGACACAGGTTACATAGCAGATAACAGATAAGCTCTGTAGAATATAATGGGGTTTTATGTTATTTTCTAAATAACCTGTGCCTTTTCTCCTTTGAATGGCTGCCCCCATGGCTACACAGCAGCATTCTTCATATAAACAATAGTAGACTTTCAAAGGCAAACACACCAGTTGCACCAGTGCAGGGCAGCAGTACATTATGTAGGGATCCCAAGATTTGGGCCCCTTAGGATGGGTTCCCCTTTAGACAGGCACCAGAGGGTGGCCTTGTGGGATATGGACACCTAGATGTTTGTGTGTGAAAAGGAAGTTTCCCTGTAGTTCTAAAAGCAACCACTAGGTGGTTGCAATATAAAAAGGGATGACACACACCATGTGTAAGGTCTTTTGTCCTGGGACCCCACCTCTGTAAGAGGTTAGCTACAGGCTCCAGTTAGAGAGTTCAGATAAATTATGTTATAGTCACTCTAGGAGTGAAAGGATAGACAGAGTATCTAGAAAGGGCAGTCTAAAGCCCCTCCGAGCAAATAGTAAGGTTATGACCTCCCGGCATTACTGGCCGGAGTTCAGATACACTAAGTGGCCAGCTAAGCTAAGAGGGTATTCTTGGCGTGAGTACCAGGGAGAGCCCTAAGAGAGTGTCTCTTGGCGAGAGTACCGGGAGAGCCCTAAGAAAGGGTCTCTTGGCGGGAGTACCGGGGAATAGGCCTAAGCAAGAGGGTCTCCTAAGGGAAGGAGAAAGTACCTGAACCTGCATGTCATAATACTGGATACAGTGTGGATACAATAAAGAAATTTATTTGGTTATTCAGCACTTCCAGTCTCCTGGTCAATTCCTCAAAGAGTGGATCCTCTTGTAAGCCTTGTAAGCAACCACCCTAAGGGGGGCAAGGTCCCGGGAGTTGCAGGGAGTCCCTACGTTTGGAGGACTACACAGAGTAACCTAAGAGAAGTTTCCCAGGGAGGGGTGTTAGTTTAACCTGTCCCTACCCTGGGTGGAGGCACCCAGTAAATAGTGTACCTGCTCCCCCATATAAGGGGGGGCACAGGGCTCCTGTAGCGCCACATGCAGGTAATAGCATGTTAGAAGTTAAGCCTTAGCCAAAAGTGGGCTACAATTATATTATAATTATTTTGATAAGCTTTCATTTTTTGGTGTTACTGTTTCCTTAAACTATAGAAAAACCTTCCCATATAACAACATTGCACAACTTAAAGGGGACATATACCATACATTTTTACGATGCACTAAACCATGTAAAATAGAAGTATGTGCTTTTATTTTAATACCTTTGGGTTCAAATATGTCCATAACTGCTTGAAAACTGTGCTCTACCCAGCCCTTTTGCAAACTTCTGGTTTAGACTCTTCAGTATGTGGCCCAGAGCCGCTGGCCCTGGTAAGGCAGCCTTAGCTACTTAAAGTGCAGTGAATATGCATAGAGTGGGTGGGGCTTTGTGATGTCACTGGCAGTCCGTTCCTGCGCTATCCATACCTCCCAACCGTCCCACTTTCAGCGGGACAGTCCCGATATTTATAGCACTGCCCGCTGCCCTGGATTCATTGTTAGATGTCCCGCTTCGCAGCATTGCCATTTAATTGATTGCTGTGCCTGCTCTGCTCTGGGGAATAAAGCCCGCCCCCTTAACTCTTCAATCTCCCCTGCTACCTCAAGCTCACAGGTTTACCTTGATGTTTAATTGTCCTGGGAGGAGCATTTGTGACATGGAAGGGTCAACTATCTGCATTGGCTCACATTCCTCTCCTTGGTCCTGCTCACCAGGTCAGGGGTTGGGAGTGCACTCTGTCTTTTATCAGGCAGAAGAGGCTGCTGCCTTTATTTGTGTGCTGGGCAGTTTCACCTTTCCACCCCTAACATATATCTCTCACTCCTGGGAATCTCTGGCAGAGCACAGCATGCAGGAGAAGACAGAGGTATCGCTGATCTGCTCATAAAATATAGCAGACATTTAAAAGGGGCCCTTATAAGTTTGGGAACCTTAAGCTGGCCTTGTTAATATGACTAGAAATTCTAGTGGTACATTAATATTGTTTTGCTTTCAACTGATTAAGAATGGAAAGAAATATCATAGATTTATGTACCACTGGAATTGGCCCTGTTTATAACTTTGGAAAATGCACAGAACTGTTGGCATGTCTGAAGTTGATTGGTAATTTTACTGGCATGTCTGGGGTTAATAAGCCCTTTATCAATTTAATGTAGTCATACTGGCACGTTTGAACTTGTGTATTCAGCTCTCATATAATGACAGTTTTACGAGGTAAAATGCTTTCAAAACATCTTTCTTTCTGCATCATTTCACATTTTGAGGGAGGATGAATATTATAACTGAATATGAACTTTATATAAAATGTCTCCTTTAAAGGAACAGTAACACTAAAAAATAAAAATGTTTTAAAATAATTAAAATATAATGTACTGTTGCCCTGCACTGGTAAAAGTTGCGTGTTTGCTTCAGAAAGACTACTGTAGTTAATAGAAATAGCTGTTGTGTAGCCATGGGGGCAGCCATTTAAATTGAAAAAAGGAGAAAAGCCACAGGTTACATAAGAAGATAACAGATAACTGTGTAGAATACAATGGGAATCTGCTACTTATCTGTTATCTGCTTAGTAACCTGTGCCTTTTCTCCTTTTTTCAATTTAAATGGCTGCCCCCATGGCTACACAGCAGGGTATTTATATAAACTGCATTAGTGTTTATGAAGCAAACACACAACTTTTACCAGTACATAATATATTATAGTACATAATATATTAATTATTTTTATACACTTTAATTTTTTGGTGTTACTGTTCCTTTAACAGCCAACTAGAAAAACCAGTCTAAGGCTATTGGCAGATGTTCTGTTCTGATATTACACATGTCTTCTAAAACACTCTATTTTTATTGATATCTTGTGACTGCTTTCCCATGCCTCATATCCCATATATCATATCCCACATAGATGCATGTGTCTCAGTAAATAGCAACAGCCATGGAAGGTAAAGCCTGATAACAATCACCATTTTTATTGTAGGATATTTCTTCTTTTTTTATTCAGTAGCAATCAGTAATGTGCACCAGGAAATTAACTTTTGGTAGCGATTATGCCAATATTCATTTGGCTGAACTTTTGCTTTTATTTAACAACATTATTGTTTCACCATGCTCTGTGTTTATTATGATGGTGCAAGAAAGCAAGATAAGAGCCAAACACACAAAGTTTGCGGCAAGTGTCCTAGATGTACAGTGCTGGGAGTACCTTTGATGGTGTCCACAGAGCTATTTGCCTGTGAAAAGGTGCACAATGGGTACCATTAAGATGCACAAAGCCAGAGGGTGCCTGAGTATGCACAATATCAGAGGTGCTAATAAAGGCTCTACAATGTGTGTTTGTAATAGGGTACACAATACCACAGGGTGGTGTTAGCTGTTAGCTGTAATGCAAAATACAAGAACATATCAGTGAAAGGATGCAGAGTATTTGGGTATACCAGTGATAGGAGACAGAAATCAGAAGGTACCTGTGATAAGGTAGCCAGTGGACAGTGCCAGTTGTAGGGTGCACAGTGCCAGAAGTTGCCAGTAACAGGATACACAGTGCCAGTTGTATAAGATGCAAATACTGAAGGGCGCTAGAAACAGTCTCCACAATATCGGTGACAGCTCCCCGAAAATCATTATAGTCTTTAGAAGGCAGTTAAGAGATGTGATAAAGGCCTGGAGTCTCCAGTAATTATTTATTTTTGGGGAATTTCAGTCAGTTGCACCTTTGCAGGACATATCTGCAAAGTATGCAGCGCTGTGGGGCTTAATGACTGGCTTGGGAGCTTGAGCTATTGATTACTCGGCAGCATAATAACAATTTATCTCAAATTCCATACCAGTTAGCAATAGATTATACCAATAATGTTATTTCCAGGATTGTGTGGGCCTTATGTTCACCACAGTTTAAAATGGCTGTGATTGTTTTTTATAGTGTTTTTTCATAATAAAAAGCAATGTATATGTTACAGAGAACAACTGTTTAATAGCCTATTGCCAAAGACAATTACATAAACCAAACATTAGTGAAAAAAGACTTGATTATATTTGGTAATTTATTAATGAAATGTTTTCCTTATTCAGGTGATTAGAGTCCATTCTTTATACAGCCAAAGGAGAGTAATAGCTGAATCAAAAGGGAAGTTGTTCTCAATACCAATAAAACTGAAAACCCTGAAATTCATCCCTTCTGGAGAAGGTTCCTCTCCCATCAATGGTAAACACCACAATGTCATAGAGGTAGAAACAAAAACAGATTGTAACTATGTTTACCTTATGAGTTAATCATTTTCAGTTTTCTCACACTTTATTACTACCATTAACTTTTTCTAAAGCTAATGGCACTTAGGGCATTTTGGCTTCCACTGACCTCTGGTGGAGAAAAGTGACTGTCAAACATTCCCGTTTGCCTTTCACTGATTCTAATAGAACTGAATGTAAAAAACTGTTGGAAACAAATACAGAGTGGTGACAGATGAGCGTTGGGGCCCAAAACCCAATCTTAATTGTTTTGGTACCATCCTTGTCCAGCTAATTAGGTTAGAGCATGGGGTACATTGTACTCTCGTTCTTAGGATGGACCTTCTCTATTTGTAAGAGTATGTTTGGAGGATGTTGTTGAACTACATTTCCCACTGCCAGATGTAAAATAATGATTGAAAAAGAACACCAGAAGTTCTTTTGCAGCAAGCTGCTATTGATAACTTTTATTGTCCACGACAATAGCCCTGCAGGGTTTACAGTGTATTACAGTGTAAAGGAAGTGGTTATAAGACTTATGGGCCAATAAAGTACAATATGCTAATACCAAAATAGATACATGGGTTTCTGCCTAGTAACAATGGAAATAAGGAAGGTAGGGTTTAAAGATATAGGGCTTGTTAACCCTATAGGTCCCTACACTTTTGTCACTGCTCTGTATATGTCAGTCCAGGCATTTTATATGCATTACTATTAAGAACTGGACAGGAGAACAGAGATGTTTTGTTGTTCCATGTTTTCTGCCTGATGCCAGCAGGGACCAATTTGCTGCTGGCCTAAACAGTTATGTGATCAGTCAGAACCCCACTTAGTCAAGAGTAATAAACATGGGTGGTTAGGTCAGGTCACCTCAATCTCTATCCCCGTAGATTCAAACTATAAACTAGAAGAAACCAAGCCACTTTCTTTCAGTGGCACCTTGCCCTGCTTATTGCACCCTAAAATGCAACTCTTTGCGCTCCTAAAATGGATCACAAATAGTTATTACTCAATTTGTATATATTACTGCCTGTGTTCAGCATCAATACATAAAGTGGGGACAGGAGATGGGTTGCAGTTGTGTGTCCCCAGGCTTGTGCACCATTCAGAACACAAACTAAAGAATGCTGGGGGATTAAATATACTAGGGAGCCCTGTACTTAATCCTTTGTCCACTACAGATGACAACCAGCAACAGTAATATTGCAATTACTCTATGTATAAACCATGGAGCCCCCCTTAGCACTTGCACCTCGACATTAGGAAATGATCCCTTTGGACTATCAAAAGTTATATAGAAGGGGTTAATAGTTAAAAAACATTTTAAAAGAAAAATGTGGTGACCTTTAATGTACATTTACTGTATATATCTGCTTCACACTCATATTTGTCTCATGTTACAATAGCTGCCATACAAAGCCAAAAATCAATTTAACAATTTTGCTTTTTAATCTGCAGGCCCCATTTTGCAATTACCTATGACACTACAAGAAATACTGTCCAATTATCACCTCCCTGTTGCCATTCAATCCTACAAAGCACTATCCTTCAAGGAAAAAGGGGATGTGAAATCCCAGGATGAAATACTTCCTGAACTACTACTGAAAGACACCTATGAGGAGAACTTTTTACTTGGTCATCCCATTGACAAAAGTGAGTAATCCCCTGTGCTTCATGCGAATAGACTCAGTTTCATACTATATAACTTCAAGAGACATTTAAAAAAAGCATATTGCATAGTTACATGAAAATGCAACTCCCATAATGTAATGAGAAAGAGAGCAATGTGCAATGGAAAAGCTGGAAGAAGCCCAGTTATGAAAAATGTGGCACTGGGATAAAATGACCATTGATTGGTTTGTGGTCCAATGCTCTCTGCTACATCCTCTATGCCTGGAGGGTAGTTGTGAGGGATATGGAGCCTGGGCAATATCGACATATTGACAATGATTGGAAAAACTGTCCAGCTATGTATAATACGATATCAACACAATTTCAAGAAGAACTGATGAAAAATGGAAATTTAATATAAGCTTCATCATACTGAAATAAAAAACTGTTAATATAATCAATTAAAAATTCTGTAACATTTTGATTGACAGATCTAATATATCTTTTAAGGGGAGGTCCCTTTTCTAGCAGATGTATTAGAGCTAACTTAAAGGGGTAGTTCACATTTGAGTTAACTTTTAGTATGTTATAGAATGAACAGTTCTAAGCAACTTTTCAATTAGTCTTCATTATTTATTTCTTATAGTTTTTGAATTATTTGCCTTTTTCTTCTAACTCTTTGCAGATTTCAAATGGGGGTCACTGACCCCGGCAGCCAAAAACCTATTGCTCTGTGAGGCTACAGTTTTATTGTTATTGTTACTTTTTATAACTTTTTTTTCTATTCAGTCCCTCGCCTATTCATATATATTAGTCTCTCATCAAACCACTCCCTGGTTGCTAAGGTAATTTGGACCCTAGCAACCAGATAGCTGTTATAACTTCAAACTGGATATTTGCAGAACAAAAATAATTAAAATAATTAAAAAACTACAAAAAATAAAAAATGAGGGCCAACTGCAAATTGTTTCAGAATATTACTCTCTACATCATACTAAAATGTAACTCAAAGGTGAACTACCCCTTTAAATAGATGATTCCAACACAAACAAAATCAAACAAAATAATTGACTTTGGCACAAATTATTCACTTAGAGCAGTGATCCCCAGCAGTGCCTTGCGAGCAACATGTTGCTCTCCAACCCCTTGGATGTTGCTCTCGGTGCCCCCAAACCAGGTAGTTATTTTTGAATTCCTGACTTGGGGGCAAGTTTTGGTTGAATAAAAACAAGATTTACTACCAAATAAAGCCTCCTGTAAGCTGATATTGTGCATAGAGGCTGCCTAATAGCCAATCTTAGCCCTTATTTGGCACCTCCATGAACTTTTATGATGCTTGTGTTGCTCTCCAAGTCTTTTTACATTTGACTGTGGCAAAGAAAGTTTGGGGACCCCTGATAGGATTCCTAATGATTTTAAAAGAGTGAGCTCTATTTTCTAAGCAAAGGGTGCACACAGGTGGCATAGGGCAGGCAGAGTATGGCACACACAGGCAGCATAGGGCAGGCAGAGTATGGCACACACAGGCAGCATAGGGCAGGCAGAGTATGGCACACACAGGCAGCATAGGGCAGGCAGAGTATGGCACACACAGGCAGCATAGGGCAGGCAGAGTATGGCACACACAGGCAGCATAGGGCAGGCAGAGTATGGCACACACAGGCAGCATAGGGCAGGCAGAGTATGGCACACACAGGCAGGGTAGGGCAGGCAGAGTATGGCACACACAGGCAGCATAGCGCAGGCAGAATATGGCATACACAGGCAGCATAGGGCAGGCAGAGTATGGCACACACAGGCAGCATAGGGCAGGCAGAAGTTGGACAGCACTGTACTAGACCTAACTGTCAATCATATCTGATTCCTGACACCTGTATGAAAATAGAACGAAGAAAGACAAATGCTGAAAAGGTGACAGTAAAGAGTAACTTGATTATTACAGAAAAGGTACAGAATTTATAACTGGTTATATTTAGATCACTTCATTTAGTATGATTAAGCTTATATTACATTTTTGCAATAGTTACCATTTATGTGCTCTTTTTGTTTTCTCCGGAGAACTAGATTTTCTCAGAACAGGTGTAGACTCATTAATACAGTGAGGAACATAAGTGAACACCCTGCAGAAGACAGAATTAAAAAAAAAAAAATTCAGGAAATCACATTGTATGATTTTTAAAGAATGTATTTGTATTGCACTGCTGCACATAAGTATTTGAACACTAAGCAATCAGCAGGAATTCTGACTCTCAAAGACCTGTTACTCTGCCTTTAAAAAGTCCACCTCTACTCCACTCATTAATCTAAATTAGTAGCACCTATCTGAGCTCTTTAAAGACACCTGTCCACGCCACAGTCAGACTCCAACTACTACCATGGGCAAGACCAAAGAGCTGTCAAAAGACACCAGAGACAAAATTGTGGGCCTCCACAAGGTTGGAAAGGGCTACGGGGCAATTGCCAAGCGGCTTGGTGAAAATAGATCAACTGTTGGAGCAATTGTTAGAAAATCGAAGAGGCTAAAGACGACTGTCAGTCTCCCTAGGCCTGGGGCTCCATGCAAGATCTCACCTCGTGGGATATCACTGATGATAAGAAAGGTGAAGAATCAGCCCAGAACTACAAGGGAGGAGCTGGTCAATGACATGAAAAGAGCTGGGACCACAGTTTCAAAGGTCACTGTCGGTAGAACACTACGGCGTCATCGTTTCAAATCATGCATTGCACAGAAGGTTCCCCTGCTCAAGTCATCACATGTCCAGGCCCATTTGAAGTTTGCCAATGACCATCTGGATGATCCAGTGGAGGCATGGGAGAAAGTCATGTGGTCAGATGAGACCAAAGTAGAACTTTTTGGTCTAAACTTCACTCGCTATGTTTGGAGGAAAAATAAGGATGAGTTGCATCCCAAGAACACCATCTCTACTGTGCAGCATGGGGGTGGTAACACCATGCTTTGGGGGTGCTTTTCTGCGAAGGGGACAGCGCGACTGCACTGTATTAAGGAGAGGATGAATGGGGCCGTGTATTATGAGATTTTGAGCAACAACCTCCTTCCCTCAGTCAGCGCATTGAAGATGGGTTGTGGCTGGGTCTTCCTACATGACAATGACCCAAAGCACACAGTCAGGATAACCAAGGAGTGGCTCCGTAAGAGGCATATCAAGGTTCTGGAGTGGCCTAGCCAGTCTCCAGATCTAAATCCAATAGAAAATCTTTGGAGGGAGCTAAAACTCTGTGTTGCTTAGCGACTGCCCCAAAACCTGACCGATCTAGAGGAGATCTGTGTGGAGGAGTGGGCCAAAATCCCTGTTGCAGTGTGTACAAACCTGGTCAAGAATTACAGGAAACGTTTGACCTCTGTAATTGCAAACAAAAGCTTTTGTACCAAATATTAACACTGATTTTCTCAGGTGTTCAAATACTTATGTGCAGCAGTGCAATACAAATACATTCTTAAAAAATCATACAATGTGATTTCCTGATTTTTTTTTTTAAATGCTGTCTCTCACAGTGGGAATGCACCTACAATGTGAATTTATTATGTACCAAATATTAGAAATATGGTGCATTTTGTATATTTTGTGTCGATACATAAATGACTTTCAGCATAATTACTTTATACATCTATTGGAGCAATTTACTGCCTTGAAGTGTGTTATTATGAGATTGAATGCATTGGTTGCTATGAGCCAGCCCAGACAACTTAAAGTGCATTGTTTGAATTTTGGATTCTTGGTTTTTACAATGCATGCAAATGTGAAAGACTTTCAGCATGCTTGCTTTGTACAATTATTGCCTTGAATTATGAGAGGTCTAACACATTGGTCGCTTTAAAGGGGAAGGAAAGGTTAAGTGACTTGGGGGTGCCAAAATGTTAGACACCCCCAAGTGACTTAAATCGCATACTTTTTACCCCGGGCTGGTGCCCCTGTTCGGAGAGAACAGCACCAGCCCGGGGTAGCTGCGAGCGCTTCCTCCTCCATATATGCTGCGCACGCATGCACAGTAGAGTGAAAAAGCCGAACTTAAACATAGAAGTCGGCTTTTCACTCTACTGTGCATGCGCCGGCCCACGGATTTCACCGGCAGTGCGAAGACGGAAGGAGGAAGGCTCGCTGCAGCTACCCCGGGCTGGTGCTGTTTTCTCCTAACAGGGGCACCAGCCCGGGGTACAAGGTAAGCGATCTTAGTCACTTGGGGGTGCCTAACATTTTGGCACCCCCAAGTGACTTAGCCTTTCCTTCTCCTTTAAGCTAGTACAGACAACTTAAAGTGCATAATTGTAGGCATAGTTTAATAATTATGGTGTATGATTGTAACTAGTAATGAGTGAATCTGTTCAGTTTCGCTTTGCCAACAAGTTCACGAAACTGCAGAAAAATTTGCGAAATGGCAGAAAATTCAGGAAACGCAGTTACCGTGCAACTTTTTCCTCCCTCTGCAAATTTCTTTTGTGGCAAATTTTTGCGGGCGTTTTGCAAATAAATCTGTCAATGGCGACAATTCTGCTAAACACAGAATCTCTGCCTGCCGAAAAATGTTGCTCATCACTAATTATAACTAATTTTGTGATACTTTGCAATTTATTTAGCCTTTAAAGCATTAGTGTATATATATATAATACTTATAAGGCTTGTTTTTTAAAAGAGAACTACATCCATCCCCTTCTCACATAGCCTATAACTTTAAAAAGTGACCCTATAGAAAAACCCAAGCTAAAAAAGCAGAGCAGAGCCGGACAGCAGCGTTCCTGGGCACCTTCTTCCATTGATTCGGATATGCTTCGGGTCTCACTGCTGATATGGACCCTGCATGTGCAGTTGGGACTGGCAGGGAGCCAGGTGAGGGGGGGGGGTCGATACAGGGTAGTTAAGGCGGCCTTTGTACCTGGGGGGGTTTAGTTCTCCTTTAAGCCTTTTCACATGAAAAAATCATAGTCATATATCGACACAAAATCCGTGGGCCGGCGCATGCACAGTAGAGTGAAAAGCCGACTTCTATGTTTAAGTTCGGCTTTTTCACTCTACTGCCATGCGCGCGCAGCGTATATGGAGGAGGAAGCGCTCGCAGCTACCCCGGGCTGGTGCTGTTCCTTTTCACATGAAAAAATCATATTCACACCTACAAAGACATAAAGGCAGGTCTACTTTTTAGTGACCGCATGTTGTGGACCTGTTATACAGAGCTCTAAGGAACATAGCAACAAACCTGCGAGACATAAGTTGTATTTTTATACGTTTCCATAAACAAACAAAAACACCCACAGATATGAATCTCAGTTAAATGTCTTTATATTTTTGTTTTCAATAACAAAAGGTAAAATATTTACCAAAGAGCCCATTATGGTTCCAATGTATATGAAAGAACTGAAACTGGTGGTAGCTTTGGGATTTACCAGTGATGACAAAGACAAATGGAACAAGACTTGTGAATGGCTTACCAAACAAGTGGAAAATGAAGGGGACATGTCACAGGTTGCTTTTGAAGGTAAGTGTTTGACCTTACTATGAGGGAAATGTATGTATAGTAAGTAACATGTACTAAATGTGAGATTGCTGACAGAGCCCAACAAATAGCAAGTGGGGGAAAATCAGAAATCTGTACTTGGCTTGGCTTAAATCCCATGGGGGCACTGAGAGATGTACAAATAGTTCATCATACTCAATTAACCCTGGGACTGCCAACTCAGCAGGCTAGAGAGAGAGAGAGAGAGGTCTGAGCTGAAGGTCCCAAACAGCTAAAAATAGAGCTTTAAAGCAAATTGCTAAAGTGTATAAAAGCAGAGAGAGGTACGTTCCATTTGTGTAATTCTGTAAAAATATATTTATTAAAGAAAAAATTACACTATGGGGCTGATTTATCAATGATCAAATTTCACTTTTTACTACTGTTCGAGGTTTTTTGCACTAAAACTCAAGTTATAACTTAAAATATTTAGACTCAAAAACCCCATGTTCTATTTATCCATAGGGAACAAGCAAATATTTTTTTGCTTGTTTAAATATTTGCTTGTTCACTATGGATAAATAGAACATGGGGTTGGTTAGCATGGTTGCCTTAAGAAAGGTCCCGATGGGGACCGAAACGTAACGTTGGCTGTTCATGCGTTTTTAATACACGATTGATCTTTTTGGAATATAACTCGGTGTTGCTGGCCTTTTTTTGGATATTTACCGTATATACTCGAGTATAAGCCGAGTTTTTCAGCATTAAAAATGTGCTGAAAAAGTAAACCTCGGCTTATACTCGCGCTTATACTCGCATATATACGGTACATAGATGCTGGTGAAATGCGATTGCTGCGTGCGCACCTACACCCCTTCCTCCGTGGGCCACCTGCACGCGCGGCATCATACGTGCAGATTCAGACGTGCGGAAATGCTCAGACGTGCCTGGATACAACTGTTTCATGCATAGGAAAGTGACGAGCAGCGCCAGCATCGGCTACTCACCAGGAACGAGCACAGTCGGGCACCGATGCGACACGCATCGGCTGCGGTATCAGACCGCCTATGGATATGTGACAGCAAGTGTGAAATGGCTGTATTATATATATAAAAGTCCCCTTTCCTAACTGGCTCCGTCACATTATGAACATGGGCATAAAGACATTAAAATTCTGAAGTGTGTCAGCACTGCTCAAAATTTGCTCCCTTGATCCCATGTCCTTTTTCTACTTAAAGGGATATTATCATGATTTTGTTTATTCTGTAATACTATTACACTGTGCGCTTTGCAAATAATTCCTCCTACCATTTCAAACTCCAGCTAATTTCAAACTAATTTATGTTTGATTTTTTTGTCATCAATCTCAATTTATTGTGCATGGTCATTTGCTTGCAGTATGTTCTTCAGACACTACTGACTGGTATTCAATTCTTATCTTATTTTTCTCCTTGTCTTCTTTTAAGTGCTATTTCCTTCTGTCACTGTGTGTGGATGTATATTCAGAGGTGCAGAAGATTTCTGAGCTAATTTTGAACTGAGTTGTTGAAACATACCATTGCCTTAAGGTCAGGGCCGCTCTTGCCATAAGGCAAAGTAAGAACCTTGCCTCAGGTGGCAGTGAGCGGGCAGTAATCAGGGATGGCAAAAAAAAGCCCATTGGGACTCAATACTAGCCTACAGTGAAGTCAGAATTTATGAGGCACTAACACAGGAGTGAAGGTTTGCCAAACAAAGGGAGCTGAGTCTGAGGTTTCAGAAGGAGCCAGCGCTACACATTAGAACTGCTTTCAGCTAACCTATTGTTTCTCCTACTCCCATGTAATTGGAGGAGTCCCAAGCTGGACTTGGATTTCTCACTATTGAGTGCTATTCTGATATATAGTGGGAGCTGCTATCTTGATGCTTCACATTGTTCTGCTAATTGGCTGCTGGGAGGGGGGTGATATCACTTCAACTTGCAGTAGTGTCTGCATTTCCCTCGGCTTATACTCGAGTCAGTAAGTTTTTCCAGTTTTTTTAGGTAAAATTAGGTACCTCCGCTTATATTCGGATCGGCTTATACTCGAGTATATACGGTAAATCATTTACCTTGCACCCGAGGTAAGAGCTGAAGCAGAATGCCACCCTGGGTTCGCTATATATATATATATATATATTATATACTTTCTGCTGCCCTTGGTTTCTTTTCATTGTGAATGTCCCCTATGTCTAACCCATGTACTAAATATTAGGTAATTGTAGATATTTTTGGGCTGAATAATTGTATTCAGGGCTGGTAGTAAATATAAGTCATTAATTTAGTGCCTGTGACATTGCTCATTAAGCAAGCCAACCATGAATTGTCTTCTTTTCTTTCTAGAAATATATTTACTAGACAAAAAGAATCTGTCATCTCAGGAACCACGATACAGCACCATTGAGCCAATATATATTGACATCGGTGAACTTGGAATCGAACAGCAGATAACTCAAAAACCCTCTACCTCCTATGAGATACAAATTCCCAAAGTATTAAAAGAGACCAATGTATATAGCGGGGATGAAGTGCCTCAATTGGTTCCAAATGTCACCACACCAATAGCAAACATCAGTGATATCCCAAAGGATCTTCGAGGCTTGACTGTGAAGCAAGTGTGCGATTGTCTTAACCTGCTCAACATGAACCAGTATGTAGAGGCATTTAAGGCAGCACAGGTGGATGGCCAGTTCTTGTATGAGCTGGACCATGATATGATGACGAGTTGCATGGGAATGAATGGACTTCATGTTGTTAAATTTATGAGGTTCAGGGATGGCTGGAGGCCTAATATGCAAGATCAGTAGTGGTTAAAAAAGCATGGATTGTTAGGGGATAATTTATGTAGTAAGGTGGCACAATGCTAATTTTTGAACAAAAATATTTTTCAAAACATTTCTCTGCAAGTCTTTGTAGTACGGTAGAGGCAATAGCGGCCAGTAGAGGCAACCAATAGTGTGAGCTACACATTAGCAGTGAGACACCGCCACCCAAAGTATCTAATAACAACTATTGAATTTCCAGTGGGCCAAGCAGCAGGGGCCCTTCAGGCAGTGTACTGACTGCATAATCAGTGGCTTGTGTAAAGTACAGGTTCACTTGGGCAAGTGTTCATTTCACAAAAGCTTATATATCTTAAATATTTCCACAGGGGCATAAATTATTAGCCATGGAATTATGGAGTTAGCTCACCCTTGTAATAGAGCCCTCTTGCCTAATGTCTTTAAAGATTCTCATTCATCTAGGTCAAGTTATACAGTATCTAGTACAATTAAGTCTAAAGCAACTAGACTTTCTGAGTTTTGTTCTCTGCATTTTTACAATCATTAAAATAAGCATAAACATGATCAAAATGGAATCAGATCAGGCTAAGAATCTAAGCGGAGGTCACTAATATACTAGAAGTGTGGTCTCGTACTATTTGGCAATCCACACTCACAGCACATCCTGGCCTTTCCGCTCTGTTCCGCCTGGTGCACAGTATTTGGAGAGACTTTGTCACTCTCCACCACATTCCAAAATGCACAAAAATACTGGCACAACAGAACTTATTTAAGCGGGATAAACCCTGCTGATTTTTAATAGTAGCAAACCTTCGGGGACACGGTTTGCTACTATTAAAAATCAGCAGGGTTTATCTCTCTTAAATAAGTCCTGTTGTGCCAGTATTTTTGTGCAATTTGGCTCGTACTATTTGGCCCCAGGGCTAAACAACTGGATCTGTGCAATTTACATATTGGCATTATGCCCACAGAAGATTAAGGGGCACATTTATAAGTCCAAATTTCGGATGTTTCTAAGTACGATTGGCAAAAATTCGAATTAATAATGATAATTTCTGATGTGCGTTAATTGCAAGAAAATTTGTATCGTGGTCATATGAAAATATTGTGGTACCATCCAAAAGTTATGAAATTTTCGTATCTGAACTATCGTAAACGGCACAAAAAACTTTCTGACTTTGAACCTTCAATGCATGATTTTGGAAGCCTCCCATAGGACTCAATGGCATTCTGCAGCTCCAACCTGGCCCAAGGAAAGTCACGATACCAAAGCTTGAATGAATCCGAAACTTTCATAGTCGTTATGACAAATACAATTTTGTCATACAAACTGACGCAAAGCACAAAAAAGTTGGACCCAATTGTACTTTGATAAATGTGCCCCTAAGTCTTTAGGCTAATGCCACACCATGTGTATGGTGTATATTTTTGGCAAGCCGAAAAACGTTTGCTGAAAATATGCGCCATATGCTCCTACCTGTGCCTGCACCCAAATTAATAGAATACACTCGGGTGCAGGCACATGTAGCCAAAAACTGCATAAAAATGCAAGAGAATGCAAAGTCTCTTCATTCATTTGTGTGCAGGCACAGGTAGGAGCGTATGGCGCGTATTTTTGGCAAATGTTTTTCAGGTTGCTGAAAATATACGCCATACACGTGGTGTGGCATTAGCCTTAAGGATTAAGGTGAAACTGTCAGATCTGAATGTGTGAAGGCACTTTACAACAACCTAATTGATGCTTTATTTCTACTATGAATTTCACCTTATTTTTCTATAAATGGCCAGTAAAATAAATATATATATATATATATATATATATATATATTCATGATTCTGCAGGGTGAGGGAGAGTTATTTATCTGGACATTTGCAATAATGTGTTTCAAAGCTAACATACAGCTCGCTTTCTTATGGTAACATTAATCATTACTTGTATAAACCAAAAAAAGCTGCCCCAGTTCATACTGTAAATGTGTTCTTCCAATCTTCATTTTTTTAAAAAAAAAAACATGGTGTTGTTATTGTTGAACTACACTGTGTGGAACAGTTCCATTTTCCAATTAATCTGCTTCTTCCAGCATACTATCATCTCATTATACCTTACTTTATAAAAATTAATAATGTATTACTAAGAAGATTCCATTTTTAATAAACTACATATTTACAAAAATGTGTTTGTGGTTTTTTTTAATCATGAAAGACACTTGCCAGAAAAAGCTGCAGGGAGCGATTACTGCACAACTTTAACTTTAACACTGAAGAAATGCATTGTCTTGATTTTTGGTAGCTCTATACATCAAACAAATGAGTGTTCTGCTGCACAACAACATATGACTTTACAGTCAATTGCTCCATGACTCCCACTAGTATGTGGCAGGACCTTGCCTCCTCTATCTACTGCGGGGGTCTCCAACCATTTTTAAACTTGAGCTACATTCAAATGTAAAAAAAAAGTTAGAGAGCAACAAAAGCATTCAAAATGAACCCAGGGATGCCAAATATGGGATTTAATAGGCTGTTTGGCAGCCTCTATGTGGCCTGGCAGCCTACAGGTCTGTTTGGCAGTACTCATGGTTTTGATGCAACTAAAACTTGCCTCCAAGCCAAATATTCAAAAATAAGCACCTGCTTTATGGCCACTGGGAGCAAAATCCGAGGTGTTGGTGAGCAACATGTTGCTCTCAGGAGCCACTGGTTGGGGATCACTAATCTACTGTAGCAAATCAATGATGTAGCTGGAGCTAGCTATATTAGATATCGCCATAAAGCTTCCCCCAGGAAACAGTGCAGTAAATGTAAATATTTGTCCCACTGGGCTAAGGAAGGTAAAGAAGCATGTTCATTCATTATAGTTTAAATGTGATTTAAATTCCCCATTATTTCTCTGCTTATAAACCAGAAAAAAACAAAAGTTAGGCTTCTAGAAGGAGATTTTTCATTACACTAGAAAATAATATAGTTGCATCACTTTACCTTGCATGCATTTTATATGCCTGAAGATGGCAGCATTTCACTTGTGATCCTCGAAATACAGTATACATGTTACTGCTTATCTCACTTCTTGTAGTCTCCTTTATGCTTACCCTTGATGTCATTTGAAGCTATTTTTGTTATACATGAACAACATACAGTATATCACCATTATTCTCCTCTATCTAAATGACGTATTAATCATTTTTAGTTTCATTTTTATATTTCAGTTATCCTTCTGCTTATAAGCCTAATAGAGCAGGAACAAGAATTCTTATTGTATCATTCCATATTATTCATTAAAACTTTTTTTTTTCAGATTGGGGTTTGTAGAAAACTCTGTGGCACCATTGCTTTCATTTGTACATTTAATAGGGGATAGCACACCCTTGTAATAGAGCCCTATTGCCTAATGTCTTAAAAGATTCTCATTCATTCTCATTCAAGTCAAAAGCAATTGGACTTTCTGAGTTTTGCTCCCTGCATTTTTACAATCATTAAAATAAGCATAAGCCTGATCAAAATGGAACCAAACTAATTTTATCAGATCAGGCTAAGAATCTAAGCGGAGGTCACTAATATGCTGGAAGTGTGGTCTCGTACTATTTGGCAATCCACACTCACAGCACACCCTGGCCTTTCCACTCTGTGGACAGTATTTGGAGAGACTTCGGCACTCTCTACCACATTCCGAATTGCACAAAAATACTGGCACAACAGAACTTATTTAAGCGGTATAAACCCTGCTGATTTTTAATAGTAGCAAACCATATAACGTTTTGGGGACACGGTTTGCTACTATTAAAAATCAGGTATTTTTGTGCAATTTGGCTCGTACTATTTGGCTCCAGGGCTAAACATCTGGATCTGTGCAGTTTGCATATTGGCATTACGCCCACAGAAGATTTAGGGGCACATTTATCAAAGTCCGAATTTCAGATGTTTCTAAGTACAATTGGCAAAAATTCAAATTAATAACGATAATTTCTGATTTGCGTTAATTGCGCCAAAATTCATATCGTGGTCCTACGAAAATATCGTGGTATGATCCGAAAGTTACGAAATTTTCGTATCTAAACGACAAACTTTCTGACTTTGAACCTTCAGTGCATGATTTTGGAAGCCTCCCATAGGACTCAATGGCACTCTGCAGCTCCAACCCGGCCCAAGGAAAGTCACGATACTGAAGCTCGAATGAATTCCAAAACTTTCGTAGCCTTTACGACAAATACGATTTTGTCGTAAAAATTGATGCAACGCACACAAAAGTAGCAGAAATTAATTAGAAATTAAATTAGAAAAATTACATTTTTTTTTCCATTCGGACCCAATTGTACTTTGATAAATGTGCCCCTAATTCTTTAGGCTAATGCCACACCATGTGTATGGCGTATATTTTTGGCTAGCCGAAAAAACGCTTGCCGAAAATATGTGCCATATGCTCCTACCTGTGCCTGCACCCGAATGAATGGAATACGCTCAGGTGCAGGCACATGTACCCCAAATCCGCATAAAAACACGAGAGAATGCAAAGTCTCTCCATTTGTGTGCAGGCACAGGTAGGAGTGTATGGTGCGTATTTTCGGCAATCGTTTTTCAACTTGCTGAAAATATACGCCATACGCATGGTGTGGCATTAGCCTTAAGGATTAAGGTGAAACTGTCAGGTCTGAATGTGTGAATGTGTGGGATAAAAAGCCAAAAAGGTGTGCTTGCTTTGCAATGAGATTCAAAATAAGCTTTTTTTGCAGTACACTTATAGAATAGATAAAAATGGTCTTTGGCAACTTTGTTCTTAGAGAATCTGTGCCTTTATATAGAAAAAAATGGCACTGGGCAATGTTCTGATTTTCACCTAAGGAGAAAAAAACTGGTAGAAAAAAATACCAATGGTATTATTTAACTATCAATCAGTGGTATTTGCCTAGCTATTTACATTCTTTACCCAATTTGTCCTGATTCTCGAAACAATGTAGCCAGTGGATCTAGCAGGAAAAACTGACTTCTGCTACATTGCCTTTAACTGGAATACAAATCCCAGAATAATGTAACATATAATAAAGGTAGAGGAATTCTGGGAGCTGTAGTCTAGCAACATCAGGGTTACATTTTCAAAGCAATATTGCATGATAAAACGTTTCCTAAACTTTTCCCCAAATCTACACAGCTAGGGACTGCTTTAAAATGCAAAAAATTCTCCAATGTATTTACAATTAAAACACTGAAAATGTTTAAATAATCCATACTAGAAAATTTTGTAGGATTTTCTTACATTATGCAAAAAAGATTCTGGGTGAACATCCCCTATAATTTTTTGTCTCTCTTTAAACTGGCTTGTGGCTTCTTAAAAGAGAAGGAAAGGCAAAGTCACTTGGGGGTGCCAAAATGATAGGCACCCCCAAGTGACTTTAATCGCTTACCTTTTACCCCGGGCTGGTGCCCCTGTATGGAGAGAACAGCACCAGCCCGGGGTACCTGCAGCGCTTCCTCCTTCGATCCTGAATGATCGCACGCGCATGCGCAGCATGCGGCCGGGCGCCCTAGGCAACCAGGTCGGCTACCTCGCCCCAGCACTGCTACATCGCACCCCCCCCCCCCCCCCGTGTGTTTTAACGCGCATGCGTAGTTCGAGCGCGGCGCGGTGTGCTATGCGCGATACGAAGCGGTGCGACGCAAACTGTACTAGGGGTAGGCAGGAGAGGCTGCTGCCTGGAGCCCCCCAATCGTTGCGCCCTAGGCAGCTGCCTCTTCTGCCTACCCCTAGTTCCCGCCCTGATGCGCAGTAGAGTGAAAAGCAATACTGCGCATGCGTTTGTCCAGGACAATTGACTGCAGCGCGAGTAGGAAGGAGGCGCTCTCGACAGGTACCCTGGGCTGGTGCTGTTTTCTCCTAACAGGGGCACCAGCCCGGGGTACAAGGTAAGCGATTTAAGTCACTTGGGGTGCCTAACATTTTGGCTCCCCCAAGTGACTTAGCCTTTCCTTGTCCTTTAAGTTGCCCACAATAGTGGGACAGTTCCCTAACCTGTTAAATTTGCCACTGTCATTAGGTCACTTTGGTCTCTTGCTGGACAGATCATGATCAATGTGATTAAGCTTCAAAGAATGAGGATCAAAGCTTAGCAATATACAGAAGCTATCTGCATATCTAATCCTATCTGCTCTTTCATTCTCTCTGAACTGCACAATGAGCTGTTTGACCTACCAAACAATGTAGACTATAAGCAATCATATTGGCAGAGAGGGACAAGAGACATATACCTGCACAGCTTCCAAAATGGTAGAAGGGTCTCTTAAGGTCCCCATACACAGGCCGATAGTAGCTGCCAATATCGGTCCTTTGGTATCAGACCCTGCCGATATTGGTCCCCCGTGTATGGGCACTCCCAACGGGCCTGCCTGACCGATATCTGGCCTGAAATCGGCCAGATCTCGATCGGACAGATTAGAAAATCTAGTCGGATCGGGGACCACATCGGACCACATTTCCTATGCCCGTCATTATAATTCGATCGTTTGGCCCCAGGGCCAAATGATCGAATTACCCTGGATTCTCCCGATATCGCCCACCTGTAGGCCAAGCGAGTGGATCTTATGGTGTATGGGGACCTTTAGACACTGCTATCCTGTAAGAGCAATGGCATAAGAGGTATATTGGTGCCTGAGCAAAATCATTAACAAAACTCCGTAAAATAACTGTTTTTTGAAAAGGCTTGATATCATGTGTTGCAAGCCAATCAATCACATAATTAAGCAAAAAATTATTTTTGTACATTTATGCATTTCAGTCAGCTTGCAAAGGGCAATCTGAAGCATTTTCAATTCAAAGGGTCCTTGTGAAATGACCAAACAGAAATGTATGCTTTATCTGTTGCACACAATTTTCTTGTGCCAAGTGGATTGGACACTAATGCTGTTATTAACACTGCACACAAGAAGTAATGCCACAAGTCCACAATTACACTGTGTTATGTGTGAATCTGTATAGTAAGGGTTAACCTGCAGATTTGTGCACCCCTTCACTGATAAGCCTGCATTCCTGAGTACATCTCCACAGCCCAGCTGTAAGCACATGCCCCCCTGACTTAGATGGATTCTGATCTCAAGCTAGCCTTGGTTACTACTACCATGGCCTGAAGACAGAGCCACATATTTGCCTGTAAGCAGATATCTCTATGTGTGTACACTGGTAAACTAGTAATGCCTATGCTCATACGTTTTTATGTCATATGCTACCAAGTCTATAAAAACCTGGTGTTGTCTTTGTTCTGTAGTTCTGACCCTTGGCTTTGTTCAGAACCCACAAAGGTGTCAAATAAACCATACCTTCTTTTACCTCAAAAAACAACTGGAATTCTGGGGAAAATTACAATTGTGAAATCCTAATGATTTTTATCTGCAAGTTGCACTTTGCACTGGGTGCCAAATTCATAAATCAAGCTACACATATCATATATAAAAGTGGAATTAACTTTTCTTTCTAGTATTTGCTGGCATTTTATTTCGCTACAAAGAATGTGGTAGAGGAATTTGATATTAAATATGCTAAATATGTTGCAGTATGTTCCTATCTGAGACCTGGAATGGACACTTAAGGCAGGGCCTATTTCCAGAATGATAAAGTACTTTTGTTGGATTGGAATGGTAATCCTAATGATGTACATGTTTTTAATGCACACTTTAAAATATATTTCCTGCTTTGCAGCTACAATTTGGCCTAGAGTGGTCCAAAAGAGAGAGTTTGTATTGTAAATGATTCAGATCCTGCACCTAACACAAATTTAAGGTGCGCTGAGTTAAAAACAGAGTTGAAACCTTTGTTATTTACCCTTCTGGAAGCAATGGAAAATTTTGGCACAATTCCAATTTGTGTGGCAGGTGCAAGATCTTCCAGAAAACATATGTGAAACTGTGACATTCACAATGACAATTTTATTCATATGGCCCTATTGTCATTTATGTTGTCCATTAATCAGCAATAATTAAAACCTCTACTAGCCCACTTAATACCGCCAAGGGCCAATCATGCCATTTATATGCCTTTGTGAATATACACAAGCCATCAGCAATGCTTTCCCGTATAAATCTGTACTGATTTTCACAGAAATCCTCATACACACCCCAGAGTAAGCAACTACTATGTATTCCCTTTAAATAATATTCACAGCCCATATTTTAAAAGGCTTGTCATAGATATTTTGTATATCTTAGCAAAACAAGAAAATGAAAGTACTGGAATAGTACTTCAAGAGTCACACTGTTAGTGTGACACGTATATAGCTATAATACAAATAAAAATATATGCTTATAGATGGTGCTTAGTAATGTCCTCAGTTCTAATCTGAAACTTGTGTATTATAAAAAATAATATACCCACTGCTGTAAAATATGAGGATAATAAAAGTCACCTTAGAGTTCCATAAACTGTATAAAAAAACTCAGCCTGCATATTCAAGCATTTTTATAGTCGTGAAACCCCTTGGTAAAAGCTAATATGCTTATATTTTACAATAGGAGGTACATTATAGCATATATATACTTTCAGGCTAGGCAAGCAGTAGTGATGTGCGGGACAGTAGTGACCTCGGGACATCACTTGTGGGTCGTGGGAGGGTTTGGGTTGGGAGTGGCGGGTCAAGTTTTTTTCGACCAGCACATCACTAGCAAGCAGGATGTCTGCCAGCATTTGCCAACTCAAGCCAAGAGCTGCTTCATTGGTAATTGACTAATAACTTACTTTACAGGGGCCTGAAAATAGATGCTATGTTGCCACAGTACATGCATACATGATGTAAAAGCAAAGAGAAGTAGCAGATATATTGTCCTACCACATAAAATTGGCAGCACTGCTCCTGCCATGAAGCAAGGTAAGAACCTTGTCTCAGGCAGCAGTGAGAGCTGATTTTGCGGGGAACTAATTTCACACATATTTCACATATAAATATGCCCCTATGCCCCAGCTTCCCTGCATTGCTCAGCAAAAACTACAATAGTACATTGGTGCACAGCATGATTCCAGGCTTCTTACAGCCCAAGTGTTGAAGGGCGCACTTGTGGGTGAGGTGATGCTCACTCTGAAACACTGATTTCCATGTTTCTGAATGGACCTATATATATGTATTATTGGGTCTAAGGAATTTTCAACCTTTAAAACTATTAAACTCTTGGGTGGTAAAACCCCTGGGAAGAATACATGTGCCATTGCCATAAGGTTGATCCCATTAATAAGCTGTTTAAACCTTAAAACTATTTATTCATTATGTTTATTATTATATACTGTAGTTATTTATAAAAATACTACATTTTCCTTTGCAATCAAATTACATTGTCCATGGCAGTGAAGGTAGTATACTCTAATTTAAGAGCTGCCCCAAGTAAAGCCTGCAAGTCAGGGCAACCTGACATAAGGTAGATAACATTTTGAAATGCAGATAGTGCAGTTTCAACATAAATCTGAGCAAGTTTTCCCGTTTTGCTCTAAACAGTGAAATGACTATCATGTAGTTTATAACTGTATGCTAGGTTTCCTAGAATTCATGAAGCTGATAAATGTGAGACTCAGCATGGGCAGCTTATTAAATGAGTTCATTACAGCTACTGTGTAAAATGAAGCACAGAGTGTAAATATTTTATAAGCAAGATGCAATACAGAACTGAGCAATGCTGCTAAGTTTGCAAGTGACAATGTAAAGGTCTGCTACTTATTTTTTCACAATAAACGAACAGGGATTTTTAACCTATGGATTGGTACCAAAAATGAGTTCCGATGCCATTTAGGTAGGAATCCATGATCTTCTTAAATACAAAAACATTTATTCTTACAATAATTCTGATAATAGTTATGTTAAAGCAGTTTTTGCTAAACCAACTTGCAGGTCACAAAGGAAACTCACAGGCCTTATTTGGGCCCCCTAAAAAAACAGGTGGAGCTTACACTAGTCCTGTATTAACACTATTGTTAATGCTTCAGAAAAAAAGCACTGAGGGAACTCTGCAAAGGATCCATTGGGCATCTGTACACAAGTGATAACTTATTAAATTATATTTGGATACAATGCTTTGAGGTAGAGTCATATTTATAGGCATACAGGGGAAAAGCTGATTTCTGGCATCCCTTCTGTGTCCTGTGTGTCTAATCTACCCACAGTGTAAATGATTTCCTGAATAATGCACTCCAATACAGGACATAGATGTTGTTTGAACACCTTTTCATATCGCCCTTAGCAAGTTCTCAGCTTCAGGGAAAAACAGATAGATATCTTGGGATATAAATGTTTTTACCAATAAAAAAGTATAAATATAAGTCTGATTTCTGGCTTTCTGTTGAGGTCAGTGGATCTCCCACAATCCTCAAAAACAATTCAATATCCAAACCTCAGCACTGCAAGCTAAGAGAAAGTAATACGGGTACATAAGTGTTACAGTCTGTATGCTTAGGAGCCCGGTAACTGCCCGGAATAACCCCTTAGATAAGCAGGAGAGCCCGGCCGACCCCGGTGTTCACCGACGCCCTTTTGAGGCCCCGGACTTTCTGTGGCGGGAGAGGCAGGGATCCTACTTACGGCCAAGGTTATTCAACGCGGTACCAAGGGTAAAGCTGAAATCGGAGTCGTGGTCAGGCAAGGGTCAGTGGCAGGCAGCAAGGATCGTAGTAGAGAGTCAGGCAAGGTCAGTGGCAGGCGGCAAGGATCGTAGTCAAAAATCAGGCAGGGAGTCAAAAAACCAGAGAATCAGATATAATATAGCTTAGCAAGGCACCAGGAAATCAGGACCAGCTTGGGCAATGAAAACAAGCAAGGAACCGCTTTTTAAGTTTGAATTTGGCGCCAAGGTGACGTCAGCGCGTCCACTGACGTCATCGCGCAGCGCCGGGAGGAACTAAAGCTACTGCGCATGCGCGCGCTCGCCCTTTGCCATTGCGCGTCGGGACGCGCCGAAGAGAGGTGCGCGCAGGAGCGCGCTGTACCGGAGGAGCCCGGGGACCGGCGCGCTTGAAGGTAGGAATGCGCGCTGGTCTCCCGGTGCTCCTTACAGTACCCCCCCTCTCAGGAGCACCCACTGGGGGCTCCCAAGGTTTCCCGGGAAACTTTTTGTGGAATAGCTTTACCAATCGTGGAGCATGAGTATCCTTAGCTGCCACCCAACATCTCTCCTCAGGACCAAACCCCCTCCAGTGAATAAGATATTGAATGTTACCTCTATTCTTGCGGGAGTCTACAATCTCCTGAACCTCAAATTCTTGACGCCCATCAACCAAAACCGGAGTAGGGGAAGGAGAAGCAGAAGAAAAGGCATTACACACCACAGGCTTGAGGAGGGAGACATGGAAGGAGTTCGAAATATTCATACTGGGAGGAAGTTCGAGCTTAACACAAACAGGATTGATGACCTCCTTGACCTTGAAAGGACCAATGTAACGAGGACCTAGCTTAGGACAAGGAACACGAAGCTTGATATTCTTAGAAGACAGCCAGACGGAATCTCCAACTGAGAAACAGGGGGCCGGTCTGCGGCGTTTATCTGCTGCCTTCTTTTGACGGAGAGCTGCTTTTACCAGAGCTTGATGAGCAGATGACCAAACGGACTTGAAGTCATGAACGGCAGCCTCAGCAGCGGGCACATCCACCTTGAGTACAGAAGGAGGTAGGGACAGAGGATTCCGTCCATAGACACAAGCAAACGGAGAGGAACCTAAGGCTTCATGCTGGAGATTATTATGAGCGAATTCAGCCCAAGGGAGAAGTTCGGCCCAGTTGTCATGGTTTTGTGAAATAAAACAGCGAAGAAACTGCTCGAGGACTTGGTTGGTTCTCTCAGTTTGACCATTACTCTGGGGATGATATGCAGAAGAAAAATTTAGCCCAATTCCTAACAATTTGCAAAAGGCTCGCCAAAAGCGGGAGACAAATTGAACCCCACGATCAGAAACAATAGATGACGGGAAACCATGGAGTCGGAAAATCTCCTTTATAAAGATACTTGCCAGGAGAACTGCAGACGGGAGCTTTCTTAGAGGAATGAAGTGGGCCATTTTGGAAAATCGGTCTACAACTACCAGGATGGTAGTAAACTCTGCCGATCTAGGTAGATCTACAATGAAGTCCATTGATATATCTATCCAGGGTTGGCTTGGAACAGGCAGTGGATGAAGAAGGCCACAGGGGAGACACCGAGGAATCTTCTGCTGGGCACAGACAGAACATGCGGAAACAAACTGGTAAACATCCTTAACAAGGGAAGGCCACCAGAAGTATCTGGAAATTAGATCAAGTGTCTTTTTAACCCCTGGGTGGCCTGCAATCTTAGAGGAATGACCCCACCAGAGAATTTGAGAAATTTTAGCCTGAGGGACGAAAGTCTTACCAGGTGGGCACACAGGTGTAGCTTCAGTAGCCGGCAGAGCTAAGGATATCGGGGCCAACACTCGGTCAGGGGGAATAATAGAACAAGGGGGAACTAAAGGAGACTCTTCTGGAGACAAGGATCTGGATAGGGCATCAGCTTTGACATTCTTGGATCCAGGTCTGTAAGAAATAAAGAAGTTGAACCTTGAAAAAAATAACGCCCATCTGGCTTGTCGTGGATTCAGTCTCTTAGCGGAGGAAATATATTCAAGATTCTTGTGGTCAGTAAGAATTGTGACTGGCTGAGAAGCACCTTCTAGGAGATGACGCCATTCCTCCAAAGCTAGCTTAATGGCCAATAGTTCACGGTTGCCAATATCGTAATTTCTCTCGGCGGATGATAACTTCCGGGAGAAAAAGGCACAGGGGTGAAGAGGGCCTTGGAAACCCACTCGCTGGGATAAAATAGCACCTACCCCAGTATCAGAGGCGTCAACCTCCAAGGTGAACGGCCGCGAAGTATCCGGATGGATCAGAACCGGAGCAGAGACAAAGGCTGACTTTAGAGATGCAAAGGCCTTCTGGGCCACAGGAGACCAAAGTGACTTGGAGTCCTTACGAGTGAGGGCAGTGATGGGAGCAACGACCTGGGAAAAATTTCTTATAAACCTTCTGTAGAAGTTGGCAAAGCCTAGAAAACGTTGAATGGCTTTTAGGCCTACAGGGGTAGGCCACTCAGTCACTGCAGAGACCTTGGCAGGATCCATCTCAAAACCGGAGGAAGAGACAATATACCCAAGGAAGGAAATTTTAGATTTATGGAACTCGCACTTTTCCAGCTTAGCGTAGAGATTATTTTCTCTGAGACGTTGAAGCACAGATTTGACTTGAGGAATGTGTTCCGACCATGAAGAAGAGAATACCAGGATGTCATCGAGGTAAACCACGACACAGGATTGCAGCATATCACGAAAGATGTCATTGATGAAGTCTTGGAAGACAGCAGGAGCATTGCATAGGCCGAAGGGCATGACAAGATACTCATAGTGGCCATCACGGGTATTAAATGCAGTTTTCCACTCATCCCCCTGACGGATGCGGATCAGATTGTAGGCACCTCGCAGATCAAGTTTGGAGAAAACCTTTGCGTCTTTTAATCTGTCAAAGAGTTCAGGAATTAAGGGGAGTGGATAACGGTTTTTAACAGTGATCTTGTTAAGACCCCGGTAGTCGATGCATGGTCTGAGACTCCCATCCTTCTTCTGGACGAAGAAAAAGCCAGCGCCCGCAGGAGAACTGGATTTCCTGATGAAGCCCCTGGAGAGATTCTCCTGGATATATTCCTTCATGGCCTGCGTTTCCGGGACAGATAATGGATACGTTCTGCCCCTCGGAGGCATGGTGCCAGGAATCAGTTCAACAGGGCAATCATAAGGCCTATGTGGAGGGAGAGTCTCAGCATTCTTCTTCTCGAAGACATCACGGAAGCTATCATAGCATTTAGGCAAAGGAGAAGGGTCTGGCATGATGGATGAGACATGGAGTGGCACGACGGGAGCTGGCAAACACTTAGAACGGCAGGAGGAACCCCAAGCAGTGAGATCACCGGTGGCCCAATTGATAGTAGGATTGTGTAGTCTGAGCCACGGAAGACGAAGGATAAGTGGGGTATTGGGACACTCAATAATTAGGAAGGAGATTTCTTCAGAGTGTAACCAACCCACTCGAAGTTGCAACAGTTCAGTGGAGGAAGTTAATAACCCAGGAGACACTGGGCGACCGTCAACCGCTTGAGCAGAGAGTGGCACCTGGAGAGACACAACAGGAAAGCGAGACTTCTTGACGAAGGAGGAATCAATGAAGTTTCCTGCTGCCCCGGAGTCCAGGAATGCTTGACACAGGAAAGACTCAGTGCCATAAGACAGAGTAGCAGGGACGAAAATTCTAGCAGCTTGAGCATCTGGGAGTGAAACGATTCTGCCTAGGGGAGACTCCCCACTCGAACCTAGGCGGGTGCGTTTCCCTGACGTTGTGGCTTCACGGGATAGGCTTTGACCGCAATAGAAGCAGAGTCCGGCAGATCGTCTTCGGGTTCTCTCCTCTGGAGACAAACGAGTGGCCCCCAGTTGCATGGGCTCCTCAGCCAGAAGACTTGGGGTAGATGAAGATTCTGGAAGCAGCACGGAGGAAACTGGTGATCTGCGGACCCGTGACTTCTGGGACTGCCTCTCCTTGATCCTGGAGTCAATGCGAATGACGAGAGACACCAACTGCTCAAACTGTGTGGGCAAATCTCTGGCAGCCAATTCATCCTTGATGCCTTCATTAAGACCTTGCCAGAAGGCTGCGACTAGGGCATCATTGTTCCAAGCAACCTCGGCCGCCAAGGTACGGAAGTCAATGGCGTATTCAGCAGCAGACAAGGTGCCCTGAGTTATCTTTAGAAGGCGGGTAGAGGCGTTGATCTTTCGGCCAGGGGCATCGAAGATCTCGCGAAACGTAGCAATAAAAGCCGAGGAGTTGTGGACAAAAGGGTCATCTCGTTCCCACAGCGGTGATGCCCAGGCCAGTGCTTTACCCTGGAGCAATGCAATGATGTATGCCACCTTGGATTTCTCAGAGGGGAATCTGAGGGGAGACAGTTCAAACTGAATGAGACACTGGTTTAAGAAACCACGGCAAACCTCAGGATCCCCTGCGTAGCGCATAGGAGCAGGAATCTTAGGTTCGGAGTGCGGTACCACAGCCGAGGGTGCAACAGAGACAGGAACCTGTGGAGGCGAAGCAGAACCACCTTGCGCTCCTTGGAGGGAATCCAGACAGGCGGCGAAGTGCTGGAGAGACTGGGAGAGATGGGCCTGTTGAGCCTCTTGAAATTCCAAGCGCTTGAGGAGTGCTTCCAGGACATTCTCCAGGGAACCAGTAGGGGCAGCGTGAGAGGGCTCCATGTTGGCCCAAGCTAACTGTTACAGTCTGTATGCTTAGGAGCCCGGTAACTGCCCGGAATAACCCCTTAGATAAGCAGGAGAGCCCGGCCGACCCCGGTGTTCACCGACGCCCTTTTGGGGCCCCGGACTTTCTGCGGCAGGGGGAGGCAGGGATCCTACTTACGGCCAAGGTTATTCAACGCGGTACCAAGGGTAAAGCTGAAATCGGAGTCGTGGTCAGGCAAGGGTCAGTGGCAGGCAGCAAGGATCGTAGTAGAGAGTCAGGCAAGGTCAGTGGCAGGCGGCAAGGATCGTAGTCAAAAATCAGGCAGGGAGTCAAAAAACCAGAGAATCAGATATAATATAGCTTAGCAAGGCACCAGGAAATCAGGACCAGCTTGGGCAATGAAAACAAGCAAGGAACCGCTTTTTAAGTTTGAATTTGGCGCCAAGGTGACGTCAGCGCGTCCACTGACGTCATCGCGCAGCGCCGGGAGGAACTAAAGCTACTGCGCATGCGCGCGCGCGCCCTTTGCCATTGCGCGTCGGGACGCGCCGAAGAGAGGTGCGCGCAGGAGCGCGCTGTACCGGAGGAGCCCGGGGACCGGCGCGCTTGAAGGTAGGAATGCGCGCTGGTCTCCCGGTGCTCCTTACAATAAGGTACAGAATTTTAATGGTATTCACACCTTAGGTGCCAAGAAGGGGAAAGACATTTTGTGCAAATAGAGAGCTAATAAGAGCTGAGTATTATTCCCAATAATCCCCCCCCAAAAAAAACCAAATTAATTAAAATTAAATAGAAAGATGCCAGCCCTGTTTCCCAGAACAAAATACATTATCTTATGTCGTTAGTACATGGGGTACTCACATATCTCTAAGAAGTTTTAGTATTTAGTAATCATCTCTCAATTTGAAAACACTATAAATCCCTTTAGTTAATCTCGAACTGTAACATATAGAAATGGGGGATATTACACACACAGTTTCCAGCATTCTAGAATTGATTCTTTTTTGTTTTTCATCCAACCACTGATTGATAATAAATATGCTAATATGATAATCATGTAGCATCAACATGCCCTAGTCATTAGGCACACACCCTGACAGCCTTTGAGGGCCTCTACACCAACTCTAATACACATATATGATTTTAATGTATTCACAAGATGGGTCCTTCTACTGGACAAATTAATGTAGCGGTTCCCTAACTGATCCTACCCCACCAAATGGGGAAGGGTCTAAAGCTGTGAAAGGGATGCCCAGTGTAATAGGCAGTTAGAGTGATGAAATTTCAGGGTGAATACTTTTTTACTATCAAGGATATCCCTGGTACTATAAGACAGAACCAGCAGTTGTGAGTGTTATCTGTAACCTTGTTTTAGCAAACACAATTCCTGAACACCCTAAGACTAATGGTTGGGGTTCCCACTACACAGAAACAAACAGGCTACATATCACACAATAGTACCATTTTCATACCCTATGTTTCTTACCCTGTCAGTCACTCATAGTGAATGTTGGTCCCAGAATCTTTGTGTGAGGCCCTGTCACAGATGCTATAACCCTATGCAATGATTAAAACATCCTGGCATTCACGTTAGCATATATGGCAAAGGCACAATAAGTATGTCCCTGCACAAAGACATTATCTCTAGAGTCATTAGACACTATTCATCTACGGTTAAGCCTTTTTCTATCCATACATGGTAATGTACTGTAATTTAGGCTGCTTGGGACTGTTCTCCTGCGTGGAACTGAATCCCAATGCCAAAATACATAGAAAATAAAGATGATTTTCACAAAACCTTTGTTTGACCTAGGTATTTTTCTTTCCATAAGAACATACACTATAATGACAGTGTTTTACATATCCTATATAGCACAGTCATACCTCTCAACATTTTGAAAGTGGGAAGAGGGATAAAAGAAAAAGCTGCGTGCAGCGTGGCAAATTTTTTGACCATGCCCACTTTTGTTACCACACCCCCTAAATGCCACTCCCATTTGACAAATTTTGGCAGGTTATTTAAACTTTGTACACATTTCTGGGGGTTTGGGGTATTGTTTTATGTGTTATTACAGTTTTGTTAAAAAAGCTGAAATTGCCCTTTAAGCTGCAAGCCTCAATTCTCCCAAGAGACCTGTTTAGCTTATTAGTTACAATTGTATCTAAGCGCAGGAGGGGATTTTTACCTTTATGGGCTCTCTGCCAAAAGCCCACTTATTTTATTTATTTTATTTATTTAAATGTGAAAAACAATGGGGTTGATTCACTAAAGGTCGATAATGCTTATCGCACGCTTTTTTGCGTTAAAAAGCATGAGATAATTAAGTCCCAATTCATCAAAGTCATTTTGCATGCGTTAAGACACATCACATGTGCTAAAACAATGCACAATCACAATTGCCAGCACACACAAACCTATACTGACCTACCTATACATTCACATACATAAACCATATATACCAACTGTAGATATTAGTATCACAATAGCCTTGGATATTATGCTTGTTCAAGAACTCATCCAAGCCCCTCTTAAAAGCATTAACCTTTATCTGCCATCAAAACATCACTAGGAAGGGCACACAACCTCACTGCCCTCACCATGAAAAACCACCTACGCTGCTTTAAATAAAAGTGTCTTTCCTCAAATCTAAAGGGGTGGCCTCTGGTAATTGTTCCATTTACCACCACTCTTTGTAATCTATACTTCAGCCAGTTCACCCTTGGCGGTTTGGCAGTAAGAATAGATCTGGTGCATCTGGTATAGCTGAAGTAACTGCCAGGGCCATTTGTTCCCATGGATAATGATTAGAAAGAAGAAGGGGGGAGGAACACTTTAAAGAAAATGCATCAAAGTACATTCATTTAATATCTGGTCCTTAGACAGAGAAGTCAGAAAAACATGCAGGCTTCATTAACTCACATTAATTAAAAAAGCAGTAGAATTTCATAGGGCAGGGTATTCTAATAAAGTAAATTTTTTTTACCGATTTTTATTGTGCTTTCTTTTCTATCTGTGTCATAATGACTCTAGCGTACTTAGCACTATACTTATAAAATTAAACTGAGACACTGGACTCCAAAAACCTTTGTATTTTCCTGAGGCTTTAGAGCAGTATTTCCACTGCCTTAAAGGGCCAGATATATTTAGACACCCCTGCACTAACCTCTGACGTTCAAACCCAGATTGGTAACTGCCTCTTGGCTATCTCCTCCTGGATGAACCGATGCCAGCTCAAACTTAACCTAGCTAAAACAGAGCTCATGGTCTTCCCGCCCTAACCTGGCCCTCCTCCTTTCACCATTACTATTGATGGCACGACCATCAACCCTGTAAATTCTGCACGCTGCCTTGGGGTTATCTTTGACCAGTCACTCTCCTTCTCTAACCATATTAATAACACTGCCAAAACCTGCCGCTTTTTCCTCCGCAATATTGCCAAGATACGCCCCTTTCTTTCACAAGTGACAGCTAAAACACTAATCCATGCCCTTATCCTTTCCTGCTTAGATTACTGCAATCTCCTGTTAACCGGCCTCCCAGACTCCCACCTCTCTCCCCTGCAATCAATTTTAAACTCTGCCAGGATCCTCCTGCTCTCTCCGAAGAGGGAACCAGCTCAGCCTCAATTAAGCTCTATTGCATGGTTACCTGTTAAGCAAAGGATAGCTTACAAAATCCTTCTGCTGACATTCAAAGCCCTTCACTCCTCTGCTCCTCACTACATTTCTTCACTGGTCTCCCTGCACGTTCCTGGTCGTCTCCTCCGCTCCTCTTAGAGCCTCCGTCTGTTTACACCATCCACACCCGTTGCGCTCTCTCGTCTTAAACCTTTCTATCTCGCTGCTCCTTACCTCTGGAACTCTATCCCTGAATCCCTCCGTAGGGAACACTCACCCACTCTCTTTAAGAAAAAGCTCAGCTGTTACCTTCTGGAGCACTAAAACATTATTTTGCCCAGTCCTGCGCTTAAGGGCAAATGCCCATACCTGGTGCACTCTTACCCTCCAGTTTGTGCCTGTATGTTACCCAACCACTTAGATTGTAAGCTCTACGGGGCAGGGACCTCCTTCCTACTGTGTCTCATACCACATGGTACTTATATATATACATATATACAAAGTGTCAGGGTACTCACCCGTGTGGCCCGGTCTCGCGCGTTCCCCGGCGTGTGCGCGCGCGTCCCGTTGTCCGCAGGACGTTGCGCGCGTGCATCAAGACGCGCGGGCACCAAGTCGCGTATACGCGCCCAAAGACGCGCATGCGTCAAAACGCACCCATACGTCAAAGCGTGCGTGCGCGTCAATGCGCACGCATGTCTGCGACGCGCTGATGGCGCGAATTCGGTGTACGCTGGGCGGGTATTTCAAGCCGCCAAACGCTCCCTCCAGTGCTGTGTTGTCTGCGGCCTTGCCTGGAGAACTAGCCTGCTTCTTGCTGTTTTGGATTTCCTGTTGCTGACCTTCCGCTTACTGATTTTGGTTCCGTGCTCCTGCCTGCTGCCAGCCCAAGACCCTTCTCGCCTGATCCTGACTCTGCCTTGTCTGCTGCCTGCCTAAGACCCTTTTGCCTGCCTACTGACTTCGATTCCGCCTGCCGTCTGCCCATGACCTCTGCCTGTATTTGACCTTGAGCCTGCCTTACGTTTACGGCCTCCCTGCCTTTTCTCCTAACCCTCCCCTGTGTCCATTTTCAGGGGTACGGGTAGTGGAAGCTGTAGGGGAGAGTCAATTGTCTCCACAAGAAATTCTCCACTTCGAGTTCCTGACACAAAGTATATTTATTGTATTTATTTATTATATCACTTGTCCTCCCTGTGTGTAATTTTGTATTCTGTAAGACTGTACAGCGCTGCGTACCCTTGTGGCGCTTTATAAATAAAGTTATACATACATACATACATACATTCATAAAAAAAACTATGATTTGTATTTTTACCTGAAAGTAATTTTTAGTAAAGAGGTGTCATTTTGGAAAATTTGCTATTTAAAAACTTATAAGGGGTTATTTAGTATTTCCACTGGTAGAAGTACAAGAGCACTAATGGGGCACAAAAATGCACACCTTTGTGCTTATGCAGGGAGCCCAGGTGATGGCTGAACTGTTCACCTTTTCTGTCTGGTACACACTGCACAGTACAAGTCATTCCCTAGGAAGAAATGATCCATGCATGAGCACTAAATTGCCTATATTTGGTAGCACTCTATTCAATAGAGGCGGGGGGGCACTTAGGCTTTTGGACCCCCTATTGTTATGAATGACCCCTAGTTCCCTCCAGCTGCATCTTACAGTGCTACCTGTAGTAGGAGATAGTCAGAACAAATATACATGGTATATACATGTCACATGTAAAGTAGGCACGCTTGTATAGTGGGTGTAGGACCTTATCAAGCAGTGGGTCAAAGGAGCCGCACTCACAGGTCTTATGCAAACAAAGGATGTTTATTCAAATGTAAGGACTACATATATATATGGATAAAACTCGGTGTTGCTGGTCTTTTTTGGATATTTAAATAATTTTCCTTGCACCCAAGGTAAGAGCTGAAGCAGAATGTCACCCTGCTTAAATATGAACTATTACTCACATTTTGCACTATATATATATAGTGCAAAATGTGAGTAATAGTTCATATTTAAACACACTTTTCTACTTTTATTGCATTTCCCATTTGTGTATCATTGGTGGCCAAGATTTCTGTTTTAGAAGAATTATCTCTGTGGTGTAGCTGGAATCACACCTACAGCAATTTTCAGCCAATTTGCCCAAAAAGACAAATTGGTCAACTACAAACAACTGTGTTTGGGAGAAGAGTTAACTGTACAAACCAATTTTGCATGGAATCCATAAGAATTTAATTTTCTTGTCTTTAAAAGTAAAAGTACTATAATTTCCTGCAAATACTCGGTGGGATGCTGGAAGTTGTAGTCTATAACATCTGGAGAGTTGCAAGTTACACATACTTCCGTTAACAAGCTGTTGGGAATACATTTTGAAATTATCCTGTAGTAAATGTTAATGCCTTCATGACTAAAATGAACAGCCCCTGATGGTATCTGATAAAACCGCTACTTAATATACATGATCCTGCACCTTTTGAAGATCTAGGTAGGATTAGCAACATGTGAAGATCAGCAGGCTGTACAGAAATAATTGGCATCATTAAACACTTCAGCCAGTTCATTACAGGAAAGTAATAATGTTTCCACTGAACATAAAATCCTGTTTAATACTCCTCTTCCATCTCTTCTCTTCTTGGATCAACCATCTGTCATTCACATTCTCCTTAGAGCACATATGTCTTCATCTGCAACAACTTTCCCCTGATTTCCTTTGTTTTGCTGGAAATCCTATCTGTCAAGTAATTATCCCATAAATCTTGCCATTGATTAAGCTGCCATGGGCGTGAGGCCAGAAGAAATCCCATTATTGTGCAGCATTATCACTGCAGCCTGACAATAAACCCAAGCTAAGGGGCTGAGCATTACTCACACATGCCAAGGAGAAAAGCATTATGGGAACACACTATGCAACACACTACTATCTCTGCTTAATGCTATACATGGAATTGTGCCATAATATGTAGCTGTTTTAAACATTCATGTAAAATGCACATGCTGAATAATCTCTTATCGTGGTTAATGATGAATTATTTAATGTGATGTATACTAAAACATAAATGAACTTCACCTTGTAACTGAAGAAATTAACTGACCCTAAAACTGCACTACTCTTTCTTTTCATGCATATTTCACTCTACTGATAACAAGCATTAACGTTTTGTACTTCCTATATAATTTCAAGCTATAAAAACAACTTATAATAGATATATATATATATATATATATATATATATAAATAATATCCAGTGTCTAGGCAGGGTTAACTGTTTCTATCTGTTTCCTATTCCTTGGCAGGTCTTCTTCTCAGTGCCAACAAATTATGGTACATGATATTGGGGGTGAAAGTAGACAGAATTTTTTTATTTTTTTTTATAATTTTTATATTCAGTAGCTCCAGACTTGCACCCAGTTAGGGGCTAAATTGAGAAAAACATTGGTATAAGCATGCCACTGCATGGACACAATTGGAACTGCATGGACTAAACAAGAAACAGCTTAAAAAAAGAAAGCAGTATTACCATTGACTGACTCCCAATAAATATAACTGGCTTCTGTTCATGTTACAAAGTTAACATAGTTAAGTTGGGTTGAAAAACGTCGATCTAGTTCAGCCCCTCTAAATTCACCCCAGTTCACATATACGGCCATCGCTGTCCCTCACGTGACAGGTTTAAAGTAAGTTTCACTTACGTGCGCTCAGGGGAGGATGTTGGGAAGGTGGCGGGGGCACCTGCCAGGGGTTAGGGTGATGTGGGCCCCTGTAGGGCGTGCAGGAGACTCGGCGGGGGCACCTTGGGGGGTGCTGGGTCCCTGAGGTGGTAGCCCTGGTGGTCCCTGCACCCCACAGTCCGACCCTGTATACACACAAATTCTTACCAACCTATCTATATACTCACATATATAAACTATATATACCAATACCTATACTAAACTAACAAGATAAAAAGATTACAATAGCCTTGGCTAGCACAAGAAATCATCCAAGCAACTCTTAAAGACATAATCTGCCATTACAACATCACTTGGAAGGGCATTCCCCAAGCTCACTGCCCTCACTATGAAAAACCACCTATGCTGCTTCAAAAGTGAGTTGATGGTTTTTATGGTAATAAAAAACCCACCTGCTATCTCCCTATAATTTCCTCTAATGTACTTGTAAAGAGTGCTCTCTCCAGCTCATTAATATCCTTCTTAAGGACTGAAGTCCAAAACTGCACTGCATACTCAAGGTGAGGCCTTACCAGGGTCCTATAAAGAGGCAAATTTGTTTTCATCTCTTACTTTAATGCCTTTTTTATGCAAGTAATTTATTTGCTGTAGTAGCTGCTAAATGATACTGCCTGGTATTGCACTTTGCACTAGCAGAGGCGGATCTATAGAGTAAGCGAGGCTGCTTTTGAGTTGACAGAAACAGCAGTGAGAAAATAGAAGCAATGTTACAGCAGCCACAACATACAACATGCCAACATATTAATTTTCTGTTTATCTATTAAATGTAACTTTGTAGGTGTGAGTGGATGTGGTCAAGAGGTAGTTGGTCAAGAGGTAGTAGTCAAAAAAGTAGGCAAAAAACAGGGCAAATTTTACTTTGAAACTCTGGTATACTTAATTCTTAGCAACGTTCACATTTTAAGCAATAACATTGTTTCACTAGTTCACCAATTAGAAGTTATGTGACAATAACTAGCAATATACCCCAATTATAGCCACGGAGAACAAACACAATTTTGAATTTATATACACAAATATACCAGTTTATCTTTGGTAATCAAATAAAACAAAAAATTCTGTGTGTATCTCCAGTGATCCCTCTAGACTCAATTGATGTAGATGGACCAACTCAAAGCAACAATGAACCTGTATATCACTTTCCTATACTCAGCATCCTTCTGATTGAAAATACTCTGTTTGTGTGCTCATTATAAAACTATTGCTTCTATGCTGTGTACTGAATACAAGTGCCTAGTTAAAGGGTATATGCATTCACTGTGTGACAGCTGAGAGTATTTTCCATGACTGACTCAGCAGTTCTTGTGTATGAGGGAGCCTACAGATAAACTCTGACATACAGCAGAATGTAACTACATAAAGGCACACTGGGGAAATCATACAGTATTGCTGCAAACACACAAAGGAAGTTTAAATCAAAAAGGGAGATGGAAAAAAAGTCACCATGCTGAAGTTTAGGTGCTTTTATTCATGCAGAGGAGCTGAAGAACATGGATTTATCTGTATGGGAGACTGTTATTTGTCGAATGCTTGAAATGAACTTATGACAAAGCTTTGGCAGTAACTTGCAGTAACTCCAAGCTGCATGCTGCACCAAGGCTGAAATGATGCCTTTAGGTTTGGGCCAAAGTGCATGCTGAAGATTTGCTGTAGCCCCCTTATTACTGCAGTATAATTACTTTTCTGATGTTGGAGAATTCCATCATCAATATTAGAAATGTTCCAAAAAATTAGGCAGTGTGCTATGTGAAAAATGGAAAAAAAGGGTATAGTCCACCACTAGGGGCAAAGTGCCAACTATAAGCATTTTTTCATCTCTGAAAAAAATGCCTCCCTGCTTAAATTACCACAGGTCTCTGCTCTATGAGACTTGTTGCTGGCCCCAACAAAAGTAAAAGGGGAAACAAGGAGAGAAACCTATGTGCCCTCCTGCTGCTCATGAACACAGCGAAACTGCATCCAATTCACATAGAGGCACAAATGCAATGGCGAGCATTTCACATACTGGTTGCCACTGCCTCAGGCCCACTTTGCAACCACTATTACACTGCAATTATGGGAATGTTTGCGTATGGGTACAAAAACACTACACAATGGGGCAGATTTATCAAATCACGAGTTCGAATCCTGAATGGGATAAATTCGGATTGGATAAAAAGATTTCTGAAGATCGCAAATATCATGAAAATGCTTACGAAAAAATCGTATTAGTCAAGATAATATCGTATTGGCGATCCGAAAGTCACAAAATTTTTGTACCGAATGATTGTAAACAGCAGGAAAACCTTTCCGATTTTTTCGTGCAAGCGTACAAAAAAGTCACGCGGGCGTACAAAATATTTGCGCAGGAGACGACAAATTTGCGCATGCGCCGAAAAATGAACGCTCCAAGCGTTTGTGCATTTGTAAATGTGCCCCAAAATTCAGTTGTAAAGGAACCAACAGCCAAAGAAAGAACAAAATAGGTCTAAAATGCGTATCTGTGTGTAGAAAAAAAGTTCAAGACTAGTGTCCCACAGAAAACGAAGCAACATGTATTCCTTTCCATCTGCAATTCATTTTGTTGCTGGTTGAAAGGCATTTTGGAGAGATAAGTTGCCTGTAGTAGCAGAGATTTAACATGGGCGACTAATCTCTCTGTGAGGCATTAGCCTCAAGGAGAAGTAAAGTCTATTTCACTAGGGAATGCCAGAAGATTAGGCACCCCTTTGTGAAATAGATCAAAAGTGGTATAAAAGTGATACCTTTATTGGCTAACTAAGATAACCATAGCAAGCTTTCAGAACATTTTAGTTCCTAATCAGCTTGAAAAAGGAACTAGAATGTTCTGAAAGCTTGCTATGGTTATCTTAGTTAGCCAATAAAGGTATCCCCTTTATCCCACTTTTGTTATTTTTTATTTCAAAAGGGTTACCCTGTAAACATTTTTGACTGGCTAACACGGTACATCACCTTTTCCTGAAATAGATCACTAAGTTATTTTTCCTAGGTTGGAGCTTCTGTTAGGAGAAAACCTCACCAGCCTGTGGAAAAAACTGTCTCAGTGCTGTGCTGGCATTTTACTTTCCTTCCAACCGGCATCCCAGGCGTCCCTTACAACAATCCCAGTTTGCGCATGTGCAGTAGAGTAAGCTGGGTGCAAACTACTTTACTGCTCATATTCAGAATGCCAAAGGGATGAAGATAAGAGAGAGATGCCGGCTCAGTGCTTAGGTAGCCTTTCAATGGGCCGGTGCAGTTTCTCCTAACAGGAGCACCAACCCAAGGAAAAGCTTATAGATCTATTACACTAGGGGGTACCTAACATTTTGGCACCCCCAGTTAAACAGACTTTATATGTCCTTTAAGCATTTCTTTTTTTTGCTCATCAATTTCTCAGGTACAGGACAGTCAACATATAATAGAGTCATATATGCCATGGAGACACCTTTGCACTTTGTTTGTAAGAGCCTTGACTACTTGACAACTTCTTGACTACACTTGACTACTTCTCATTTAGGCCATGGTCCTAAAATAAAGTTTATTTCCCCCCCTTTTCATAAACCTGTATAAGGTTTAACAGCCCCACCCCTTACTTTCTGGTGGGGAGGAAAACTAATTTAACATTGTCCTTTACAATCATAGAACCTTTATTTATTTCAGGGTTTTTGTAAGTAGTCCATGGGCCCCTTACATCTGCCTGGCCATGCCCCATAAACTGACCAAATCCCACTCTTTCACCGCAGTCCAGTCCCCTTACATTATCAAAGCACCTAAATGAGGTACTGCCAATTACCAAGCCAGTGGGATAAAAAAAAAAAATTGGGCCCTCATCAAGAATACTGGTGTGGTATTCATAACAATCGTTAAAGAAATGACTCTGATCTTTGACTGGCTGATGGTTGAAGCAACGGGTTATGACATACAGTAGAAAATAGGAGAATGATAAAATATAATTAGTGTATTATGTATAATGCATTTGTTTGCTGATGTGTGAGTGCATGGCCTGGTCTGTTAGGCTTTTCAGGGAAGAGAAGAAGCTTAAGATCTTAACAGATTCTACTCTCTAGGGAGCTACTGTAGTAAATTTTCAATGCTCTCACGCAAGAGTAGGGAAAGGTACTGAATGGAGAGAAAGGATTTCTTGTACTCTGCACTGAGAGATATAAAGGTCCTTGATAATGTCCCACATGGAACCTCTGCATGTCAAACTATATCTTATACATTGAATGTGCAACCTTTCCTTTACAAGTCTGAGTTTGAAAACTTAGTATATAGGTACAATGGGAAATCTGTCCTGAAATCCTGTTGTCTTGTAACAAGTGCAATAAGAAAGATACAGATAAAAAAGCTATGTATTATTATTATTAACATTTATTTATGAAGCGGCAACATATTCCGCAGCTTATTTAGAGTGCAGTGTGCAAGGTGCAATTTTTGGATGCAAATCTTCATATATTTTACCCACAATGCAGAGTTCCATTGTAATAAATATTATAATATAATAATAGATAGCCAAGGTTACCTTACATTCTACCTGACAATGTTATAATAATATAATAAGAAATAGCCAAGGTTAGCATACATTCTATTTGACAATTGTGGGCTTTAAATGTAAAATTACATTCCAACCGGATGGCTTAAAGGAGAACCACTTAGTCTGTAACCTGTCTGTAAGCTCTACGGGGCAGGGACCTCCTTCTTACTGTGTCTCATACCACATGGCACTTACTCCCTGTGTATTTATACTTATTTATTGTATTTATTATAACACTTGTCCTCCCTGTGTGTGATTTTGTATATTGTAAGATTGTACAGTGCTGCGTACCCTTGTGGGGCTTTATAAATAAAGTTATACATACATAGAAAAGGAAAGGTAAAGTGATCTTTATTAGAAAGGTCTATGTAAATACAGCCATAAGCAAAAAAAAGCTGCACTGAGTCCTCTATTAAAAGAAACACAGGATTTCTTGTCTCCTTTTTTGCAAACATGTTCTTCAGTATCTGACTTCCTCTCTCAGAAAAAGCCTTCATTCCAGGGGCCAGAGTCTGTGTAGCTCTCTCCTCTCTCCCTTCTCCTGCTTCCCCCTCCCATAAGAATGTATAAAACTCACTCCCCACTCCCTTAGAAATGTGTAATCTGAGCTACCAATGGCTATAACTACAGCAGGAAGCTAGAAAGACCAAGCTAAAATTGCAGCTGCAATCTTAAACAAACAAAGGGACCTTCTAGGGCTCTTTACTCAGGTATGATAAAGCTTTCTCCAGAATAAATATAGCATTCTAGGTGGCACTAATGTGGCAAATCTATTGGCAGCAAAATGCCAAAATGACTTTACTTCTCCTTTAAGACAACCTGAATGTCTCATCTTCTAGTAAAAACACAGATATTTGGCCATTACTTTCCAAAAAAACCTATTATACTGTGCACTAAATAACCAAAAGGCTTTTTCTAGCTCACAGGCTGACTGTCCATATCAGCTTATGCATACATATCAAAGTCCTTTGTTTATAAGTAAAAGCAAGACACAAAATGTGTCAAGCAAAGTTTCAGAGATACTTTAAATCATACTACTTGTCGGTAGTCTGGAGGAGTGTGCCTCCTTTGTTTTGGTACATTCTATAGCCAACAAGTTTTTCACAACTTTTAGGAGTTTCTGATTGTTGGCCTTTGAGTCTGATATTCATACGAGTCTGACTCTATTTGGATAAGGATCAGCTTCTAAGGCAACAAACATATTTTACATGTGTAATTATTTTAACATTAAGTTCCACAGGCTGTGTCAGAAAGCGCACTACAGTACAACTCTACATGTAATAAGTAGATCTCAATGAGATCTATAATAATATTATAATTTCTAGAATGTGTCATACTAGAAACAAACTATGACTATGCTGAATAATCACAATCCAGTGAGTCAGTTTCTATAAAAGTCTGGCGTACAAAGTATATCATACAAATTTTTGTTTAGACCATGCCTATTTTTTGACCACATACACTCAGAGTAACAGCAACCAAGTTTAATTTGATTAAAAAATAAATGTTAGCACTCAAATATCCGGGAGTAATAATCCCTCCCAGAGTGAGACTTGTGCCTGATCTGAATTATCTACCTCGCTTAACTTCCCTACATAAAGATATCCAGCGATGGCACAATTTACCAATTTCTTGGCTAGGGTGTATTTACTCTGTAAAGATGAATCTCCTCCCTTAACTCCTCTGTTTAGAGCTATGCCTGTGGCCCCTTCCAAAAAATAATTAGTGAAGCTCCAGAACTGTATATTAGATTTTATTTGGCACAATAAGAAATAGAACCAACTAACAAATTTGCTATCAACACACCTCACGAGGAGGCATAGCCCTCCCTCATTTAGAAAGCTACAAAAAAGCAGAAATTTTGACCCAAATAGTAAAATGGCATACCGCAAGCCACACCAGTAGATGGGTTGAACTGGAAAACCAGCTTACCGCTCCACACAATGCTGCAGATCTACTATGGCTAGATTCTAAATCCAGACCTACACAAGGCATGAACAACATGATCATCAGATATTCAGTAACAGAATGGGATAAAGTAAAAAACATCCTATGCTCACAGATCCTACCATCTCTGCTTACGCTGATATTCCATAACCTGGCTTTCCCACCTGGCTTACAATCTTCATCATACTATATCTTGTAGATTGTAAGCTCTTTCTTGTAGATTGTAAGCTCTTTTGGGCAGGGCCCTCTTCACCTCTTGTATCGGTTATTGATTGCTTTATATGTTACTCTGTATGTCCAATGTGAAACCCACTTATTGTACAGCGCTGCGGAATATGTTGGCGCTCTATAAATAAATGTTAATAATAAAATAATAATAATACTCTTGGTGGGCCTTCCGCATGGGAATGGTTAAGAACGAAACACCAAATACCAACCCAAATCTTTCCTTATACAAACAACTCCACTATGTAAACATAAAATCAGCCTGATATATTCAGAACTTCTTTTATCCAATATTCCAAAGAAGAAAACCAAAGCAATAACTAAATGGCAACAAAGATTGGGTGGTAAAATACACAGATATATGGCAACCTCTTCCATTAAGAAAAATGCATATAAAGTTTCCCATGATTGGTATTACACCCCTAAAAAGCTCTCTTAATGGTTCCACACAACTGACCTATGCCCACAAGGATGTGGAAAAGTAATGGACGAAATGCGTGGACTTGCCCCTTGATTAAATAACTTTGGACAGATATATTTCGAACTAGAAACAAAACTATAGCCACTAACATAACTCCAGATCTATGGCTAGCCCTTCTGTTAAGCAAACCAGAACAACCAGATACCTAATAGCAAAACTCACAGAACTACTTAACAACAACCTTCGCAAATTTAAAAAAGTTATGGTTATTTAGGCAAGGACTAGTATATATTCTTTAACAAATATATGCATAAGAAACATATGGTCAACCACACTTCATCTTTCCCCCCTCCCTCCTTACTCTCTCCTAATCCCCCCCCCCTTTCCAAATTATAAGTTAGGCTAATAGGCTGCATAAGTATTTAGATTATAAAACTTGTTAAAATGAGACAAATGATATAACCAACCTTTATGCCATTCGACAACTGAATAAGTACATGTAACATGCAAATGCATGTATATCAAAACTGCTAAATACAATAACATAAAGTAAAAAAAAAAATGTTAGCATATTTGCTTTGTGACTTCTATCACTCTGCTGTTGCTGTCAACACAGTTCTCCTACATCAGAGCCATGGGACAGATGATCCAAAAACAGGTAGATTGTTGAGCAAATAACTATTGATTGGGACACCATACAGGGACACATTTCCCCAAGGACCAAGGTCCAAAAACAGGGACTGAGGAGAACCCTATCACAGAACAGTCTATTTTTTCAAAGTAGACCTCAACATAGAGCTTAGTTTGTTGACCATAGATGGGCTAATTCTCTTGCATTCCATGGATTAAACTGAAAGGATCTGATCACCTGGCCCATATGCAAAAGAACTATACTAGGGAAGAGAAAACAAATGTGATCTATTAACAAGCAGTGGCGTAACTAGGTGCTACTGGGCCCAACAGCAAATTCAATTTAGGGTTCCAAGATATTGCTAAGTTGACCAGTTCTAACAAGATATATTGAAATTGCTAATAAATTAGGACCTTACTGGACCCTCTAAACTTCTACTCCCCACAACTGCTGGGTCTGCTTCCTCTGTAGTTACACCCCTGATAAGATGATTAAGTAGGACAACAGAAGGGATGCACAATGTGAAAATAAACTAAAAGGGATTTAAGGACCAGACTTGTAAAAACAGTTTACACCAGTGATCCCTTGGATGTTGCTCCCAGTGGCCTGAAAGTAGGTGCTTATTTTTGAATTCCTGGCTTGGAGGCAAGTTTTGGTTGCATAAAAACCAGATGTACTGTCAAACAGAGCCTCATTGCTGCCAGTCCACATAGGAGCTACCAAATAACCAATTACAGTCCTTATTTGGCACCCTCATGAACATTTTTCATGTTTGTGTTGCTCCCTAAGTCTTTTTACATTTGAGTGTGGCTCATGGGTAAAAAAGGTTGAAGATCCTTGGTTTACATGGATATCACAAGACAAAAATTCAGGGGAATTCAGTAACCATTAGTTAATGACCAGTGCAGTAGCAGAATATGTTTTACTAAAGTCTACTTTAAAGTGCTACCTGATAATATATGTTTATAAATAATAATTTTATTCATTTCAGTTAAAACAAATATTTGTAGAATGGAGGACTGAATTAAAAAACAAACTTTAATATTATACACACAGCAGTTCCTGTTCAACAGAACAACCCACATTTGCACCTGGGGCACCAGGCCACACAAAAACTTAATCTTAGGTTACTATATGACAACAGGAAAACAGTGGAAGTTTATAAGGAAAGTTGGAGTCAACCAACCTGAGATATTGGCGACTTACGCAAGTCTAAAACCACACAATAGTTCTATAATAGATTCTTAGATATTAAAGGGTTTAAAAAGCAAAAGCAAAATAATTATGTATTCACTTCTTAATATTTCCATTAGACACATGAATAATAATACAATGAACACAATAAAGGAATATAGCTCCTTTAGTACTGTTTAAAGCATACAGTAAATGCATGTTCTGTTGTTTTATTACAGCCTTTCTACAATCTAGAATTGCAGATTTACTTACAATAGGAAATGCTTTACAGCCTCCATAAAAGCTGTCAGGCTATCTCTAATTATGAAGTCATGACGGTATTATAAATTGCAATTCCATAATGTTACTTCTTCTAACAGTCAGAAGTCCTGAAATTATACCATTAGTGAGTGTCTCAGACTTAGAAAGGTTAAATTTATTACACCACATCTGGTGAATGTACCTCACCGGCAGTGCATCTGCTGAGCTCAGACCATGGAAAGAAAAGAGGCACTTAGGGGGCAGACACTAGAGCGTTTATAACCCATCAAACATTCCTCATCATTAGGCTCCTTTGCTCCTAAGTGACACTAACCCTTTTACCAATTAAACATATCAATCTTATTAGGAACCGGTCTTTTGACCAATAAAACATGTCACTATCATTACATCAGTTGGTTGTAGACGCTACCATTAAACCAACAGGCAGATCAAAAGAGTAAAGTGTTATGCAAATTTGTTTCATTTAATGTCATTAAAGCCTGAAGGGATCTGTATTTATGACACCTAAATGTCTGCCTCTTAGTCCCAAATGTCCCACATCTATATAGCAGCTGGGGCAGTCTATCATCCCCTACTGCAGCTGAAGTACATGTTAACCCTTTCTCATCAACAAGAACTGAATCTACTGTCCATACGTTATACTGAGGTGAGCAAGTTATATATTATTTTGTTTCTATACTGTAATATAGGGTTGTCATGGGATAAACCATGAAATAAGCTCTTCTTATCAAAATCCGTTTGCAGATAGTGAAGATGAAAAAAAATATTAATTATGGCTGACTCAAATCCAAAATCATTTATATCAAACTGATATGTATCGCAATAAATTAATATAACTCAGGGTATTATGGTACTTTATTGAGGTAACTGCTTCTATTTTGTGTAACATGCTTATCAAATATTCCCCTGCAAGGCTGTTTGTAAATCTGTTTAGTACAGCATTGTGCACATGGATTAAACAGGGACAGTTTGAATAACTATTCCTAAACATTAATTTAAAAGTCTACCTGATCTCTAAATTGATTTCTAGGCATGCATTTATTTAGTTATCAATAGAACAAAACCTGTAGAGTATATGTGAAACGGAAAGAAATTACCAGGGACCCCACCCCTCTAGAGGTTTAACATGTCAGTGCTGCTTTTATGCATGTATTCTTCACTGCCAAGTGCAGTGAGGTTTTACATATAATTTGCTTTATGGGTCTGTTATAGTAAGGTTCTTATACATATGAAAATCTGGCATTAAGGAGGGGTCAGTGGAGGGGGCAGAAGGAGGGGCGCCAGCACCCTCCATCAAGATGACATACAAGAGAGAATAAGACAGGACTCGTTTAGACGTTTGGCTGGAATTAGAGCGTCCGCTCTGGGTGAACCAGCACTTTTGTCCTGCTCCTCGTTATAGACTGTTGAATTGGCACATACACCATGCCAGATTTTGCTGGGATCTGGAAAATGAAGAGCAGTGAGAATTTTGATGAACTTCTGAAAGCTCTAGGTAAGTCTTAAATATTGTGCAATTCTTATATAATTGTTAACATCACTGTCCATCACTAGCCATTAATGCTAAAATGCACTGTGGATATGGATTTTTATAAGTACATTTAACATTTTAGAGCTGTCAATTTGCCTTTTTTATAATACAGACAGATATTACAAAAGCACAGCCAGCACAGAATTAATAACACATCTTTATTTCATTACACTTGCACTATAAAGATTCAATAAAGGAAAGAACACAGGGAGTGCTGGGAATGTACAGGAACTGTTTCCATAGTAAGATCTGTATGAAGTGCAAGGTAAGTGCATTCTGAGCAGCTTTCACACTCAACACTGAAGATTAATACTATCCTTGTTTATAAAAATGCTTCTTCTGTCAACAAAAGGTTTAAGCAGTTAAAGAGAAGTTTATTGAGCAACTGTTTTCACTAAATCAGTAGCTAATCTTCATTTCATTACACTAGTGAGTCCAGGTTGCATATGACCAAATGCAGTGCCCTGAAAACCTCAAGACCATAATCAGCAATTAACTGAAAATCTTTAATACAAACACAAGGAATTACCACAAACCCAAACAAACCTGAACATCTGTAGGCACTAAAGTGGATGTTTTATATCTCAAACTAAAGGTTTCCTTACAATTATAACATCCCCAAGAACATCTAAATTATTGGATTATGTTTGCAACAAAACTATCCAAAGATTAACCTGTACACTACTTTACACAATCACAATACTGTTTTCTTTACAAGGCACAACTTTGACTTATAAAAGTGCTGTGAAACATGTTGATAAATTATGGAGTTAACTGTTTTTTTGAAGATGCATAAGTCACAGAGTTCAAATGTCTTCTTAAAATCAGTAAAGCAAAGGCATTATACACTCAACATTGTTTGGTCTTATAACCTTTGGCAAATATTGGTAACCAACCTCAATGCTTTGTTGGGTAACTAAATCACTTCTTCTCTCAGTAGAGTAGCAAAGAGTTTATTGGGATTTTTCACTGCATCCCTTCCACACAAAACAGGTCCAACCATAAGCTTAGGCATTACTGTGCAATGCCGTTTACTCACACCCAACCTTGATGAGAAACAGAAAAAAAAGGTTTGTATGGATACCAACAATAAAACATCTAATGATAAAATCCATAGAAAATTTATGAAAAATCACCTAGCATAAATAGCAGGGATACATGCACAAAAGATCTTAGTATTTCTAGGTCATTCTGCTAGAGAAGAAAAGATGGATCGACCCACTGAGAGGAGCAGGGAGCCAAGCGTGAAACAATTCTAGGTATTAATAAGAAGGCAATGAAGAATTATATGAGTAGAGGCAGAAGTATTACAATTTACAGGAAATGCTCTTTCTAGGAACTGTTGAAGCAAGGACAAATATAATACAATGATATGCATATTATATTTTAATGGCTGTTTTATCATCCAATAATATTTAGTTGTGGAGTTTTTTTGAATAATATGCAATGTGCTTCTAGGAACAAATTGTTACAGAAAGCAAATGATATTCCACCAAGACATTCTCCAGTACGAAGAAAGTGATATTCTCAGAGTATGGAATGTTTTTCAGCTTCAAATTATTTAAATAAAGTGGAAGAAGTTTTTTTTTTACTAATCTAATGTCTCATAGAATATTGCAGGCGGGGGTGGGGGGTACATTGGAGCATTCTGTGAATATATGTAACATGATCATTTATAAACAAGATTTCCCACAATTTCCTTAGCCAATTTATATTATGCAGCACTAAAAAAACACAAAAGCCATATATGAAAATTACATTAATCTCCATGATTCACTCAGTTGTTGATGACAAACTATATCTTTGGAAATAAGTGGCTCTACACTTTAATGGAACAGCTTAGCAATTTAAGTAGCCCATTACAGTGCAATAATGTTACCTAATGTGGTTTTTGCACTAGAAACGGACAATGCCAAGTAACTAGACTGGGCAAATGCAATACATATACCTGTATACCTGAAAAACCATAAGTAGCCCTGTCTATAAATACTGATATGCTGGTTATTTTTGTCTAATCAGGTGTCAATGCTATGCTTAGGAAAGTGGCTGTAGCAGCAGCTTCTAAGCCTCATGTTGAAATTCGTCAAAATGGGGAGCAGTTCTATATCAAGACATCCACCACTGTGAGGACCACAGAGATCAATTTCACAGTGGGAGAGGAATTTTATGAGGAAACGGTGGATGGCAGGAAATGTAAGGTAATAGTCTTTCCTTGAAGCCCTTAATACAATATAGTAAGGTGCATGGTTTTTTTACACTGTCTTAATGACAGAGAACTTTCTCTGTGGTTATGGCACGAGTAATATTATTTTATTTAGTTTTTTGTTTTAAAGCACAGTAACAAAAATGTTTCTTGTCTCAAATTAATGTCTTCTTACTCCAAGGTGCACAGTGTGCCTAAACATGCCTATAGTTCTAATATGTTACCTATAATGCATGTACATACAAAGAAAATAATGTGGATTTTAATTCTACAATTATCTCAATTTGTATGTGTATAATGTGTTAAAACACAGAAAAACTTAATATAAGGATTGATGTTGTTAGCATACAAATAATTTGAATATATTTTGCCCCAACAAAGATTTGCAGCATTACACTCAAAAGTCCTACATTATTTCATAAGTTTTTAAAAGTGAATGATGGTATATATGTGCTCGATAGAATCTAGTATTTCTAGTTAAATTATTCTACACTTATTAGCAGGAAATCAGTGCTTGACAGTAGTAGAAATACAGAACACTTGTTAGCTACAGTTATATTATTTATATAAATGTTGCAAAGTCAGCAGTATTCATACACTGTGTAGGTAAACGTAATTTGCACTACCAGTGCCTTAATGCAGTGAACAATTCTTGGTACAGCCAAAGAAGTGTAGGAGTAGAGCTATGATTTCAGTACTATTTTGGTACTGTACTGTCATGTTTTTCCAGGATGGTATATTCTCCAAGTGCCAATGGTTTTATCACTGGAAATGGTGTGGTATAACACCTTACTACATTCTAAATGTTTTCAGAAGTGCTTCTTTTAGTTCTCATTTGGTATCATAGAAATTACGTTTCATGTGAGTCCCCCTTATTCATGTTTAGATAACCCCAAGTTCACCAAGGTGTACCCTGAGCTCCTGCAGAGGGCACATGGTTCCTGTAAGTAACATGAGATAATGCCTAATTTAAAGTATGGGTGTTCCCTGCAGTAGAACTCCAACTAGCACCAATCATTTGTAACCTTAATGGGAGAAAAAAAATGCCCAAGTATAATAAGGGCCAATACAGTAATGAGATATACAGTGTGCCACAGTTACCAGGTGCTATATGCAGCACTTGCATTTTAACACAATTAGAATTATGGCAAAGACTAACTGGCAGCTGTTACACCTGTTAGTAAATACCAATTACACTGGATTAATGATAGACTTCCAGTGTATAAATGGAACACACAGCATTAGCTATGCCAGTGCATTAATGGAAAATAGTAGTGGCTGCCTGTTGATGTAACACATCGGTGGGTGCATTAGCTGAAGGTAGAAAGTGTGTCAGTCCATTACTATAACGAATGATACACAAGTGGGCTATGACTCAATGTATATTGCTATGGCTGTCAGCTTGAACGTGAATTGGTTACATGATTACAGAAAAGACATTACACATTCAACTGTGTGCCATTTATTAAGCCTGACAGCGCACCACACGACCCCCTGATTTATATGGCCGTCTCCTGTCTGGCTTTTATCCAGACCAAAAGACACAAAGGAACTGGATTCATCATTGCCTGCAAGCTGAAAACTGGCAAGATCAGACATCTGTCAAGCCCAAAACTGCCATGAGACAGATGCCTAGAACCCTATTATTATTCACATAATATAATTATCATGGAAGCCATAAACCCACTCTGACATTCATATAAAATGTTCTCAGATCAGTGATTATAAGGTATTAAAATGCTGGTGGGAGAAAACAGCACATAATCAATCCACACATGATTATTATTGGAAAACTTCGATTCTTTCAAAACCCATTAGGACTTCAAGTCAGACATAAAGCTGGTCCTGGACTCTTTCAGAAAATCTTATGTATATACTCCTGAATGAAATTCTGTAAAGCACCACAAAAATATGTGCTCCCAGTCAACTACTCTGTCAATTTAGCAGGCCAAATGTAATAGAAATGACCCCAAATCCCTCAAGACCATGTCCCCGATTCAGCTGCTTATAAGTTTGTAGCCTACAGGGAAAAAGGAGATAGATGGTATCTTGCTGTATGTCAACCAAGATGGGAAGACACTGTGACATCCTTGGTTGCTTATACAGGATTCACAAAGAGTTAGAAGTTGCCATACAAAGTTTGAAACATTGTGATTAAGCATAGTCAGTACAGCGATTGCATCCCTGATGACTTGCAACATTAATGTAAAGAGTTGGACAGCTCTGATTTTATAAAATTGGGTACAAGCACATTTTTAGCAGTCTTTATATTTGTTCTACATTTTAACCACTTTTAACCAGTAGTTTTTACTACAGATTAAATTCAAAACTCAAATACATGCTATTAAAAAGTAGGGCAACAAATTACAATTCATGAATATTGTGGTTGTACTGAAGTAAAAAAGCATATGTGAATGCAAGTGTATTAATATGTGCATTTATTGAACCTATAAAGAAGAAGGATTCTAAGGATGACATGCTGAAGAATTGATTGTGATGATATGGTTTTATGTAAGAAAATAAGCAAACAGATGTGATATAAGCAGGGATACAACTGATACTGTATTCCTTTGTTCCACACTATCCATGCCTAACCATTCACTTGCTATACACCTACTCTGAAAGAGAATTCCTTCTCTGATTCACAGAGTTTCCCTGTTTGGGACAAAGAAAATAAGATTTACTGTAAGCAGACTCTTCTGGATGGAGCAGGACCAAGGACATACTGGACTCGTGAACTTGTGGGAGACGAGTTGATACTGGTGAGCAAGGGACAAAAAAAGATTTTGTTTTAATGTGTCATTCAATCATCAGCTACATATTTTCATACTTTAATTATGTGTATACATGCCTATAACAGTATTTCCATCTATGCTTTTTACCATATACATTTAACACTGTGTTGTTTTCTTTGTTTGCTTATTGTTTCTTTATGTGTAATGATATATGGCAACTATGCTATTTGCAATCATAAAACTTGTATGCAGAAACATGCTGTAAAAATTCTGTTTTTTATGACACTGTTATATGTAGGGTAGTTTTTTTGTGCTGTATCTTTAGAAGTTAAAGAAAGTATCTGAGTATACTTGAATAGCATGAATGAAGTATGCATCTCTTAACATGTTACAAAAATGGATTATAATAGCAGCTTTCACCCAGTGGCCATTTTTCCTTTGATACATAATCAGTTACATTTAAATCTGCAAACAGCATACACACACACACAGACCCTTATACAGCATATATTTCATCAAGAATACAGGCTCACACAGGCGGAACTGTCTTTGATAAAAGTTCTGCTTTGTTTGAGCACTGTCATGGTAAAGCTGAGCTCAGGAGAAAAAAATTGAATCAGACAGCTAGAGCTGAGTTTCTATGGCAACCAGCAATGCCATGTCTTTACTGGCTGCTAGACTGGAGGGCGTGATTATTAATCTAAGCTCAGAACAACTGAGCATGCCCACAAGCCAACAGCCAAAGCAAATTCCTGAGGGAGGGGTCCGAGTGGGTTACAGGAGGAGAAGGTAATCTAAGTGATTAAGTCGGTGTTGCAGCCTTACTACTAACCTCTGGACAACCAGATGGCAGGTATTGAAAGATTTCAAAGAGGCTGTTCACTGAATACATTTTTGTGTGTGGGGTTTACATGTCCTTTAAAATCACAACGTTAAGGGCTTGGATTCAATTAAAATTTGGTTTGACAAATTGGGCAGCACCTATTTAAAAATAATGGGGCACAAACAAGGTACAGTTTTAGCAGTCTCTATTTTGTTCTACATTTCCACACTTTTAACAAGTGATCATGTACTACAAATTAAACATAAACTTCATATAAACTCAGTTACATGCTATTGCAAAGGTAGTGTTAAGTTACATTATTATTCATGAATATTGTGGCTGTTCTGTAGTAAAAAAGACTTGGAAATAAGCAAGATTACCCCCTTATGTAAGAAAAGACACAATGTTTGCACTGGTGTAGTAGCCCACAGCAACCAGTATGATGTCCTGCCTGCTCACTGATTGCTATAGGTTACTATTACTGATTATTACATAAGACCATATATGAGTAACTTAGGGGCTCATTCACTAAAGGTCGTTAACGCTTAACGCATAGTTTTATGCGTTAAAAAGTGTTCGATAATTAAGTACCAATTCATCAAAGTCATTTTGCATGTGTTGCTACTCATATCGCATGCGCAAAAATCCTGATTATCGCAAAGCGTTATTTCCATCCCATTGAGGTAATTATCGAAGAGAAATAATACTAACGCATAATTCACAGACATATTTGAAGCGTTAAAAGCATAAAATGTAGTGATGCATCCTCCAGTTTTCAGGGAAATGGTCATTTTCAGATTAGTAGTTTTCAAGAACGTAACGGTTACGTGCATAATAGTGTGCGCTAATATTGCGTGCTACGAAATAACGCATAAATATATTGCACGCTTTAAAATATTGCTTAAAAATATGTCATTGCAACATAAATAACAACAATAACATCGCTTCTTAGACAAGTGACCTTTTAGTGAATGGATCGTTAAATCGCAAAATATAAGAAGTGATAATATTTTTAACGCATGCTATAAATATCACTTGTTTTTTCGAACTTTAGTCAATCGGCCCCATAGTCTCTTAACTCTCGTAACTTATAGGCCCCTGGTGTCCTATAATTTGGTTTAATGAAATTCCTGGCTTAGTGATTGGTAGCTTTGCATTTAATAGTTCACCAAGGTCGGCAGTATTTTACTTGCTGGTGTTTCTACGTTTTTAAGCTTATTCATATCTTATTAAAGGAGAAGGAAAGCAAAAAACTAAGTAAGCTTTATCAGAAAGGTCTATGTAAATACAGCCATAAGCACTCACCGAAATGCTGCACTGAGTCCTCAATCAAAAGAAAAAAGATTTGTTGTCTTTTTTTTTCCTGTGCCAGCCTCTGCACAGCTCTCTCCTCTCTCCTGCTCCCCCTCCCTCAAGAATGCTAAGAACCACCCCCCTTAGGAATGTGTGATCTGAGCCAATCAGCAGGAAGCTTCCTCATAGTCTTACAAACTGTGCATGTACAGGGGTCTTGGTGCAGGAGCATAGCCTTATGGAATTTTCTTTACTGAGCTAAGCTTTTTTTTCCCTATGAGGCTCCTGATCATCTGAACAGGAGAAATATGGGGAGACTTAAGGGGACTATTAAGAGAATTGAAGGTATGCCTGCAGCTTGAGATTAACTCTTTATTAGCCTTTCCTTCTGCTTTAAAGGGACAGTAACACCAAAAAAATTAAAGTGTATAAAAGTAATTACTATATAATGTAATGCTGCCCTGTACTGGTACAACTGGTGTGTTTTCCTTAGAAAGACTACTATAGTTTATATAATAAGGCTGCTGTGTAGCCACGGGGGCAGCCATTTACAGGAGAAAAGGCACAGGTTACTTAGCAGATAACAGATAAACCCCCATTCATTTTTGTGTTACTGTTCCTTTAAGCTGCTTCCAATAGCACTGCTGCTATTGTGTATATGCACTGTATATATATTTCAGTTTATATGCAGTATAAACATATTTAAGCATTATTGCAATTTAGACATATATGTCTGGCAGATATGGTTTACTGTACTGTGTAATGTATATAAATGTGCATTATTCTGTATTATTTATTTAAAGTTGCACCACTGCATTTCTGTATTTCATTATATGCTTATGACTGCGTTTGCATGGATTTGACATTTATTGCAGTGACATTTTTGTTAGAACAAAACTAAAATAAGCAGTTTTGGAGGAGGGCTCACTAAGTGTTTATGGAAGCGGGATCATTAAATCAGTGTGTCAAGCCTGTATTTGCACCTTGAGCTAATGCCTGTCTTGCACCTTCAGCTAATAATGCTTCTTGTTACTATTTACTGATAGCACCGCCAGACAGTAAGGTCAATGTGAGCATTGCATTCATACAAAAAGGTCTTTGTTCACTGACCGAATACTCATTAATATTATCCTTATACAAAGAGGTTGTTGTTCTTTGCTCATTAAAATCTTGGCCTCCTCTAAATGGCTTGTTTTTCTGAAATTGCCTTTATTATTTTTTTCACCCTGACTGTAAAAATCACTGTCTAATCATCAGTTTGTTCTTATAGTGCTTTGATCTGCTAAAATATGTGCACACAGAAATTGGGCGCAAGCAGGGATTCTACAATATAACACTTGAGTAAAAGGACAAGTTGTACTTAGCCCACGAAAAACTGTACAGGATCAGTTCAGCTTTTAGTAATAAGCTATTGGAAATTTAGTGTCTTGCAAAAGTATTCTGTAAATTGCTATGTTTTGTAAAATTTCAAACTGTAAACAAAAATATGCAGATTGGGGTAGATATTCAATGTTAACAATTTTCCCCAGATATCTTCTTCTGTGTTCTTCCAGGATTCTACTTATTTAGGAACTGTGAGACATAAATGGAAATCGCAAGCATCCTCTCATGTACTTAGGATAAACCTCAAAAATAATGAATAAAAAGGAAACACATCACAATGAGTTGCGGAGCCACCAAAAGATGGTGCATATGCTGGTTGCCAAAGGAGAAGGGGGGTGTGCAGGGGCAAAAATATAGCCCTGAGTAAGATCAGCACAATTGAATATCTTGTAATCTGTTAATCAGTGAGAAATAGAATGTGACTTAGATCACTTACCTGCATCTATACTACGTAGTCACCACCAAACCATCTGACCCCCCCCACCCATACTTGTCTAAGTTGCCTCCGATTCCCCAGTCCGACATTGAGCAAGCACAACACAAAGCAAGCAATTTATATCCAGCAGAACAAATTCTTAGGTCTTGGTGCTTGCATGTAGTGGTTTGCCAGAAATCATCCTTCTGCCTAGTTGTAGGCACACTAAGTTGTATCTATTAACAAACATCACAGATGATGTTGCCCACAGGAACCAATAAGATATTTACTTTTGTTTTCTAACTTGTAGGTGACAGTTCAAATTTAATTGCTGATTGGTTACTGTGGTCACTGGTGTAGTTTAACACCAATGTTAAAAAGTACTCCCCTAAAGGTGCCCATACACCAGTGAAAGGTCTACTCTGTTTTTATAAGAAAAAGTAGGAAGAAACAAATGTACAGAAAAACTTCAGCTGTCTGAAATTATTAAAAACAAGATATTTCCTGTAATTAAAACTTGAACATACATATTATGTAAAATGTAACCTACCGTATGTCTCTTTTAAATGTTACAACATTTATCAAATGAAGGTTATGATTTTGTTTTTAAAATCCATTCAGTTTACAGACTGGGAAAAAAATGCTTTGCAGTAATGAGATTGCTTGTACCTTTGTGTATTGCAGACATTTGGAGCGGATGATGTGGTCTGTACACGGATATATGTGAGGGCATAATTCATGGCCTCTACTTCTTGAAATGATCTTTAAAACAGTTTCGTGACCTGGATTACCAGCACCTTCAACATGGTGTCTGTCAGTAACATAGGAATCATCTTCCTGACATGTCAATCACCTGTTGCATTTTTAAAGACAAAAAGTTTTCATTCCCTTGCAAAATCAGACTGTGTTCTTAAAAATGGCTGTTTTACTTTAAAAAAGTGAAGGTTATGATACACTATTCTGTGAAAATTTGTGAAATAACAATTAGATGAAAATGTATGATTCTTTTAAAATGAACCTTGTGTTCTTAAATGGTGCTTAGAATTTTTATAGGCAAGGGGTGTGCCATGGCCTTATCAGTTAGGAGAGAAATCACATAAGTCTAAATTATATTTAATTTTTCTTTATCCCTACATTTCTCTTGTCATAGTTTCTAAAGGACCTGCAGGTTTGTTTACACAGAGACATGGGATGTGACATTATAAAGGCTCTTGTGTATAATCCATGCTTTAACATTCTGCCTGCTTTAACAATGTCGAAAGCCTACATTTTGTTGACCTTGAATATGCTCGGTTTTACAATTAATTATTAAATAATTAATAATATAACATTATACATTTTTATAATCCTATTAGCATTGTGCACCACATAAGTGCCTTTTAAAAAGGGTTGCACAAAATTTGGCAAAAGGTATTTTTTGCCTCTAAAAATATAGCTAGATGTGTACTGTACATCAGAAACACATTGGAACACTTTAATTGTCCTAGCAGAGCTTACAGTTTCCTATAGTTTGCACTTGCTTCAATTAAAAAAGGATTTTTCTCTACCCTTTAACAAAAATGTAACATTACAGTTTGGCATCTTTACATTTGCAGATGTGCACACTTGCCAACCTATCCCGCATAAAATGTGAAGCATTTTGACATCACCACCAAACCACCTGACCCCCCACCAATACCTGTTCCAGCTGCCTCCGATTCTCCATGAAAAAGAGAGGATTTACGAGCTCTTGGTAATCTTCTAGGATAACACAAAAAGAGTAAAAAAATCCTTTATAAACATTATATGGAGGTACATTTCAAATTAAAATAGCATCAAGCAGCATTATATTTATTATATTTATGATCGCTACTGAATAAAATTAACTTTAAAGGCCAAAGACAACAAAAAATGTTTTTCTTAAATTGATATACTTCTGTATGAAAGTGATTTCTCTGGAGCTTGAAGTCCTGGTTTTCATTAGTGGGTTTGCTATCAGTCCTAGGGGCACATTAACTAACCCACGAACGGGCCGAATGCGTCCGATTGCGTTTTTTTCGTAATGATCGGTAATTTTGCGATTTTTTTCGGCGTCTTTACGATTTTTGCGTAAAAACTCGAGTTTTTCGGCGTCTTTACGATTTTTGCGTAAAAACGCGAGTTTTTCGTAGCCATTACGAAAGTTGCGCAAAGTCGCGATTTTTTCGTAGCGTTAAAGCTTGCGCGAAACGTCGCGCCTTTTAAGTTTTAACGCTACGAAAAAGGCGCGACTTTTCGCGCAAGTGTTAACGCTACGAAAAAATCGCGACTTTGCGCAACTTTCGGAATGGCTACGAAAAACTCGCGTTTTTACGCAAAAATCGTAAAGACGCCGTTTCCAATCGGAATTTTTCCAATTCGGATTCGAAATCATGTCTTAGTAAATCAGCCCCCTAGTGTCTGCTAACATCCTTTCTATGTCACAGGAACAAAAACCTGTTTAGCAATACAAAATTACTTTTAATATATAAGGGATCATTTATAAATGCAGTCGCAAGTACAACTGTGCTAAAATGGATGCAATTGTTGCATGGTACTTCAGTCTAAACACGCTTCTCGCATGGCCTCTAAGCAGCATTGCACCTGACCAGTCTCTCTGATGAATTGCTCAGAGGTCTGCACAGGGATTTAAAATAGGCACTGGTATTTCAAGTACACAGAGACCCCAATAGTGACTGCCTATGGCATTTTACAGCAGCCCCTTTAGCATTTGCCAGAATCCACAGGATTGAACACATTTGCGCTTATTGAAGTAGAGAAACCCTGGTGCTTCCACCACACTAAAGGTGGCAATAATTTCAGGGTTCCCACTGCAGGCTGCTTTATTAGGTGCCCCAGACTTGTGCTTAAAGAATAGTGGTAAAACAGCGTTTTGATGCTGACAATTTTGACCACAACTCGCATCCAATTTGTCAAAATACATATGTCCAACTACCCACTTTTTAAGGTATCAGACCCAATTGCAGGGGGTGAATATCTGTGCAGGAATGCAAATATGTTGGGATTCCGGGGGGAAATGTTGCATTGTGGGTAAAAACATGGTGAATTGCATCCAAAATTGCACTTTGCACACTGCACTTGCCTTCAAAAATGACTCCTATATTTTCATCTTTGGTACTTAAAAATATATTTTGTAGTATCATGCTTTGTAAAAGTGATGCTGAATTTTTTTAAATCAGATTAATTAATGTGCACCTTTTGCTTAAAGGCATTTTTATCTTCTGGTGTTTGTGAGCATTTAACTCTATTGACAGAGAAGGCAGAAAGGAGCATATTTACATTCTTTTATTCTAGAAACATGATGAAAAAAAAAGAGGAAATAGCATTCATTTTTAGAAACGAATCTCTAGATTACCATTGGTTAAAATCCATGCTATTTTGGGAAAAAGGATCTATATATATATATATGCATTGCTGTTCCTTCACTAGAAAATATCACAACTCCATAGAACATTTTCACAAATAGCTTTTTGCTCTCATGAAGCGGAAACATCCATTGCTCTTATCACAAGTAGCTGCCTCTTCAAATTAGCTCACTCTATCATATAAAATATTCCATAGAGGAATTTACAGCAATTTTGATAAAAATAATCTTTCCAGTAATTTTGCTCAGTCCAGCTGCTTCTTTTTTGTTGAAAAATGTATTGTCTAAATTTCCTTAAATTTTCCTTTCTGCCCCTTTCTTCTTTCCCAATTGCTTACATTCTACGTCTAAACCAGGTCTTAGGGCATATTTTATTAATTCAAAAACAAATTCTTTTTTGTCAAGAGTGTTACGAAACCCAGTCCTAATGTAAAGAGAATAGGCCAAGATAAACACCAGCAGACTGTGCCTCAAATATTGTTCTTGTCTTATGCAGTAATTAGAATGTCACAATGTAAAAATGCATTTGGAACAAGCAACAAAACACAAATGAGACCAACCCATAAGCTAAGAATTGTTTCTTATAAACATTTCCTTATATGTCCAGATTAAAATAGTCAAACCCATTTTCTTCCCCATAAAAAATGGGATCAGCTGTAGCTATATATGCCTGTATTTTTATATTAAAGCCTGATTAGATTGTGGTTTCCTAGCCTTCCTTTGTCAAAGAATCTAGAACAATAATCTGGGAGTCAGCTTTGTAACAACTTTGGCTTAATACATTTTTATGCACCTGATTCTAATTAATTTAAGAATATCTGAATGAAATAGATAGATAGATAGATAGACAGACCAACAGTTTCAATATGCTTCACACTGTACATCATGCAAATTTCTATATTAACAAAATATGAATTCATAAACTTAGCAGTACAAACATATTGAGACAGACAATTCTTTATTAGAATATAACACAATTTTACTCCTAACCCTCACTTAAATCAATTTTCAAAAAAATACAATATGACCTGTAGATTACTAATTTGTTTTACAGAGATTGAAAACCTAATACCTAATAATTATTTATGGACAACAATAAAGCAACAAAAAACAATGTTTTCTTAAAAAGAAAAAAACTTTGGCACTTAAATACTTTTAAATAGAATATAAACAAATTTAAATGATTTACTGTGTGTTTGCCACCATATTAAAAAAATTATTATTATTGTTACTTTTTATGGAGAAAAGAAAAACTTAAAATAGCCTTTTCTTTTTATTTCTTCCATTGACAATAGTCAGGTTAACATAATTGATGGAAATTTATCATTATCATTTATCTGTTTGTAAACAGATATGCAGGGAAGCTTTTTAAATGTTATTTAAATAAGCCCAATGGTAGTCCAGCCATATGTATGTAGAATCATAGTAAAATTTATTATAGCTCTGTTTCTTGGCCATTGGTAACAAGACAGCATTTCATAAGGACACAGTCTGTCTCTAAAAATGTCACTGCCATAGGGGTCTGAAGGTGACAGCAAAGCACCAACTCCTTAAACAACCATGTATATGCCATGCTTTTGTATTGTGTACTGTGCCTTCAATTGATTACTCATTGCCATGTCATATATTAATTTGTGGTTTAATAAACTTATTTCAATAAAATGTCTGTATAGTAGACTTTTCATAACAACAAGGGTTATATATACTACTTATTATTAGGGACAGGGGGGCCTGGACCACAGGATCTGCTGTATAAAAAAAAAATTTCCCCTCCCCAGCCACTCTCCTACCTCATGATTAGGTAGGGGGCTGGGGAGGGGTTGCTCTGCACACTGGGCCCCTCCATTGACTCTTTTGCGGGGGGGGGGGTCCGATACCATGTAATTATGCCACTGCCATCAACTTAATAGATAAATCCCAAAGATTAGGGCCCCCAACATCACGACATCATGTAATTATACAATTAAATGACAGAATGTGGGAGGTTAAAAGGTATTTACATAAGGATTTAACCTCCCACATTCTGTCATTTAATTGTATAATTACATGATGTCTGTGATAGGCCAATTTCAGGAATCTTCCCATTGGCCACCTTGACTTTAAATACTGTGAATGTAGAAAATGTCAGTTAGCCTATTGGTACGAAACGATAAGGCTTTTGTTTTTCTTTTATATATGGTTTTAATAAAATGTGTACACTTTTTTAAATTCAACATGACTGCTGCTGTTTGATACACCGCTTCTTTGGGAATTGGAGTGTCTTCCCATATTCTTTTTCTTCATGTGATTTATGGCTCCCCAAGCTGAAGGTCTGGGGCAAGAGCACCCGGACCCACCCATATTTTGGGTAAGACTCATATACTACCTAGCTCAGACTGTGATTACTTCATGATATTTTGAATGATGAAATCCTCTCCAGCTTTCAGAATACCAGCTTTTTGGAAGGGTAAGCGATCTGGGCTTACCCTGGGCAGAAATGACCGTCCTTTATTGTATTAAATGTATCTGGGGCTAAAGTTCCTACTACTTCTCACTGTATTTTATAAATTTGGTACTAAAGTTCCCATTGCTTCTCACTGTATTTAATGTATTCAGGATGCCAGTACTTTTGCCCCCCACTCCATAAGGTATTTAGGAGCTGGAGTTAATGTTTATACAGTCAATGTACCATTGTTTACAAGTGCACACTGTGTGTATATATCTATATATCTTTTAGGGCGAAGACCCACGAGGCAAATAGTTGCCACAACTTTTTTTAAAAAGTCGCGGCGACTAATTTGTGCACAACAAATGATGCGTGTTCAGTCACAATGACTTGTATATTAATTTATGACTGCTAAATAGCTACGACTGAATTTGAAGTCACGGCAACTAATCGCCGTGTGACTTTGCCCTTACTGTACAAGCTGATTAAGGCTAATAGCACAAGGGGCAGTTTTTTTCACAGTGTATTTTAGCTTGTTGAAAAATGCCTAAACCCACCCTAAATTATTGGGACAGAGTATAGGCAGTTTGTTTCCTGCTCATTAAATTCAGGACAGTACCTGCAGTGCTATTAGCCTATGGAGGAACTATCAGTAGGCAGCTGAATCTTTTAGCAGAGGTGTCAGGGCTGCTGTTTGGTTACCTGCCATTTTTCTGCTGATTGGCTGCTGGAGGGGAAAGGGAGGGGGGTGATATCAATCTAACTTGCAGCTCAGCAGTAAAGGTGGCCATATACCTTCAGATCCTCTCGCTTGGCGATGTCACCAAGATCTTCTTCCAATATCCCCCACCTACGAGTGGGCGATGTCGGGCAAATCCAGGCTAATTTGGTCGTTTGGCACTGGGGCCAAACGATCGAATTAGAACAACGGGTATAGGCGAAGTCAGATCGGGGACCGCATCAACGAGCTCATGCGGTCCCCAATCCGAGTAAATTTTTAAACCTGCCCGATCGTTATCTGGCCAATTTCAGGCCAGATGTCTGTTACATAGTTACATAGGGTTGAAAAAAGTGTCCATCAAGTTCAACCCATCCAAGTAAACCCAGCACACCCAACCCACACCTACCAATCTATACACCCACATACATAAACTATAAATACAACCACTAGTACTAACTGTAGATATTAGTATCACAATAGCCTTGGATATTTTGATTGTTCAAGAACTCATCCAGGCCCCTCTTAAAGGCAGTAACAGAATCTGCCATTACCACATCTCTAGGAAGGGCATTCCACAACCTCACTGCCCTCACCGTGAAAAACCACCTACGCTGCTTCAAATGGAAGCTCCGTTCCTCTAATCTAAAGGGGTGACCTTTGGTGCGTTGATTGTTTTTATGGGAAAAAAGAACATCCCCCATCTGCCTATAATCCCCTCTAATGTACTTGTACTGAGTAATCATGTCCCCTCGCAAGCGCTTCTTTTCCAGAGAAAACGACCTCAACCTCAACCTCGACAGTCTCACCTCATAGTTTAAATCTTCCATCCCCTTAACCAGTTTAGTTGCACGTCTCTGCACTCTCTCCAGCTCATTAATATCCTTCTTAAGGACTGGAGCCCAAAACTGCACTGCATACTCAAGGTGAGGCCTTACCAGGGAACTATAAAGGGGCAGGCAGGCACGTCGTTAGTGCCCCTACATGGGCCGATTAGCTGCGAATCGCCAGTTAGAATCAGCCTGTGTATGGCCACCTTAACAAATGACTGAAGTTTATCAGAGCACAGTTCACATAGCTGTAGCACCCTGGGAAATAAAGAACAAGGCTAGTCCCATGTGAAATTTTAAAATGATATTTAATAAAATCTGTTTGCTCTTTTAAAAAAATAATATCAGTGCAGAATTCTGCTGGAGCAGCACTATTAACTGTTGCATTTTGAAAAAATACAATTTTTTTTTGTGACAGTATTTCTTTAACGATTTCACAAATAGCTTTATGATTGGGTGGGACTTTTGCACAGACAGTGTTCTTCACAGATAAGAAAAAGTGCCTCCTGAACCACTACTGCCCTAAAAGAATTGTTTTTACAGAGACAAGACTATGCAATTTCGCAAATACAGCATGCAGTGCTACTGGCTGCTGTAAGAAAAATTTTCATCAATGTGCAAGGTGGGGGCCAGGCATTGGGAAAAAACTGCCAGGCAATGTATCCGTTAAAAAAAGGGCTTGGAGACAACACTGGCAGAAAAGTCAATACACTAGTGATTGTGGGAAATAGCTTTAGCACAAGCTGGCACACTATATAGGTTGTCCTCTGTCAATCTGGAATCAATATTCAGTGGCATAGTATTTTAAAAAAAATTACACTGATCTGCTAGGCAACAAGAACCTGCTTCACAAGAATGGCAGGCAGACTGACAGCGAAGAACAGTGAACAAGCTTATATTAACTACAGGTATGGTATCTGGAAACCTAATATCCACAATGCACGGGCAGGCAGCCAAGCAATGGCGGGGCCTGTGTTTTGTTTTAAAAAACTATTGTTTTCCCCTATTAGGATGCACCTCTGGTGGGGGAAACAATTAGAGGGTAATATGTGTACTTTAGTATGATGTAGACATTGATATTCTGAGACAAATTGCAATTTTTTATTTTTTGTAGTTTTTCAGTTATTTAGCTTTTAGTTTAGCAGCTCTCCAGTTTGGAATTTCAGCAGCTATCTGGTAGCTAGGGTCTTGTTTACCTCAGCAACCAGGTAGTGGTGTGAATGAGAGATTGGAATATGAATAGAAGAGGAACCAAATAAAAAGATTAGGAATAAAAATAAAATTGTGTGACCTCCACGTGAAATCTGGAAAGATGTAGACAAAGAACTCAAATAATTAAAAAACTATAAAAAAATATATAATGAAGACAAATTGCCAAGTTGCTAGGAACAGTACATTCTATAATATATGAAAAATTCTCTTAAAGGTGAACAACCCCTTTAAAGGAGAAGGAAAGGCAAAGTCACTTGAGGGTGCCAAAATATTAGGCACCCCTAAGTGACTTAAATCGCCTACCTTGTACCCCAGGCTGGTGCCCCTGTTAGGAGAAAACAGCACCAGCCTGGGGTACCTGTCAAGAGCGCTTCCTCCTTCCTACTTGCGCTGCTGACGAATGTCCCAGACAATTGCATGCGCAGTAGAGTGAAAAGTCAACTTTTTTACTCTATTGTGCATGCGCGCACGGCGAGACAGGAACGAGGAAGCGCAGGCAGCTACCCCGGGCTGGTGCTGTTCTCTCCTAGCAGGGGCACCAGCCCAGGGTAAAAGGTAGGCGATTGAAGTCATTTGGGGATGCCTAACATTTTGGCACCCCCAAATAACTTTGCCTTTCCTTCTCCTTTAAGGTATGGTGATCCAAATTACAGAAAGATCCCTACTCTTGAAAATCCCAAGTATTCCCAACATCCTCCCTCCAAAAAAATGCATGGAAAAGGGAATGCAGCAAATATTGACTGGTGTCAAGTGACCCAACAAAGACGAGTCAGTCAAGACCAAGAGATGTGTAAATGCAGTGTGGGACTGGCCCATCAGAATACCAGGAAAACTCCAGGTGGGCCCGGGTGTCAGTGGCCCTCTTGCTTCTTACAATTTAGCCTATTTCATGGTCATTCTGTTTCTGTATGGGAACAAGGATAGATGATAGATGGAAGAATAGAGTATAGTATGTGCTGAAAAGAGACTAGAATAACAAAGAGTTTAAGGGAGGAGAAGAGGAATTAAAGTTTTGAGAGTGAGCCCATGGTCAAGGGTTTTATGGTGGCCCCTGTCACCTCAGTTAAACACTGTGTGAATGTACATAAACTGTAACATGGTTGGAGCTTATATGTAAATACTCTAGGTCATAGTGCAGTACAAATATCTCAATGTGCTTGGTCAATTAGCTGATTTATTAGTACAGGAGTGGAGCAGATTATATCAGAATTATGCTATGGTCCAGGCAGTCTATTGAGCCCTGAGGCAGGCAAGAGGCCATGAAATTGTCTTGGTTAGATAGCAACGTACAACCGGGGGCCAGGGCCATCTGCTGGACAGCTTTAATCTAGGGATAGCGAGCTCTGCTGTATAAACTGGGTTTAGAAGTTTATTGCCATGGCAGTCTGCTAAAGGGCCACTGTGCTACAAAGGTATAGTATTTACCTACTCCTGTCAGCAAACAGTTAGCAAGCATTTAACAGCAAGCAGCTCGCTTCCGACTTAGTCCATCGTCCGGCAAATACTGCGCAGCAACCTTCCAGCGCATCCAGGCCAACGTTCTATACAAACTGTGTACTGAAAGGAGCAAAATATGTGCAAATGTTCAACATAGATTCATTTATTATGATTTGAGTAAGCAAACATAAAAGGCGCGATATTCACTTTACAAATACACTTGCTCAGGGAAACAGGAACTGTTCATTTACAGTCTCAATAAAGTTGTTTGAGTAAAAAAAACCCAGGCACATGATGTCACCAGCTGCTTCCCTGGCCGTGTCAACATGGCGTATGTGAGAGGAGATAGGGACTGGAAATGGGTAAGACACTTCACTGTGTGTTAGAATTATGATGCTGTTCACTTGTATTCGGACATAATCTTTAACTGAAATCTTTTCTGTGTGGTTTAACATCTGTTATGATTGTGGGCTTCCTGTCTGCGTTTGCTCTTATTTCTCCACTGTTCTCTTTTTAGTCCCTTCAGTACTTTTATTCTCTCTAGTAATCCCTCTATTTCGAGGAGTCTCTGTTTTAATACTGTTTTTATTCTCCCTGAAACTAATTTTAATACATATTGTATTTCCTTGTTAGTCTTAATCTTCTTTACACACTTGTTTATCAGATGGGTGACACTGTTGTCACTGGCAGCGACCCATCTTCTTTTGCCTGCAAATTCCTTCACCCTTTTTGTGTTCTCCTCTTTATGTGTATATTATGCAGTGCATTCTGTGGTATAAAGTGACTCAGTTGGACTGAAATATCACAATTCTACAGAGCTATACCCTCCTGAGCTTTTCCTTGTATGCCTCCCTTTTCCTTTAGCCTTTATCTGCGGCCTGTTTGATCCTATGATGTCTGCCATTATTCTCATTCTGTTATTTTTATTTTTTTAGCCCTCCTTTGTGTTTTGCCCTCAGCTGACACCTTTTCACAGTTGCTCAAGTGCTGCCACCTTTCTGTTCATTCCTCTCTACCTTCCATGTACTCTTCTTCTCAGTACTTGACCATCTACTTCTCATATTCACTTCATCAGCTTACGCTGACTATTGCCTTGCCCCCCCCCATCTTTTAATGCCGAACTTCCATAATAAATTTTATTTCTGTTTTTCCCTAGTTATTAACAATAGGTTTTTGCTGTAAGGTTATTTTCAGTAAATGTTTTAGACCTGCAAATGACCCTCCCTTTAAAGTGACATGTGCCATCAACGCATTATCTATACATGGCTAAAGAAAATTAGCTCCATTATTGCTTTTATTTTTCTTTAGCTGAGAAAAATATATCCTCTTATGTCAGTAACAATGTTGATATATCAATGGCAATTTACACAAAGTGTAATAAGTAACAACGTTTCTTGCTTCAGGTAAACAACTTTAGCTTATTATGTAAAATTTTAGGGATGTACTGAATGTCGTATTTGGGCCAGGGTTTGGCCAGGATATTTGGTATTCTGCCAAATAACAAAAATAGAATTATCCTGATGAAGGGACAAATTCTCCTAAATTACCCAGCTAGACTTTATGCCAGAATAAAAAAATGCTTTATGTGGTTACACAAATAGTCAGGTGCTGGATCCTAAAGGGTCTGCACATTCTCCTTCTCTGGTGGCATCAGTAGTACAAATATTAATCTGCTATTAGGTGATTGTATGTTGCAAAAAGCATATATAGGATTGTTTGTGTCCAGTATCTGAAAGAGTATGAACATGATCCAGGCAAGTGTATAATAAAGGTAAAAAAAATAAATAGAAAAGAATGAGCAACATACCCTAAATATTCAGTCAAATAATTCCTTTAATAAATGCTAACTGAAATATATTGACATAGGTCATGCTGCTTTTTTACTTACAGTGGCTTGCAAAAGTATTCGGCCCCCTTGAAATTTTCCACATTTTGTCACATTACAGCCACAAACATGAATCAATTTTATTGGAATTCCACGTGAAAGACCAATAGAAAGTGGTGTACACGTGAGAAGTGGAATGAAAATCATACATGATTCCAAACATTTTTTACAAATAACTGCAAAGTGGGGTGTGCGTAATTATTCAGCCCCCTTTGGTCTGAGTGCAGTCAGTTGCCCATAGACATTGCCTGATGAGTGCTAATGACTAAATAGAGTGCACCTGTGTGTAATCTAATGTCAGTACAAATACAGCTGCTCTGTGACGGCCTCAGAGGTTGTCTAAGAGAATATTGGTAGCAACAACACCATGAAGTCCAAAGAACACACCAGACAGGTCAGGGATAAAGTTATTGAGAAATTTAAAGCAGGCTTAGGCTACAAAAAGATTTCCAAAGCCTTGAACATCCCATGGAGCATTATTCAAGCGATCATTCAGAAATGGAAGGAGTATGGCACAACTGTAAACCTACCAAGACAAGGCCGTCCACCTAAACTCACAGGCCGAACAAGGAGAGTGCTGATCAGAAATGCAGCCAAGAGGCCCATGGTGACTCTGGACGAGCTGCAGAGATCTACAGCTCAGGTGGGGGAATCTGTCCATAGGACAACTATTAGTCGTGCACTGCACAAAGTTGGCCTTTATGGAAGAGTGGCAAGAAGAAAGCCATTGTTAACAGAAAACCATAAGAAGTCCCATTTGCAGTTTGCCACAAGCCATGTGGGGGACACAGCAAACATGTGGAAGAAGGTGCTCTGGTCAGATGAGACCAAAATGGAACTTTTTGGCCAAAATGCAAAACGCTATGTGTGGTGGAAAACTAACACTGCACATCACTCTGAATACACCATCCCCACTGTCAAATATGGTGGTGGCAGCATCATGCTCTGGGGGTGCTTCTCTTCAGCAGGTACAGGGAAGCTGGTCAGAGTTGATGGGAAGATGGATGGAGCCAAATACAGGGCAATCTTGGAAGAAAACCTCTTGGAGTCTGCAAAAGACTTGAGACTGGGGCGGAGGTTCACCTTCCAGCAGGACAAGTTCAAGGGGGCCGAATACTTTTGCAAGCCACTGTATTTGTGTGTTTTTATGAATGATAGCAGCCAGACTATTCAGTCTGAGAAGCACATATTTAAAGTGAAACTATCATGTAAATGTAAGTTCAGGCACAATCATGCATGTAAAGAGACAGATTGCTGAGAAGGGAATAGTCAAGAATAACATAATTATTTCAGAAATGGTGCCAATTTTCAGGCTAGTGACACACAGGGCAGATTCTCGGCCTGTGGATAAATGCAGACAGAGAATCCGCCCTTACACTTAAAAACTGTGAGGCAGCATATGCGAGCCATTTTTAGCTTTAACATTTTATATCACAGTTTTGGTTTCATGGTTATTTACCTATATCTAGAGATAAGGGGAAATAAATAAAAAAAAAAAAGCTGCAGTGTAGCCATTCTGGTTAAAATGGGGCAAAAAGGCACAGGTTACACTGCAGATAACAGATATGCTATGCAGAATAAAATTATTTTAGTTTTAACACAGGCATGTCATTCACAGCTAAATATAGGACTATAGAATTAAACCCACTTATATAAAATGTTTGTTTTATAAATGTTTTATAAAACACTTTTTTTTTTTTTTTTGCTCAGAACAATGACAAAGAAGACTGGAAGCACAAGCAGATTTCAGCCAAAATGACAGGTACTTTTAATATTTCTCATCAATGAAAGCAGTATTGAGTGTGTGCAGCGAGTGTGTAACAAACATGTTGGACACATGAGGGTTTATCTTGATTAAAATTGTCTTTTCAGAGTATAGACATTACTTTTCCTGTTTAATTGTAGCAGATGATGGTGGGTATTATTAATTTTGTAACAGTTTGTTCAGGCTGCTAACCTTATGCCATAATGTATCTATTTATTTGTTATACATGTATCCATTCTATCTTTTTAAGTTATGGTCTGCCAGTATTGCTACATTTTTAGTCTTTGGCAATTGCAAAAATATACTAATGGATTTCACCAAAACTTATCAGTTCAAATGCCAGATCTACTGATGCCTTTGGCCTATCAGGTCCTTTCCTTACTTTCACAATGCACAGTATCAGGCACACTCATGGTTTCGAAGGCAAGCTTTAAAAGGAACCAGTCACCCAGACATAAAAAGCTGTATAATAAAAACCCTTTTCAAATTCAAAATGAAACACAAATTCCTTTTTTTCTTAACACATCCATTATAACACATCCATTATATTTTCTTAACACATCCATTATAACATATCCATTATAAAGGAATTTAAAAATCCCAGCTGTCAATCATATATTGCCTGCCCCGCTTCTATGCCTTAGGCGTAGAGGTGGGGCAGACAATTACTTTCACTTTCCATTTAACCCTCACTTTCCCCCTCCCTCCTTACCATCTAATTGTGTAGCCAGTGGATGGGCATGGCTATTGGGTCCCCCATTCTGGCACATACACAAGATTTTGGGGTGATATAAAGCTTTCCTTACTAACAGTGTCCACAAAATTACAGCTGCCTGCTTACTGTGATTGTGTGATTCCAAGACTGAAAAAACTGAAAAATTAGTGCCACCTAGAACACTATTCTGCAGAAAGCATTACCATGCCTAAGTAAACAGCCCTAAAAGCTTTCTCTGTTTGCTTAAGATTGCAGCTGCCATTTTAGCTTGGTCTTCATAGCTTCTTGCTGTATAGCTCTAGCCATTATAGCTCAGATAACACATTCGTAAGGGAGAGGTGAGTGAATTCTTATGGGAGGGGGGAGCAGGGGAAGGGAGAGAGTAGAGAGCTGTGCTCCAGCCCCTGGAATGAAGGATTTTCTTAAGAGAGAGGGTCTGATACCGAAGAACATGTTTGCAAAAAGAAGGCAAGAAGTCCTGTGGTTATTTTGATAGAGGACTCAGTGCAGCTTTTCTGTGAGTGCTTATGGCTGTATTTATGTAGACCTTTCTGATAAAGCCTACTTAGTTTTTACCTTTTCTTCTCCTATAAGGTGACAGGTCCCCTTGAACCATACCCTTGAACTGTGTGTAATTCATTGAATCAACTGCAATTTTGTCAAGCCTGCCTTATGGTAGCCACAATTATGCTGGCCTTATGGAGAACAATGCAGAATTTTGTGTACAAAATGTGGCAATTGAATCAGAAATTGCACTTTCTACACAGCATTTGCAAACAGTAAATGAGCTCCACTATTTTTAATTGACTTGAGTAGGTGTGCAGGATAATCTGCAGCTGTTTAGTCATCTCCAGCTTCCTAGGCTCAGTGGCTGCTAGATTCACTTCTGATGTAACCTGCTGCTACATGGTTTTTGTTATCCACTTTTAATAAATGATGGCTATATCCATTTAAGTGCATGATGCAAAGGATAAAACCTTTGTAAATACAAAACTAAAATCTTATTTGGTCCATTTGCAGAGAACCCATTTCACTATTTAGTAGAGCCTCTTTCTGGAACTTCTGACAAGACATTTTTCAATGTGTCTAAACTGAAGGCCACAGAATATGGTAAGTTGCACACTGCTATTTATGAATTAGAAAGAGGTTCAAGCATAATTTGTCAGGAAATATTTTTGACACTATATCACTGTTCTCCACCCCGCCGCCCCTTTTTGACTGTTAGATCATCTGGATGTCTTCAAATAGACATCTGTTTGCTGAAACATCTAATATTAGCCCTATAAACATTCTGAAAGAATTAGTCCTTGTTTGTAAAAATGCTTAAGTGCTTAAAATCTGTCACGATTTTTATGGTGTATTTTTTATTTCTAAATTGTGCTGTTTACGTAGCAAATAATTCACTCTACCATTTAAAATTTTATTCTTGAACCAACAAATATATATATATTTTTTTAGCTGTAATATTAGTATGTAGGCAGCCATCGGGCAGTGCATTGTGCCTGAGTCTGAGCTTTCAGAAGGAGCCAGCGCTATACAGTAGAACTGCTGATAACCTATTGTTTCTTCTACTCCCATGTAACTGGCGGAGTCCCAAGCCAGACTTGGTTTTTAATTTTACTATTGAGTGCTATTCTGATATCTGCTGGGAGCTGCTATATTGCTCCCTTCCCATTGTTCTGCTGATCGGATGCTGGGAGGGGGTGATATCACTCCAACTTGCAGTGCAGCAGTAAAGTGTGACTGAAGTTTATCAAAGCACAAGTTAAATATTAAAAAATTGTGTTTTTGAAAAACAGATTTCAATGCAGGATTCTGCTGGAAAAGCTCTATTAACTGATGTGTTTAAAAAACACATGACAGTATTCTATACTTTGTTATTCTATGAAACTATAGTTTTCCTTTGTTGTCTTTATGTACCCGTATCTCCCACACAACACTGTACTTTATTGCAATTGTTATTCCTGCACCTGGCATAATGTTATATGCTGTTATATGCTAATGGTGGCCTAGGCAGGTGGTATTGCTCAAAAGAGTGGTTCACCTTTAAATTAACTTTCAGTATGATGTAGCATTTATATTAATTATTATGTTTTTTAATTATTTAGCTTTTTGTTAAGCAGTTCTCTAGTTAGGAATTTCAGCAGCTCTCTGGTTACTACGGTCCAGTTTAGCCTCGCAACCAGGCACTACTGTGAATGAGAGAAAGTAAGATGAAATAGAAGATAAAATTGTAGCCTCACAGAGCAATAGTTTTTTGGATTCTAGGGTCAAAAACGAAAAAAAATGTAAAAGGAAGACCAACTGAAAAACAGGACATTCTGTAACATACTAAAAGTTAAATTTAAGGCAAATAACCCCTTTAATAATTAGTACTTAATCAAGTCTGTTTTTCCTAACATTGACATTATCACAATGCAGTACTGAAGTGAACATGTACAAGTAAACTGATGCCATTTAGAGAGTTTCCACACAGTTAAATATGCTTATGCCCGAAATCAGTGTGGAGTTGAAGGAGCCTGCCTCCTTTGGTTTGGCTAATCAGTAAGAACTGTACAGCAAAAAGTGCTGTAATTCAGCCGAACATAATGGAATTAAGTTTGTCATATGAAGTTTATCTGTACTTCTGTGTGTGTGTTTTCGTTAATTGGAGAGGGAAATCTAGAAAACTAGAAGTCCATAGCAATTCTTATAAGCTGTTTAGAAGAAGGTATAAAGGGGACACAGCATATAAATGGTAGATTAATGGCTTTTTTTTATTGACAGATTCTTTGCCTTACTGTATACGTGTGGTACTGGAGGCAGTGGTGCGAAACTGTGATGGAGTCTTGGTAAAGGAACAAGATGCCTTTAACATTTTAAATTGGAAGGCTACATGTGAATTCAAAGAGATTCCTTTCTTGCCTGCTCGTGTCATGCTGCAAGACTTTACGTGAGAATAACAAATATTGCCTTAATTCTGATACTGTTAGAATTCATTTTTTCGACCTTTTAGAAATAGTAGCACTCTGATATACATGGGCTTTACATTTTTTTCCACATATTGTTAAAAAATAGCGATAACTTAAGGTGCACACAACCATCTTTGCATAGTTGCATACTTATATTTATATGTGAAAACTGCTGTATTGTTGCTTAAGAAGTACTGTAATTCTGTAATTCTCCAAATATATATATATATATATATATATATATATATATATATATGTGTGTGTTTTTTTGTTACAGATTCTATGCACCAATAATTTACTTTTTATTAAATTACATTTATATGCACATAGCATGGAGTAAGTGCCTTGCTTTACTTGAATATCTGTCTATTTATCTTTGTCTGTATCTTAGCATTATGTTTTTCACTCTGCTATACCTCTGGATCTTTCTTATTTTTTTTTTTTTTTTAATCTCTCCTATAGTATCTTGTTTAATACATTAAACAAGGTTTTTTTTTTTAACTGTTCTTCTTGTCAAACTAAATCTTAAATTATGTTTAAACAATAATAATGTCATGTATACACCCACACACCTTAATGTTATTCCAGCAGATCATTGACAGTTCTCTTTCACAAACTAGTTCTCAGTCTTTATGGACTGTTCAAGCCTTGTGCAGATTGAAGAAGTAAAGTAGGGGTACCAGCTGGAGATCATGGACCCGATGTGGGCCTCTCAAAGCTCCATTGACCTAACTGGATGACTTAATTTTATTATAATGTTGCCATAATCATGTGTAAATAACTGATCCGCTCTGTGTAAACAGCTGGACAGCTCTAGGTGGTAGGGCAGCTCAATATATATAATGCATACATTCGATATTGTTTAATGGTTAATATAAGATGGAGGGCATTTACTCCTTTTTAAAATCAACTTCTATGTCCATTAGATGTAAATATAACAGTCTTCTCTTTATTAAGTGGTATACCAGCAATGGTGGATTTTGCTGCAATGAGGGATGCCATCAGCAAGTTTGGAAGAGATCCTAAGCAGGTGAATCCTGCCTGTCCCACAGACCTCATAGCTGATCATTCTCTGCAGCTTGATTTTACTAAATGGTAATTTGTTTTTTATTTTGGCTAATGCTGCAGGCTGTTTAGACTGGTATTTCATGGAATCAAACAAAGTTAACAAGCTAAGACAGTGGATATTCTAATTGTTTTGTTGGCCTGGTAATTAGTAGCTTCATGGGCAGGGGACAAACCTTTCAACACACTTCCTCAAGGGCATGACCTAAGGAGTAATTACCTGTGCCCTTAAGTGTTTATACAATGCTTACTAGTCCCATAAATTTGGACAAAAATTCTTGAAATTGTCCCATTCCTATGTATGGCATTTGCAAGCAAATGCATGTAAGAGTTGTGAACTTTTTGTTTTGCAGTTCTTACACTTGATATTTGTACTGTTATCAGGTTGCTAGGGCTCAATTACCCAAGCTAATATGCAGTCAGAGAGAGGGGGTAAATATTTAGCCGGGGACCCAATTAGAGAATATATGAATAAAAAAATGGCAACAAATGCCGCACAGTTGATTCATTTTCTGCCTACTAGGGTCAGTAACCCTAGTAACGACCATATAACATTTGTTACTGCAGGCTGGTAAGATGCAAAATAGCAAAGCTAATAAAAAAAAAAAAACCCACACACAAAGACTTACTGCAAAGTTGCTTAGACCTGTTCCATCCATAACTTAACTAATAGTTAATTTAAATGCAAGCTTCCCCTTTTAGAAGCAATTCATTATAACACTAAGACAGGCCATATGGCAACCTTCTTGCTGTGGTTGTCAAAAAATGAAGTAACCTCAGTGAATGTGATCAGCTAACAGCCTTGGAAAAACATTTCAGTGAACAACTTGGTGGTGCAAATTACTTGTTGTTCTGCACTACCAGCATCCTTCACCCGTGCGTGTGTGTTGACACATTCTGTGTGATGCACAGTGTCACATAAATTTGCAATATGAGCTGTTAAATTGATAATAGCCAGGCAGGATGTCAACATAGATGTCTCTGGGGTCTAACCTTTTGCCACATCCTCTGCTTTAGCAGACATCAGAGCAGACTACATCAGATAAGGATGTGTAGTGCACACATAGTGTTTGAGAGCATTTTTTCCAAAAACAAAATTGTGATTTTAGTTGTCCTTTAATGTACCATTGTATGTATGTGTGTAAATTATTTGTGTATTTCTTACAGTATTGTAGCACAGAATGTTTCCAGTGTACCCACAGTTGAGACACACAAACCAACAACAAAACAATCCCCTGGGAAAACTCTTGGACGAAAAGCCCAGTGTAGAAGTCAGAGCGGATGCAAAGGAGCCTGTGAATTGGGAGCGGCACATGGCAGCTCCAGGGAACAAATTGAGAATACTCCAATGTTGTGTCCTTTTCATCTACAGCCCATTGCTGAGTAAGACTTTTAAATTCCTGGTTATATAAGCCAATATTTTTATTTTATTAATGCTTAACCAACTTAACACAGAGTATTTCTTGTCCTTCCTTTAACAGGCCAGAAGCAGCATTAAAAAGTCTTGAGATAGAGTTCAACCGGAATAAAGAGCGGCTACAGTTTTTCAAGGTAAATTCAAAATACCTGTTACTGTGTACCATCTGTTATATGTCTTATACTTTCTCAAAACCTATATTGTATAACGTATATACCCAACCATTTACATTCTTAAATACATCCCCTTTAACCTTTTTAGTGCCATAGGACGTAGATTCTACGTCCTAGGTACCAAGGGACCAAAGTGCCATAGAACGTAGAATCTACGTCCTACAGCACTAACGGGTTTACAAGCGCTGCGCTCGCTTTTAAAGCAGCGCAGCGCTTGTAAAGCCTGCACAACCCCCTAGGCAACGAGCATAAGAGGTCATACTTACCGATCCGGGTCCCCCAGCGCCGCCGATCCGGGTCCTCAGCCAATGACAGCAGTGGACACGCATTGATGACGTGTCCACTGCTGTCCCTTTAATTGTCGCCGCCCCCGCCGTCGCCTCTTCACTCTGCTGCCACGTGAGACTGCTGGAGCCCCCCTGCTGCCTTCCTGCTGCCTTCCTGCCAGATTGGTCGCCCTGATCGCCTGCCTGCATTGTGTAAGCTGAACTACAACTCTCTAACCACTGTTTATTTTGCTTATTTCTATCTCAACTGTCTAAAATTTTTTTTTTTTTTTTTTCCATTTCTTCTTCTATCTTTGTCATTATTACACTTTTGTACACATACACACTTATTTACAACTTTCCCTAGCACACACAGACACTTACACACACACTTACACTTACACTTTTTTTTTTTTTTTTTTTTTTTTTTTTTCTTTCTTTCTTTTCTTTTCTTTCTTTCTTTGCTTTCTCTGGCAGTCTTTTTTTTTTACTAAAACTTTATTTCTGATCTTGCTCTATAATTATCTGATTTATTTGGTTGCATTTTAGTGTTTTTTTTGCATTTTCATAATTGATTTCTGTTTTTGAATTATTCTATTGCACTATAACTTTTGTATTGCTATTGGGTGCTGAATTTGCAGTGACGTTGGTGGATCCAGGGCTCTGACCACCGATTTCATTGCAATAATTGTTCTTCTGTTGGTTTGAGCGGTTTTTATTTGAATTTACTGATTTTATGGTGTTTTATCTTTGCATTGTTCTTTATTGTGTATTTAGTGCCCCAAAAAGGTTGCTTTTGCAGTGACATTGGTGGATCCAGGGCTCTGATCACCGATTTCATTGCAATTATTGTTCTTTGATTGCTTTTAGTGGTTTTATTCCATTTTAACTTCATTTGATTTCAGTTGTTCTAGAAAGGTCCAGAGGTGCTAAGATTGTTCTGGTAGTTTCTATTGCCAAGGGTTAGGCTGATGCCACACATGGCGTAGGGCTGATTTTTTCAGCAAGTGGAAAAACGCTTGCCGAAAATTCAGCCCTACGCCTGCTACTTGTGCCTGCACCCGAATGAATGGAATACGCTCGGGTGCAGGCACATGTAGCCGATATACGCATGAAAACGCGAGACTTTGCATTCTCACGCGTTTTCATGCGTATATCGGCTACATGTGCCTGCACCCGAGCGTATTCCATTCATTCCGGTGCAGGCAAAAAAAAAAGGGGTGCATAGAGTGCAGCCCCAATATTATGCATTTTCAGGTTTGGCGGCCATGTACTTATGTGCATATGGGGTATCGTTTTATTCAGGGGAACTTGCAGATTGATGGTTAGTAAGTTTTTGGTAGTTGCCATGGAGATTTTGGGGAGAAATCTAGGTTTGTATCTGGTTTTTCCTTGATTTCTGACCAAAGCGCTGACTTCTGCAAGGGACTGCGGCCACAATTTTCCATGTAGAAAGAGAAGAGTGGTGTCTCTGAATAGCTGAAGGTGTGCACTTTTTGGAAATATATAGTTTGCGGGGGTTATTTCACAGGTATGGGGGTGTTTAGACTAAATAACTGCAGGTAGAGCAAAGCCCCCCGTTATGCATTGCCCCTGTTAGGGGGCATTTGGTGGCCACGTCTTTATGTGCACCCATACATATGGGGTATCGTTTTATTCAGGGGAACTTGCAAATTGAGGTTTAGTAAGTTTTTGGTAGTTGCCATGGAGATTTTGGGGAGAAATCTAGGTTTTTTATCTGGTTTTTCCTTGATTTCTGACCAAAATCTAGGTTTGTATCTGGTTTTTCCTTGATTTCTGACCAAAGCGCTGACTTCTGCAAGGGACTGCGGCCACAATTTTCCATGTAGAAAGAGAAGAGTGGTGTCTCTGAATAGCTGAAGGTGTGCACTTTTCGTAAATATATAGATTGTGGGGGTTATTTCACAGGTAGGGGGGGTTAACACTGAAAAACTGCAGGTAGTGCACATAGAGCGCAGCCCCCAAAATTTCAACTGAAATTGCCCTTATGCATTGCCCCTGTTTTGGGGCATTTGGTGGCCACGTCTTTATGTGCACCCATACATATGGGGTATCGTTTTATTCAGGGGAACTTGCAGATTAATGGTTAGTAAGTTTTTGGTAGTTGCCATGGAGATTTTGGGGAGAAATCTAGGTTTGTATCTGGTTTTTCCTTGATTTCTGACCAAAGCGCTGACTTCTGCAAGGGACTGTGGCCACAATTTTCCATGTAGAAAGAGAAGAGTGGTGTCTCTGAATAGCTGAAGGTGTGCACTTTTTGGAAATATATAGTTTGTGGGGGTTATTTCACAGGTATGGGGGTGTTTAGACTAAATAACTGCAGGTAGAGCACAGCCCCCCCCTTATGCATTGCCCCTGTTTGGGGGCATTTGGTGGACACGTCTTTATGTGTACCCATACATATGGGGTATCGTTTTATTCAGGGGAACTTGCAGATTGATGTTTAGTAAGTTTTTGGTAGTTGCCATGGAGATTTTGGGGAGAAATCTAGGTTTGTATCTGGTTTTTCCTTGATTTCTGAACGATGCGCTTACTTCTGCAAGGGACTGCGGCCACAATTTTCCATGTAGAAAGAGGAGAGTGGTGTCTCTGAATAGCTGAAGGTGTGCACTTTTCAGAAATATATAGTTTGTGGGGGTTATTTTACAGGTAGGGGGGGTTAACACTGAAAAACTGCAGGAAGTGCACATAGAGCACAGCCCCCAAAATTTCAACTGAAATTGCCCTTATGCATTGCCCCTGTTTTGGGGCATTTGGTGGCCACGTCTTTATGTGTACCCATACATATGGGGTATCGTTTTATTCAGGGGAACTTGCAGATTGATGTTTAGTAAGTTTTTGGTAGTTGCCATGGAGATTTTGGGGAGAAATCTAGGTTTGTATCTGGTTTTTCCTTGATTTCTGACCAATGCGCTGACTTCTGCAAGGGACTGTGGCCACAATTTTCCATGTAGAAAGAGAAGAGTGGTGTCTCTGAATAGCTGAAGGTGTGCACTTTTTGGAAATATATAGTTTGCGGGGGTTATTTTACAGGTAGGGGGGGTTAACACTGAAAAACTGCAGGAAGTGCACATAGAGCGCAGCCCCCAAAATTTCAACTGAAATTGCCCTTATGCATTGCCCCTGTTTTGGGGCATTTGGTGGCCACGTCTTTATGTGTACCCATACATATGGGGTATCGTTTTATTCAGGGGAACTTGCAGATTGATGTTTAGTAAGTTTTTGGTAGTTGCCATGGAGATTTTGGGGAGAAATCTAGGTTTGTATCTGGTTTTTCCTTGATTTCTGACCAATGCGCTGACTTCTGCAAGGGACTGCGGCCACAATTTTCCATGTAGAAAGAGGAGAGTGGTGTCTCTGAATAGCTGAAGGTGTACACTTTTCAGAAATATATAGTTTGTGGGGGTTATTTCACAAGTAGGGGGGGTTAACACTGAAAAACTGCAGGTAGTGCACATAGAGCACAGCACCCACATTTTTAGCTGTAATTGCCCTTGTGCATTGCCCCTGCTTTGGAGTGTTTGGTGCCCATGTCTTTATGTGCACCCATACATATGGGGCATCATTTTATTCAGTAGAAATTTGTCTTTCAAATTTGCCTTTGTTAGAAAATTTTTATGAGATTTTTTTTTGTCAAATCCACATTTGATCATGCGTCCAAGTTTACGTTTTAGAAAAAAAAAAAAATGTCAAAAAAACTTCCAAATTTCACAATGCACTGACAAAAGGTATTTGGCTTTTTAGTGAAAACTACATTGCACCTAGAAACCTGAAGGTCTGTAGTTTCTAAAGATACCAAACATGAGGGGATATTTTAGATTTACATATAAGTTATGCTGCATCAACTGTTACAAGCGCTTTTCCGCTTTGTTCTGGTGTGATATTGTACTAAGTATTGCTTTAGTTTGGGGGTTACTTCTGGACAGGAACTGTGGGGTACCACCACATATTTGGTATCGTTGGACTTGGGAGTATCAGGGCTTTTACAAACAACAAAAAAAAGTTTGTAAAATTAACTTTTCTATGGAAAAAAAACTCAAAATATACAGAAATTTTTCATAATTTTATTTTTTTTTTACATAATTCACCCAAAATACACATCATATCTCCAGAAAAGTTATAAAATTTGGTATGTATGTCGAAGCCCAATTAGTGACGAAAAAAACGATATATAATTTCCCTAGTTTCATGGAGGTTTTCCTACCAAAAAACATTGTTAAAGCGAATGAGTACAAAATGCTTAAAAAACGTCTGGCACTGGGGGGAACCGAAATGACGAATTCGGCTGGCACTTAAAGGGTTAAAGGCTAAGGGGTATCTGCTTAAGGCAATTTGGCTGTCTGTCATGCTGCTTGGAAACATGGTGCTTAAATCCCTGAAGTAGCCCTATTTAAATGCCAGGGAAGCCTTAAAAGGAAATTTCCTACCAGATAAGGTATGTCCTACCTTTTTCCAGAAAACATCAGCTTATGGAAATTATTGTGGATAGCAGATTTACATCTTTCCAGCAGATTTATAGATCCAAATGGAAGAGGAAGAGTGCTCAAATTATTTATATAACACTAATTCAACCCAAAGTTTACAGAGATTTTATACCTTTTACTTTTTACAATTTCTTCCATAAATACTGGGTAAATCAAATAAACTTGCCACTGCACAGGCTTGAGTTTGCTATACATGCAAATTGGTATCAGTTGTTCTCATGGTTTTACTCAGGGCAGTTTGTGTATGGCTACATGGAAAAGATGGTATTAAAAACCCCCTCTGAGCTAAAGCTCAGAATGGGATGTGCTCCTACCTGCTCAGTGTGTTTTCACCTGTCTTTAGTCCTATATTGCTCCTCATATAACAAAATAGACGGTTAGAGTATCACACATAAAAATATTTATTTAGTGCACAAGAATTAAAACTTCATTACAATGTTCATCTCATACCAAATGATAAAGGTACCCCAGTGCTTTTTGGTCTCTGAGCTCCACCCTTCTAACATTTTTTTACTCCACTGTACACTTAATCACCTCCTTCGAGGTGACCATGGAACACTGAGGTATCTCTGTCATTTGATATGTTATGAACTTTGATTACTTTTTTTATTGCTTTTTGTGCACAAAATAAATATTTTTACGTGTGATGTTGTCTGTTTTGTTATGGTATGTTCAGGGTCTGGGGCAGTATCTTGTACATGTGTTGGATATCTTTCTCCAGAATATTATTCTGTTCTGTAAAATCTGTTCAACAAACAAGCCCAGTTATTTTCATGCTGGTGCAACATAAAACAGTACTATACCCTATACTAAAGCTAAAATGCTTCCGAAGAAACTGGTAACATTAATGTTATCAAAATGCATAAATCAGGTGCTCCAGCAATGAGGCCCAATGGTTCATCTTCAATACTATTTAATGTTTTGTCACCTTCTTGTCTGTTAAAACAGTGGTGTACCAAAGCTTTCCATAATGTTGCTGTAATCCCACCAGAGACAGGGACAGTACATCAGGTTAACCTGGAGTTTTTATCACGGGTGGTGATGGAGGAGAAAGGTTTCATATATCCAGATAGTGTTCTTGGTACTGACTCACACACTACAATGGTGAATGGCCTTGGGATATTGGGACTTGGTAAGTACAAATTAACTTATTTTACATTTGATTTTGCTTGCTTTATTACTACATACTTCTGTCAAGGCCTCTCTTTGTAGCAGTTATGTTAACAAGGTTACATATTAATACAGTTACATAGTAGGTTGAAAAATGATGGTCCAATATATGTCATAATGTAAACCATTAATAAAAATTATTGAAATACAAAACAAAACACACATGTCCATTGAATAGAGAGTGTTAAAGGAGAAGGAAAGTCATTTTGGCATTTTACTGCCAATAGATTTGCCACATTAGTGCCACCTATAACAATATATTTAATCTGCAGAAACCATTCCCATACCAGAGTATACAGCTTTAGAAGCTTTCTCCATTTGCTTAAGACAGCAGCTTCCATGTTAAGCAGCTTCCTGCCTGCAGCTCTAGCCATTATAGCTGAGATCATACATTCTTAAGGGAGGGGGGAGGGAGGCATTAACATTCTAGTGGGAGGGGGGAGCAAGAGAGGGTAGAAAGGAGAAAACTGGGCAGACTCTGGCCACAGGAATTAAGGATGTTCTGAGAGAGGAAGTCAGAAATCCTGTGTTTCTTTTGATAGAGGACTACTTTTGCTAGAGCATTACTGCAAGTGCTTATGGCTGTATTTACATAGACCTTTCTGATAAAGCTTACTTAGAAAAATGAGAAAATGACTTAACTTCACAGCTCTCACTATACCAAAAAAAATCCTTTTTGCTCCTTAATATAAAACCACCTTACTTAGTATCTGAAGGGATATCCTTGTGTCTGTCCTCAGAAATCTATTTGTGAACAAAGAATCAGAGGGAATATTATATGGTTCCCTTATATATTCATACATATTAATCATATATTAGCTTTTTGACACTGTAAGTAATCCCAGCATAGCCAGTTTTTCTTCATAATGGATAACTTGCATACTTTTTATGAGATAAGCTGCTCTTCAAGGATTATCTGTATTTCTTTGATATATGCTCTAGATGGGGGGGGCCTTACCACTACTTTGTAAAGTGGAAGATATAAAGACACTAAAAGGATCCCCAAGGGTCACAAAAATATAAATCATAAAATGTCTTTATTCAAAGATACAGTAAAATTGACATCTCAAAAGCCACCCTACGTATTTCGTGCCCTCTGGGCCCTTAGTCTTGGGTATGGGATACAAAACGCATAGGGCATCTTTGGAGATATTAATTTTAATGTAACTTTGAATAAAGACATTTTTTATTTTTACTTTTTGTGACCCTTGTGGATTATTTGAACACCTTTAAGCCCATGCTGTTTGTGATATACGGATATCTGATTCCTGAGCTGATGGACTGGTTTTGTGTCATTGGCAATTACAGATACATTATTTTTAACACTCTCTTCCAAGCATGCTAAGAACCCTTGTAAACGGAGACTGGTTGTATAATAAACACTGAGACCAACAGACCTTTGTTTAGAAACCAAATGCTTTCAGCACTTGTGTAGTGGCTTTTTGATGTGTTTTACCACACAAAAAAGGTTAATGGACTTGATGAAACTAACTTCTGTGTGTTATGTGAATGTGATAGGAACCTGTGAGCTCCAAGGTGCAGGGACTGAGGTGAATGATTAACATTCTTTGTAAATTACTGCGTAAATGTGATTGTGCCAGACTAAGTTGTATTTGTTCCCAAGGGGTTGTGCCCTGCCATCTCGCTGCTGGTCAAGGGCCGAAGGTTTGAATTGCAATGATGGGAATGATGGTTGGTAGGCTAAGGACCTCATATTAAGCTAATGGGTTCCTCACACCAACTTGATTTTTAAACCTGCCTGATCATTATCTTACGTGTTTTTGAACATATATCTGGCAGGTAGGCCCATCGCTGGGCCTCATATGTGGGCCAATAAGCTGCCAATTCGGTTTAAAGGGACCAGGTAGGCAGCTTTTATTGTTCCATGTTTGGCCACTCTTACTTCCTCCACCACCAGTTGCTAGCTCACTGTTGCCCCTGCAGGTATTGCACCCACTCAGTTGCTCCCTATGCAACTGCCTACCCCTAGTTCTGGCTCTGACCTGAGCTGTATACATATATCCTTTTGGACTCTGCCCAGTTTAGTGCATATAACAAATACCATAGGTATTTTTAATTAAAACAATATGCAAAAAGTATGTTTAGCACAAGCCCTATTTATTAAACTAGTGTTGAAAAGGAGGGTATACTGCCCCTTTAACCTCTGTGTTCTCAGTTTAAATCTCTCTTACAACAATTCTTCTTCCAAATTGCTCACAAAGGATATTATTGATCCAAGTTTTATTACTACAGGCTAATATTTAGTTGTTAACATCTAGCTTCTTAAAGTACTTGAAAATGTCCTGGACTTTTTTTATGGAGTTATAAATAAATATAATTGATATCAGTAATGATACAATTGAACTCATATTCCAAATTTATAAAATTATTAGTTTTACTTTAATTTTTCATGGTATGTAGGGAGTTCTTAACCTTGGCAAACCAGAGTGCAAATATCTCCCCATTGCTTATTTGACAAGGTGCCAATGAGGAACTAGAACATTTTTGTAGTGAGTGATATCATAAGAGTGCCATAATGTCAAACAAATCACAGTGGTGTGTGTATATATATATATTAGTACTGGTTATTACACTTTCGTATAGTTTATACAGATTAAACGTATTACCTTTATCTATACACTACTCAGGTCAGAAGTACGCTGTGGACATCATTTACTGAATTTATACCTTTGAAACCTTTTGCTTCTAATATAATCCTATCAACTGCATTGCCAAGGGAGGACTCAAGTGCATCAGGAACATGCATGTCCTTAGAAATATAGCTACTGTCTTGGATGGTTATTTCATTTGTAAAAAAAAATCTCACTTCAAATCTTTGTCACAGCACAATAGTGTTTAGTTTTATTTTTACTTTGCACCCTGTCCCAGTATGTTACCATTAAAGGAGAAGGAAAGGCTAATAAAGAGTTAATCTCAAGCTGCAGGCTCAATAGTGCCCTTAAGTCTCCCCATATTTTTTCAGTTCAGATGATCAGAAGGCAAACAGGAAGAAAAAACAGTGAGCCATGTAAAGAAAGTTCCCATAATGCCTCACTCCTGCACCAAAAGCAAGACCGGTGTACATGCTCAGTTAGTAAGACTATGAGTCAGCTTCCTGCTGATTGGCTCAGATCCACATTCCTAAGGTGGGGAGTGAGTTCTTAGCATTCTTGAGGGGAGGGGGGAGCAGGAGAGGGGAGAGAGCAGAGAGCTGCGTGTGTCAGGAGTATACTGTGGTGAGTAAGGAAACGTAAGGTGAGTCCTTCAGGCAGGGGCTGTTATAAGATGGAGGAGGCGTGGACAGGACGTAGTGGGCGTCGACCAGATGAGACAGCAAGGGACGGAGCGGGCGTAGATCAGATGGGAACAGCAAGGGACGGAGCGGGCGTAGATCAGATGGGAACAGCAAGGGACGGAGTGGGCGTAGATCAGATGGGAACAGCAAGGGACGGAGTGGGCGTAGATCAGATGGGAACAGCAAGGGACGGAGTGGAACAAGGCAAGATCAGGCAGAACAGAACGGAGCAGACAAAGGCAAGAACAAGAGTGAGGACTGAGGAGAGGAATGAGGAGCAAGGAGTGAAACAAGAGCAAGGCAAGGGGCAAGGAAGCAAGAGAACAAGGCTAAGAAGAACAAAGAAAAGAAGAAGTAAGACAAAGGGCCAGAACAGGAACACCAGCTAGGGGCAGGCCACAGTGCTAAATGTGATAATGTTCAGGCACTGATTGTGAGGAGGGCTGGGCTTATATAGGGCAGAGTCAGCCCTGATTGGCTGACCCCACCTAGCCAATAAGGCTGCTGGGGTAATGTAATGAAGCCCAGGACACTGGTGAAAGGGATTACATAGCAATACCCCTCTCATCAGCTGCTCTCCTGGCTCAACAGTTAGAGAGAGCAGCCAAGGACCAGTAGGTCCCGGGATCAATCCCCAGCAGAGCCTTACATTATGCCCCCCCTCACAAGGCGACTTCCAGGCGCCTAAGGGACAAAATATTTTAACAGTCCCAGAAACAAGCAGAAGTGGGGGCAGAGCCACACTTGTGGGTGCCCAGGGGTCAGACAAGCGTGTGGGCAGAGCCACCCTCGTGGGTGCCCAGGGAGTTGGCTGCAGAGCCACCCTCGTGGGTGCCCGGGGAGTCGGCAGCAATGGGGGCAGAGCCACCCTCGTGGGTGCCCGGGGATTCGGCAGCAATGGGGGCAGAGCCACCCTCGTGGGTGCCCGGGGAGTCGGCAGCAATGGGGGCAGAGCCACCCTCGTGGGTGCCCGGGGAGTCGGCTGCAATGGGGGCAGAGCCACCCTCGTGGGTGCCCGGGGAGTCGGCTGCAATGGGGGCAGAGCCACCCTCGTGGGTGCCCGGGGAGTCGGCTGCAATGGGGGCAGAGCCACCCTCGTGGGTGCCCGGGGAGTCGGCTGCAATGGGGGCAGAGCCACCCTCGTGGGTGCCCGGGGAGTCGGCTGCAGAGAGGGCAGAGCCACCCTCGCGGGTTCAGGTGGGTACATGGGAGGAAGCACCCGAAAAGGTTGACATGGCTGAAGCCCCTCTCTCCGGGGCGCAGGCACAACCGCTGACATAGAAGCTGAAGGTTGCGGTTCAGGCACAGAAGCTGAAGGTTGCGGTTCAGGCACAGAAGCTGAAGGTTGCGGTTCAGGCACAGAAGCTGAAGGTTGCGGTTCAGGCACAGAAGCTGAAGACTGGATTGTGGGCATAGGCAGTGATGACAGCTTTCGGGGAGCCGGCACGGGAGCAGACAGCTTTCGGGGAGCGGAGTCTGGCACAGCAGCGGAGTCTGGCACAGCAGCGGAGTCTGGCACAGCAGCGGAGTCTGGCACAGCAGCGGAGTCTGGCACAGCAGCGGAGTCTGGCACAGCAGCGGAGTCTGGCACAGCAGCGGAGTCTGGCACAGCAGCGGAGTCTGGCACAGCAGCGGAGTCTGGCACAGCAGCGGAGTCTGGCACAGCAGCGGAGTCTGGCACAGCAGCGGAGTCTGGCACAGCAGCGGAGTCTGGCACAGCAGCGGAGTCTGGCACAGCAGCGGAGTCTGGCACAGCAGCGGAGTCTGGCACAGCAGCGGAGTCTGGCACAGCAGCGGAGTCGGGCACAGCAGCGGAGTCGGGCACAGCACTGGACTGCCAGAGGGCTGGTAGAGGCCCAATCCGTGAGAAAGCTGGCAAGGGACCAAGCCGCCTGAGAGCAGGTACCAGAAAAATAGTCAAATGAACAGGTACTGAAGGCTGGGCAGCCGGCCCTGGAGCAGGTACTGAAGGCTGGGCAGCCGGCCCTGGAGCAGGTACTGAAGGCTGGGCAGCCGGCCCTGGAGCAAGTACTGAAGGCTGGGCAGCCGGCCCTGGAGCAGGTACTGAAGGCGTAGATAGCAAGTTAGTTACAAATTTTTCTTGAAAAGCCTTCAGGAAAAGAACAGTGTCGTAGATCACCGGGGACTTGCAGCACAGTAAATCTTCTGCCCAGGATCGAGCCTCCCCCTCCAATAGGAAAAATATGATCTTTGTGACCTGGTCCATGGGGGAGGAATCCAAAAACCACTGCGCCCTAATGAGGAGCTGGACTTCCTCTAGAAATTCAGGCAATTTAGCAGGGGTACCATCAAAGTGCCTCCGAGTAGCCAGGGAAAATGTTTTCTTCTTAAGTACAGAGCAGGAGGGAACAGAAACAGCCCTTGCAGACTCTTGAGGCCTGAACATTCTGTCAGGAGTATACTGTGGTGAGTGAGGAAACGTAAGGTGAGTCCTTCAGGCAGGGGCTGTTATAAGATGGAGGAGGCGTGGACAGGACGTAGTGGGCGTAGATCAGATGGGAACAGCAAGGGACGGAGCGGGCGTAGATCAGATGGGAACAGCAAGGGACGGAGCGGGCGTAGATCAGATGGGAACAGCAAGGGACGGAGCGGGCGTAGATCAGATGGGAACAGCAAGGGACGGAGCGGGCGTAGATCAGATGGGAACAGCAAGGGACGGAGCGGGCGTAGATCAGATGGGAACAGCAAGGGACGGAGTGGAACAAGGCAAGATCAGGCAGAACAGGACGGAGCAGACAAAGGCAAGAACAAGAGTGAGGACTGAGGAGAGGAATGAGGAGCAAGGAGTGAAACAAGAGCAAGGCAAGGGGCAAGGAAGCAAGAGAACAAGGCTAAGAAGAACAAAGAAAAGAAGAAGTAAGACAAAGGGCCAGAACAGGAACACCAGCTAGGGGCAAGCCACAGTGCTAAATGTGATAATGTTCAGGCACTGATTGTGAGGAGGGCTGGGCTTATATAGGGCAGAGTCAGCCCTGATTGGCTGACCCCACCTAGCCAATAAGGCTGCTGGGGTAATGTAATGAAGCCCAGGACACTGGTGAAAGGGATTACATAGCAATCCCCTCTCATCAGCTGCTCTCCTGGCTCAACAGTTAGAGAGAGCAGCCAAGAACCAGTAGGTCCCGGGATCAATCCCCAGCAGAGCCTTACAGCGTGTCTCTGGCAGAGGAATTACAGACACAAGAAATCTTTTGACAGAGAAGTCAGTGCAGCGTTTCTGTAAGTGCTTATGGCTGTATTTACATAGACCTTTCTGATAAAGCTTACTTAGTTTTTACCTTTCTTTTTCCTTTAAGTAGATAATGGAAATGGTTACTTTAACCCTTTTGCAGCATTCTGCCCCATTCTTTATTCATTATATTTTTTGCCTAAGCAAGCTATGGTATTTGCCTCTTAGATACAGTACCGTATATACTCGAGTATAAGCCGATCCGAATATAAGCCGAGGTACCTAATTTTACCTAAGAAAACTGGAAAAACTTATTGACTCGAGTATAAGCCTAGGGTGGGAAAGGTATGTCCTTTTTCATTATGTCATTTACAAATAAATGTCTTACTACACTGCACTGCTGGGAGAAAACATATACAAATATATATTTATTAATGAATGCCAGTTTGGCCTCCCTTCAGTCTGCCGTCCGTCTCTGCATCCTCCCTCTCAGCTCCCAGTGCTGTCCCCCCTGTGCCCCCCTGATGGTGGCCCTGTCCATGACAGTTGTTGTGCTCCAACCCCATCCAACATTCTTTACAGTTTCACCCCATGAATAAGACTTTTTATGCCACAGGATTCATAGTAAAGTACAAGAAGATGAAATCAGTGTCATTACTCACCAGCTAGAATATCTGTGGATGCTGGAGTCTTTGCCCACATTAGGACACATTTATAGGGAAACATAGCTATTCTGAAAATGTTATCCAAGCCACAAGAAGCATTTGAATCAAAATGTTCTGAGATAAGCTCTGCCTTCAAAAATAAGCCATTATGTATATGTCTAATATTTAGCCACCTGATACCCTAAGTCGTATGGGATCTTATTCCATAATGCACTTTGATTGCAGGCGCTGAGTTGGATGCGGTGGGAGGAGGCAGAATGTAGAGCCGGCCATCGAGGGCTTTAATATCCATGGGCAGTACTGCTCCCCGTTCCAATCCCCATACTGCTCCAAGGGGGGACCGGGTCAATTCACGGACGGGGCGCACGAACGCCAGTAACTCACACGCACATTCGGCGCGCTCTGACACTGCTGACACTGACGCGCTCTGACACTGCTGACATTGGCGCGGCGCAGTGTCAGAACGCGCCAAATATTATTGATTTAGCTGCTTGATGGGAAGCGAGGTCATGCCGGCTGGAGATTCCATTTGGTCACACACGCGAACAGCCACACTCCAACGAGCTTTACCGGCGCGAATGTCAGCAGTGTCAGAGCGCGTCAGTGTCAGCAGCATCAGAGTGTGCCGAATGTGCTCATGCGCCCCCCGTCTGTGAATTGACCCGGTCCCCCAGAATTGACCTGGCGGACAGAGAAGATGCAGCGGGAGCAGTATGGGGAGCGGTACGGTCAGCCGTATATACTCGAGTATAAGCCGAGGCTGAGTTTTTGAGCACATTTTTCGTGCTGAAAAACTCGGCTTATACTCGAGTATATACGGTAAATTAAAATATGCCCCAATGCATGAACCAGGAACAGCTGCATTCATTAGTGTTGCCACTTTTTTGTGGACCCCTTCTTGGCAATCACATGGAGGTGGGGGGAAGGACCAAAAGGGATGGGCCTATGATGTGTTTGGGGTGGAGCTGCTGCACAATCAGGCAAAAGAGAGGGAGAATCAGAAGAAGGTGGTGTGAAAGAGTTATTAGGCAAGATGGAGGGCTAGTGGGGGCAGAATTGGGGTGGGTCGGGGCAGGGCAAAGACTGATCAACTAGGGATTAAAATTTACTAGGAAATATATTGCTGGTAAATTTTTAATACAGGCTCCCAGGACCAGGTGAAATATCAGCCGGGTGGCTGAAAATATCACATAATGGATGGCAGTAGCGAGTATGCATTAACTAGTAGGAACACTTGCTGAAGCTCCTAGCCCCTAGGTATGTTTTAGATGCTATATTCAGTTGCTCGCCCCGCACAAGGGGTGGGGTCCCAGATGGGATTCCTACGCACTGCTCTAGTACTGGCCTTGGCCTTACCCCAGCTGATGTTACTATTTGCAAAATCTGCTTGATCAAAACATGAAAAAATCTTAAATAACAGGTATTAAAGACAAAGTAGAAACTTCTTATTTTATCACTTTCCAACTCAGTATTTTATGCTTCTAAAAGATCAAAAACACACTGTATCTTAAATAGCTGAGTAGTTGTCTAACATACCAGTACTTTGGTCCTAGCAATACCTTTGGTATACCGTCTGTTTGTACTTTATCTCCTTTCTTGGTATACCTTCTATTTATTCTTCTTTTTTTTTTTTTTTTTTCCCCCTACAGGTGTAGGTGGAATAGAGTCTGAAGCAGCAATGCTAGGAGTTCCTATTACCCTTACCCTGCCAGAAGTGATTGGTTGTGAACTGACTGGCGCTATAAACCCTCTTGCTACATCGATAGATGTTGTTTTAAGCATCACAAAGGTAAAATGAAGCAATTTTAATTTTATAACTATGCTTGCACATATAATAGTAATTAAAGTGGACCTGTCACCCAGACATAAAAAGCTGTATAATAAAAGCCCTTTTCAAAATAAACATGTAACCCAAAGTCATTTTTTTATTAACACATCCATACCCAATATATAAGCATTTAAAAGTTCCAGCTGTCAATTATATATTGCCTGACCCGCCTCTATGCCTTAGGCATAGGGGTGGGGCAGACAGTTACTTTCAATTCAGAACTCTTTAGATGTCACTGCACTCCTCACATTCCCCCCTCCATCCTCACTATCTAATTGTGTAACGAGTGCATGGATATTGGTATCAGGTCCCCCCATACTGGCACAGAAACAAGATTTTGGCAGGATGTACAGGTTGCCTTAATAACAGTTTCCACAAAATGGAGTCTTCATGTTTTCTGCAATGGTAAATTCCAGTGCTGAAGGAAATAAGTTTAAAAAAATGTATATGGTGTAATTGAAGTTTATTTTGCTAGACAAACACATTAGAAAACAATTTGTAATTTTTTTTAGGGTGACAGGTCCCCTTTAAGTGCCGCTTACATATCTTCAGAATCACAGATTATTAGTTAATATTAGGATCTGCTAGGGAAATGACTGTTTTGTGTTTCTGTCCCAAAGCACCTGAAACAAGCTGGTGTTGCAGGTACTTTTGTGGAATTTTTTGGAAATGGAGTTTCTCAGTTGTCTGTTGCAGACCGTACTACTATAGCCAACATGTGCCCAGAGTATGGTGCTACTGTGGCATTCTTCCCAGTGGACAGTGTAACCCTGCGCCACCTAAAGCAGACAGGTAAGACAGGTGGACAAAGATATGTCAATTTTTAATGTACATTTTCTTATTATAAAATGTTAACATCAATTCTTCAGTTCCCCACCCATTTTTTATTGGGGTAAAAAACTGTTGTGTAAATAATTTGCAGTTGTTTAAATGGACATGCAACTTTTAAATAATGAATGATCCAATGCATCTCCATAATGAAGGTTGCTTCATGTGGACAAAGAAATGTCACCAAAGTAAACTTATTGAAAAGAGCTTGCTTTTACCTGGTATATGTTCTTAAAATATGAGCATAGTTATTTTGACAGATTTATAGCCTTAAAGTCCTTAGTATGTTACTTTATATTTTGCCCATCTTACTTCTATATTTCCAAACAATCAGGTTTGTTAAGTGTATGGATTCTGGTTTGATTGTATATTCTATGCAAATTATAATAAATAGGTTTCATCCAATAGTTATATTATAGGCATTATGGGCTAGAGTATAAAAAGCACAGCTGAATTGCTGCAAGTTATATTGCCTTCCTTCATTTTTTTAAAATATAGTTATGTGATCCCTAATCCAGAAACCCATCATCCAGAAAGCTCAATTATGGGGAGGTCTTCTTGCAAAACGTTTATTTTAAGCAAATCAAATTTTCAAAGATGATTTCCTTTTATTATATAAAAATAAAATAGTACCCTGTTACTAACTAAGCCTTACAAATCTATATTGGTTATATTTTTTTTTTTGTTTAAATGATTTTGTTTTGGTGATCCACATTGCAATATTATCCCTTATCCAGAACACATCCGGTGAAATTGTCACTGTGTTTTTACATACCTACACACGTACGCTCACGTCCATGTTCTATATTTGTGTGTCACAGGGGTAAAGGACTAATAAAAGCAGAGTATCTTGTGAACATTTTGCATTGCTGACTCTTATCTTGTGCACTGTTTTCACATCTGAGAACATTTTGTATTTGTAGGAGTTGATGTCCAAAGTGTCAGCACGTTTGAGACTTATCTGCAAGCTGTTAAATTACTGCGGCAGGAGAATGTGCAGCAACCAGAATATTCCAAGGTATTTTTTGGCAAACTAGAACACCATATTCACTGAGCTAATTTGTAAGAATAACATTTGCAAACAGAGATAAAAACCCAGCATATTTTTTAACATTTTAATTAAGAAACCAGTAAGCACAGTTTTTATTTTAGATTAAATAATCACCTTAATTTAGTAGATCTATAAACAACAAAATATATAAATGGCAAGAACTTATATTTTACCACAATATTCTGTGACTACAAACCATATTTTACTGTTCTGTTGTCCCTCTAAGGTCCTGCAAATTAACCTGAATTCAATTGTCCCTTATGTGAGTGGTCCTAAGAGGCCTCAAGACAGGATATCTGTGATGGACATGAAGAAGGATTTTGAGGCCTGTCTGAATGAAAAGGTAAGTTAAACTGCCTTGAAGGAGAAATAAAGCCTAACTAAAGAAGTAGGGCAGAAATGTTGTATATTATGTTTTGGGTTTCTGTACCAGCCCAAGGTGACCACAACCCTTTAGCAGGGAAGATCTGTGCCTCCAAAATGCCCCAGTAACTCACCATCTTCTTTTCTGTTGCTTCCCTACACATGCTCTGTGCTGCTGTCAGTTACTGAGCTTAGGGACCCACTCAAAATATAATGCATAAATAGAGTAAAAAGCTGATTAGTAATTCATTCAGATTCACATTACATGACAGATCTACAACCAGGGCAATTGCATCAGAATTGAATAATTAGCCCTGTAGCATCAGCTTATATGACCGACCACCCTCATTTTTTGCTTGATAATTTGCAGCGACCGCTAAGCTAAGCATCTCACCAGCTTCTCAGTCGGACCACACTGAGTATGTGCACTGTCCCAGACAGTTCCGGGGGGGGGGGGAAGCTGTCCGGGACAGTGCACATGCTCAGTGTGGTCCGACTGAGAAGCTGGTGAGATGCTTAGCTTTAGCTTAGTTACAGTTGTCACAGGAATCCAAGATGGGAAGCTCCTGTGACAACTGTAATGACCTATACATTACTACTATAGAGATGCTGAAACTTTAAACCAGTGCACCCCAGTGCAAGTCATTTAGCCTTTCCTTCTCCGTTAATGCTTTGTAAGTATGTTATAAAGTAAATTTAAAGCAATTGGTAATGGGCTTTAAAACATTAAGAGTTTTGTAAAACAAAGACAAAATGGAAAAGAAAACTGTTTGAAATCTTTGTTTATGCTCGGATAGGGGTATGAATTACAGTTAATTTTCGGTAATGTTAAATTTTACACACAGCTTTTGTTTATACTAGCAGTGAGATGAGTTTGGTGGCAGCTTCCAGATGTTCGGCTAGGGGGCAGGTAGTGCAGTGGGCAGTGACTTCCAGATAATTGTAGTGGGACTGGCACTGTTACTGCAAGGGGGCAGGGTATGTTTGTTGATCAAAGTTATGGATTTGTTTCTGTCATAGGCAGATATTTTCTTGCAACATCTATTTATTTTAACCCATTTGCCCTTTTCCTCCAATCTAGACTGGTTTAAAAGGTTTTCAAATACCAGAAAAGAAGCAAAGTATAATGGTCCCAGTGACATATGAAAATTCTGAATACTCTCTGTCACATGGCTGTGTTGTCATTGCTGCAGTTACAAGCTGCACCAACAACTGTAACCCCTCTGTCATGCTGACTGCAGGTAATGGAAGCTAAATGTTAGATTTACAGCACTCTGTCACAGGCATGGGAAGCAATGTCAGACTGACAGGAGACACAGCCAATAAGAGTTATGTCTGCTGCCAGTACTATGCATGACATATAAGGAAGTAAAAAAGCAACTGTTGTGTTTATAGGGGTCAATACAATTATGTATATGGCAAATATTGTTTTTTTTAATGTGAACTGTTAGATTTGTGAATGTTGTACAAAGATTAATAACCTATTTTAAAAAAACTGCATGCTTAGAGCTGTACACATTAGATATACATATTGCTGGGAATTGGCCTTTTATTTACTTAATGTTGAGTACCTTAACTCTGACAGTACAGTGAGTGAGAGTTTCTGAGTTCAGAATAGCCTTACCCGTAGCTATACCAGAGGTGTCTAGGTATTTTGACCTCTGCTTACATCTGCTCCCCATTCACCTGGGCCCAATTTGTCATTTTCAGGCCCACATAACAGTACCAGGTTCTACAAAAGGCAGTGCATTTTGCATTCATGTGACAGGGGATCAGTTGCAGTAAGGGAAGTAAATTTGAGCACCACAGTTCTTCCCGAGAGGACTGTGGCAGTCAAAAAGCTCACTGTACGGAAGGACATATCTCCTGCTTTTGAATAGGTGTGGGAGTCTTAGTGTTACAGTGCCACGTTTACCCTGGTCTAATAAACCATGGCAACTAATCTGGTGTTTTTAAACAGCTGGCTAGTAAATATGACCCACTGAGTGGTTGCAATGGGTTACTAGACCTGTAGCAAGCTTTGCCTATGCATCTACCATCACATAATTTTGCTTTAATTTTTACTTAAACCCTAGACTAGTGCAGTCTAGCAGTATATAATAGCATTTATGTAGGATTATCAGAAAAATACTTTCAAGAGTTGCATATGAATTTCTGTTTGCACGTTCCTTTTAAGGTTTATTAGCAAAAAAGGCAGTGGAGGCTGGACTCACTGTTAAGCCATACATAAAAACTAGCCTTTCTCCTGGGAGTGGAACTGTAACATATTACCTCAGTGCTAGTGGAGTGTTGCCCTATCTAAGCAAGCTGGGGTGAGTATTATTATTATTTATTTGTTTTTGTAAAACTATCCTTATCTCAAGGTTAGACACTCAACGGTTTGGTGCTGATCTCATAAAACATGATAAAGTGGAATAACTGCTTTGGGCTGCATGAACCAAAATTTGTTAAAGATCCTCACACAACACAGAAACTCCTGTGTAATCTGTTCCTTCAAAAAGTATGAATAAATACCATTTTTATTTCTGCATCATTTGAAAACCTAGCAAAGGAGAAGGGACTACTATTTTATTTGAGTCTCAAAGTAGCCAGATCAACAGGAGATCAGGGGGCGAGGCTTAGGTAACTGTTACAACCATATTATTAGATTAAAATTCATGAAAAGGCTGCATATTTTTAAGGATATTGCAAAGTTGTTTAAAATGATGTTTTGTATTCTCATTTGTTTGTTATTGTCTAGGTTTGATATCATTGGTTATGGCTGTGCTAGATGTGTGGGAAATACCAATCCCTTACCAGAAAGTATTGTCACAGCCATTAAAGAGGTAAGTTGTTCAGAAGGTCATTTAAAGCTTCTGAAATTACAGACAGCTCTTTAACAATGTTATTGTTCTTTGTATTGCCAGGGAGAGCTTGTGGCGTGTGGTGTCTTTTCAGGGAACAAACACTTTGAGGGAAATCGCTGTAGCTGTGTCTGCGCAAACTACCTTGCTTCTCCACCTTTAGTAGTGGCATATGCCTTGGCAGGCACTGTCAACATAGATCTGCAGACTGAGGCTTTGGGTAAGTAATTGAGCAATGTATTAGTAGAATAATAAAAAAGATTGTTAAATGTACTTATGCAGTGATTTACAGAAATAATAATTTCACATCAGTCCCTGCCGTGGTGCTGTTTATAATCTAAGTCTCCTTTCGCATTCACACAAGTGTCATTTGCAATTAGTAGCCCGTTAATCAGCCTGTATGTTTTTGGAGTATGGAATGGTATATAAAACACACAGATACTAAGGGAGAAGACACACACAGGGTGGTTAGTTGCCAAATTTTTTAAAAACCCAGTCATGGTGACTAATTGCCATGGCTATAATAATGGAGATTTGTACCATACAGTAAATTTCATATGCACGACTTGTATATTTGTGTGCCGAATTAGTCGCAGTGGCTGGTTTTCTTAAATTGTGGTGTCTAATCGCCCCATATGTCTTCGTTCTAAGAGAACATACTTCTAACTTCAAAATTACGTTGTTTACATAGCAAATAATTCACTCTACTATTTAAATTTTATTCTTGAACCAACAAATTTATTTTTTGTTATAATATTGTTGTGTATGTAGTATGTGGATTGTGCCTGAGTCTGAGCAGAACTGCTTTCAGGTAACCTATTGTTTCTCCAACTCCCATGTAGCTGGAGAAGTCCCAATTATGTCACATAATCAGTATGGTTTTAAAAAGATATTGACAAAGAACTCTTGGTATTTCTGCAGCCAACTTTTCATACAGTGTACATCTGCGGCAGAGTGACCTATTAAAGAATCTTACCAAATTGGCACATATGTCTAAATATAGCCTTTTTACATCTTTTTCCTTGAGCCACCATTTTGTGATGGTCTGTGTGCTCCCTCAGACCACCTAACAGGAAATAATGCAGCTCTAAGTGGAGATGTGTGGGAGAAAAAGACAGATCTCTTCAGCTTATTTGCTGATGTGACATGTACGCGTGCCTTTGGTTTGTGTGTGAGCAAAGTGAATCTTACAAGCCAGGGGCCGGCCCTTTTTTTTTTTTTTTCAGATTACCCAATGGCACATACTTCAAGACAAGTATATTTTTATTAAAATGGTTAATTTATTTTTCATAGTGCTCTTTTACACAAAATATTTTATATATACCTGCAATATTCAGGGTTATATTTTCCTTTTAATGCTGATTTCATCCCAAAAGGTTGTGTCTGTTAATGTCTTGCAGGTGAAAATGCACAAGGTGAAAAGATTTTTCTGCGAGATATTTGGCCAAGCCGGGAGGAGGTTTTGGAGGTTGAAGAAACAATGGTCATACCATCTATGTTCAGTGAACTGAAGCTGAAAATTGAGGTACAAAATGTACAAGCAAATGTTCAAATTTTTATGTACTAAAATTAGTAATGCAATCTTAGTATACCGCCAAAATTGAGAGATTTTAACTCTTGCATGCACTTGCACATCCTGAATTAGTCACTCTATTGACTTATAATTAATTCACAGGGAATACTGTGGTGGTTGCAATGTTCTTTCTCAGCAGCCACCTCTTTGCACAAACAATTTTAAAAAGCATGTGCAAGTGTATGGCAGAGGATATATGAGGGTAAGTAATTTTTTTCCCCAAAGACAGTAGCTTTTTGAGGAAAATGCAATGTATGCAAACTTGTTTTTTTCTATCTCACTCGTATTAGTACAGTCCCAAACTAAATCTATCCTTTGGCAATTTTTAAGAATACTCCCTGGCCTCTGTGTTCTGGGATCATATAAGGGCACAGCAGCAAGCATAAAGATGGATGTACCTTTTGGATGGAGAAAAATCATTACAGCCAGAAACAATACTTTGTTTTTGAAGAAAGTTCTATTATTTATGTCTTCTCTTCTATTTCCTAGAAACAAAATACACGATGGAACTTATTGGATGCCCCTGAAAGCACTTTATTCCCCTGGGATCTCCGTTCCACATTTATCAGAAGCCCACCCTTTTTCCATAAATTAGTAAGTATATCTCATCTCCAGATTATACATTATTTGTTGCTGCTTAACCCTTTAAGTGCCAGCCGAATTCGTCATTTCGGTTCCCCCCAGTGCCAGACGTTTTTTAAGCATTTTGTACTCATTCACTTTAACAATGTTTTTTGGTAGGAAAACCTCCACGAAACTAGGGAAATTATATATCGTTTTTTTCGTCACTAATTGGGCTTCGACATACATACCAAATTTTATAACTTTTCTGGAGATATGATGTGTATTTTGGGTGAAATATGTAAAAAAAAAATAAAATTATGAAAAATTTCTGTATATTTTGAGGTTTTTTTCCATAGAAAAGTTAATTTTACTCACTTTTTTTTATTGTTTGTAAAAGCCCTGATACTCCCAATTCCAACGATACCAAATATGTGGTGGTACCCCACAGTTCCTGTCCAGAAGTAACCCCCAAACTAAGGCAATACTTAGTACAATATCACACCAGAACAAAGCAGAAAAGCGCTTGTAACAGTTAATGCAGCATAACTTATATGTAAATCTAAAATATCCCCTCATGTTTGGTATCTTTAGAAACTACAGACCTTCAGGTTTCTAGGTGCAATGTAGTTTTCACTCAAAAGCCAAATACCTTTTGTCAGTGCATTGTGAAATTTGGAACTTTTTATGACATTTTTTTTTTTTTTCTAAAACGTAAACTTGGACGCATGATCAAATGTGGATTTGACAAAAAAAAATCTCATAAAAATTTTCTAGCAAAGGCATATTTGAAAGACAAACTTCTCCTGAATAAAATGATGCCCCATATGTATGGGTGCACATAAAGACATGGGCACCAAACACTCCAAAGCAGGGGCAATGCACAAGGGCAATTACAGCTAAAAATGTGGGGGCTGCGCTCTATGTGCACTTCCTGCAGTTTTTCAGTGTTAACCCCCCCTACCTGTGAAATAACCCCCACAAACTATATATTTCTGAAAAGTGCACACCTTCAGCTATTCAGAGACGCCACTCTCCTCTTTCTACATGGAAAATTGTGGCCGCAGTCCCTTGCAGAAGTTAGCGCTTTGGTCAGAAATCAAGGAAAAACCAGATACAAACCTAGATTTCTCCCCAAAATCTCCATGGCAACTACCAAAAACTTACTAACCATCAATCTGCAAGTTCCCCTGAATAAAACGATACCCCATATGTATGGGTGCACATAAAGACGTGGCCACCAAATGCCCCCAAACAGGGGCAATGCATGAGGGCAATTTCAGTTGAAATTTTGGGGGCTGCGCTCTATGTGCACTACCTGCAGTTTTTCAGTGTTAACCCCCCCTACCTGTGAAATAACCCCCACAAACTATATATTTCTGAAAAGTGCACACCTTCAGCTATTCAGAGACACCACTCTTCTCTTTCTACATGGAAAATTGTGGCCGCAGTCCCTTGCAGAAGTCAGCGCTTTGGTCAGAAATCAAGGAAAAACCAGATAAAAAACCTAGATTTCTCCCCAAAATCTCCATGGCAACTACCAAAAACTTACTAACCATCAATCTGCAAGTTCCCCTGAATAAAACGATACCCCATATGTATGGGTGCACATAAAGACGTGGCCACCAAATGCCCCAAAACAGGGGCAATGCATAAGGGCAATTTCAGTTGAAATTTTGGGGGCTGCGCTCTATGTGCACTACCTGCAGTTTTTCAGTGTTAACCCCCCCTACCTGTGAGATAACCCCCACAATCTATATATTTACGAAATGTGCACACCTTCAGCTATTCAGAGACACCACTCTTCTCTTTCTACATGGAAAATTGTGGCCGCAGTCCCTTGCAGAAGTTAGCGCTTTGGTCAGAAATCAAGGAAAAACTAGATACAAACCTAGATTTCTCCCCAAAATCTCCATGGCAACTACCAAAAACTTACTAACCATCAATCTGCAAGTTCCCCTGAATAAAACGATACCCCATATGTATGGGTGCACATAAAGACGTGGCCACCAAATGCCCCAAAACAGGGGCAATGCATAAGGGGAATTTCAGTTGAAATTTTGGGGGCTGCGCTCTATGTGCACTACCTGCAGTTTTTCAGTGATAACCCCCCCTACCTGTGAGATACCCCCACAATCTATATATTTACGAAAAGTGCACACCTTCAGCTATTCAGAGACACCACTCTTCTCTTTCTACATGGAAAATTGTGGCCGCAGTCCCTTGCAGAAGTCAGCGCTTTGGTCAGAAATCAAGGAAAAACCAGATACAACCCTAGATTTTGGTCAGAAATCAAGGAAAAACCAGATAAAAACCTAGATTTCTCCCCAAAATCTCCATGGCAACTACCAAAAACTTACTAAACCTCAATTTGCAAGTTCCCCTGAATAAAACGATACCCCATATGTATGGGTGCACATAAAGACGTGGCCACCAAATGCCCCAAAACAGGGGCAATGCATAAAAGCAATTTCAGTTGAAATTTTGGGGGCTGCGCTCTATGTGCACTACCTGCAGTTTTTCAGTGTTAACCCCCCCTACCTGTGAGATAACCCCCACAATCTATATATTTACGAAAAGTGCACACCTTCAGCTATTCAGAGACACCACTCTTCTCTTTCTACATGGAAAATTGTGGCCGCAGTCCCTTGCAGAAGTTAGCGCTTTGGTCAGAAATCAAGGAAAAACTAGATACAAACCTAGATTTCTCCCCAAAATCTCCATGGCAACTACCAAAAACTTACTAACCATCAATCTGCAAGTTCCCCTGAATAAAACGATACCCCATATGTATGGGTGCACATAAAGACGTGGCCACCAAATGCCCCAAAACAGGGGCAATGCATAAGGGGAATTTCAGTTGAAATTTTGGGGGCTGCGCTCTATGTGCACTTCCTGCAGTTTTTCAGTGATAACCCCCCCTACCTGTGAGATACCCCCACAATCTATATATTTACGAAAAGTGCACACCTTCAGCTATTCAGAGACACCACTCTTCTCTTTCTACATGGAAAATTGTGGCCGCAGTCCCTTGCAGAAGTCAGCGCTTTGGTCAGAAATCAAGGAAAAACCAGATACAACCCTAGATTTTGGTCAGAAATCAAGGAAAAACCAGATAAAAACCTAGATTTCTCCCCAAAATCTCCATGGCAACTACCAAAAACTTACTAAACCTCAATTTGCAAGTTCCCCTGAATAAAACGATACCCCATATGTATGGGTGCACATAAAGACGTGGCCACCAAATGCCCCCAAACAGGGGCAATGCATAAGGGGGGGCTGTGCTCTATCTGCAGTTATTTAGTCTAAACACCCCCATACCTGTGAAATAACCCCCGCAAACTATATATTTCTGAAAAGTGCACACCTTCAGCTATTCAGAGACGCCACTCTCCTCTTTCTACATGGAAAATTGTGGCCGCAGTCCCTTGCAGAAGTTAGCGCTTTGGTCAGAAATCAAGGAAAAACCAGATACAAACCTAGATTTCTCCCCAAAATCTCCATGGCAACTACCAAAAACTTACTAACCATCAATCTGCAAGTTCCCCTGAATAAAACGATACCCCATATGTATGGGTGCACATAAAGACGTGGCCACCAAATGCCCCCAAACAGGGGCAATGCATAAGGGCAATTTCAGTTGAAATTTTGGGGGCTGCGCTCTATGTGCACTACCTGCAGTTTTTCAGTGTTAACCCCCCCTACCTGTGAGATAACCCCCACAATCTATATATTTACGAAAAGTGCACACCTTCAGCTATTCAGAGACGCCACTCTTCTCTTTCTACATGGAAAATTGTGGCCGCAGTCCCTTGCAGAAGTCAGCGCTTTGGTCAGAAATCAAGGAAAAACCAGATAAAAACCTAGATTTCTCCCCAAAATCTCCATGGCAACTACCAAAAACTTACTAAACCTCAATTTGCAAGTTCCCCTGAATAAAACGATACCCCATATGTATGGGTGCACATAAAGACGTGGCCACCAAATGCCCCCAAACAGGGGCAATGCATAAGGGGGGGCTGTGCTCTATCTGCAGTTATTTAGTCTAAACACCCCCATACCTGTGAAATAACCCCCGCAAACTATATATTTCTGAAAAGTGCACACCTTCAGCTATTCAAAGACGCCACTCTCCTCTTTCTACATGGAAAATTGTGGCCGCAGTCCCTTGCAGAAGTTAGCGCTTTGGTCAGAAATCAAGGAAAAACCAGATACAAACCTAGATTTCTCCCCAAAATCTCCATGGCAACTACCAAAAACTTACTAAACCTCAATTTGCAAGTTCCCCTGAATAAAACGATACCCCATATGTATGGGTGCACATAAAGACGTGGCCACCAAATGCCCCCAAACAGGGGCAATGCATAAGGGCAATTTCAGTTGAAATTTTGGGGGCTGCGCTCTATGTGCACTACCTGCAGTTTTTCAGTGTTAACCCCCCCTACCTGTGAGATAACCCCCACAATCTATATATTTACGAAAAGTGCACACCTTCAGCTATTCAGAGACGCCACTCTTCTCTTTCTACATGGAAAATTGTGGCCGCAGTCCCTTGCAGAAGTCAGCGCTTTGGTCAGAAATCAAGGAAAAACCAGATACAAACCTAGATTTCTCCCCAAAATCTCCATGGCAACTACCAAAAACTTACTAACCATCAATCTGCAAGTTCCCCTGAATAAAACGATACCCCATATGTATGGGTGCACATAAAGACGTGGCCACCAAATGCCCCCAAACAGGGGCAATGCATAAGGGCAATTTCAGTTGAAATTTTGGGGGCTGCGCTCTATGTGCACTACCTGCAGTTTTTCAGTGTTAACCCCCCCTACCTGTGAGATACCCCCACAATCTATATATTTACGAAAAGTGCACACCTTCAGCTATTCAGAGACGCCACTCTTCTCTTTCTACATGGAAAATTGTGGCCGTAGTCCCTTGCAGAAGTCAGCGCTTTGGTCAGAAATCAAGGAAAAACCAGATACAAACCTAGATTTTGGTCAGAAATCAAGGAAAAACCAGATAAAAAACCTAGATTTCTCCCCAAAATCTCCATGGCAACTACCAAAAACTTACTAAACCTCAATTTGCAAGTTCCCCTGAATAAAACGATACCCCATATGTATGGGTGCACATAAAGACGTGGCCACCAAATGCCCCCAAACAGGGGCAATGCATAAGGGCAATTTCAGTTGAAATTTTGGGGGCTGCGCTCTATGTGCACTACCTGCAGTTTTTCAGTGTTAACCCCCCCTACCTGTGAGATACCCCCACAATCTATATATTTACGAAAAGTGCACACCTTCAGCTATTCAGAGACGCCACTCTTCTCTTTCTACATGGAAAATTGTGGCCGCAGTCCCTTGCAGAAGTCAGCGCTTTGGTCAGAAATCAAGGAAAAACCAGATAAAAAAACCTAGATTTCTCCCCAAAATCTCCATGGCAACTACCAAAAACTTACTAACCATCAATCTGCAAGTTCCCCTGAATAAAACGATACCTATGTCTGGTTGCACATAAGTACATGGCCGCCAAACCTGAAAATGCATAATATTGGGGCTGCACTCTATGCACCCCTTTTTTTTTGCCTGCACCCGAATGAATGGGATACGCTCGGGTGCAGGCACATGTAGCCGATATACGCATGAAAACGCGTGAGAATGCAAAGTCTCGCGTTTTCATGCGTATATCGGCTACACGTGCCTGCACCCGAGCGTATCCCATTCATTCGGGTGCAGGAACAAGTAGCAGGCGTAGGGCTGAATTTTCGGCAAGCGTTTTTCCACTTGCTGAAAAAATCAGCCCTACGCCTCGTGTGGCATCAGCCTAACCCTTGGCAATAGAAACTACCAGAACAATCTTAGCACCTCTGGACCTTTCTAGAACAACTGAAATCAAATGGAATAAAACCACTAAAAGCAATCAAAGAACAATAGTTGCAATGAAATCGGTAAGAGCCCTGGATCCACCAATGTCACTGCAAAAGCAACCTTTTTGGGGGCACTAAACACACAATAAAGAACAATGCAAAGATAAAACACCGTAAAATCCAATAAAACCACCTAAACCAACAGAAGAACAATAATTGCAATGAAATCGGTGGTCAGAGCCCTGGATCCACCAACGTCACTGCAAATTCAGCACCAAATAGCAATAAAAAAGTTACAGTGCAATAGAATAATTCAAAAACAGAAATCAATTATGAAAATGCCAAAAAAACACTAAAATGCAACCAAATAAATCAGATAATTATAGAGCAAGATCAGAAATAAAGTTTTAGTAAAAAAAAAGACTGCCAAAGAAAGCATAGACAGAAAGAAAAGAAAAGAAAGAAAGAAAAAAAAAAAAAAAAAAAAAAAAAAAGTGTAAGTGTAAGTGTGTGTGTAAGTGTCTGTGTGTGCTTGGGAAAGTTGTAAATAAGTGTGTATGTGTACAAAAGTGTAATAATGACAAAGATAGAAGAAAAAATGCAAAAAAAAAAAAAAAAAATTTTTTTAGACAGTTGAGATAGAAATAAGCAAAATAAACAGTGGTAGAGAGTTGTAGTTCAGCTTACCCAAGGCAGGCAGACGATCAGGGGCGATCAGGGGCGATCAATCCAGCAGGAAGGCAGCAGGGGAGCTCCATCTTGTCCCAAGTGCGCAGCAGGAGTGAGGGAGCCGACAGTAGGCGGCGCTATTTAAAGGGACAGCAGTGGACACGTCATCAACGCGTGTCCACTGCTGTCATTGGCTGGCGACGCGATCGGTGCGGCTGGGGGACCCGGATCGGTAAGTATGTCTTCATTGCTCGTTGCCTAGGGGGATCTGAGGGGTTTACAAGCGCTGCGCTGCTTTAAAAGCGAGCGCAGCGCTTGTAAACCCGACAGTGCCATTGGACGTAGATTCTACGTCCCATGGCACTTTGGTCCCTTGGTACCTGGGACGTAGAATCTACGTCCCTTGGCACTTAAAGGGTTAATAAGAATTTCGCAGGAAAAACATAATTATGCTTTGATATTCTGTAACTCTTGAGCTAAACAGGGCAAACAGAGACTAAAGCTACTCCGTTTCTGGTCTTTGCAAGATAGATAATTAGACTACCATTATAAATGCCTCTTCTTTCCTGGCTATTTTGTGGGTATTTTGTTATATGTGGCAGTATTATCTGTGCACTGGTAATATATTATAATATATTATCTACCTTGAAAGGGCCAGACAATATATTATAATATATTATCTACCTTGAAAGGGCCAGACATAAAATAGCATTAAAGGAACAGTAACACCAAAAAATAAAAATGTTTTTAAGTAATCATAATACAATGCACTGTTGCCCTGCACTGGTAAAATTTGCACATTTGCTTCAGAAACACTTCTATAGTTTATATAAAAAGCTACTGTGTAGCCATGGGGGCAGCCATTCAAGCTGGAAAAAGTAGAAAAGGCACAGGTTACATAGCAGATAACAGATAAGTTTTGTACAATACAATGGTGTTTTATCTGTTATCTGCTATGTCACCTGTGCCTTTTCTCTTTTAAATGGCTGCCCCCATGGCTACACAGCAGCTTCATTTACTAAACTATAGTAATGTTTCTAAAGCAAATACACCAGTTGCACCAGTGCAGGGCAACAGTACATTATACTGTAGTTCCTTTTATACACTTTGATTTTTTGGTGTTACTGTTCCTTTAACCTTACAACCTACATTTCTCTGGCACCTGTTGGGGTGGGAAAAGGAGTGAGGCCCACATGAATGTGCCACTGCCAGCTAAGGAGAGGAACACTTCAGAGGTTGAGATCTGGCCAGAGTAGGAGTTCCCTCCATCTTACATGCCTTATTTTCTAATACCAGGTCTATTTGCAGAATCTTTTCAGACTTATTAGCCTTATTTCTCTTTATCTCCAGATGGAATCAGGAAAGCGATTTTCTAGCCTATTCCTCTGACTGTGGCCAGTGTTTCAACTAAGTTGATTGGCATAGGGCATCATGGTCTTTAGCCAACTTTTTATCAAGTTTTTAAACCATTTTAACTCTTGCCTCACTGGATTCTGCCTTGAGTATTTAATGGCGTTCTCTGGCAGCTCCTTCCTCTAGAAGTGATACAACTGAACTGCATTTGTGGGTTTAGGTTCTTATTGTTTTTGCATAAAACCCTTCTACAAGGTGTATTGTGTGGTTATTTTGTAGTTCATATTTCAGTCTTTCAAACTGTAGCTCTAATATTCGAATAAATGTTTTTTTTCAGGAGAAAATTCCTCCACCCATTCAGCCCATCGAGAAAGCCCATGTATTACTTTATTTAGGAGATTCAGTGACAACTGACCACATGTCACCTGCAGGAAGCATTCCAAGGACAAGCCCAGCTGCTAAGTACTTAATACAGAAGAAGTAAGTCTGTGTTTAATAAATGCCATCCTCTTCTCATTATTTACTTTTCTGTCCTTTATCTCTATCCTCTATCTGTTTTTTTTTATCCTGTGTGTTTATTATAGGGATGAACGAGATCCATCATTTTTTGGATTCAGCCGAATATAGAATCCTTTACAAATCTGACCAAAATTAAATTGCACTTGCTCTTGCAAGAGCACTAAGGGGCGCAGGAGCATCTGAATGATGTACAAGGTAGAAGGCAGGAGGGGGGGACTCCTACATGTTTTCCCACCTGCCCCTTCATAATACAGTGCTGACTAACGCAGTCATTTCTGAATGGAGCTGCAGGTCTCTGCTTTCCAAAATGGAGCATTCATTTTAAGTATAATGTGATTTGTCTTCATTTTCAGTTTTTGTGGTGTTGTGGTTTTTGAATTTTTTTTTTTTCGTTCTTTTGTGCTGTCATAGAATTGTATCTATTAATGGCAAATAGGGCCCATCTGTCCAGTCAGCTCCTTGATAACAAACCCAAGAGAGAGAAGATCAATATTGCACAATAGACAATAGTGTAATAAGCTTTACCAATGGGACCAACCTTAGCTATTTAAATCCAACTAACCGTGTGTACGAATAAGAGATGGCACAACTGAAACATACGAGTACTGTGTAAGTAGATCTTAAAGGACAAGGAAAGGCTAAGTCACTTGGGGGTGCCAAAATGTTAGGCACCCCCAATGACTTTTATCGCGTACCCCGGGCTGGTGCCCCTGTTAGGAGAAAACAGCACCAGCCTGGGGTACCTGTAGCGCAGCGCTTCCTCCTTCCTGCTTCGTTTTCTAAGGACTAAACAACGTGCGCATGTGCAGTAGAGTGAAAAGCCAACTTCTCTGTTAAAGTTCGACTTTTTCACTCTACTGCGCATGTGCGCGGAAGCGATCGCAGCTACCCCGGGCTGGTGCTGTTCTCTCTGAACAGGGGCACCAGCCCGGGGTACAAGGTAGGCGATTAAAGTCACTTGGGGGTGCCTAACATTTTGGCACCCCCAAGTGACTTTGCCTTTCCTTCTCCTTTAATACTGTGAAGGCACCAGTCACAGCCTGGGGTACCTGTAGCAAGCGCTTCCTCCGTCCCTATACGCGCTGCTGGCAAATGTCCGGGACAATCGCATGAGCAGAAGAGTGAAAAGCCGACTTTATAGTTAAAGTTCGGCTTTTTCACTCTACTGCGCATGCGCGCGCACGTGAATCAGGAAGGAGGAAGCGATCGCAGCTACCCCGGGCTGGTGCTGTTCTCTCTGAACAGGGGCACCAGCCCGGGGTAAAAGGTAAGCGATTTAAGTCACTTGGGGGTGCCTAACATTTTGGCATCCCCAAGTGACTTAGCCTTTTCTGTGGCACTTAGTTAAAAAGTGTGCACTAGTGCATCTTCCTTCTCCTGAAGGCACCCAGTAAGAAGATTGCGCAATATTGAGTTGGAAGTAATGAGAGAAAGGAGAGGTACCTGGTGTGGGAGAAACCTTCAAGTTTATTCTGCTGAATCCAAAAAAGTGGATTTTGTGCATCCCTAGCACGAATACTTATTACTTACTAATACAGCTAAGTTTCCTCTGTCTAAGTCCTTTAAAAAAAAATTCAAAAAGCTTTTCAATGGCAATTCAAGTGTTAGGCATTTGTTCAATGTTATAAACCAAAACCAAATAATACTGGGGCAGAGTTATCAAAATTAGATCTCACTAAAGGAAAATTCACTCACTTTCTATTTATTTCTATGGGATGTTTAGAAGCATACTTATCAAATGGTGAACTTCAACTTAACTATGCTATTCAAAATCCCATTGGAATGAACAGAAAACAGATTAATTTTTCTGTGGTGAGCTCTAATTAACTTTGATAAATCCGCCTCTTAGAGTGTGCTCCTAATTCATACCACAGTCTCTGAATATGATTTAATCTTTTGCTATTTTCTTATTTCTTAATTGAAGTCTGATTCCACGAGAGTTTAATTCATATGGAGCCCGGAGAGGTAATGATGCTGTGATGACGCGAGGGACTTTTGCAAATATGAAGCTGTTCAATAAGCTTGTTGGCAAAACTGGGCCCAAAACCTTCCATTTACCATCAGGACAAATTGTGAGTAATCTGGTTAGCAATGTTATTTCTGTTTTATTTGAGCACTGACAAATGTATGTACAGGTATGGAATCTTTTATCCAGAATGCTCGGGACCTGGGGTTTTCCAGATAAGGGATCTTTCCGTAATTTGGATCTCCATACCTTAAGTCTGCTAAAAAATCATTTAAATATTGAATAAACCCAATAGGATTGTTTTGCATCCAATAATGATTAAATATATCTTAGCTGGGATCAGGTACAAAGGTACTGTATAATAATAACAGAGAAAAAGTAAATCATTTTCAAAAATTAGAATTATTTGCTTATAATGGAGTCTATGGGAGATGGCCTTTCCGTAATTCGGAACTTTCTGGATAAAGGGTTCCCGGATAGGGGATTCCATACCTGTACAGGTATCGGACCCCTTATCAGGAAACCCGTTATCCAGAAAGCTCCAAATTACGGAAAGCTCGTCTCCCATAGACACGATTTTAATCAAATAATTCAGAATTTTAAAACTGATTTCCTTTTACTATGTAGAAATAAAACAGTACCTTGTAACTGATCCCAACTAAGATATAAATAATCCTTATTGGATGCAAAACAATCCTATTGGGTTTAATTAATGTTTTATTGATTTTTTAGTAGACTTAAGGTATGGAGATCCAAATTACGGAAAGACCCCTTATCCGGAATACCCTTGGTCCCGAGCATTCTGGATAATGGGTCCTATACCTGTATTTAATGTTGAATTCTGTTGAATGAATTTTGTCAGGTTTCCAAATTATAAACTTACAGAAAGGTGCAAAAGTAGCCAAAACCCAGCAAACAACAGGTTGGTACTTTGAAACCACCAAGAATGTTGCTGATTGTTTTCAGACAACCCACCAACCTATTAACACTATGGAACACTGGGACGCATTCAAGCTGGAAGCTAGGGAACATTGGGTTGGACTTAAGCAGAACTCTGCAGTAGCTGCCCGTCACTCACATCACAAGGTTATGCTAACTAGAAAGAGCTGCTGGCTCCTCTGGGTTTAAAGGACATCCAGGAGAGGGATTTTTTTAAAGAAACTGGATGCATAACCTGGGCTGTAGCTGAAATTTTGAAGTTTTGAAATATTTGTAACCTTGTTAGAAGCTCCTGGGAACCCCTGCCCAAATGTTGAGCCATAAAGGGGCTATGAAAACCAGTGGCTTAGAGGTTCATATACTTTTTTTCAACGTATGCTGTAAATTAAACAGTATTGACAAGAAGTAGTGCAATTGTTCATGTTTATTAGTTTAAGATTATGTTGGTCTATAGTTGTGACATAGCTGACGGTCCGAGTACATCCCATAATTAATGCAGAAAACTATATTTATCTATATAAAACTATAACAATAATTTTTGGTGCAAAAAGGGTTTTATATAATCTGTTTACTGACCATTAAGGGCTTTGTTTAAAAAAAAAAAAAAATAGTTGATGGTGCTAAAATAACTTTAACTAAAAGATATGAATTTGTAACTAAAAACCTTTTGATTTTGAAAATGAATTGACTTTCAAACAATATATTACTAATTAAACATGGTGCCAGGGAATGTGCATTGATCTGTATTAAATGGCTTATAGAAGGCTGCTGCCATTGTAATTTCCAGATAGGTGTAATTAAGCTGGAGATGAATGGTGAAACGTGAATGGTACTTGGGTACTTGGGTGTGCTTTGTCATTTATTAGAAGTCACTATCCCCATACCACCAATGTGCCTGGAAAAAGCTTTTAATTGTGAATCACAGAAATCCCTGCAGGCGAAACAAGGAATCACATAATGGAGAACTAACCCCCACCCCCAAAGTACAGAAGACCCCTTAACTGCCCTGAATCGACCCCCCCCACCTCTCACTTCTCGCATTGCCTATAATTTTTTAAAGTGGTCCTATAAAAAAACCCAAGCTAAAAAAGCAGAGTAGTGCAGCAGCGTACCTGGGCGCCATCTTCAGTTCAATAGGAAATTCTTCGGGTCTCACCGCTGATACGGACCCTGCTTGAGCATGCACAGTTGGGGCTAGCCGGGAATCAGCTTCAACTGTGCATTTTCAAGCAGGGTCCGTGTTGGTGGTGAGACCCAAAGCATTTTCTATTGAATGGAAGATGGAGCCCAGTACGCTGCTGTGCTGCTCTGCTTTTTTAGCTTGGGTTTTTCTATAGGGCTACTTTTCTAAGTTATAGGCTATGCGAAAAAGGAGAGGTGAGGAGGACCGATGCAGACCAGTTAAGGGGGCTTTTGTACCTGGGGTGGGTTTAGTTCTCCTTTGATTGCATAAGAATGCAGCCTTCTGTATTTTCCTGTGGTCCTGTAGCCCTTTGTCATCCATAGAAAATAAAGTACTGTGTGTGCCACTGCTGTAAATGAAAACAAAACAAAATTATGCACAGCCCAGTTACTTGCTATATTTGTAATTCTTTTGGGCAGGGCTCTCTTCAAAAATGTAGGCACCCCCAAGTGACTTTAATCGCTTACCTTGTACCCCGGGCTTGTGCCCCTGTTAGGAGAAAACAGCCCGGGGTAGCTGTAGCGCAGCGGTTCCTGCTTCGTTTTCTAAGGACTAAACAATGCGCGCATGCGCAGTAGAGTGAAAAGCCGACTTCTCTGTTAAAGTTCGGCTTTTCACTCTACTGTGCATGTGCGTGCACGCGAAGCAGGAAGGGGGAAGCGCTGCAGCTACCCCGGGCTGGTGCTGTTTTCTCCTAACAGGGGCACCAGCCCGGGGTACAAGCTAAGCGATTTAAGTCACTTGGGGTGCCTAACATTTTGGCACCCCCAAGTGACTTTGCCTTTCCTTCTCCTTTAATAATAGTAATAGATTATTTCTGTGGCAACTGTGGAGACACCAGTCACAGCCTACAGAGTTTCATGGCAAAACAAGTGTCAAGTGAGACACAACAATAAAACAAGGTAAATTAATTCTCAAAACAAAATAGGACCAGGATCAGCTTAGGTTTAAGTCAAGCATAGCAAGGTCTGATTTTTGAGTTCTGAGTTTTTGGTTTATTTTTAAACGTGTGCACTATTTCACTTGCACTAAACTTGCAAATATTAGGTTCTAAAATATATATGCTTGTTTTCTAGATGGATGTTTTTGATGCTGCAGAACTTTATCAAAAAGCAGAAATTCCCCTCATAATTATAGCCGGGAAAAAGTATGGACTAGGTAATTCTAGAGACTGGGCTGCTAAAGGACCTTTTTTGTTGGTAGGTAATGTTTTTTGTTAACCTAAAAAATACACATTCTGGCCTTTATAACTGTAAATTAAAGATAAGGCATGGATGGTAATTGGTTTTTACTGCCTTTCTGATCTGTTAACAGGGTGTCAGAGTGGTGATAGCTGAAAGTTATGAGAAGATACATAAAGACCACTTAGTGGGTATGGGCATTGCTCCTCTTCAATTTCTTAGTGGGGAAAATGCAGAGACCCTGGGCCTTTCAGCAAAAGAGCAATATTCTTTTTCGCTTCCAGTTGATTTGACTCCTAGACACAAAATAGAAGTTAAGGTAAGTTTTTTTTTTTTTTTTAAAGTAACTTTTTATGTTTGCTAATGATGCACATATTTGTATATTATAATGCCTCAGTTTAAAATTTAAAAAAATGTATGTTTAAGAAACCCCCTACAGACAAAAGCCCCCTTAGGCCCCCCCTGTCTCAGAGCATCGCAGCATATTTCCAGGCTTCTAGGTCACTGAGCTTTCTGTTGCATGGGCAGCTGAAGCTCGTAAGGGATAAGCTCTAACTGCACAAGCGCAAAAAAGCTCTGTCTATGGCAGAGTAAAAGAAGAGGATCTGAACATCGAGAAGATGGCACCTATGGCGCCTATAGGTCAACTTTCCGAACAGGACACTTTTCTGTATAATAGATGCTGCAGGGAGGGAGGCCAGTGGAGAGGGCAGTCTGTGGGAGCTTTTGCCTGTGGTTGGGTTTTTGACTACTTTTATACTTACAATTTTATTGGCTCCAAAGAAACTTTCTCTCTCCTTTTTTTCCAGACAAACACTGGGAAGACTTTCCATGTGATTGCAGCCTTTGACAATGAAGCAGAAGTCACTTTCTATAAACACGGTGGAATATTAAGCTATGTGGCACGGAAATATTTATAATAGAGTTTAGGAATCAGGATGGTAAAGTCAGAAAGGCATCTCGCCACCTGCTCTCCTTTACTTCTTACCTCCAGCAGACATGGGTTGCTGAAAAGGAACTAGTGAAACCTTTTCTGGCTCTTTCCTTTCAAGACTGGTGCTATGGACATGCCTTTTTCAAACTGCCTGAAGGGAAGAAATTATTTTCAAGCTGATCATATGTAGTTGCAGAGAAGGTTGGGAAAGCAGCTGTGGACAGTTTTTCTCTGTAAAACCTGTAACTGCTGTTTCATGGACTTCCAGTAGCAGTTTTCAGAATGAATGGATGACTTTGTATTTAAAGAAAAAACTGATTTATCAGAAACTTTCCATTTGCTGAGTTTTTTTCATGGATCTGAAGAGAAACACATTGCTATGGACATGTTATTCATGCCTCTATTAATGTTGCATATGTCAAGAATGAAAATAAAGCTTATAAACATGACTGTTACCATTTGCTGAAGCAATTTCATCTTTTACAACTCTAGATAACATACAGTTAGGATTTTTTTTTTTAAGAGAGGAGAGAGTGCCTTACTAATACAGTTAACTGCATAGGTGCCAAAGTGCTGTAGCATTTTGAGGCACATTTACTTGAATACCAGACACCAAGGCATCATGCAAAAATATATGCTCCTGTGATCAACACGTCCAAAAAATGTTTTTAAATTTAATTGAAATAATTTAACTGGCGCTTGAATAGTTTGATTTCCTTAACAGGGAAATCTTGGTATTCAATGAGAACCAAAAATGAGTGGCAGATGAGATTTATAAGCTTGGTACATGGACTGAACAGAGGAAAATATGACCCATGTTCCAGTGGGAACAGATATTGATGCTCATATGACACACAAGCATAAGTCAATCAGTGGGATTTTGAGGGATGTTGTTTCATATGTAGAATACACATTTGGCTAATAGTAATTGTTCTGTCAATAATGTCCTCTGCTAGCACCACAAACAAACTGGCCTGCTGAATTTCTAAATTGTATCACTGAAGGCTGGAATAAAATAGTTACAGTGTAATTTCAATACTGCCATCCGAAAAACTGTGTTGAGATATGTGTAGTAATCTCTATATACAACACCCAGATAACTTGTCTCTGTAATATCTTTGTTTTCCCCGGGGGAACCTTGCCTTGAATGGCATTTTTCCAAGGGTGGTGACCAGCCCATGGTAAATTTTAATGGCAGAATTTCCATTTTTAAATGGGAATTCAGATTTTTTTTTTTTTGTGTGTGGTCAGCATCACTGTGCTCTATGCTCCCCCATCTAGATGTAGCAGAATTAAACTGGGTGAGGTACTGGGCCTGTGGTAGCATTAAGCATCAGTTGCAGTGGTCAGTCTAGTTAGGTTGGATGCTACTGAGTAAATTTTAAAATTTTCAACTTGGTATGGAGGTTAGTCATTTTTGTATGCGCCATGCAAGATGCATGCAATAGGTACAATTAAACTGTTTTTTTCCACAGCTTGGGATGGGGTGACTTTATCTGTCTCTTGATTTCAGCTTGAAGAAATTCAGTTCAGCAGTGGCTAAAGCCTAAATAGAGGTATTTATCAAGGCTGTTGATGAGTTCTCAGAATTTAACAAATTGATTACTTGATTAATCCTATGTTCTGTTGACATCTCTTGGCGTTGTGGTTTCATGCCTACATATATGTATAAGGATTAAAAAAATTAAAAAAAATTTTTTACTTTTAGTCCAAAAATAAAAAACTAAAAGGCAAGAGCTTGATTCCGTATGGAAACTGTACCTGAAAACTGCACAAAGTACCTGTCATGCCCCTGAGTTCTGGCACCCGATGTGTGTTATGGTAGTCCATGTGCTGTGCCTTGGCAGTGCTTTAGAACTAAAATGAACAGAATTGAGCTCTAGTATAAGCCCTGTGGCAATAAATAGTTAAAGTTTAAGTTGAATTGTTGTAAGTTATCACTTTGCTATATGATATCACTTATAGGCAGTTAGCAAAAGGCCATCCGTGTTGCACATATATGAATTTAAGTTTTTGCTTGTTAATTGAATTAAGCTATTTTTATAGCAAAGTATACATTGTTTCCTGCTGAAATCATCAGGTTATTATTTGGTGTTATTTCAAGGTTAATTTCAAAGTTCTGACTCCTCCATTGTGTTTTGAGGCCATTAGTTAAATCAAACACTGGGGGGCTGATATGCTTACTTCCCACATTAGCAAAGTCAATACAGAGGCTAAACAAGCAGCGCTGCCCTCTACAAGTATTCATTTGTCCTTTCATACTAATGTGTGATAATATAATGATAACATACAAAGAACTTTGGCAAACAAAAGCCCGGAAGCCTAGAGCCTTTGCAAGACAGCATCTCTCAAATACCAATAAATAGTTCTATTTTTGTATGTATTTTCATATTTCTTCCTGTATTTTACTTTTTTTATATTTATGTATTATACAGTATATTTAATTGTAAATGCTAAACAATGTGGCTTATTAACAATAATGCAGACTGCACTGGTTTCTGTTCTGCCAGCCTTGTATAAAGAATATTATATATTGTGCATCAGTCCCTTAGCTCAGCCAACATCAGCACAGCATATCCTATGTATCAAAAGAAAAAAATGGGGAGTTACTGAGAGCAGCTGTAAGTACAGATTCTCAAAGCCAAATGACATTTGTAGACCTAGGATGGTACAGAAGCCCAAACATAAGGTGTACCAGTGTCATACTTGGCACAAAGGACCCACCAGGTAACCTGATATCAGGGGCCCAACTGCCAGAGCCCTTAATGTTAAGAAATATAGTATCTAAATGTTTGAGTCATTCACTGCTATAAATAACTGAAAACACAAGCAGAGCCTGGAGAGTGTAGAAAAGAGATAATGCTCTGCGCTCCAGAAGGGCAAAGGGCCCACCAGGAAAAATCCTGGGAACCTGACAAGCCAGTCCAACACTGGTACCATGTGTTGGCTAATTGTTGAATTTTAGTATTCCCTTAGGGCACTGGCACACAGGGAGATTAATCACCCGTGATAAATCTCCACTACTGCGGGCGACTAATCTCCCTAAAGTGCTCGTCCACCGGCAAGAATCTTAATCACCAACATATGCATCACTTCAGTTTTCCAAACTCGCCCAAAGTTTCCTTGTGAGGAAAATGGGGAGATTAGTCACCTGCAGTTAATTTCGGTTCCCGCAGTAACTAATCTTATAATGCATTTCCACTGGCAATAAAGTGAATCGCTGGTGGAAAGGCATATGCGTCGCTTGGAGAAAGAAACTTTGCATGACTTCGGAAAAACAAAGCAAACGCGTATTTACATGTGGAAATTCAGATACCTTTTCTACATAAGCCCAACTGAATATCATGTCAATATGGGGGGGGGGGGGGGGTATTTCCCTTTAAGTATTTCTTGAGAACGTTAGACTATGGACACTGCTATGTTATTTGAATAAATAACACATTTTTAAACACAGAAGGGAGTGTTGATCCATTCTATAAAGTGATAGAATCTTTTAAAGTGGCAACCTAAAACAGCACAAGAATTTGCAAGATGCTATAAGTTGTTATGGATTGCATAAACTTTATCTGGAATGTGCCTTTCTATGCAATCATGCAAGTATAAAAAAATGCCAATCCTTTGAAGGCACTTTGATTTACTATATAAATGTCTGTGCTAGCTTGCTCCCAGAAACCCTCCTTGAGGATAAGGTTACCTTAAGTATACTTGAGGAAACAACACCATCTCTAGTTCCCAGATGTACACAGATCATCTCTGAACAATGACAATTCCTCTGTTTATGCCCTTTTCTAGGAGCCAGATGTCTCTGCTTGGTTTGCACACATAAAAAGAGTGCCACTGGAACTGCACAAACCTGTGCCAGTGATGAAAACCTCTCAGCTTGGGAATAAGGATAGGGGATCCCCAATCAAGGTGCAGCCGTAACACTAGTTCCATTAAGCATTTAGGATAGAGGAGTTACCCAATAGTTTATTCATGTCATACTTCCCTGCCGGTCATTTGCTCATTGCTGATAAAACCGTCCTGCTGTTCTAAATAGGTTGGTAAGTAGACACACCTTGTGAGGCAGCAGCAGCAGCAGCATGATGGAGTCGGCACCCACATCCAGACTGTAAGTAGATGAATTTGTATGAGTGTAAGGTTTATTTAGGAATCACAATTTACTGTTCCTAAACTAAATTATACAGGACTTAAAAGTATATTGTATAACTTTCATCATTATATATATATATATATATATATATATATATATATATATATGTGTGTGTGTGTGTATTTTTTATACATAAGTGCCCTTTATTACTGATTACTATATGTGTCACTATCTGATCTCTATATTTTGGAATATTAATACATTTTTAAAGCTGATAAAACATGGTGCTGTGATTCTTATAGTGTTTTATTTATTGGATTTAGAGCTTTCTCATTTTTGCTAAATAACCACAGGATCAGTAATGCTTCACATACAAAAAGAAAAACTGTACAAACATGCAATAACTGGAATGTTTTCTTGCTGCATAGAAGTATCAAATGTGTAATAGCACATTACAGTGAAGAGGGCTGTGCAACACCAGTGCAGTATGCATGCCACATACTGTATATTCCTCACATAACCAGACAAGTGCTGCATTGTGGCAAAAGTCTTTTTCAAATTCCTCATTTTAGGACATGGCCAAATTCTAAACCAAATCCAAACTCTGGTTTCCATTTTACAAAACACTGGACTGGAGAATTAGTTGGTACATGGTCTGTTGTAAGACTACAGAACTTAATACAGGTGCAGAAGCAGACCCTGCAGTTACTAGGGATGCCAGTAGGGCATTATCATTTCCATTATTGGTAAGATGAAAATCTTATTCTTATTATGATTTTGCTGTAGGGCCCAGTAATTTGCCATTGATCCTTGGCATCCTTAGGGCCTGAAACATTCATATTTTGACCTTAGGGCATTGGCACTGGCACTGGCACATGGGGAGATAAGTCACTTGTGATAAAGTTGTCTCATGTGGAAACTTTGGGCGACTTCTGAAAACTGAAGCGACATGTATGTCGTCCCACTGGCGATTCACGTTCCTGCCAGTGGGAATGCATTTTGGGGAGATTAGTCACCCACTGTAGCAAAGATTTATGGCAGGCAACTAATCTCGATGTGTGCCAGTGCCCTTAGCTGTTCTGTGTTGTAGCCTCTCTGTTAGGTACAGGGTTAAGCCAGATTATCACAGTAACCATCCAGTTACTTTCCAGACAACAGCTATAAAACATCTTCTGCCTTCTCATATGAGTTGGCAAAGATATTGAAAACCTTTCTCCTCTTCCCATCCTGGAGCTTTATGTCAAGTTAATTGCACTCCTAACTGTCCATATCCTGCACTAAAATCATTTTCTAGGGCGTTCTGTCCATAATATGGAGGTTTTGTACTCAGGTTCATGTAGTCGTCAGGAGTAAGTGAATTGCACTTAGAGCTTTGTTTTCTTGTCCATATAAACCACTAGTGGACAAACTACACACATTATGCAGCTTAGGTTGTATGATATTTAAGCAATAAAACTGAAACCTGCATAAGGTGTAATGGGTTGAAGTAAAATAATAGTAAATAGCAATGCTTTCATTTTTTTATATTATAAAATGATTTTCTAACAGTTGCAGGTTGGGGGTAAGCCCAAGCATGCTTAGGATAAATAAGGAAGTCTACTTTACATTTGATTCTAAACAATACTTATTTACATTATTACAGCACAGCTATATTATTAAAAGGTGAAAAGTCCATTTTCCACACTGTAAAAATACACCAACCTATTATCATAGAATAGTGTCCTGTTGTAATGTGCCTTACTACCTATTAATCTTACTTCTACTTGCACTGGGCTAAATTGTTACTTATTATACAGAAGTAACTTACTAGTTAATTACTGGGTTGCCAATATTGTTGCAATATTGTTACCTGCTGTTGTAACCCTTTTCACTTTAGTGTTGGAAACAGTCACTTCAAAATGATATAATTGTATATCAGACACTGTATATTGATTATCTCTGTGTACCCGGTCTACGGTGCTTTTTATTACATTTACAGAGTAAATTATACACAAAATGCTAATTAGGAGGCTGTCAAGAACAGCTACGGAATGAGCTTTCTATATTTCCCAAAAAAGGTTTATATATATACAGTAGATACTGAATGTGGACTATCTATGATAACTTCAATAATTGTTTCTTGTGTTAACAAGATACGATACACATAGTGCTAGAATGGTGACTTCCTAAATTCACGACAAGCAACTTTTGTATAGATGCGTATAATCCCTTAACATCTGATATAAACGGAAGGTACAAGCAAATAGGGTAAGTATAGGGGTGAATAGTTTCTGATTTGACAACCTGCACTGTTAATAGGTTTTTCTTCTAGCATTTACCTTTGCTGACTTTTAGTAGCCATCTGTTTTGCATTCCTGGCACTACTCTGCAGCCAAGCAGGGTACCCAAACAGCTGCAGTTATGGACAGAAAGTGTCAGAATGTAATCCTGCCATTAAATGGAGAGTCAGAACTGAGGCAACAAGCATGTCTGTGCCATCACATGCAAGCAAGTTTACAGAAAACTGTGTTACCACTTTTTGTATTTTATAGCAGCTATTTGTCTAATGTTGATTTGTAGTAACTATTTATCTGATGGTGCAACAAATGCGGCCCCACAAAAACATCTGCTTTATACCATTATCATTATTTCAAGTCAAAGGACCCCACTCACACTGATCGGTATTTGTTGTTTCACACCACCCACTGGAACATAAACTGTTGGTTAGCAACTCTACACCACTGGGTAAAACTGTGACAGCCAATGCCGAGTCTAAAGGTGGCCATACACGGTAAGTTTGCCAAATGAGCGGATCTTCCCCCGTTATGCCCTCCTAACGTGGGCAGTATCAGGCTAATTCAATTGTTTGGCCCTAGGTCTAAACAATCAAATTAAAACAGCAGGTATATGAGCCACTGGACCAATCACAGTATAAATGAGCCAGTTCGATCCCCAATACGATGAGAAAATAAAACCTGCCTGATCGAAATCTGGCCAATTTTAGGCCAGATGTTAGTTGGGGAGGCCTGTCAGGGGTGCCCATACACGGGTAAATAAGGTGCTAAATCACTCTGAAGGACTAGAATCTACAACTGAAATTGCCTCGTGTATAACCACCTTAGGCTAATGTCTGACCATGCCTATGGCGTATATTTTTGGGAATCTGAAAAACCCTTGCCGAAAATACCACCATACGCCTCCTACCTGTGCCTGCACCGGAATGAATGGCATACACTCAGATGCAGGCACATGTAGCTGATATCAGCATAAAATGCGAGAGAATGCAAAGTCTTGCGTTTTTATGTGTATTTCGTTGTGCCTGCACCCGCGCGTATTCCATTCATTCGGATGCAGGCACACGTAGGAGGCGTATGGCAGTATTTGAAAGCTTGTGGATACCCTTTCTCAAAACATAATCTAGTCAAGCAGACCAACACAGAGGGCCAGAACACAGCAATAATATTGTACATTTGTGGCTGGAATATTGGAAAAACTGACATCTATTTAGGTTTCAAATCACTCACATTTGTTGATTACTGCCCAGAACACCCTTAGTAAACATGTGTGGGTGCTATCTGGGTGAAAGGAGTTATCAATTAAATTCTTTATTCGTATCTGTACTTCCTCTGGTGTTAAAAAGTGATTTTTAACAATGTACATTCACTAGAACTACACAAATAATTACTGGCCTTATCTAAACAATACATGTATGCCATAGAGAGAAAAATGCATGAACTATAAATGTAAATTGCAACACTTCAACGGCAAAGCAATCACACTACTAATAAAAGTGAAAACAAATACAGCCCAACCCCACAGTCGCCCTTTTTAACTTATATTACATGTTGTTATGGCCCAAATGCTCCTTTATGTGGCTATTTATATTTAGACATGTATCAATTGTATTTAAAGGGGTAGTTTACCTTAAAGTTACTACTTATTATTTGAACAGATCAGTAGATCCTGTTCCTTTAGTGGCTTGCACCAATACATTTAAGGCTTGTGTTGCATGAACTACATGTCAATCCCATTATTGATAAAGACTCCTAGCATATATATTAGGTGCAGATTTTAATTTAATTTATTGCTTTTGTGTATAAGTCCACTTATTTCCAAACGTATTTGGATACATTTAATTTGGGTTCCCTTTATAATCACTGTATTAGATCGTGTAGTGCAGGGGTCCCCAACCACCGGTCTGGGGACCAGTACCGGGCCATGGGCTGTGCTGAACCGGGCCACCTCTGGTCCCAATTACCTGTGATCCCAACTCCCTGATGTGTTACACAGCCATGATAAGAGCTATGCGATGGCCTAGGAAGCTTTCTACTGATCACAACAAGGACCAAAGTACTTTATTAAGCTGTATGTAATAATAATACTAATAATAAAGTGCAAAAGTGCATAATAATTACATTATATATATATATATATATATAATTAAATTATATACTATGCACTAGTTGCGCCACCCCCCAATCCCTGGTCCTTGGAAAAATTGTCTTGCTTGAAACCGGTCCCTGGTGCAAAAAAGGTTGGGGACCACTGGTGTAGTGTATGTCCGGGCTGGAAACAGGTGTAGGCACTTGCCTAGGATGCAATGATGATGGGGCGCCAGGCAGGTACCTCTCCTGCTTATCTTTAATCTGTGCTCCTATGTCATTGCCCCTGCTGTTTGCCATTGCACACACGGGGGTGGGGGGGAAGGGTGGTTGCAGAGGCAAGGTGGCAGACTAGGTTTAATTTAAGAAAAAACATGTTTCCCCAGCCTCTGCTGTGGATTTCCCTGGGAAATCTGGCAACAGAGCTTGGGGGGGTGGGGGGTGGGGGTGGGGGTGGAGGAAATGTTAAAAAGTTTTTATTTTAGAGTTTAATTCCATGGTTTAGATTTGTGAAATATCATACTGGGGCAGAAGCCTAACACTAGACACCCACTTTCTGGGGGCAAATCCCACCCCATACCTATTTCTTATACAGTTGTCTTCTGTAATCTTCTTTCCTTCTTTTTCCATAAGCGCCAATGAGACCACACATTCCTCTGCTGATACCTGCCTGAAGTCCATTAGAATGGATCTCTTTGTCCATTTTTCACTAATTCCAGCAGTGAGTAATATTTCTTCTTTAATTATGTCGATATCTGAAATCTGTTTGTCTATAATGTTGGCATATGTAAGCAAGAATATGTTTATTCCAAGTTAGAGCAATGACATACACAGTATTCTGCCCCCTGCTAAAGAGCAGCACTGATCAAAGTGATGGGAAGCACCATCTGTACTTGATCAGCAAATTTCACCCAATGACAAACAAGTGAAGATTTATGTGAACCTTAATGGGGTTGTTCATCTTTAAATTAACTTTTAGTATGATGTAGAGAAGGGATCCCCAACCTTTTATTACCCTTGAGCAACAATTGAATGAAAAAAAGGCCGGGGAGCAACACAAGCACAAAAACTTTCCTAGTAGGTGACCAATAAGGACTCAGATTGGCTAATTAGTAGCACAGTGTAGACTGGCAAACAACATGAGGCTCTGTTTAGCAGTATATATTTTTGCCTCCAAAACATGCCTCCAAGTCAGGAATTCAAAAATGGGCACCAACTTTGACGTTACTGGGAGCAACATCAAACACTGATGTAGAGAGTAAATGGGCGCACTGAGGTTAATGAGAGGTAGGGGAAAGAAAGTAAGAGAAGGTAAATAAAAGAGCTGTAAGTAACAGGTGCAGCAAAACATGTGTAAAAACTTCCACATAAAGTAAGAGGGCCCTGAAAACTATTGGTCTAGATCAGTGCTGTCCAACTTCTGTGCTACTGAGGGACAGAATTTATCTGGTCTTTGTGGTGGAGGGATGATAATAGAAGCCACTTTTGACCACTCCCCTTTTTTAAACTGCACCCATTTCAAACCACACCCATGTTATTACAAGAGCTTTCAAGACCATACCAATCCAAATAATTGGTGTAGAAATATAATATAATAAATATAATATCATTCTTTCATATGTGAAAGAATTATATTATGTCATAATAATACACACCCTTAAATCCATATGCCACCTCCATCCCTGTGGATAGCACAGCAACCCCCAGCACATAATTACATAACTTATGTACATATAATGACTATTTCCAAATGCTTACAAACTTCCAGAACACACCCCTGCCAAGTTCACCTCCCACAGGCAGCATAGGGCAGGCAGATTATGGCACACACAGGCAGCATAGGGCAAGCAGAGTACTGCCTGTGTGTGCCATATTCTGCTTGCCCTACCCTGCCTGCCCTATGCTGCCTGTGTGGGCCATACTCTGCCTGCCTTACCCTGCTTGTGTTTGCCATACTCTGCTTGCCCTATGCTGCCTGTGTATGCCATATTCTGCCTGCCATATGCTGCCTGTGTATGCCATATTTTGCCTGCCCTATGCTGCCTGTGTGTGCCATACATTGCCTGCCCTGTGCGTGCCATACTTTGCCTGCCTTACCCTGCCTGTGTTTGCCATACTCTGCCTGCCCTATGCTGCCTGTGTGTATGGTACACACAATCAGCATAGGGTAGGCAAAGTATGGCACACACAGTCAGTGACACAATGCTGACACTGCTCCTACAGTCTGTCTTAGGTGTGAACAGGTGAACAATGTGGGCACTTACAGTCTGAGCCTGAGGTGCAGGGATTAAAAAGTGTGACCAATACAGGGGATTGCATGTTTAAGCAATACAGGGGAATTACAGCCTGAATTTGAGGTGTGAAGAATGCAGGGGCCAATTAATCAAAGTACTGATACCATTTAAAGTTTATACAAAGGTAAGCAGTCACAGCAGCCAGACAGGTGGGGGGGGCACACAGAGTGGGGCTGCGGGCCGCTAGTTGGACAATCCTGGTCTAGATTGAATAAATTACAGGCAGCAGAGCCATGATTCCCTTCTGCATAAATGTTGTTGAGAATTAATAATCACCTCATATGTATCTGCTGAAAGGGACTTCCCTGGGGGGCCCCGGATGAACATTAAAGATGAATAATCTTACTTATACTACTATACTGATGCATAAACACCTATTTCATCTAGACAGGTTCTAAATACCTTGTTTGCCCTATAAAATAATATTATTTTATCTATATTCAGGTTATGATCACATTATTGTTATCCTATGTACAACGCCGGACAAGTCTTTTGAAAACAACAGATAAACTTCCACTGAGCAAGAAATTTGGCATTGTTGTGTAGGTACTTTAAGATTAATATCATGAAGCATGTGATTACTGCCATGCAATCCAAGCATAAATAATGAAGTACTCAGATTATTACTTTATTGCTAGTGTTGCAAATGTTTATCCTGCCATATTTTACCAGGGCTGAAGTATTATTTGGCTACTGAATTAAATATAATGTAATTGTCCTCAAAATTCCCCTCAGTAATATTAAGCTTAATGCAGCAAGCATTCCTGCAGCAAAACCTCCAAATGATATTGTTCCTGATAGCTAATGTACTACTGTACTGATTATTTTGTTTTCTGTCCCCAGGCCAGTGAACTTTATAAGCAGCTACTCAAATAGATGGTCTTATGGAGCTGCATGTGGGGCAACAGCTACAACTGTTTTTCTCCTGTTTTTCGATGAGTATTCAAACTACTTTAACTTTAATGCTCCACCCTGGGCCAAAGGTATGCATACAAATATTTTCTTATTCTGTTATTTATGTTCAGAAAAGAAGCTCTCTAACCAGGGGTGTAACAGCAGAATCAGGCCCAGTAAGTCCTTAAAAAATGAGCTATTTTAATATATATTGGTTAAATAGGTCATCTTACCAATGTTTTGGCCCCTAAATTCAATCCACAAATGCACCACTGCAGGATTAGCTCTGCCTGACCCTCTGTAAAGAACTCACCAAGTCACAGCTTTACCAGTATGCTTTGGCTGTTTGTTACAGGCAGTGCCATCTGCCTTGATTTTTATGGAAGTTCAGGGGAGTTCTGTAAACCAGGGAAGTGGAATGCAAAAAGTACCATCCTTCCTAGTTCTGTTATGTTTGTTCCCTACAAATACTATTTCCACCAAGTGTCATTTTTATAGACCAGGCATGAGTTTTTTAAGGGACCAGAAAACACTGCACAAATCTGCCATATCTATCACTGTGTTTTCGTATCATCTGATTGGGGCAAACTGTGTTTTGTTAATAAATACAGGTACATAGGTAGAGATGGAACAAGGGAAATTACTAGTAAGGCTGCTAGCAAAAGAAGAGATTAGTTGCCTGCGATAAATCTCTCTTGCTGTGGGCTTTCCCACTGGCAGTAAAGTAACTCATCATTGGGAAAACATATGCAGTGCTTAGTTATTCTATATATGACTCGCAAAGAAACTTTGGGCAATTTCTGAAAAAACAAATATTTTTTCCCACCAGCGATTTACTTTACTGGTGGTGGGAAAGCATTTGCAGGAGATTAGTTGCCCATGGTAATGAAGATTTAATGAAGAACTAATCTCCTTGTGTGCCTATAACCTAAACTGTTCTATTCCTGAGTTAGACAGAGTTGGACAGCAGTTGGAACAACAGTGAACAAACTCCATCTGGTACTTCGCCTGAAAATGACTACACTCACTTCATTCCTGTTGATTGTATGCATGGTGCTCCCTAAGGTAGTCTCTTCCTTTAACCCTCCTGTTGCCTGTCCATACTCCATCCACATATCCTCCTCCCTGCTCCCATCTACATACTCCGGCTCCTTTACCCTCTATAACTACTTACGTCACCTCTGTCCCCCGGTTACTGTCCGTATGCAGAGGCGCAATCATTTCAAATCCTCTGCTCACGTCTTCTCACTACTCTTCCTCCTATTGCTGTCTGCAGAGGATGTCTCTCCAAACCCCGGGCCCTGCTCCATACCTACTTATATCCGTCCTCGTCCTTCTGTCCCCATGCCTAAAACCTGTCGCTCTGCTGCTTCTAACCTTATTCAGGTTCCCACTCTTCCCTCCTCCTGCCTTCCGTTTTCCTGTGCCCTTCTTAATGTCCGTTCCTTTACTAACAAAGCTACACTAATCCACGATCTGTTCTGCTCTAAATCATTTCATCTCCTCTTACAGGATGACACCGCCACTGAAGCTGCGCTCTCTCATGGCGGTCTGTCTTTCTCACACACCCCCCGGACCACTGGACGTGGTGGGGGAGTTGGAATTCTCCTCCCGTTGTCGGTTTGCACCTATTCCTATTCCACCAGCCTTTTCTTTTAACTCATTTGAGGTGCATGCACTTCAAATCTTCCATCCTCTCTCTGTACGGGTGGCTGTCATTTACAGGCCCCCATCAGCCTCCTCCCCTGCTACCTTCCTCTCTGATTTTGAAACCTGGCTCTCCTTTTTCCTCTCTACTGATGGCCCTGCAATCATCCTTGGGGATTTCAACTCCCACATTGATGATCCCTCGCAACCCTGGCCCTCACGTTTTCTCCGCCTAACCTCCTCCTTTGAACTCCAGCAGTGGACAAATGCTCCAACTCATAAGGATGGCCACTTTCTGGATTTAGTCTTTACTAAAAAATCTGTCCCTGTCTGATTTTAACAGTGTCCCCTTCCCCTGGTTACATTTTATGTCTCTCACTCTCCTTCCCAACCTGCTCCTTCCCCCACTGTATTAATTAGAAATACACGCGACGTAGATCTCCCGGCCTTAGCTTCCTCTTTCAGGTCCAGTCTCTCCTCCTTTGATGAGATATTGGACCCTGATACCCTGGTTAGCAAGTACAACAGTATACTTGCCTCCACCATTGACCTATTTGCACCCCATCAGCCTAAGCGTACTCGGGTGCAAAAACCACGCGCCTGGCTGAATGTGAGCACCAAATTGTTACGCTCCTGTACGAGGTCTGCAGAACGTATGTGGAGGAAATCCCGTACGCAAGCAGACTTTATCCAATTCTGCCCTGTCGAAGGCTAAACAGGAATACTATAACACCCTTATAAATAACAATAAATCCAATCCGCGACGCCTGTTTTCTATTTTCAATACCCTTCTGCGTCCCTCACAGACCCCTCACAGACCCCCTTTGCTGATTTCTTCATGAAAAAAGTGGAGTCCATCCGCAATCAGATTCCCCCCTCTACTAATACGAACCAGCTCCTCCTTCCTCAGCCCCCCTCTGCATGTCTTAACTCTTTTGGTCCCGTAACTGTCTCCGAAGTCTCCCACCTTCTTTTGTCGGCTCCGCTCACCACTTGCTCTCTTGACCCTATGCCTTCCTCTCTGCTTAAACACTGCATTCCTGAACTTACTCTGGCTCTTACTCACATCTTTAACTCTTCTCTGACCTCTGGACGCTTCCCCTCTTCCTTCAAACAGGCCTGTGTCAAGCCCATCCTAAAAAAAGGCCCTGCTCGACCAGTCCTGTCTCTCTAACTACTGCCCTGTCTCACTTCTACCGCTTGCCTCCAAAATCTTAGAGTGTATTGTCTTCTCCCGTATCACTAACTTTCTTAATGCCCATAATCTATTAGACCCTCTGCATTCTGGTTTTCGGCCTGCGCACTCTACTGAAACAGCCCTGTGCAGAGTTACAAACAATCTTCAGGTTGCCAAAGCCAAAGGTCACTTTTCCATACTAATCCTCCTAGATCTATCGGCTGCATTTGATACGGTTGACCACTCCCTCCTGATGCAAATTCTGCATTCGGTTGGTCTCCGTAGTCAGGCTGCATCCTGGATCTCTTCTTATCTCTCTAACTGTTCATTCACTGTCTCCTATGCTAATAAAACCTCATCTCCAGTTCCTCTTAATGTGGGGGTACCTCAAGGCTCTGTACTTGGGCCGTTGTTGTTCTCCCTCTACACGCTGTCTTTGGGAGATCTTATCCGTTCATTTGGCTTCAAATACCATCTGTATGCTGATGATATCCAAATTTATCTGTCGACCCCTTCGTTAACAGTTGAAACTGAGACTCAAATCTCTAACTGCCTCCTGAGACTCTAATCTCTAACTGGATGAACCAATGCCACCTCAAACTCAACCTAAGAAAAACTGAACTAATGATCTTTCCGCCTAAGCCTGGTCCTACCCCCCCCCCTTTTCTATCTCTATTGATGGCACCCTCATCAACCCCGTCGATTCGGCGCGTTGTTTGAGGGTGATCTTTGACTCCAGTCTCTCCTTTTCTAACCACATTAACACCACTGTCAAAACCTGTCACTTTTTCTTATGCAATATTGCCAAAATTCGTCCCTTTCTTTCTACTGCAACAGCTAAGCTGCTCATGCATGCTCTCATCCTGTCACGACTGGACTACTGCAACCTGCTATTAACCGGCCTCCCTAACTCCCATCTTTCCCCCCTACAGTCTATATTAAACACTGCTGCCAGAATTCTCCTCCTCTCATCCAGGAGAGTTCAGGCCCTTCCCCTGCTAAAGTCCTTATCGTGGCTTCCTATTAAACAAAGAATATCTTACAAACTCCTTCTCCTAACCTTCAAAGCCCTCCATTCCTCTGCTCCTCACTACATCTCGTCCCTTGTGTCTCCGTATGTTCCCAGCCGACTCCTTCGTTCCTTGCAGAGCAATCGTTTGGTTGCGCCCCCCACTACTACTGCGGTTTCCCGCCTTAAACCTTTCTGCCTTGCTGCCCCTTAAATTTGGAATGCCCTGATTTCCTCCGGAGAGAATCCTCCCCCAGTCTTTTTAAAACTAAGGTTAAAGACTACCTTTTGGAGCACTCACCCAGCACCTGATCTGGGAACTGGCACTTATATTGTAGTGTCACCCACTGTGACCTACAGCACTTATATTTGCCTATTTGTGTCTGTTAGTTACCCCTCCCATATAGATTGTAAGCTCTAAGGGGCAGGGACCTCCTTCCTCTTGTGTCCTCAACTCTTAACTTATTGCTGCTGTATTTATCTGTATTTATTGTTATACTTTGTATTTATCTATTATCTTATTAACACCCTGTTTGTATTAATGTATTCTACTGTACAGCGCTGCGTACATAAGTAGTGCTTTATAAATAAAAATATACATACATACATACATACATACATTCCTGAAAGCTGGTTTGAAAGCACAGATAGTACTCCTTGAGTTAACTTTATAAAGCCAATAGTAGAGAAAGCACTGACAAGCATGTTACCCCTATACATGCAACCAAACACCAAAGCATGTAATCTCTCTATATATATATTAACATAAATGCTATTTTCTACACTTTTTTTTAAGAAAAAAATGGAACATACATAATGCTAATAAAAAGATGATGTGGAGCTTTAGTGGAAAAGCATTCAGACACCTCAATGGCTTCTGCTCTCTTCCAGGAATGGGTAATGCACTGGAAACTGGTTTATCCTAACCATTTTTGTGTGCAGATTTGTTTGTTACCCATGATCTATGCTGAGTAATTGGGGTCCTTGTTGACCCCAAGGGGTGCAAGGGTACACCCCTTAGTGCTCATTGTTAGAGCACCTGAGTGCCCCCACCCCATGCACTGCGCTCTGAACTGAGCATCAAATGAAAAATATTGTACTCAGTGACATGTGGAGCATCAGGTGGTGTAGCTAGCTCTATCAAGGACAGGGCCCTGAAGTATGCTTTACTAGGCCAGTAGCAGGGGGGAGCCCCTTCACTAATACAGCACTTACTTATATGCACACACCGAGATGCAGCATGCAAAAATGGCAAATTGCATTTTTTTTTTTTGCCTGCTATGCCCAGGTTTGCCTTTTTGTATAATACAAATAAACCGCTTGGGAAGGCACCACCTTATGACAGAAACCCTTTCTGAATTAAAGGCCTGTTAATTAAGGGTTCACGATGTTGTAAGATCATAGCAGATCTTTAGATTTAAGGCCAGGATCTGGTAATACTAATGGCAACAGGCAGTTCCCATTCAAATCAGTGGGAGGCGGCAGGATATGTTTTGGGGACTTTAACATCAACTTAAATATGCTGGTGGAGAATACACCCAAATGCCATGACTTTTATGTTGGCTTAGCATCTTAGCAAAGCAGGCCAGTTGCAGTATTTATGAAATGTAAAGCTAGTTGCACAGTTACAAAAAGATCAGTCATTTGTACTATTCTAGAAAAAAAATTAATCTTGTTTTTTTCAAGGGACTGTACATACTGGGTTTGATCTGAGCAGATCAGGGACTTGGGCAAATGTTCCAGAGTTTTAAAAATAGGAATATTGAGTTATATGAAAAAATCTTGTCTGGCAGTTGCAGAGAGGGTTAATTATAAATTTAGTATAACTAAAATAAAATAATGCCTTTGTTTCCATTTTGTCTCTAGCTCTCGTTTATCTATTGTCTGCTCTAGAGGTTGCTATGGATTATTATCCTTTCTTTGCCTGTCTATCAACTGGCAACAGAATTCTTGGTTCATCTCTAGGATTCTGCTACGCTGTCTGCTGGTAAGGAAGAACATGAAAATTTGTTTAAATGAGAAAAATGTGCTTTGCATGGTTTATCTTGCTGTATAAAACAATAGTGCTGCCTTATCTGCAGGGTATTTTTTAAAAAGCTATTCATATGGTGCTGCACATCAATATATAATTTTTGAAATGCATAATGATATTCATGAACAGAGGTCACTGATTCATTAGAGTGTTTGAATGCATTTACCTAAAGGGAAATTGTGGCTGCTCCTCTTCCTGCAAATAAAAATAAATATGAAGAAAAATAAGGATTTCTCTTTTTCAATTAGCAGTTGCAAAATGTTTTATGTAGTTGTATGGTAATTTGGCATTCGGAATGCTTGGGACCAGGGGTTTCTGGATAAGGGATCTTTTACTGATTTGGGTCACCATGCCTTATGTCGACTAAAACATATAAACAATAAATAAACCCACTGATATGGATTCATGCAGTTTACCATCAAATACAAGGTACTGTTTCATTATTACAGAGAGATAATAAATAACCTTTAAAAAATGATTTGCTTAAAATAAAGTCTATGGCAGATAGCCTTTCCATAATTCAGAGCTTTCTGGATATAAAATTTACATATAAGGGATCCTATACCTGAAAAACGGTATCAATGAAATCACCTTAAAGGAAAAATAAAGTCAAAGTCACTTGGGGGTGCCAAAATGTTAGGCACCCCCAAGTGACTTTGACCGCCTACCTTTTACCCCGGGCTGGTGCCCCTGTGAGGAAGGAACAGCACCAGCCCGGGGTAGCTGCCGGCGCTTCCTTGCTGCTGATTCGCTGCGCGCGCATGCGCAGTAGAGTGAAAAGCCGAACTTAAATGTTAAAGTCGGCTTTTCACTCTACTGCGCATGCGCCCACCGGAAAAGGAAGCGAGGAAGACGGAAGCGCTGCGCTCCAGGTGCCCCGGGCTGGTGCTGTTTTCTCCTAACAGGGGCACCAGCCCGGGGTACGAGGTAAGCGGTTAAAGTCACTTGGGGGTGCCTAACATTTTGGCACCCCCAAGTGACTTTGACTTTCGTTTCCCTTTAAGGACATTTTTCTGAAAAATGGAAAAAATATATAGAGTTCATCATAACTCTGTACATAGCTCAACAGGAAATGGTTAGTTGGCCAGGCAATTTTATGCTGGTATGTTTTATGGACATGTAAGCAGTTACGTTGTTTTATTCACTTTAACGTGTTCAGGGAAAGCATTTGACCAACTGAACTTAAAAGGGCCTAGCACCTACAGGGAGCACCACACTAGGGTTGCCAGGAGTACCTGTGTCCACTTCAGTTGAACTACTCATATTAGATGTTACTAAGCAAGTTTAATATCTCATATACTGTCAGTTTTAGATGAGCACTGCATTGGTTATTTAGCTGCTGCTCACTAAAATACAGGAGCGTTGCTGAGGCCATTGCTTTATAGCAACCATAGCATAAGCAATAACTTGCTTTAGTCTAGTGTGCCGACACTGATGGGCAAGCTGTCTTTCTAAAGGTGGCCACGCACTGTGTACTAAATTAACTGTGTCTTTGTGTCTCTGCCAATTAAATGCTGCACTGTCTACAAGCTAGGTCCTGACTCATGTGGTACACACAGGGCCTTCATTAGTAATTGTGGGGCCCCATGCTACAAAGTTTGCAGGATTCTCCTCCAAGGGGAGTCCAAATATTAGCCCACTGAATAGGCAATAAACCTACTCTTCCTACACATCTGTCATAACTGACAAATACTGCTTGTGTATTCTACACAGCGTAGGAAGAGGAGGTGAAAAGCGTAATTTGGGACTTCCAAAAAATCTTTACAATAGATGAGGGGAGAACTGTATATAGAGAAACTACTTGGGGGGCTGACTGCTGATTTCCTACAAACTGATTGAAAGCTTGCCATATTTTATCAGTTATCTTGGACCTTTATGTTGTTCTTCAGGTTTTGTGTGCAGTTGGCTGATATGTTTGAATGCCAGAAGATAACTCATGTGAGTAGTAACATATGGTTAGGTATAAAATACTTTATTGTTTCTAAAAAAGTAAATAAACCTGCTTCCTTCCAGGATTCTGCATTGTGGGAGGAAGGCTTTAAAGATTTTGGGTTGTGTCAGAGTGGATTTTCAAAGAAAAGTATAAATTTAGGTATTGTACAGTGCAAAAAAGAACCCAACACTGCTAAGGACTAGTTAGCGGCTAATTTCCCAACTAAGGGAAAAAATACACACTAAGGGGCACATTTATCAAAGTACGATTGAGTCCCAATACAAAAAATTCTAGTTTTTTAATTGTTCGTATTTTTTGTGACTTTTCTGTTAATTTGCGCAACCTTTTTCATACTTTGCGACAGTTTATGCGACAAAATCGTATTTGTCGCAATGAGTACAAAGGTTTCGGATTCATTAAAGCTTCATTATGCTGACTTTCATTGGGCCAGGTTGGAGCTGCAGAGTGCCATTGAGTCCTATGGGAGGCTTCCAAAAACATGCACTGAAGGATCAAAGTCAGAAAGGTTTTCCTGCCATTTACAATCGTTTGTATACAAAATATTTGTGACTTTCGGAACGCCATTACGATATTATCGTGACTTTTACTATTTTTTTGTAAACATTTTTGTGACATTTCCGATCATCAGAAATTATTGTATTTAATCCAAATTTATGTTGGTTTTTCAAAAATGTATTAATGAAACCTTATTTGAAAAAAGTGGCTGGCCAGCCTACTAATCACAATAATTTTTTATTAAAAATACCACGTATATATTGTTCCTTGATATAATAATTGCTATATTTATATATGTGGTGTTTTCATTATAGTATTGTGATTAGTAGGCTGGTCAGCCACTTTTTTTTTTTTTTTTTTTAATAAGGTCTCCGTAATAAAATATTGAGAACCCATCATATATGGTTTGATTTTCAGAGAATGTTTGAATATTTAGAAGAAGGGCAGTGTATGACGTTATTATTGGCACTGGAGAAATTAGCCTAGTGAATAGATGTAAATTTTCACCAAGGCAAAGAGAATTTTTGCCACTACAAATATAATTCACCATAGTTTATCATACCAGTTTTTTTTAAGTAAACTGTACAGTAAATGTTGTAGCAAATTATCGTTCTTGGTGAATATAAGCTGAAATTCAACATTCATCCCCAGATTTTCTAGAATGAAATAAGTAGAGTAAGCAAAAATTAGACGTGTTGGAATGTCTAGGAGGAATGAGTTATTTACTGGGGTGGGGGGTGATCTTAAAGCAGGAGAAGGTAGAATAGATTCATGGTTTTGACTAAAAGCAAGCTATTGGTGACTTGGCACTCTGCATAGCATCAGGTATAGTGTTTATGAGAAAATTATTTATAAGGCAATTAATGACAAGTTTTCAAACATGTTGAAGATGAGAGGAAAAATTGATTTTAGAGGTGATAAAGAATAAATTCTGCGTGTACAGATTGATCAGAAGCCAAACAGGAAGAAAGAGCTGTATTAATAAAGTTCCCATAATGCCTCACTCCTGCACCGAGACCAAGTGTACATGCTCAGTTTGTAAGACTAGGGGGCAGATTTACCAAAGCATGAATTCGAATCCCGAATGGCAAAAATTCGGATTGGAAACGAAAATATCGCGACTTTTTCGTCGCCGTCACAACTTTTTCGTATTTTTCGCGACTTTTCCGTCACCGTTGCGAATTTATCGTATTTAGCACGACTTTTTCATCGCCGTTGTGACTTTATTGCATTGAACGATTGTAAACGGTGAAAAAACTTTCCGACTTTGCATGATTTTTGAAGCCTCACAGAGGAATAAATGGCACTCTGCAGCTCCAACCTGGCCCAAGGAAAGTCACCGTACCGAAGCTTGAATGAATCTGAAACTTTTGTACTCGGCGCGACAATACGAATTTTGTCGCAAAGTACGGAAAAGCTGCAACGGCGGTGAAAAATTCACGCAAGATACGAAAAACGATTGTCGCAAAAAACCCACACATTACGAAAAAAACGCATTTGGACGCATTCGAAGCGTTCGTGCCTTAGTAAATCTTCCCCTATGAGTCAGCTTCCTGCTGATTGGCTCAGATCCACATTCCTTGGGGAGGGGAGCAGGAGAGGGGAGAGAGCTGCGTGTCTCTGGCACATGAATTACAGACACAGACAGAGAACTCAGTGCAGCGTTTCTGTGAGTGCTTATGGCTGTATATACATAGACCTTTCTGATAAAGCTTACTTAGTTTTTACCTTTCCTTCTCCTTTAAGGAAGAACAAAAGGTTATTTTTACTTGTGTACATGAACATGTCTAAGTCTCGTATACCTTTTTTCTAGGCTTCAGTCATCCTTCTCCTCACTCCTGTCCCATCTCTAGTTTGCTGTCTGTTTCTAATAGGAAGATTTTTGCATATCTTGGTGGAAACAATTTTGGCTCTTCGCAGACCTGAAGAGAAACAGGTGGACATCTTCATTAATAAACACACACACACACACACTGAACTCAGAATGTAGGCATATATGCTGCAGAAGCCAATATTTATTAAATGGTATTTAATGTATTATTCAAATAATACTAAAGCCAGAGTCACCGTTTGTAAATAACTACATAAACATCCCTACCCCTTCTTTGCTAGAATTGTGTCTGGAAATAACTTTGGAGACATGAGATTTGGGTTAGATTTAATGCTATATCTCTAATTACTGCGCTATAAAAATAAATTTCACTGTATTAAGATGCAAATTTTATGAGATTTAAGAATTTAAAAATTGAATGCATAAATTCTGCCAGCTCTGCTATTGTTAAATATTTTCAGATACAGGAACTGGGGAATGTGCTAAGAAAAATGTAAGTAATGGGGGATAGGGATTACTTTAATGTGATACCTATTGTTTCCCCAAGGATATTACTGTATATACTCGAGTATAAGCCGATCCGAATATAAGCCGAGGTACCTAATTTTACCTAAGAAAACTGGAAAAACTTATTGACTCGAGTATAAGCCTAGGGTGGGAAATACAGCAGCAACTGCTAAGTTTCAATAATCAAAATAAATACCAATAAAATGACAGCTCCCCTCAGTGTCCTCCCCTACATCCTCCAGCTCCCCTCAGTGTCCTCCCCAACATACTCCAGCTCCCCCCAGCATCCTCCCCAACATACTCCAGCTCCCCCCAGCATTCTCCCCAACATCATCCAGCTCCCCCCAACATCCTCCAGCCCCCCCCCAGCGTTCTCCAGCTCCCCCCACCCAGCGTCCTCCACAACATCCTCCAGCTCCCCTCAACGTCCCCCAGCATTCTCCCCAACATCCTCCAGCTCTCCCCACCAAGCTTCCTCTCCAACATCCTCCAGGTCCCCTCCGTGTCCTCCCCAACATCCTCCAGCCTCCCCCCCTCAGTGTCCTCCAGCTCCCCCCACTCAGCATCCTCCCCAACATCCTCCAGCTCCCCTCAGCATCCTCCCCAACATCATCCAGCTCCCCCCAGCGTTCTCCCCAACACCCCCCAGCGTTCTCCCTAACATCCCCCAGCGTTCTCCCTAACATCCCCCAGCGTTCTCCCCAACATCCCCCAGCGTTCTCCCCAACATCCCCCAGCGTTCTCCCCAACATCCCCCAGTGTTCTCCCCAACATCCCCCAGCTTTCCCCCCAGCGTTCTCCCCAACATCCCCCAGCTCCCCGCAACATCCCCCCCCCACCCCTTCCACTCGTATGCCTGTCTCCCTCCCTGCTTGCCTGCTGCGTCTGGCTGCTGCTTCCGCCTGCGTCTCTCGTCTCTTCCTAGGTCCCACTTTTTGCAGCTGCAGATCTTTTATTAGGTTGCGCCCCGTGCGTGCTGATGTCACGGGCAACCAATAAAATTACCCACTGACCACCAATGAGCCAAGGGCCTGTAACTCTTTAAAGGGGGCCTGTGCTTAAAAACTGTATCACGGCTGGGCCCCCTTTAAATCCACGATCGTTTGGGCCTGGGACAACTGCTGGCAAGGGCTTTTACAAGTGAGATCTCTCCTGCTTTTATTTAATCCGACTCGAGTATAAGCAGAGGGTGAATTTTTCAGCACATTTTTGGTGCTGAAAAACTCTGCTTATACTCGAGTATATACGGGTAACTGATTTAAGTTTAAAGTGGTTGTTCACCTGCCAAACATTTTTTTGTCAGTTCAGCTGGTGTAAGATGGTACACCAGAAATAAAAACTGTATTTATGGTATACTATCTGAAACTACCTCAACTGTGAGTGTGTAGGATGTTTTACTTTAGGGGTAGTAGCACACTGGAAGGTTTGTCGCCTGCGGTGGGAAAGCACACACAGCACTTCCAAATTCGACTAAAACTTCTTGCACAGGAAACTTCAGGCGACTTTGGAAAATGAAGAATCACTTATGCTATTCCGCCAGCGATTCATATTATTGCCGGTGGGAAGGCATTTCATTTCAGGTAGATTAGTTGCCTGTGGTAGCCAAGATTTAACCATGGGTGACTAATCTCCTTGTATGGCACTTCCCTAAAACACGTCAAAACTACTAGCATTTTTAAACTGCAAGTCAAGACACAAGAACTGATGGCAATTCATTAGCTGGTGGATACATACTGTAGTTCAGATTTGAATTTGTTTTGATATATCTGTTAAATATCAATGTAATTAGCTGTATGACATAAAGTGGCTTGTGCATTCTTAAGTTTTGACTTAAATGCAGGAACAAGAGGAACCATTGCTGCCCAAACATCTGACATACTACTTGAAATACCTCCTGAAAGGCTTCCCTGAAATGTAAGTTCCTGACTGATTTACAGAAGGGAGGGATCTAATGCAGTAATTCATTTAACATTTAGGTTATGTGCTTCTAAGTTATATGCCTCTAGTTTATTTGCCTTTACAGGTAAGGAAACAAAAAAAAAGAATGATACAATCACTTTTTAATATTTCCAATAAATAAATACATGAATAAATGAAATAAAGACCATTCAAGATGATGAGATGGTGCAATGCAATCCATATCTATGAATTGCAATGCTTGCAAGTTAGGGCACATAAACACTATATGGCAGCAAGTATCCATCTCATTCCAATTAGTCCTCACTTTGCTGCTATAACACCCTCTTCCTCGAAGCCTTTTTGGTTATGGATCATTTCTGGTGGTATTGCTTCTATTTACACTATTAATGTGGCTGGAGTTCCTGCATGGCAGATGGGGAGATTTGTCACCCGCAGTTAAATCTGCGATCTTCTGTAGCACAATGTTATGGCTGCCACGATTAAAACCTAGCATTTGTGGCGATCTAGCTTAATTGTAGGAAATTGCCTCCCTTTGCATTTTCCTGTGATTAAGCCAAGTCACAGTGAATGCAAAGTTTTGCTTGCAATGATTGTAATGTTGTGCTTTGGAAAATCTTTTGTAACTTTGGGTGACAAATCTCTTTGAGGAAGATTTTGAAGCTACAGTTTGAAAACGATTCTTTCCTAATCAGTCAGTTATAGGCTCTCCTTTTTGACTGGCTGTCACCATCTGTTCCCCACTTTGTTTATAGATAGTGCGTCACTTTCATGGTAGCTACAGATAGAAAATTTATTGGACCCAGTCTTGCACAAATTAAGATTAAACTTGGGAACCTATATTCCCAAGATTGTGTGTTAATTTGTTGTGCCCTAAAATCAAAGCTTAGTGGTAGATTTATTAACATTCTGACATATGCTTTTTAAATCATGAAAAATTCACGATTTACATTTTAGCCAAAAAACCCACAAATCATGAAAAAAAACTTTAGTAAATGTGCCCCACTTCAACTGAACTAGAGAAAAAAAACTCATGTATCTAGCTATGCAAGTTAAGCTAGATTTTTGCTAACGTATAGGAGAACCTGAATAAAATACCTTTTTAAATAAGGGACATAGATTGAGAACCTAAAAAATGTTCACTTGCCTGAAAAATGACCAGAGGCAATTTACCATACCTCCTGAGGTAGGGCAGTCAAAAGAGCTTCATTCCCCTTTGGTTGCACCTCACTATTTTAGGCAGGGTATTGTCCACTCAAATGAATAGTACTAAGGAAACACAGTATGCACAGAATATATACCCCCTTCCTGCTGTTGCCTGCCCCACAGCTTGCTCACCTCCTGATAAACTAACATTAGTCACAAAAATATTTGTATTTAGCAAGCATGTGTTTTTGAAATGTGTTAAAAGTGTATGAGTAATTTCCTTCTGTTTCTTTACATAGAGATACAAAGAGATTTTGGCTCAAACAGAAGATTTATACATTTGACCCATGTTTTAAGTTTCCAACTAGGATTATTGTGACAGCTGTGCTCTGCCTCATTTGTTTGTACAATGTAAGCTTTGTAGAACATTATCCCTAATTACCTGTCTCACTATGTTCTTTATTTTGTACATTGTATTCACAACACACAAAGAGGTGCTATATGCAGCGATTACTCATTTGCCCGTCAGCTTGCAATTTAAATTGTGTTTGTTTTGGATTTACAGTGAAGATATGGCAACCCTCAATATGTTGCACATTATTTAGTAGAGATTCTCAACGCAGGTATGGTATGTTTACCAGATCTTCAAAGTGAAATCTGGAGAGACCTATAAAAGTTTGGGGCAAGACGCAAACAAACAAATTCGCATTTAGGCAACACCTACATGACCACAATGTTTAATAGAAAAATATGTTAGGCTGATGTCAACACTGCTGTCACATTGCTTCTGCTATCACACTGCTGTTGCCGCGCAAATGCAAAAGCAGCTCCCCTAAAATAGAAGTGTGGTACAGGTAAGCCATAAATTAAGAACTTTTTTTTTTTTTTTTTTTTAACCAATAACTGCATGCTGGGATGTTGTACTGGGACATATAACCCAAAGACCAAGGTTCTAGCATTTATCGAAAATGCTTAGGAACTGAAGTTTTAAAGATAAGGGTTTATAAAATAATTTAATCTCAATACTCTAGGTCTACTTGATCCCACTTAATATATAATTAATCCTTATTAGAGGCAAAACAAGCCTATTGGGTTTATTTAACTTTTTAATGGTTTTTTAGTATGCTTACGGTACAAAGGTCCAAATTACAGATGGACCCCTTATCCAGAAAACACCAGGTCCCAAATATTCTGGATAACGTGTCCCATACCTGTACAAGCTTCTGTTTTATTATTATAGAGAATTTTTTTTTTTAATGATATGCTTAAAATGGACTCTGGGAGATGACTTACCAATAATTCAGAGCATTCTTGATAATGGGTTTTTAGATAATGGATCCCATACCTGTATTTCATGACATTCCAGCAGACTCTAAGGAAATATGACACTAATCAGACAAATGAATCATTCTAACCAAGAATTAGAATATTGCCCTACTGATATTTACTTTTCAGCTTCATAGGGTATTTAGAATACAAACATGTAATCACTGGTAGTTACCAATTTACCATTCTGTCTTCAGTTTTTTTTAGTAGATTTGTTTGTTTCACCAAAAGCCGTGAAGGGTCTGGAACATATGGCGCTCATAACAGTAAACCTTTCCTATGCAAACCAGACAATATGGGTCTTACATTTGCTGAAAGGTCAGTTTATCTGTGGATTGTTTTTTTTGCAATATTTGTTGTTGTGCTTTGAATATTAAACGGAGAGTACATTTTGTGCAATGATACAATTATGTTAATTAAAAATTGTCCATAATTGTAAAGTTATTTATAGATTTAATTGCTGCTGAATGCATTACCTGTTTATTTCACTGCTGCTGCTGACTACTGATACAATTGAAAGGAAGTATCAGTAGTAAATGTGCGAGTGGGAAAAAGCAAATTGCATTTAAATGAAAATAATTAAGAATCAGCAGTAATTTATTCTGAGTTATTTCCTAACAGAAGACTTTATCTGTATTTTTCCAGATAGCTGGTTTTATGCAACCTTCCCAGCTGCCTTTACAAGTGTTGTTTACATCTTGCACTTACTATCCTGCTACAGGTAACACTGTCACATTCATCTACTGAGAAAGACACAGTCAATGGCCACTGCGTAAATAACTCTTTCTAGATTAAAGCAAGGATTGTTTTCTGAACTGGATGTGAATAAATTAGGGCACCGAATTCACTTTTTTGGGGATTTGACCAAACCCCCAAATCCTTTGTGAAAGATTCGCCTGAATACCGAATCTGAATCCTAATTTGTATATGCAAATGTAGGAATAGAAAATGGAAAAAGAACTGCGTGTTGTGAAAAATTTCAACTTCAGAAAAGCCAGGTCCAAGGATTCGGGGGAATCTGAATCCTGACGAAAAAGGCAGAATCTTAGCCGAATCCCGAACTGAATTTTGTATTTTTGCATCCCTAGAATAAATACTTTTGTAACTACTTTTACACAGTGTTTCTCAGAGGATGATCCAAATTAAGTTGGGTAATTAAATTTTTGTATTCTTGAACCACTTATGCACATGAGTTTTAATAATTGTATGGGAATGTTTTATTTTATATATGAGGATGATGCTGGTCTATCCTAAACAGCACGAGGACCCATTTTGGAACCTTATTAATAGGTTTAGAACTCCTGTCTTAACTAAATATTAGATACTGTAACTTTCTGTATTATTCTAGGAAACAAATGATAAAACTTTATAAAGGCACCTCAGATGTTTCATCTCGCAGTAAACCTCCAGTCATTCTGGTGAGAGACTTTTCCATAAGTAACATGATGTATGAGACTGCTGATTTGTTTTAGAATACAGTACAGGAAGGATCATTTTTACATAATCTGCCATGTTGATAATTATTGGTTGGAGTTTATCCTCTGCTTAATAACTGGGCTGTTCTGCTATTTAAGCCTGCTGGGTTTATGAGATAACACTTTCCACCAGTATGCTCACTCCCCCTGTTACGTGAATCATAGGCTGGTGTCTCTTGTTGATTTTGTGTGCGTATGTGTATGTATTAGATAATCAGAAGTAATAATAAATTGCTATTGTCTTTAAATTCTGCTTATTTATTATACTGCATGTATGTCATTCCAATATTACAGTAATTAAAGACTTTCACTAGTACTTTTTGACCCTTTACAAGAATGCAATCACAAAAACAAAGGTATTTCTTATTGGATCTTAGTATGCAAAAGTATGACATTAGGAGAAAACCATGCCAGCTCCAGGTAGCTGAGAGACAGTGATCCTCTTCTGGCTTCATTCTTCCAAAATCCAGGCGCCAGAGCATACTCAGTAGGGTGAAAATTATGACTTTCTTGTTAAAGTTCAGCTTCTCACTCTACTGCGCATGTGAAAGTGGCGTGAAGACAGAAGTATTTAGCGTGCTCGTAGCTTCCCCAGGTAGGTATAAGGTAAGTGATTACAATCACTGGGGAGTGCCTCCAGAATTGCCCCACGGATGCAGAGGGGCGGGACAGTGCTGGGGGACTTCCTTTGGCCACAAAAAGTGGGCATGTCCAAAAATGTTTCTGCATGAAAAATACTCTAACATGATTTGTTTTGTTTCAGGCAGCAAGCATTCGATATACTGGGAATCAGATTGCTTACTTGCTGTGGGGTAGGTGACTCATGATGATGCATAGCTTGCTAACTTTGTATATCTGGACAGATCATTTTTATTTATTTTTTTAATGTATATAATAATAATAATAATATTACTACAGGTATGGCATCCATTATCCGAAAACACATTATCCAGATAGTTCTGAATTACAGGAAGTTCTGAATTACAGGAAGGACTCTATTATAAACAAATATTTATAAGTTTTAAAAATTATTTCCTTTTTCCCTGTAATAATAAAACCTTGTACTTGGTCCCAACTAAGATATAATTAATCCTTATTGGAGCCAAAACAATCCTGTTGGGTTAACTGATGTTTAAATGATTTTTCAGAAGATTTTTTACGGAGATTCAAATTTAGAGCATTTGGATAAAAAGTTCTGTACCTGTAATATTAATAATCATCATCATCATCACAATACTAACCCAACACCTGTTAAAGTACTATGGGGAAATATATGAACTAAAAACAAAAACAAAATAAATGTTCTGTAATTCAATTACAGAACAATTCAAGGTAGGCTTTGTAAAATTTAATAACAGAGTAATAACTAATGGTAACCAATCTAAATTTAGTTTTCATAAGTCATCACTATAGTTGACAATTGTTTATTGTTTTTGTTAATATCCTGTCTTGATTTTAATTGGTACCCTGAATAAACCTGCATCCCATGGCCCCTTACCTACATATGCTAAAAAAGAGGAGTTAGAGGAGGTATGAAACAAAGCAAAACAAAAAAGTAATACTATCTCTATTCCTTTAATGTATAATGACTACAATGCTGAGGGCTTAACATATATTATATATTTTTTTTATTATCCTATTATGAAAAATTTTTTTCACCTGACTAGTGATGAGCAAATCTCCCATTTCGCCAAATAATTTGCGAAACCAATAAAAATTTGAGAAATGCGGGTACCGCGTGGCTTTTTTGATGCGAGCACGCTTTTTTATGCAACTATAAATTTGTTGTGGGGAAATTTTTACAGAAGCTTAGCGAAACGATGCCAAAATGCAGAATTTCGCTGGGAATCCATGCCTGGTGATAAAATTTGCTCATCACTACACCTGACAGCAAAATAAGGGGTGAGGTAAATAAGCCCTTATGTATTTGTTCTGCTGTAATGGAAATCTGTGCTGCATACAAGAAGAAGCAATAATACTGTATTTTTGTATCTTATTTTAGGTTATTTTCTTCTGCACATTCTGTTCTTTCTAATTAGTCTGATGATCACTTTCTGGTTTATTATCCCAGTACAAGAGGGAAATGGATTGATAATTCTCCAAGGCTTAGGTTATACAGTGTAAGAATGTTCTCTTTTGCTCTTTTTATTATTATTTATTTATTTTTAATATTTAACAATGGTGACTTTTGCTGAATTATTCCCTTTTAAATTGCCTATGAATATTGGGAAAATGAACAGAAAATGTAAAATGCATTAAAATACACAACTGAAAAGTGCTATGATACAGTTTTGGCGAAAACAATATTCTGATTGAGTTTATGTTTCATTCAGTTATTTCCCTTTACAAAGCAAAATTTGGTGTAGGTAACAGATAGCATTTTAGGCATTGTAGCAGAATGACCGCATTGACAGTAGTTTGATTTATGCTAACCTGGAGGAAAGCAAAGGATAATCCTTAGAAAGTATTGTACTCAGCGTACGTAGGCACTAAAGCATGCAACAAGTACCATTAATGGCATCAGTTGCAGAACTGTTGGCAAATTTTACAGGACTTCAATTACGCTTCATTAATGAGCCCTTTAGGAAACTTTCTTGGCGGATCTGCTAGTAGAACTGAACAGATTTCTTTGTAATCCCTTTTGCAACTGCCTGAGTGCAACATGTGATTGCATAATGCAGCCAAAGTTAATCGCTCAGTCTCATTCTAATTTGACCAAACTGAATATTATAGTGTACACTTTAGGAATTAAACTATTCCCACTTATTTTTATGCTTACTTTATTGAAAGTGTCCCAACCCTAAGTAGAAAAATGTTTTATTAAAAGTGACTTTGTTCTTGAATTTCAGTTTTGCATATAATTCTCATTTTTGTGTCTTTAGACTGGGTATTGTGATAATGGTTGGTGTCATTGTGATACAGATTTTGGCATCTCAGTTCTTCTTCCTACAAGATAAAATCAACCCAAAAGACAAAAGCAAACCACTTGCCATCAACAACAGGTATACTTTTATTTCCCCTGTATATCAGCCTACCTTTGTGGCACTGAAACATTGTCTGGATAAAGGTGCCATCGTTTTTTTGGCCTAGCTTTGTGAATAATTGTATTTTTGCATTTTTTGAAATGTAAACTATGCATGATGTAAGGATACACGCCATGCTTATTAGTCACTGACAAAGCTGCAAAAAGTGACCAGAATTAATAGTGCCCATCAATAAATAATTGATGGAATGGAATAATTCACAACCTTTTCAAATATAAACACATCACAGTATTTTAGAAAGCCCTGTGTTTATGGAGGATATATTTGCTTAGGGGATCTGTGCAAGTATTTGTAACTTTAAAGCATGACCTGCTAATAAATCTTGGGGAATAAGCATCACTGGAGAATATTAGTGTACAATAGCTAACATCCCACACTAAAGGCGAAGACAAATGGAGCTACTTAATAGCAACTACTTGTCACAGCTACTAAACCAGTGCTGTGGAGTCGAAGTCGGAGGCAATTTTGGGTACCTGGAGTCGGAGTCGGCAAAAAATGAACCGACTCCGACTCCTACTAAATTTAAATGGGAATAAAAAAAAAAAATAAAGCAAGTTTAAATCTACAATTCACAAACAGTAATAATTAATTACTTCTCTGCTATAAGAATAAAGCCCAATGCACGCAGTGCATAAACGAACACGTTGAGTGACCATGAAGCATGCTTTTCATTGACTGTATGAATGTATAAAATACATTAGCATATTAAAAACTGAGGAGTCGGAGTCGGAAGTATCAGAAACTGAGGTGTCGGAGAATTTATCTACCGACTCCACAGCCCTGTACTAAATGCCAGAAAATACCCAGCCATAGACAATACTGAGAATTGCCTCTTCTAAAACACACATAGAATTGTCTATTTCTGTAGCCGTGACAAGTAGCTGCTACTAGTAGCTCTGTGTGTTCTCACCCAAACTTGATGTGTCAGAACACTGAATGAATTGTTCCATCCTACGTGCTGCTGTTTCCTTTCCTAGGAGAGCCTTTCAGAACTTCAGCTATTTCTTCATGTTTTATTCTGCAATCCTCGGCTTTGGAGCATGCCTAATCCGTATCTTGCTTAATGTATTTCTGGGGAGCTGGTTACTTGCTAGGATCGATCGCCCCCTCTTTCCAAGAGGTTACGAAGGTGCAGATATAGGTAAGTAATGCAAATCTGATTTTTATTCTCATCTCTGAAATTGGGCAGTGGCATAATTTGTCACATATGTAAGCAGCTTGCTGTTTTTATGAAGCCAAGGGAGTAACAAGCACCTTATATAGAAACAGCAAGCTGCTCGAATGAGCAGTGAAACATCATCAGTGATTACTTAGCAAGTCCAGTTGCTCTAGATTTACTTATACGGTACTAGATATACCATGACCTGGATGAATAAAAATCTTCATAGTCATGTTCTTGGTAATTTTAAGCAATAAGAAAACTTATTGGGCACTAGATTTTCAGAAAAGAATATTGTTATTATTATAATATAACTATTAAAATAACCGCCGCCTTTCTGTTCGAAGAGTTTCCATTCACCTTCTAGCTGAGGAGTGTCTTATGGCCCTCTGGCACCTCACAGTGGCCAATTTAAGGATACATGTATAAGCTCTGTTTCCTTTATGACTTTGGCATCAAATCATAGAAATCATTTTACTCTTCCTTTGAAAGCCCCACTAACACTGCACAACTACTAATGGTGTCAAAACTGAAATGCACAATTCTGTATTAAGGGAAATTCCATGGTAATATCATGGGGAGGCACAAACTAATAGCACACAATATGATGTGGGATATCTATCATTTTTTGTGATTTTATTGTTTTTGTAATTCTCAAATCTATTACTTTTTGTTGTATTTATATAATACATTTTTTTTTACTATCGCCCTGGCTTCTTGCCTATTATTATGTTGTTAACCCCCCCCCCCCCCATTTCTGTTTAACTACATAATGCATTCATGCTGCATTAAACTGTCTGTTGTTTACTTCACAGGATACAGCACTTGGATTGGTATGCTCCTGGTTGACTTTCATCATACTAACCCAGTGGCCCTGTCTTTTTGTCATCTACTCTTACATGATTTGTCGACCAGCAAAAAGCAAACAAGCCCAGGTACCATCCTATGTATCTGACCCACTGACCCAGTGGGTGAAAGAAAAATTTACAGTATTGTTTTGACATAAAGGAACATTCAGTATGTGTCAGTTTGTTGGATGATCTGTGCCTCACATATAGCGGCATCAATGTTTCCTCTAAGCTGTGCGCTTGTGCATGCACACACAAATTTTGAGACCGGTGCGCACAAGGAATTTTGCATTGAAACACATCATTTTATACTGTGCATACCAGGTTTTCAAAAATGCACACAAAATAATTTTTTGGCACACACAGCCAAGAAGAAATTAGAGGGAACATTGAGTGGCACCCTTCTAAGCAGAAGTTGTATGTAAGGAGGGCATTGCATATAGTAGAGCGAGAGGTTACAACAAGATGGAGACTACAACACGTCATCGCTGCTGCCTAATACATGGACCATCATCTGTTAAATGTAGTAGCTGGAGTAGTAGTATTTGTATTGTATACTAAAGGGATATAGGTTGAACTGTCTAACTTGATATAAATAATAGGGCCATGCTCCAGGTTTTACCCAATCATACTCAGACACACGCCTACAGGCCAATTGTTCAACTAACGATTGAAGTTAAAGGACATGTAAAGCATACATTTGCCTACAATGTATATCAGTTGGGCACGTCTCCCCCACCCATCATTTGTACTGCATATATCCCCTCCCTTTGTCAGCACCATCACATTTTCCTAAAGCAAATAGCAGCTTTCACTCAGCAGCCATTTTTCCTCTGATACATCCTACACACACACAGACCCTTATTCAGCATACATTTCATCAACAATGCAGGCTCACACAGGCACAACTGTCTCTGATAAAAGTTCTGCTTTGTTTGAGCACTGTAATGGTAAAGCTGAGCTCAGGAGAAAAAAACTGAATCAGACAGCTAGAGCTGAGTTTCTATGGGAACCAGCAATGCCATCTCTTTATTGGCTGCTAGACTGGGGGCGTGTTTAGTAATCTGAGCTTAGAACAACTGAGCATGCCCACAAGCCAACAGCCAAAGCAAATTCCTGAGGGAGGGGGCCGAGTGGGTTACAGGAGGAGAAGGAAATCTAAGTGATTAAGGGGGTGTTGCAGCCTTACTATTAACCCCTGTTCACTGATTACATTTTTGTGTGTGGGGTTTACATGTCCTTTAAGGCCACTATGATTCATTCTGGACTTGTTTTCATTGAAGAGATTGTTAAAAAAACAAAACAAAACAAAAAAAACCTTTAAACAACTGTATAGTACAGCCTGAATCAAACATAACCATACAGGTCAGCTAGTTAAAACATAAATATAACAGAAGTTTGATTATATTAAATACTATTATATGGGGTGAAATGTAGCAATATATGGATAATTGTTTGACTGTGTTTGTGTTTTGATTGTATCAAAATGATCTTTGTACATGAATTATATGGCAATAATATGTTGTATCAAAAAGATATGTGCTGTGCTTATACCTGTTGCTTTATGTTACATAGAGCCACTGGAATGACCTAAGAATTATTGATTGTCAGTGGACTCTGGCACTCTCTGTAACTTTTATTTGTCATGCGTGTATGCACGACCTTTGCATAGTTTTTCATTAAGATTGGTTCCATTACTGTGCAAGAAGGGTTCTTGGCATGATGAATTTGATTGTAATACTGAGTTGTTGCCTAGCTCGCAAAGTATTCTGTGTGATATTCTCATTCTGCCTAAGCTCCATCCTGGCCATTTTATCTGCAATACAAGCAAAGTCGTTTTTGTTTTCTATTCTTGCAGTAATGCATCAGTAGAATTAACTAGATAAAAAGTGACACTGTTGAAAACGGTTTCATTTTGCTAGCAGGTCATGCCATTAGCAACTTTTGTCAGCTGTACCTAAAATAATATAGGTGACTTCTATCCATTGCATTGGAAATTTCATTCAAAATCTTTAAGTAAATCCTTCAAGCAATGGCATGTAGGCAGTTTAGATAATTATGATGTATTAGAACTAGGATGATAAAAACACCACCATGGCTGACACTTCCCTTTCTCTTAAAGGGGTGGTCCACCATTAATTGATCTTTTAGTATGTTATAGAATGGACAATTCTTGGCAACTTTTATTTTTTACTTTTTTACTTTCCTCTTCCGACTCTCTCCAGCTTTCAAATTGGGGTCACCGGCCAAGTAGCCAAAAATATATTGCCCTATGAGGCTACAATTTTACAATGTATTTACTGTTACTTTTAAATACTTATTTTTCTATTCAGACCCTCTCTAATCCATATTCCTTTCTCTCATTTATACCACTGCCTGGTTGCTAAGGTAATTTGGACCCCAGCAACCCCAAACTGAAGAGCTGCTGAACAAAAAGCTCAATAATTAAAAAAAAATAATAATAAAATAATAAAAAGACCAATTGCAAATTGTCTTCAACATACAAAAAGTTATTTTAAAGGTGAACAACCCCTACTACTGTCCTAGACACACTTTATTTCTGGCATCATTTGCAAACACTTGACTTACTACAGCATGTAGTAGAATGGAATGGAAACAGAATGGACAGTCATTGTCCATCACAATAATGGAAAGAGAATGCTAGCAGGTAAGGGTGTTAGCAGCAGTCTTCCCTAGACAGAGTACCTGTACAGAATTACCGGTGTCTCGTAAGGCTAATGCTACACGGGGCTAATCTTGGCCTTCAGAAAAACACAGGCTGAGAATCAGCATTTTATCTTGGTGCAGGCACATGTAGCGGATATTGGCGCTCAAACGCAAGAGTTACTTTTCCACAGACCGAGATCATCCTCTGCGTGGCAATTAGCCTTACCCTTACCCCAATAATAAGTGTATTCTTTGTTTGTTTTACTTTCAGATGTGCTTCACGAATGCAAGAAGAAACATAGAAGAACAAAGTGGCACTTAGCCTATACTCTGATTAACAACCCAGTGCTGATCCTAAGCCGGAAACAACGTGACTGCTCTTCTAGCTCTTTGCCCCTAAGGCAGGAAATGTTAGATAGAATAAGGATTTCTGCTGTTCATTCCCGTTGCCACAAGCAAGCACTGGCAGACAAAGGCACGAAGGCACCAACAAGAAGAGACAGTTTGGGAGATGGCGATCAGATCTGAATATTCCTAATATGAGCAGACAATGAGATAAAACTTGCATAACTGACAGACAGTTGCAGTAATTATAAACTTGTCTGGTACTTGAAGACTATAGTGCAAGTTGCATTTTTAATGTGGTTGGTATAGAGATGACAGGTGGAGGAGAAAAAATATAACAGAATGGCCAGTGGTTATACAGATAGGCAAAGTAAAGACATTTGTATTTAAATTATGTTTTTTAAAATAAAATAAAAAACAAGGTTTTCTAAATCACTCTCTATTAATGAAAGCTCAATTCTTGCCCAACATCAGTGCTGCCATTTGCACATCATTCCCTTTCACAGCAATGGGTACAGTAGGAATTTCAAGTGCTTTAATCGCTATTATTTTTTTCTATAGGGAATATGTGGTAGGCAAAAGTTGCAATGTGTGCCAGGGCAGATGGCCTATGGCTCCAAGGTTTTAAATAGACACATGATTGCTAAGTTAGATATCAGTTCAATGTACTGTCCTCTTTGATTCAATGGTAACACACCCCTCAGATAAAGCCTTAAACTGGACATAGCTTAAAGGAGACATATCCTATAAAAAATATGAATGTTCCAGTGAATTATACTCCTCTAGATATAGAAGGATTGTGCTTAAAAAGTTGTGTTTCTGACTGTTTTATTGAGAAATTCCACAAAAACCCCACTAGCCCCGCCCATCTGTTCCACTTCCTGCTGGCTGAGTTCTCTGGATGTGCTGGGGAGCCGGTGGCCCTCCGTACCCTGCACTGTAGGATAGGAACCAATCAGCAGCTAGGCTGACCTGATAGGGAACTGAAGCCTGTCTGTGCTTGTGTGAGTGCAGGGCTGTGATTGGCTCTCCCCTTCCTACTGTGCTTCTGGCAGGGACCGTTAGGACACGCCCACTCTTCATTTCACACTGGAGGGAGAAGTGATACGATCTATAGGGAGCTCCAATAAATGGGCCATTGTTACAGATAGGATTAATGTTTAGCCCAAAGGGAAACCAGCACCTTATATTATTCATAATTGCCTACAAAATTAGGGTTTTTCCCATTTATCTAATATGTCTCCTTTAAGGACAAAGGCACATGTTACGTATAAGCCTGCAGATAAATGCAGGTTGACAATCTGCTTGAGCGCTTTAAAACCTTCTAATTGTGCCTGCACCCAAAAGTACTAAATCTCCCTGGGTTCAGGCACACTCATCCCATATCTTCCAACTAACTCGAGAATTGGGGCTCGTTGCCTTCCACTAAGGGTGGCATCAAGCCAGTGTGGCATTACTTGCAGACAGAAGCAAAGTCTGCAGTGGAACTTTGCCAAATTCTCCAGGATAAAGAAAGAAACAGGGACCCCAAGGGCCAAAACCAGGCTATTTCCATATCTAGACAAGCCATTGTTTAGATACTGAAAATGTCACTTTTTAAGTTTTATACTATCACATTTATTCAATGGATATTTCAAAATCAAATTAACCCTTAATAACATAATAAATAATTAGCTTTTTAAGTATTGGACCACAAATTTTAATCTTTGCAAAGCTAAAAAATATATAAATACATCAAGGATGGTATTTTTTTCCAGAAAAGGTGGCCTCTTTTCTACTATTAAAAGAGTGCTGTCATGCCTTTGGATCATTTAAACTATAATGCACTGACCTGTAGGCAAAGTGCCTCCTCCAATAACAAGCAGATTAGCCATTATATGTACGTATGTAGGTTTATTTATATAGTGAATAAAGCACCACCTATTGTAAAATATATGGATATTATAAATCACAGAGGAGTTCAGCTGAGTGCTTTTATATAGGCCATGGAACTCTGAGGTGACTTCTATATATCCTCATATTTTTTACAACTGGGGTTACTTTATCTATTATGATATAAAAGTTTTAGTAAGTCATGAAAAGAACTTATGTCACTAAGCTCCGATTATAACTGATGACATCACTAAGCACTGTTTATAAGCATATAATTTACAGGATATTCATGGCTCTTGTGTATTATATAGTGTTACTAGTATACTCAGTGCTGGACCTGTTATCCAGAAACCCATAATCTAGAACAGTGCTGTCCAACTGGCGGCCCGAGACCCCCCCTCTGTGTGGCCCCTCACCTGTCTGGCTGCTTTGGTGGCTTACCTTTGAGTAAGCTTTAAATGGTATCAGTACTGAGATTAACTGGCCTCCTGCATTGCTCACACCTCAGATTCAGGCTGTAATCCCCCTGTATTGTTTAAAAATGTAATCCCCTGTTATGTTCACACCTTTTAATCCCTACATTGTTCATCCCCTGCAGTGTTCACACCTCAGGCTCGGGCTGTAATCATCCCCATTGTTCACCTGTTACATACCTCCCAACCCTCCCGATATTTATGGCAGTTCCCGCTGTCCCGGATTTATTTTTAGATGTCCCGCTTCTCAGCATTGCCATTTAATTGATTGCTGTGCCTGCTCTGCTCTGGAAAAAAAGCCCGCCCCCTTAACTCTTGACTCTCCCCTGCTACCTCAAGCTCACAGATTTACCTTGATGTTTAATTGTCCTGGGAGGAGCATTTGTGACAGGAAAGGGTCAACTATCGGCATTGGCTCCGCATCCCTCTACTGCTCACCGGGTCAGGGGCTGAGGGTGCCTGTGTCTTTTATCAGGCAGAAGACGCTGCTGTCTTTATTTGTGTGCTGGGCAGTTTCACCTTTCCACCCCTAACATATACAGTGGAGGAAATAATTATTTGACCCCTCACTGATTTTGTAAGTTTGTCCAATGACAAAGAAATGAAAAGTCTCAGAACAGTATCATTTCAATGGTAGGTTTATTTTAACAGTGGCAGATAGCACATCAAAAGGAAAATCGAAAAAATAACTTTAAATAAAAGATAGCAACTGATTTGCATTTCATTGAGTGAAATAAGTTTTTGAACCCCTACCAACCATTAAGAGTTCTGGCTCCCACAGAGTGGTTAGACACTTCTACTCAATTAGTCAACCTCATTAAGGACACCTGTCTTAACTAGTCACCTGTATAAAAGACACCTGTCCACAGAATCAATCAATCAAGCAGACTCCAAACTCTCCAACATGGGAAAGACCAAAGAGCTGTCCAAGGATGTCAGAGACAAAATTGTAGACCTGCACAAGGCTGGAATGGGCTACAAAACCATTAGCAAGAAGCTGGGAGAGAAGGTGACAACTGTTGGTGCGATTGTTCGAAAATGGAAGGAGCACAAAATGACCATCAATCGACCTCGCTCTGGGGCTCCACGCAAGATCTCACCTCGTGGGGTGTCAATGATTCTGAGAAAGGTGAAAAAGCATCCTAGAACTACACGGGAGGAGTTAGTTAATGACCTCAAATTAGCAGGGACCACAGTCACCAAGAAAACCATTGGAAACACATTACACCGCAATGGATTAAAATCCTGCAGCGCTCGCAAGGTCCCCCTGCTCAAGAAGGCACATGTGCAGGCCCGTCTGAAGTTTGCCAATGAACACCTGAATGATTCTGTGAGTGACTGGGAGAAGGTGCTGTGGTCTGATGAGACCAAAATAGAGCTCTTTGGCATTAACTCAACTCGCTGTGTTTGGAGGAAGAAAAATGCTGCCTATGACCCCCAAAACACCGTCCCCACCGTCAAGCATGGGGGTGGAAACATTTTGCTTTGGGGGTGTTTTTCTGCTAAGGGCACAGGACAACTTATTCGCATTAATGGGAAAATGGACGGAGTCATGTATCGTGAAATCCTGAACGACAACCTCCTTCCCTTTGCCAGGAAACTGAAAATGGGTCGTGGATGGGTGTTCCAGCACGACAATGACCCAAAACATACAGCAAAGGCAACAAAGGAGTGACTCAAGAAGAAGCACATTAAGGTCATGGAGTGGCCTAGTCAGTCTCCGGACCTTAATCCAATAGAAAACCTATGGAGGGAGCTCAAGCTCAGAGTTGCACAGAGACAGCCTCGAAACCTTAGGGATTTAGAGATGATCTGCAAAGAGGAGTGGACCAAAATTCCTCCTAAAATGTGCGCAAACTTGGTCATCAATTACAAGAAACGTTTGACCTCTGTGCTTGCAAACAAGGGTTTTTCCACTAAGTATTAAGTCTTTTTTTGTTAGAGGGTTCAAAAACTTATTTCACTCAATGAAATGCAAATCAGTTGCTATCTTTTATTTAAAGTTATTTTTTCGATTTTCATTTTGATGTGCTATCTGCCACTGTTAAAATAAACCTACCATTGAAATGATACTGTTCTGAGACTTTTCATTTCTTTGTCATTGGACAAACTTACAAAATCAGTGAGGGGTCAAATAATTATTTCCTCCACTGTATCTCTCACTCCCGGGAATTTCTGGCAGAGCACAGCATGCAGGGGAAGAGGTATCACTTGTTCATAAAATATAGCAGACATTTAAAAGGGGCCCTTATAAGTCTTGGAACCTTAGGCTGGCCTTGTTAATATGGCTAGAACTTCTAGTGGTACATTAATATTGTTTTGCTTTCAACTGATTAAGAATGGAAGGAAATAACAAATTTATGTACCACTGGAATTAGCCCTGTTTATAACTTTGAAAAATGCACAGAACTGTTGGCATGTCTGAAGTTGATATGCCCTTTATCAGTTTCATTTATTAATTTTACTGGCATGTCTGGGGTTAATATGCCCTTTATCAATTTAATGTAGTCATACTGGCACCTTTGAAGTTAACATGTCCTTTATTCTTTTTATTTAGTGATTATACTGGCACATCTGGGGCATGTAAAGTGGGTGTGGCATGAAGCGTGGTCCCAAAGCAGGTGTGGCCAAAACATTTTTGTCGCACTACCGGCGTCATATATTTTTGTCCCTCTTTCTCTTAATGAAATGTTGGGAGGTATGTGTTCACACCTCAGACACTGTAGGTACTGCCTGAATATGCTGCCTGTATGGCACACACAGGGAGCATAGGGTAGGCAGATTATGGCACATAGGCAGCATAGGGCAGGGAGGGTATGGCACAAATAGGTAGGGCAGGCAGAGTATTGCACACACAGGCAGCATAGGGCAGGGAGGGTATGGCACACACAGGCAGCATAGCGCAGGCAGAGCATGGCACACACAGGCAGCATAGGGCAGGTAGAGTGTGGCACACACAGGCAGCATAGGGCAGGTAGAGTGTGGCGCACACACAGGCAACATAGGACAGGCAGAGTATGGCATACACAGGCAGCATAGGACAGTCAGAGTATGGCACACACAGGCAGGGTAGTGCAGGAAGAGTATGGCACACACAGGCAGGGTAGTGCAGGCAGAGTATGGCACACACAGGCAGGGTAGTGCAGGCAGAGTATGGCACACACAGGCAGCAGTTGGAAATAGCCATTAAATGGTCCCTAAGGTGTGTAATTATGTGCTGGGGGTTGCTGTGCTATCCACAGGGGAGCAGAAGGCATATGGATTTAAGGGTATATCTTAATATGACATCTCCTATAGAATCCATTTTAATCAAATAATTCTAATTTTTAAAAAGTATTTCTCTTTTCTTTGTAATAATGAAATTATTTATGTTTGATCCATTAAGATATTATGACTCATTATGGGAGGCAAACAATCCAATTTGGTTTATTTATTGTTTAAATTATTTTTTAGTAGACTTAAATACTGGAGATCCAAATTATGGAAACATCCCTTATCCAGAAAGCCCCAGGTTCCTGATCATTTTGTGTAACAGGTCTAAAACCTGTACAATAAAATTAGAAACAGGGAGGACAAACCTTGCAATAAATAGATAAAAATGTAAAGGTGTATAAAAACCTTGGATTTCATCAACAAGGAAGGAAAGCTAGAGCTTCCATCTTAATGCAAGAAATTAAAGCTGCACAGTGAAAATGCCTGTTTATTAGTAATAAAGCCAACTGGAGCAAGGTCTGCCCACAGTGTATTGCATGTGTAGATAATTCCTTATTGCAGTTATTTCAGGCTCTCACAGGAAGATATTCTCTAATTTTGATAATGCAAAGTTGTATTATTACTAACCTATGAACATGTCAGATAAAAGTAGTGATACTGGAGGACAAACAGCAGAAGTAAGATGTTTATTGGCTTGCCCAAGCTGTTTGCATGAATTAAAGGGGCAGTATATTTTGTATATTGCAAATGCATGCTGATTAGGAAATGTTTACTATTTAGGCCAATATATTTTTTTAAGACGGCCATACGAGGCCTAACAAAAACTGCAGATGAGCATTGCTAATATGAACCAGAAGGTGCCTGCTTGAGCCCATACAGCAGAAGTGACGGTGATAGCTGGCACAAGGAAAGCAGTGTCGGAGAATGCTTTCCTGTACGCCTGTACACTTGGTGTGCCCCCTTCTCCCACAAAAGTTCCATTCATAAGTAATGTGTATGCATTGCAAGTTGTGATTGCAGCATCTGAGCATACCTAGGCCCAAGGAGCCAAGTACAAATTTATGTTCAGAACACCCTCCATTAACCATATACTTCACCATCTTCACTAATTCTTATCTTATGGGTCAAAATCCAAAGGTGGGTTCCCAGTTATTGGTGTATGGGTCAACAAAGGGCCAGCTCTACCCCACTCTCCCAAACTGAACCCTGCCAAGTCGGACATGCAGTAATTACTTATATACCCTATGACACTGCCTCAGGGCAGCACATAGTGCACAACTGCCCCTGCCCCTCTGACATTACTAGGAGGGGGCTGGACTGAGTATATAAATTAAATGTGGGAGGTTGAGCAGAGAAGTTTGTTTTATGGGGCAGGGGAGGAGGACATAAGAGCCCAATGAGGATGATCCTGATCCTCAATCGGCCCAAATCCACCTTACCTGCAAGTAAACCAAAGAGTATTGGGCGGGCCATGCAACCCTAGTCCCCATAATTTCCTTTATAAAGATAAGTTTTCTGCTACCATAGTCATTAAAAACAGGGTCAGACTGGGGGGTTCAGGGCCCACCAGATCTGCCGCCCCAGGGGCCATGGAGGTGCCCCCGGCGGCCATGTCCCCTGCACCCCCTAACCCCCCACAGGCAAGGTCGGACTGGGCACCCTGCCTAGACACCGGGAAAAAAAACAATGAGCCCCGGCGGCCCAGACCGACCCATGTCAGCGCTCCCCTGCTCGCAGGTGTCCTGCCCCTGATGCGTTTAACTTACGTGCGATCAGGGTAGGATGTCGGGCAGTGGCTGGGGCCTCTGTGGCTGGGGTTAGGAGACGCGATGGGGGCTCCTTGAGGGGTGCGGGACCTCGGTGGGCCCTTCACCCCCAAGTCCAACCCCGCCAGCAGGGGCCCCGCTGAGCCTCCCTTACCCTTTTTCATCATAGACTAAGTCCCAATTTTTATTACAAATAAATAGCCTGCATATAACAGAAAACGTATAAATAATAAAGGAACATTTAAGATATTCTAATGTCTTAAAAAAAACATTTGCCCACATGCCGTGCCATTGTTATTTCACAATGCCGTGACTCGGATTCGAACCGAGGTTGCTGCGGCCACAACGCAGAGTACTAACCACTATACGATCACGGCGCGCTACTTGGGCTCCAGAGAAGGTTCATTCATAAATAGCCAAGTAACCTAAAGAGGCCGTGACGTCACCCACGTTTAATTCATCACTTTGGGGCACAGTTTGTTGCACCAAAAAACAAACATTTATGTCACTGCAATGTAAGAGCAGCCTAGAAGCACAACTGCAGCAGCCAATTCCTGAAACACAAAGTGCCCACCACTCTGTATCTATGAAACGCCACATTTACCCATACTAAATACACGCCTATACCTCACAGCGCAACGCTTATTTTATAAATACGGCCACAAACATTTTTATTCAGGCTACAGCTTAAGTATGAGTAGTAAATTGCGCACAGCTGTCTGGTGGCCATAAGCAGGCCAACCTAGGCATACAGCCTTTCAAAATAAAGTACAATATTTTAAAATATTAATTTTCAAATAAAGAAATACCATGTTAAAAATGGAAGCCCCCATGCCGTGCCATTGTTATCTCACAATGCCGTGACTCGGATTCGAACCGAGGTTGCTGCGGCCACAACGCAGAGTACTAACCACTATACGATCACGGCGCGCTACTGGGCTTCGCGGAGGGTGCGGCTTTCTCTCTTGCTCCTGTGCAAACTATTCGTCTAACGTCACCACGTGGGCGGAGAGAGCGTATCCCTTGCCTCTCTCTCTCTCTTGATTTTCAGACCTAAAGACGGGAAGTTCCGGTTGAGTTGTTGAAGTGCAGGGTTGGCAGTAAAGCTGTGCGGGGGTGACTTTACCCGATGCTAGCGCTGTGGGCATATTGAGTTACAATTATAGGCAACATGTGACTTGATTAATTGCACCTTTCTTCTAAAAGTGCGTGGAAATAAACCAGCAGTTCGAATCGAGTTCAGTTTTCGTTTCCCTTCGCTGTGGTGCCTGGCGCTGCCGGCAGTGTGTCGGTATAAGTAAATTAGCCGCTGTAGTAACGGGGTTCCTGTGTAGGCCAGGGTGTCTCATTTGCGGCTGGAGCTGTTGGATTATTACCAAGTATAACGGTGCTGTCATTCCGATCGCTTGTGAATGAGTAGTTCCAGTACAGTGTGTGCAATGTAAATGCGCTGGGAAATAAAAGGTACTGGTTAGGGTTTCTGGATGTAACAAACAAAATAATAATAATTCTAGTAAGGTTAGGCCAGTGTGTAAATTGGTATGTTAATACACATTAAGATCTGCTCGCTTGGCGAGATCTTCTCCCTATATCCTCACCTACGGGGTGGGGAATTTAGGCTAATTTGGCCAACTGAATTTTTTAACCTGCCCAATCGATATCTGTCCAATTTCAGGCCAGATATCGGTCAGGCAGGCCAGTCATTGTTTCCCCTACACAGGCCGATAAACTGCTGAATCGCTCCAAGGGACCGATATCGGCAGCTACAATCAGCCCAGGTATGACCACCTTTAGTCCTTCCCTAGTAGCACATGAAGCATTCTGATTACAGCTGTCATCTGGTGGGTACCAGTAATGTACTGAACACCACTGTTTGTCAGTGCTAAATGTTATATAATGACAAGCGCCTCAGGCTGATGCACATGGAGCTGTGACACAATGACCGCCATGCAAAAATGTGTGTCACTACGCCACGTCGTTCGAGACAAGTCCAATTTATTGTGCGCATGTTGAACAGAGATGTGATGACTGGTCATCAAGGTACAAAAATCACGGGGGCGATAATAAACCGTATCAGTGCATGTATGGCCAGCTTTAGGTTTTCCAATTTTAATCAGCAAGAAATCCTGTTAAGTACATTTAATATAATGTCACACCAACAGTAACCAGTTTCCATCATACTGTAACACCTGGTGTATGCTGAGTATGGCACAACAACATAGATAACTTTATTCTTTTGGGTTACCATGGGTTTTTGAGAATGCTGGGACCGTCAGAACACCTACATTACCGCTATTAATATTAATCAGGAGGTGTGGCAGACATCTCATTCCTTCTTATAAATTATTTTTGAAAGCTCTATGCTTCTTGTAGGGTGCAGCAGAAATATCACCAGGACTGCATTATGTCAAGCTTTCATTTATTTATTCATCACTGAATTGCAGCAATAAATGACTGATAGACTTATCTATGAATAAGAAACACAGTCTGCTTGCAGTTCTCTGAATTCTCTGGAAGTTATTATGCAAGTCCCTCATTATCACTTGGAGTAAATCAACTTTTATATTTTAAGGACCAGTTACACCATAATGTGTAAACATATTTACTGTTAAAGTTTGTATGTGTCCACTCAACAATCTCAAATAAACAATTTTTGTCAATAAACGCCCTATTTCATATGAGATGTTTTTGTAGAAAGCACTGAATGTCACTGAATAGCTATCTCCCTTGTTTTCTATAGATCGTATCTGTTATTTGCTATTTAAGGGCTCTGGCACACGGGGAAATTAGTCGCCCGCGACAAAACTCCCTGTTCGCGGGTGACTAATCTCCCCGAGTTGCCATGACCCGCCATCCCACCGGCGAACATGTAAGTCGCCGGCGGGATGGCACACGCGGCGGCGCCGGTTGGGATGGCCGGTGGGATGGCGGGTCATGGCAACTCGGGGAGATTAATCGCCCGTGACAAGGGCCAGAGCCCTAAATGTGTGCACTAGCCCTACTTTAAGAGCTCTGGCACATGGGGAGATTAGTTGCCCGTGACAAATCTCCCTGTTCGCGGGCGACTAATCTCCCCGTGTTGCCATCAGTTGCCATCCCACCGGCAAAAATGCAAATCGTTGGTGGGATGGCATACGCGGTGGCGCGTTTTCAGTGAAACCGCGGAAGTTTCGTCTCAAGGCAACTTCCGCGATATCACTCAAAATGCCAAGCGAGCAGATCTTAACATGTATGGCCACCTTAAATCAGTGATCCCCAACCAGTGGCTTGTGTCGCTCCCAGTTGCCACAAAGCTTTTTTTAAAATTCCTGGCTTGGAGGCAAGTTTTGGTTGCATAAAAAACATTTGCATTACCAAAAAGAGCCTCTTAGGCTTAAGCCACACGTAGCTGAAAAACGCTTAAAAATGCTCCTACCTGTGCTTGCACCCAAATAAATTGAATACGCTCAGGTTCAGACACATGTAGCTGATATCTGCCGAAAATGCAAAGTCTCTCTTTTTTTGGTGGATATCGGCTATATGTGCCTGCACCCGACCGTAGTCAATGCTATCGGGTGCAGGCATGGGTAGAGGAATTTTTTAACGTTGAAGCATATTCTCGCAGAGCGTTTTCCAGCTTGCCAAGAATACGCTCCGTGTGGCGTTAGCCTTATAGTCTGCCAGTCCACATAGAGGCTACCAAATAGCCAATCGGAGCCCTTATTTGGGACTTTTTTCCATGCTGGTGTTGCTCTCCAACTCTTTCTATATTTGAATGTACTTCGCAGGTAAAAAGAGTTGAGGACCCCGGCATTTAACTATCAAAGCAAAAAGATACAAGGTTTACATGTTTTGAGATTCATGTAACAGTTTTATCAGAAGGACTGATATATGATATGTCCTCTATCTAGACTGTGTTTAAAAATGTAGTATTGCCTATAGGTGTGGCAATTACAAGAACATCAAGACAGACTTAAATAACTCTCTATCTAACTTTAATAATTGACATTTCCCAAGGACAAGGTGTGCAGAGTGAAGTTTGACCTCCTTTAACCATTCCGGGATGCCAAATAGAAAAGTAAGACTGAAAATAGTAGTTAACTTTTAGGTTAACTCTTAACTCTTTTTATTTGGTCTTTCTTTTTATAGCTTTTAAATTATTTGCTGCCTTCTGCCTCTTTAAAATGGGGTTACTGCAGCAAAATTGATTGCTCTGTGAGGCTATTTTCTTTTTTGTTATTGTTACATTTTATTACTTATGTTATTTCAGGTCGTCTCTCACCTTTCAGACTCTTATTTGATCCAGTTCTTGGTTGCTAAGGTAAAACAGGAACCTGGGAACAAGATGTTAAAAGTCCAAATTGAAGAGCTTTTGAACTAAAAGCTAAATAATTGAAAAACAAATAATAATTGGAGACCAACTGGAAGTCAATTCAGAGGTGAACTACTCCATGTAGTTTAACATTTGTCCTTTTGTAAATAGGCCTTTAATGAGAAAAGCAACAGCAGAGATCAGTCAATAAAACATATTTGCATTTGGGGTTGTATTTACTGAAGGGTAAAAATTAAAACTTGGAGTATTTTCACTAAAAATGAATTTGCCACAACATCTCCAGTTGTAAAACAGGTATAAATAATCTTCTTTTGCATCTTATTATTTACATCCTCTATGCTAACATGCCACATACATGTTCTACCCTTCTGCATTGTGTCTAACTGAGCTTAAAATGGTTACACAAAGGACATCAAACCTATTGGACTGTTGTAAAAGTGGCAGCAAAATGGTCATCTGTGTTAACCGCCATTTTATATAAAATGGCTTAGCAATAAAGGGATGGCCAAATATTACAATGAAACAATAAGCATTCTGCACATTGTATGACCTAGAAATTGTGTAAATAATACATATTGTGCTGCATTTTGCATGTAAGGTTAATGTCAAGCTAGGTGTTTCCTCTAGCCATAGACTAGTGGAGAAAATGCCAGTCTTCCTGCCTTGTGGTCACTAGGCACTGACTGCGCCTGTCAGAGCACACACAAGGAGCATGTTTGTACGCAATTACCATTAATGAATGTTATGGATACGCACATCTGGGTTCATTTATACCATTTGTTCAGTATTCCATTCACAGAGTCGTCCAGCAGTAACCGTAGCCATCATTTGTTTTATATTGTTTAGGTAAGGCTTTAAATGGGTGAGATAGTAACCAAGTATTAACCATGACCTTTGTTTTCATACAACTATAATAGTTATTCTTCTTGCAAATCAGGGTGATGCTTTTATTATATGATTTTGCTGCTGCATTGCATTGTCCATTTAACTTCTTTTGAATGAACAAAATATAATTCTTTTCAGATAAACGTCATTTAAGGAAAGTTTTTTTTTATAGTTCAATATCGTAAATTGCTTTACTGATTTCTTATCATGCTGTACAAAGATCACTTGACTCAAGTATTCTTCTCAAGTAATGAACATGATACAACATAAACAATATGGTTTACCTGAACATAAAAGAATGAAAAAGCATCTGTGTATTAAAACACACCCTTCTGTCATAACACCCATTATATTCCGCTATGGGTTTTGGGGTCATAAACAAGAATTTGTCAGTGTTTTTAGTCTGCTATGTGTGCTGGGGCACATGATGTTGACACTGCATTTATAAAAAGGTATATTTTGTTGGTAAACATTGACTGCAAAAAGCTTCACACATATTTATGTTCTTGCTATAAAAATATTTTTGAATTATTGCTTGGTTGCATTACTGTTTTATGTGTATGCCCTAAAAAAATACTGTGAGTGGGCATGGCCAAAAAGTGGTTGTGACCAAAGAATATTTTGTGTGTCATGCTATGTGTGCTGCTAATGCATAGATCTGTTTACCTTATAATATAGGGCCGAAAAGGTGGCTCCAACAGACTGAAAAAGGGCTTATTAATGTTTAGGTGTTCTGAATTTCATTTGAAAAATTTGGTAACTTTATAATATAAGGCCTTTAAGGTGGCTCCAACTGACAAAAAGGCCTATTCAGCACTGAATACCTAAGCATACAAACTGGCCAATCAGGGAGCCATGTCAGAACATTGGCAAATTCAAATATCTGTCCAACGTGGCATTGGTCAAAATGCAATAGCAGTTATTGGTAAATGATTTTGGTTAGAATCATTTGCTACATCACATGGGATTCCCAGGGTCAGTCTCTGGCGCTTTGGGGCAAATTGTAACCCCATGGTATATTGCATCCTCTTTTTAAATGGACAGTGTCCCCTCACATATCCTGTAGAAAAGTGTTCCCTAAAAGGTAACACCTTTGTTGGTATGGATTTATGGTATCTCTTTATACAGACCTTGTCAAAAACAAGGTTGTTCTCCCTGCAATGAAGATTGCCATTTACTGACCTGTTTTACTTATCCCACCCCCAGTGATGTAATATCATGCTTTTGAGTGCCTTAAGGTGGCCATACACGGACCGATTTTTTACTTACAAACGACCGATTCCCGAACGATCCGATGCTATCGTTAAGTTATCGTATAGTTGGTGGTGTACGAACGATCGTCGGCCCACTAAACAAGCCGACATTATCGTCCCCAAAATCGATCGGCCAGGTTTAAAAATTTTGGTCGTTTAACGATAAAATCTGCCAGTTGGTGTGAGTGTCAGACATTTGTCTTTCAACGATTGTTCTCTGCGCATGTCACGATTGCCAGCAGCAGAAGTCAACGACATCGATCGTACGTAGATGTACGATCGTAGGTATTTTACGATAATGATGCGACAAAATCTTTCCCGAATTATCGTTGCCCGTGGATGGCATATCGTATGGGAACTCGATCGCCATACGATCGTTTGTCGATATAATCGTTCATCGCACAACGAGCGAAATCGCCTCGTGTATGGCCACCTTCAGCCATAACCCCTTCTATTTTTTCCTAATGATATAACAAAATATGAGACCTATGTATAGTGATAAAATAGCTAGTGGCTAACCTGCTATAGAGACAAGGCTAAGGCTGGAACTGAGGAAGAAAATATGTTTCAGAAGTATAAAGCAATAGGGAAACTAAATATACATTCAGTTCATTGTAACCATAAAAAGCAATACACCAAAGGGGTGGAGCAATTTGGTATGCAAATAGTAATTTTAGTTTCAAAAGAATGGTACTTGCTTTGGATAGAGCTGCAGACTGCAAAGCACATAAAGTTTAACTGTGCCTTTTTAAAAGACATTTTTAAAGCTGTGTGGCTTGCTCTCATGAAAAAAATCCACTAATTCTAAATCTATAAGTAGTTAAAGCATTACTTATTACGTTTTTCAGGCAAGGAGCTTAATAAACACATGACATTTCAGATGAAATAAAACAAGATGTCAGGAATAAGACGTGCAGGATTTTCTTTAATTTTCTTTGAAAAGCAAATGCTTTACAATGAGTCTATTTGTTTAAAATAATTAATTTCATTTACAGGGAAATGTGAGTCTCAAGTAGTATTTCCTTGACACAGCTGACACAGCTTTGGACTTTGTTGCTGTTTGATAACATGTTCTGTGCTCCCTACATTATTCACTAACATCACCAGCATTTGGTCAGAAACCAGCAAGTACAGCTTTTTCATAGGAGAGAGGGTTGATGTCAGCAAAAGAGCAATTGAACAAGTAAGATTTATTTCATTTTTATCTTCTGGTACTGGAGTTTTCTCACCCGCTACATATTCTCCATCAAGGAAGGGTAAATTTACAGCAGTGTGCATAAGGACTATAGAACATTATTGTTCATTATTGTTTTATTTTTTTATTTTAAGCAATTTATTTTAAAATACAGAGAAAAATTGTGACTTTCTAGTGAATTTTTGAAGCCATGAAAAATATGTATAGTTTACACAAACCACAGTCTGGTCAACTGAAAATTATATAATTATAAGACCACAAAATGCATTGATTAATACAAAATTAGATTAGTATTTCAAAACATACTTTTTCTCCATTGTTTTAATCATGTAAAATGTCTTTTTTGGTCATTCTTAAGCTTAACAGGATGATCTGAAAAACTGAAACGACTCCTTGTTTGGTTCTTGTAAGTTAGATCATTTGATTACAAGTAGAGGTATGGGACCTGTTATCCAGAATGCTCGGGACCTGGGGTTTTCCGGATAAGGGATCTTTCTGCAATTTGGATCTCCCCTGCTAAAAATCATTTAAATATTGAATAGCCAATAGGCTTGTTTTGTCTCCAATAAGGATTAATTCTATCTTAGTTGGATCAAGTACAAGGTACTGTTTTATTATTACAGAGAAAAAGGAAACCATTTTTAAAACTCAGAATTATTTGCTTATAATGGAGTCTATGGGAGATGGGCTTTCCGTAATTCGGATTAACAGGTTTCCGGATAAGGGATCCCATACCTGTAAACACCCTGACTGTTTTGCTCGCAGCAATCTATTATACAGGGGTAATTATCTGTGTACTGGTAATCTAATTATCTACCTTGCAAGGACCAAACATGGACTAGCTTTAATTTTCATGTTTGCCCTGTTTAGCTCAAATAAAAAATTATTATTTAGTTTAAAAAAAAATAAAATAAAAAAAAAATATATATATATTACATACAAGTCCTATTTATTAAAATTATGTTGAACAGTATACTTCCCCTTTAAAAACATGTATTAATTTGTGGTAAAAGTTATGTACGGAATTTATTGCTCTGTCATATTACTGAATATTTAGTTAACGTATTGCTTAAGGTGAAGGCAGCTGTTAGGGTAGTAAAAGAACACTCCTGTGTGCAAATCAATAGTGCATGTTCCAAAATAGTATCAATTCACTAATAAAATTCTGTTTCTGCAGTGCAGTATAGTTCCTTGTCTAAAGTAAGTTTAGAGTGTATTGTGCATAGTGTGAACATGTGACAGTAAAAGTAGTGCTAGATATTTGTTTTGTGGGATTCTTCACAGGTGTCATGACTGCAAGTGCAATTTTGAGCAGATTATAGTACATGTTTGGGACCTGTTATCCAGAATGCTCGGGACCTGGGGTTTTCCAGACAAGGGTTCTTTCCATACCTTAAGTCTGCTAAAAATAATTTAAACATTGAATAAACCCAATACGATTGTTTTGCTTCCAATAAAAATTAATTATATCTTAGTTGGGATCAAGTACAAGGTAGTGTTTTATTATTACAGAGAAAAGGGAATCATTCATCATCATTTAATTAGAATTATTTGCTTATAATGGAGTCTATGAGAGATGGCCTGTATTTCGAAATGTTCTGGATAATGGGTTTCCGGATAAGGGATCCCATACCCGTAGTAGTGCTAAAGTACTAGTAATTATGCCAACAATGCGTCAATTTGCAGCATTTGCTGTGAGAATGACATGTGCACCCTTCTGACTCCTGCATGGAGAGAGATAGATTGCTGAAAAGGGATAATGAAGAATAATGTGAATATTTATTGATTATGTTTAGAAAGTTTTTTTTATTTTTGTGAGATGAGGCTTATATGGAATGTTCATTTCCTGCAACTTCTGCCGGGTTTGGGATCACACTAACTGCATAATTCATAGAAGTGAAAACTAAATGTAACTTTCAATGTCATATGGCAAATTACAAAATTATTTGTTTGCACAGTGTTTAGTAAAATGTTGGGGGCATAGCCTTGATTTGGTTAAGATTGGCACTTATATTAATAATTGAGTAGGAGAAAAGTAAAAAGAGCAGTGGTCTGCAAGGTCCTAATTTTCTCCTAGAAATTTGTTGGGCATCTGTGATCATTATATACATATAGAGAAGGAGTACCGCACGCTCAGGGACTTGGTGCAAAAGAAAAAGTTTATTAAAAAAACTCTGTTTCGAGTACAAACAGTACTCTCCTTCAGGGACAAACCAACAGACTGAATACCAACACACAATTTAAGTACCCTCCCACAAAAATGGCGCTAAAAAGTGAACTTAGTAACCATAGCAGCCACTGTAAACAAACAGCATGAAGAAAAGAGGCAAAGAAATAAAGTAAAATGGAGTGAAAATAGGTGAAACTATAGTGTTACAAGTGTTGCAGTTAAGTGTAAGTGGTTATTAGGTTTTGACACATGTATCAAGTGAAAGAATGTTGCAAGAAGTTTCTAAACATAAAGATAGAGGGAACAAGTTTCATACGCCATATCAAGAACAGAGCAACAACAGCAGGACTCTAGGCAAATCAGGGAGAATAGTATAGAATTGCCCACATAAACTCCTTCTCTCTCTCTCTCTCTCTCTCTCTCTCTCTCTCTCTACATTAGAAGAATAACTGTAAATTGTGAAAATAGCAGTAAGGAGCAGTGCCTTACAGCAGATGTGCACACAGTTGTGGAGAAAGGAATATAAAGGAATATGTCCTTTGTGACAGCCATGCAGCTATGTATTAAGCCTGCTAATCTTATTAAGGCTTGTATAAGTTGGCAGGCTAAAACCTTTATAAATTGTTCAAAATGAAACCAGCTTGTTATTAGTTAATACATTGTACTGGGCTCTGTGAGCAATAATTAGCATCTAAAACAGTACTTCTTGCACATAATATACTTGTAGGAAAGTAAAGGTTTTGCTTTAAGGGTATGGAAAAACTATCATTTCTTTGTATAAAAGTACTCACATTGCATTACCTCTAGTTGGCTATTTAATGTGAATTTTTACTTATTCAGGTGTGTAGGTTTTGAGGCTCTCTGATGATTTTCAGTATTATTTTAAGTTTATAATAAATATTTTTCGTGCTGATAAAATACATAGTAACATAGTAAGTTGGGTTGAAAAAAGACATACGTCCATCAAGTTCAACCATAATGCCTATATATAACCTGCCTAACTACTAGTTGATCCAGAGGAAGGCAAAAAACCCCATCTGAAGCCTCTCTAATTTGCCACAGAGGGGAAAAAATTCCTTCCTGACTCCAAGATGGCAATCGGACCAGTCCCTGGATCAACTAGTACTAAGAGCTATCTCCCATAACCCTGTATTCCCTCACTTGCTAAGAATCCATCCAGCCCCTTCTTAAAGTTATATAATGTATCAGCCAGCACAACTGATTCGGGGAGGGAATTCCAGAACCTCACAGCTCTCACTGTAAAAAATCCTTTCCGAATGTTTAAATGGAACCTCCCTTCTTCTAAACGGAGTGGGTGCCCTCGTGTCCGTTGGAAGGACCTACTGGTAAATAAAACATTAGAAAGGTTATTATATGATCCCTTTATATATTTATACATAGTTATCATGTCACCTCTTAAGCGCCTCTTCTCCAGTGTAAACAGACCCAACTTGGCCAGTCTTTCTTCATAACTGAGACTTTCCATACCCTTTACCAGCTTAGTTGCCCTTCTCTGGACCCTCTCTAACTCAGTAATGTCCCGTTTGAGCACTGGAGACCAAAACTGAACAGCATATTCTAGATGGGGCCTTACCAGCGCTCTGTAAAGGGGAAGAATAACCCCCTCCTCCCGTGAATCTATACCCCTTTTAATACAGCTCAAAACCTTGTATGCCCTTGCAGCTGCTGCCTGGCATTGCTTGCTACAGCCACGTTTATTATCTACAAGGACTCCAAGGTCCTTCTCCATTATGGATTTGCCTAGTGCAGTCCCATTAAGGGTATACGGGGCTTGCATATTTTTACATCCCAGGTGCATGACCTTACATTTATCCACATTAAATCTCATCTGCCACTTAGCTGCCCAGATTGCCAGTTGGTCAAGATCCTGCTGCAGGGATGTCACATCCTGGATAGAATTGACTGGTCTGCAGAGTTTTGTGTCATCTGCAAACACTGATACATTACTCATAATACCCTCCCCTAAGTCATTTATGAACAAATTAAACAAAAGTGGACCCAGTACAGAACCCTGAGGGACCCCACTGAGGACCTTATTCCAAGTAGAGAATGTACCATTAACAACCACCCTCTGTACCCGATCCTGTAGCCAGTTTTCTATCGGAACGGCTTCACTAAGACCAATAGACCTTAGCTTAGAAAGCAGTCGTTTGTGGGGAACGGTATCAAATGCTTTGGCAAAATCCAAATAGATGATATCTACTGCATCCCCACTGTCCAGCTTCTTACTTACCTCATCATAAAAAGCAATTAAATTGGTCTGACATGACCTGTCCTTCATAAAGCCATGCTGATTACTGCTCATAATGGCATTCTCCACTACATAATTTTGAATGTGATCCCTTAACAAGCCTTCAAATAACTTGCCCACCACGGATGTCAAACTTACAGGCCTATAATTGCCAGACTGAGATCTTACTCCCTTTTTAAATATGGGAATGACATTCGCCTTTTTCCAATCCCTAGGTACCATACCTGATGAAAGAGAGTCTGAGAATATCAGAAACAAGGGCCACTGCAATTCTGCCCCTAGCTCTCTCAGTACCCGAGGGTGTATTCCATCTGGCCCAGGTGCCTTGTTTACATTTATCGTGTGTAACCCTTTAAGCACCATATCCTGTGCCAACCACTGTGTAGTTGGAGCTGAGGCAACAGTGAAGCTATTGGGTGGGACTTGGCCCACTGGCTCCTCTACTGTATACACAGAAGAAAAGAACTGGTTAAGCACATCTGCCTTTTCTGTATCCGCTGTAACCATATTGTTACTATAACTCAATGGGGCCACGCCCTCAACCTGCATCTTTTTACTATTAATATACTTAAAAAACTTTTTGGGGTTAGTCTTGGCCTTGGCCGTGATGCGCTCCTCATTTTCTATCTTTGCCTTCCGGATTGCTGTTTTACAACACTTGTTATAGTGTTTATAATCATTAAACGCATCTACTGTCCCCTCTAACTTATATTTCTTAAAAGCTTTCCTTTTTCTCCCTATTAACTTCTTTACCTCAGAGTTAAGCCACATAGGGTGATTCTTAACACTTCTACTTTTTCTTATTAATGGAATAAATTGAGAACAGTAATGATTTAAAATAATTTTAAATGACAACCATTTCTGCTCTGTGTTTTTATCAGAAAACATAATGCCCCAATCTATGCCCTGAAGCGCTGCCCTTAAGGAGCTAAAATTTGCCTTCCTAAAATTCATTGTCTTCGTTGCCCCCGTGTAAATTTGTTTCCTGCACCAAACATTAAATGAAATAACATTATGGTCACTATTACCCAGGGGTTCAACCACTTGCACATTTGCTATAAGTTCTGGGTCATTAGAGATCACTAGATCTAGTATAGCATGGTTCCTGGTTGGCTCCTCAACAACTTGTGACATAAAGTTGTCATGCAGCAAGTTTATAAACTTGTTCCCATTTACTGTCCTGGCAGTACTATTGCCCCAGTCAATATCAGGGTAATTAAAATCCCCCATTATTATCACTTGCCCCAAACTAGCAGCCTTTTCTATTTGCAACAGGAGCTGGGCCTCCTCCTCTTCACTTACATTAGGGGGTCTATAGCATACCCCTACAATTAGTTTGGTAGATTCTTTACTATCTGTGAGAAGCTCAACCCATAAGGATTCAGCTCCCTCTGTTAACCCCATCACTTCCTCCCTAATAATATATTCTTCCAGAAGTGATGTTTTTTTCCCAGAATAAATTAAATTCTTAGTCTTTGTTCACTGGAAAAATCACTATGTATGCACATATTATGTTCATGTATGTATTGCACTGTTATTATTAATTTAAATATATAGGTATAACAATTGAATCATTATGCACATGCATCAGGCCATTCTATTTTCAAGGTTTAGATTTTTTACTTGCTAAAGAGTTTTTCTTTTAACACTTAATAGATAATATTTCAGTATTTTATTGCAGTGTGTTTTTTATCGTTTCTGTTGATTGCATGCATTTCTATTTCTTTTCAAACCCACGTGAGGTCTGTTGTGTTAAATACATTTTTACAGAATACATTTTTAATATATGGATTATAAAGTTCAGGCATTTAACTTTAGAAAATACAGTCTAATTAAACATTAAGTATATAAAGGGCTTTTTAATTTTTTGTGGGTGGTTCTTCTTTAATCAGCAACCCTATAAAAGTAAGCGGGCAGAAACCTTACAAACTGAAAAGCTGAATTCTCTGCATTTTCTTATTTGTTGTTTTATTATTTAATCACCTGAATTGTGGTGTGTCATATTTGTGGTATATTTCCACAAATTTTGTTGGTGTGTGCACTTTTTTCTTTGTAATATTATATCAATAGTCATGTAAAATGAATCCTAAATAATAAAAAACAGCTATTTCTGTTTCCCACGTAAATATATTAATACATCGTATGATGAAAGTTTTGTATGATGAATAAATTTTGCTTTGTCTTTAAAGGTGCAACCACTATGGAAATGAATAAAGTTGGAGTTTCAAATCATGCATTTTCTGAGGTAAAACTTTGAAATTTGTTCTGCGTGTTCTATTTATTATAAAATTGAAAAGTGAAGCATGGTTTGTTAGCTTTACTTTTCTTTCTGTATCTCTGATTTGAGCAGCTGCTTTTAAGAACTGCATCTTGTGGCTTATATTATAGATTATATTATATAGATTTATTTATTGCTCATCCTTATACCTTAATGCATGTTTAAATCATATGCTCCCACCTATTTTTTAAAGGATGAAACTGCATCAAATGACGATTATTCAGTAGTAATTGAAGCACCCCCAGAAAACCCAAAAACAGATGTTTGGAGGTGAGTAACCAAAAGGATTCAGAACTGTCATAATGTATAATTACAAGAGGAACAACAACTAAAATGAAATTCTTGCTTTTTATTATGATATGAAAAAGAATAATAAAATATTTCCAGTAGTAAAAAAAAGTATATTGAGAAGGCAGTAACATATGCAACAAGATGTATTTAAACTGGCAGATTTCAGAACCTAAATTAAAGGGAAAGTTCAGTTAATTTATGGTGTAGTATGTTATAGGCAGTGCTTTATTTTTTCAGAATTGTTTCCATTTCTGCCTCTTTATAGCTTTCAGCTGAAAATCCTAGCAGGTTGTGGGGTTGCAGCAATAAGAAAAGAAAAAAATTCAGCTGTTCAGCTTTAGTTTTGTTGTGAATGTTTTATTGTTCAGCTTTCTAATGAGGTCCTCTAATCTTCATCTTCTGCCACTTAAGACAGAGCTTTTAAAAGTGCCCATATAGTACGTTATAAGATTATGATAAAATTTGCTCATTTGACAAGATCACCAAACAATCAGATCTTTCCCTGATATGACCAGCTAAAGTGGGTGATCTTAGGCTAATCAAATTTGGGTAAATGATCAAATTACAATACCAGAGATTGGAGTGGTTGGTGTATGGACTGCATCAATGTGCCGATGCGGTCCCCAATCCCACTAGAGAATCAAACCTGTCCAATTGATACCTGTAAGATATCGGTCAGTTAGGGCCATTGGGGGTCCCTATACACGGGCAGATAAGATGCAAATCTGTCTAAAGGTCATTGGCAGCTTAACTGTGCCCATGTATAGCCACCTTAAGATTTATGTATGTATGTATATCTTTATTTATAAAGCACTACTTATGTACGCAGCGCTGTACAGTAGAGTACATTAATACAAACAGGGTGTTAATAAGATAATAATAGATAAATACAAAGTATAACAATAAATACAGATAAATACAGCTGCAATAAGTTAAGAGTCGAGGACACAAGAAGAAGGAGGTCCCTGCCCCGTAGAGCTTACAATCTATATGGGAGGGTAACTAACAGACACAAATAGGCAAATATAAGTGCTGTAGGTCACAGTGGGTGACACTACAATATAAATGCCAGTTCCCAGTTCAGGTGCTGGGTGAGTGCTCCCTAAAGCCAAAGATTTCAGGCAAATCATTGACTTTAGGGAAATGACATATGGAGTGCTTTGTCACTATAGGAAATCACCTTTCCCCTGGACAAAAATGGCCTAAAAATACATTACCACCTACAGTGGAGGAAATAATTATTTGACCCCTCACTGATTTTGTAAGTTTGTCCAATGACAAAGAACTCTTAATGGTTGGTAGGGGTTCAAAAACTTATTTCACTCAATGAAATGCAAATCAGTTGCTATCTTTTATTTAAAGTTATTTTTTCGATTTTCCTTTTGATGTGCTATCTGCCACTGTTAAAATAAACCTACCATTGAAATGATACTGTTCTGAGACTTTTCATTTCTTTGTCATTGGACAAACTTACAAAATCAGTGAGGGGTCAAATAATTATTTCCTCCACTGTATCAGTGTTCCATATAATTGCTTGAAAATGACTTTTTCCACATTTTTGAGCATTTACACAGGATCACCACATATGAAGTATTTTGTATATGTACATGTAGCGATTCCAATCCCAACAGAGTGCAGAGGAAGTTTTGTCTTCATCTGTATGAATTTTGTGGTCACAGCCTCATTGCATTAATGGTGTAAAATTTAGTGGGGAGCACAACTTTTATTTTGCTAATATTGCAAGATAATTTTTGGTTAAGAGATTTTATACCAAGGGTAGGATGCTATTCATATTCCTCACCTGAGAGTTACAGAACAAAATAGTAAATAAAGTCACATTAAAAGGATTAATTGCAAATTATCTTAGTATACTACAGCTTACATCATTTTAAATATTATTTTTAAGGTGATCTATCCCTATAATGACTTCAGAATGTAGTATGATTGAAGAATTGAGGCTATGTGGTTTTCATTTCCATTGTTGTTTGTTTCCCTTTTAGTAAAGTGTCCAAACCATTTGATGCATCTGAAAAATTTATCAAAAAACACAGAAACATTCTGAAGTATATTGTTATTGGGATACTCTGTGCAGGTAAGGGATTGTCTGCTCCTACAATGCAATCTAGATGCAGTACTTATAATGCCTTATAAAGAGGAATTTAGTATAATTGGGCACTAAAAGTTTTTCTTGTTGAATTGCAACTGGCTCTATGGGAAAATATCATGCAAAAGTGGAGTTGCGTATGCTACAAAGGAAGTACTACAAAGGGGGGAAATCTATGGTATATAAATTGTTGGGAGATGAGGGACAAGACCCTTTGCATGAACGAAAAAAGTCTTACGGAAAAAATACACATTCAATAGTTGGTTACTAGCTTATCGAGCTCCGCAGAAATATTCTAGTTGTTTAAACCATTTTGAGACTTCAAGAAAAATCTTGTATGGATGGTATCTCTCTCCTGATAAGATGCATAGAATTTATTCAAACAAATCTAATAAATGTTGGCAAATGTGCGATCAAGTAGGCAATGCCTTCCATTTGTGGTGGGAATGCCCGGGTATATATAGGTTTTGGACAGAGGTAGTAAATGGAATTCTGGTGGATATCACAGAGGGCATGTACCAAATCCTTCCAGCACTAGCTTTACTGGGGATTATGGATGAAAGGGGGCGGAATAAATGGGCTGCAGTGGTCTATCAAATAATTTTTGCAGCCCCTGCCTTGATAGTGAGGACCTAGAAACGAATCCCAGATTTAAACCAAATGATAGAAGAGATCTACTCAAATTAAGATTATGAGCAGATGGCAGCTAGATTAAACAGTGTGGATCATAAATTCATCCGTCGATGGGCCCCTTGGAGAGAATGGTGTAGGAGGGAAAAGGGCCTGGGCTGAAGTGGGAAGATTGAATTATGGAAAAGATAGATAACAATAGGTGGCTACCCCATAGGCTCTATATGTTTTGTATGTGTCATATGGCTCCCACTCTACATTTGTTTAGTATTTAATATACATTATATAATTCTAGTACTCTAGATGAGTTTTATGTTCTTATATACTGTATATGTATATTATATATGGAGATACAAAATTGTTTTTCTTTTTTTTTTTCCTTATTTTGTTTTTTCTCTTATACTTGGATGGTATTTTTCCTTTTTGTTTGAAAATCAATAAACAAATATACAAAAGAAAAACCCCCAAAAAACAGGCATGTATTGGAAAAGTGCTTGCATCCCTATATTGTCCAATATATTTTTATTATTAAACTGATATTTTTTGTTTTAGTAATTGACCCATTAATAAAGCAAAGCTCAGCACAGATTTACATCATACTACAAACTTAGGGATAAATTAAATTCAACCTTTGCATTCTTGACATTGCTTTAATAGTGACAACAAAAACAGGGGACCCATCAGCTTGTAATAATTTGTATTGTAAGAAGTTAGTTTGTGTGTGTGTGTGTGTGTGACTTTTTGCAGTGATGCTATGTAGTTCTAGATTCCTCTAGAAATAGTGAGACATCAGAGAGGTCAAGATTTTCTTGGTGGCGAGGAGGGGGGTTGTGGGAAATGCACTCACCTTTGCAGCGGGGCTCCCTGCAGGTTAAGGCTGGTTATGTTTCGATGTATAAGACTTAAAGACTTACATGAAACATACATCTCTGCTAGAAATGGTGCCCCTAACAGGTACATCAGTGCAACAAGGCTGCCACCTTTTGGCTTCATTTATGCATTACATAAGTTAATGTTTAGATATTAAAATCACTTATATTTATGCTGGCTATTTCATGCTAAGTAAAATGAAGGCACTGTCATGTCTGGCAGTTGATAAGCTCTAAGGTTATTGCTTGTTAAAGCCAAATTACTGCACAATTTTGCCAATGCCAGCACTGTTCCTTGGGAGTCTACAGTGATATATACATTTTTTTAATGTGGTAGAACAAGTACAGATATAGGATCCCTTATCTGGAAATCCATTATTCAAAAAGGTCCAAATTACAGTTCATTTTAAGAAAAAAAAAATGTTTTTTTCTAAATGATTTCTTTTTTCTCTGTAATAATAAAACTGTACCCTGTACTTGATCCCTGCTAAGCTGCATAAATCCATATTGGTGTCAAAACAATCCTATTGGGTTTATTTAATGTTAAAATATTTTTAGTACACTTAAGATATGGTGATCCAAATTATGGAAAGATCCCTTATGCAGAAAACCCCAGGCTGCAAATTCTGTACTTGTAGTATGTTACGTTCCCCATATACACAGACAAATAAGGCTCATGCATGGGTAATTTTTAATAAAATGTATATGAGAGCTCTAGATACTGTTAACTGGCTAATAGTGATCTGTTGTCTAGCCTTCTTATATCTTCTAAACAAGAGCAGGCCCCTGTGCTTTTCTACTTGCAATATCGAACCTGTAAATTCAGGTCTATTAATTACTCTAAGTTGTGGTAAGAATGCCAAGATGCAGAGAGTAATTACAGAGTTTTATCTGTAAGGATTTATAGATGGGGGTTTATAGATTTGCCCTAGCACTTTAAAAAAAGAGAAAAACACTATTAGTTAACCCATTGCCTTTATGTGTTTATTCCAGGCTTTGCTGCATACTTTATAGCAGCATGTGTTCTGAATTTCAACCGTGCTGTGGCATTGGTGGTGATAACATGTGTGGTGCTTTTCTTCCTTGGTTACGATCTGGTAAAGAAATTGTATGGGAAACATATAATGCGGTTTTTGAGACCTGTCGGAAGTTGCCTGAAAAAGAATAAGAAATGGTTGAAGTGGTAAGTTAAGAAAGAAGAGCTTTTTGGGAAGCTTTATTGAACTTCTAGTTACACCAGACCACAAATTTTTTAACCCTGTCTGATAGGGGCGGCGGCATGTTAATTACAGGATTTGGCTGACACATTTAGCTAATGCAGATAATTTATGGTAGCCGCACAGGCCAATTCCTTAGAGATCTGTTTGTTCCTTTGACCATTTTGCTCTGATTTTCTTGCTTGAAGGATTAAGTTCCACTTCTGCACTTATCTTTCATTAAGCAGTTACTTTTTACTTTTTTTCAGGGTATTCTGCATATTGGTTTTAGCTGGTCTTATTGCTTGGCTGGTCATAGACACTTCCAAAAGGCCAGAACAGCTTATTTCATTTGGAGGAGTCTGTATGTTCATCCTCATCCTCTTTGTCTTATCTAAGCATCACCGTGCGGTAAGCTATGAACCGTGAATGAACTAATAACAATACATACAAGAAATACATTATTGATTCTGATGATTCTTCAATAAGTAATACAGTACATTAAACCTAATGGAATGGAATGTAGCACTGAGCAAATGGAGCATAACTTTGATAAAATTTGCCACCTTAAAGGGATTCTGCCATGATTTTTATGGTGTACTTTTTATATCTAAATTACACTGTTTACATAGAAAATAATTCACTCTAACGTTTAAAATTGTATTCTTCAACGAACAAAAGTATTTTTTTTAAACTGTAATATTGGTGTGTAGGCAGCCATCTCAGTGCATTGTTCCTTAGTCTGAGCTTTCAGAAGGAGCGCTTCACATTAGAACTGCTTTCAGGTAACCTATTGTTTCTCCTACTCCCATGTAACTGGAGGAGTCACAAGTCAGGTTTGAATTTCTTACTATTGAGTGCTATTCTGATATCTACTGGGAGCTGCTATATTGCTCCCTTCCTATTGTTTTGCTGATCGGCTGCTGGGAGAGGGGTGATATCACTCCAACTTGCAGCTCAGCAGTAAAGTGTGACTGAAGTTTATCACAGCACAAGTCACATGGCTGTGGCAGCCTGGGAAATGAAGAAAATGGCTAGCCCTGTGTGATATTTCTAAATTAAATATAAAAAAAATCTCAATGCAGGATTCTGCTGGAGAAAAACTGATGTGTTTTGAAAAAATACATGTTTTCCCAAGACAATATTGCCTTAAAGCAGTGGTCCCCAACCTTTTTCGCACCAAGGACCGTTTTCAAGCAAGACAATTTTAACGAGAACCGCGAGTGAGGGGGTGGCACAACTAGTGCATAGTATATATTTTAATTATTACATATATAATGTAAATGTAATTATTTAATTTTATATTATGCACTTTATTTGTATTATTATTACTACATTATAAAATATAATATAGCTAATCAGAATACAAAATCAGTGGGAGACCTGAGCTTGTGTCCCTGCAACTAGATACGCCCAGCGCCTTTGCTCTTCTTACTCTTACCTAAGTGGTGACATTCCCTGCCGGTTAGTATGGAGCTTTAAGTATTTTGGTCCTTGTTGCAATCAGTAGAAAGCTTTCTGGGCTTCGCATAGGAGTTGTTATGGCTATGTAACACATCGGAGAGTTGGGATCACAGGTGAATGGGACCAGAGGTGGCCCGATTCAGCACAGCCCACGGCCCGGCACCGGCCCCGGCCCGGTGGTTGAGGACCCCTGCTTTAAAGGACATGTCCACCCAAAAACTGCTTTTGCCATAATTAAAGAAAATAAAATATTAAAAAGCTTTCCAATAAATATTGCAAATAGTCATTGACATTGAAATTACTTGAAATTGTAATTGCAATTGAAAGCTGTTTATCCCTTTCTGTTTTTTGTTCTGAGTCTTGAAACAAGGTCCCCTTCAAAACTGTTAATTTGATGGCTCTGCTGCATTGTTTTAGGAGTCAAAACCACCATTGCACAGCATGTAAACAACTAGATAGATACTACTTTCGATTGAAAATACATTTAAAAATAACGTGAAAACTACTGAAAGTTTTTAAATGAATGTATATGGGAAAGAGGCTTAATATTAGAAAGCAATAAAATTAAAACTCAATAAAAATTCAAATTGCCTTCAATTGCTGGCAGCTATTTTTATTTTTAGTTTATGGGAAAATGCCTGTCTATGGCTTACAGGATTAAGCATGGAGCAGCTATGATGAGAGAACAATTCTTCTGTGTGCTAGAGGTAGCAAGCTTCTTATATACTAAAATGGGTAACAACAGCAGCATTTTCATCGGTTCTTTTTTTCTACTGATTAGTGTTGGTAGTTTTACCTACCGACGAGTGTCTCCAACAGTAGGTTACAGCATTTAAAATTCTATGTCCACTTTAGTTATAAAAGCCAATTTTATTGAACTTACTTTATTTTCTTCTAACTACCTTATAAATCATTAATCTTCTTTGCTATTTGCATCTTCTCAGGTATCTTGGAGAGCAGTGTTCTGGGGGCTTGGACTTGAGTTTGTCCTAGGAATTTTCATCATCCGTACTGAACCTGGATATCAGGCCTTTAAGTTTGTTGGTGAACAAATTCAGGTAGTGTTCTATCTGACACAAGTTCTAAGGCCCATTTACTTATTTAGTTTAATGTGCTAAATGCAAAATTGTCCCACAGTCCAGCAGACACCCAAACTTTTGTGCCAGATAATGTAGGTACATCATTTTGGGATGGCTATTGGCATACAACTGGGCAGCAGGCAACAAATGGAAATGCAGCCTTCAACTTTGTATAAATTTAATGGCAAAACATTAAGCATGTGAGAGCACACCCTGTACTTATTACCTGGTTGAGGTGCTCTTCACACAGTTTATGCCTAGTACTGTGCTACTAACTAGTAAATGAGCCATCATGCCTCTTGTATGCATTTTGTCTGTATTTAAAACCCCACTCAAACCTTATTTTGAGTCAATTAATAAAAGTTAAAATATTATACAAAGACAAGCACAACATGATAATTCAGGCAGGTAATGGTTCAGTAATAGTTGCTATAACTATCTGCCTGCCCTCAACAAAATTTTGTTTTATTTTTGGTCCAAAACAAAATTGGTCCTAGTTGTGTATTCCACCTGGGTATACAACAGAAACAACCTACTGGTTAGGCCTGTATAAGTCACCTGACAAAGAGCCACACAACTAGTAAATAATAGTGAACCCTTATGCATCTTGGTATACTTTTTTTTGTCTGTTTTTAAAACCACCTTGCACTATATATTACACAAACAAACTATTCATATTTATTTTGTTAACCTGAATCAGTTACTTTTTATTGCATAATGTAAAAGTACCTTTTTATCCCTAGATTTTCCTGAATTATACAACTGCTGGCTCAGGATTTGTGTTTGGAACTGCACTTATACAGGATGTGTTTGCTTTTCAGGTATGTAATACATGTATTAATGCTTAGCAAAAACTCTTTTCTTTTACTGCATTTAGCTGTGTGTTCTAGTTCAAGTGGCTCATCAGACAGCAGTTGAGTGGAACACTCAACTGCTGTCTGATGAGCCACTTTGATATTCACTGCATTAATGTAGTGTTTTTTGCAAATTAAATCACTGACTAGATGTGCTGACTAGAAGACCTAAGTAGTGTAAATTGGGTAGTGTTATTGTTGCTAGTGTCATTGATATTCAGTGGTATCTGGCCCCTATGTAACATCACTTACCATGGCACCAATGGTGGTGCATTACAGGCAATGAGAAGGGAACACTGCTTGTATCTGCAGGCTGGTAAATTATAGCTGGGGTTTCAAAATTTAAGGTCCTGCCCTGTCTACCTATAAAGAAGTAAAACACTGATAAAACAAAAAGTTTTTGCCTTACATTTGCATTGTTATGCTAGTTTTAGCTTAATGAATTAGGCAATAATAATATATTGAGTGAATATATTGTATACATTTTTATTTAAAGGAAAAGTAAAGCCTCACAGGCAAATTTTTAGTTGTAGCAGAAGTGCCTCAATTAATCACTGGAATTACACAGAAATATAGAAAACATTAGAAAGCCCAGCTTGTCCTATAAAATTGAGGTATAGCTTTCCTAGACAAAGTAAAATGACCCTTCAGGAAATGCCCCTAAAGTGAAATGACAAATGGCATAAGAAATGCAAAATAATGCTGGTAAAATCCTTATCCCAAGGCTCATGTAGATGTGGGACTGGGTTTGATGGCACATTAACAGATTTACTAACAGCTAAATATAAATTCATAAAAAAAATGTTGGCAAAATGACAAAATCTGAAAACTGTCTGTTTAAAAGACAAATTCACAAAAGCAGAGATAGAGGTTTGTGAATTAGGTGGAAAATCCGACAAATCTATCTACACTTTTATTTTGTCTCAGTATCGCCCCTTTTGGGCATTTTCCCCAAAGAGGTAGAATTGACAGAAAAGGAAAAGTAAAAAACAGCAAAAAAAAAAAAAAGGCTGAGGAAAAGCCTGTTTATGTTTAAAGCGGACCTGTCACCCTAAGAAATAAGTCCAAATTATTTTCTATATTGTTAGTTGAGCAAAATAAACTTTACTTACGCTATATAAATAATATAAATCTTGTTTCCTTCCGTCTTAGAATTACTCAATCAAAGCAAGCAGGCAGGCACCATTTTGTGGACACTGTTATTAAGGCAAGCTTTGTATCATGCCAAAATCTTGTTTATGTGCCAGAATGGGGGACCTGATGCCCAGGCCCATGCACTGGCTACACAGTTAGATAAGGGGGAGGGAGGGGGGAAGTGAGATGTGCAGTGACATCTAGGAAGTGCTGAATGGAAAGCTAAAGTTACTGTCTGCCCCGCCTCTATGCCTAAGGCATAGAGGCGGGGCAAGCAATATATGATTGACAGCTGTGATTTTTAAATGCCTTTATAATGGGTTTGGATGTGTTAATATAAAAATGAATTTGGGTTTCATGTTTAATTTGAACAGGACTTTTATTATACAGATTTTCATGTCTGGGTGACAGGTCCACTTTAAATAGTAACAGAAAAGGCTATTATAAGAAATCTCCTAAAAAATTCAAAATATGTGTACTGCTTTATCTACCTCACCTATGCTTCCTGACAACATTGTAACAATTGTGATGGATAAATTGTTTCAAAAACAAAAAAACTCAAAATAGTTGGGCAGAAACAATAATATAGTATTTGTTATAGGGCTTATGTGTGGAAGAATGTATGTCTGCATAGAGATGCAGAACAATCAAATGTAGCCTTTCACTTGTTAAAGGAACAGTAATACCAAAAAATGAAAGTGTATAAAAGTAATTACTATGTAATGTAATGCTGCCCTGTACTGGTACAACTGGTGTGTTTTCCTTAGAAAGACTACTATAGTTTATATAATAAAGCTTCTGTGTAGCCACGGGGGCAGCCATTTACAGGAGAAAAGGCACAGGCTACTTAGCAGATAACAGATAAAACCCCATTATATTCTACAAAGCTTATCTGTTATCTGCTATGTGCCTGTGCCTTTTCTCCTTTTTCCCAGCTTCAATGGCTGCCCCCGTGTTGACACAGCAGCTCATTTATATAAACTATAGTAGCGTTTCTGTTGCAAACTTACCAGTTTTACCAGCGCAGGGCAACTGTACATTATATTTTAATTACTTTAAAACACTTTCATTTTTTGGTGTTACTGTTCCTTTAATTGCAGTATCCACTATCCCCCACTTGTTGTAACACAATTGCTTGTTCGCCTGTATGGCAGTCTTGGCAGAGGTAATCAAACAGTATCACTGCCCCCTTTCCCTTTAGCCTATAGCCATGTCATGATGCATGAAGAGTAAGGTAAGAGTTTATGAGTGACAAAGGGCCAGTCTGCAGTTCACACACACACACACACACACACTATTGCTTCTAAACATCACATTGTACCCTGTTCATCTCTAATGAATCTGTTCCATAATAAAACTCTTGCCACAGCTTTAGCTGAGACACATTAAGATTTTTGGCATTTTCAAACTGTTAACAAACTACTTTTCCCTCTCTAACGTATGTGGTCTATAATACTAATAACTTTAAGGCTAATATGGTTATTGTGATTACTCAGGCATTCTGCTGGCAAACTCAGCTTATCACACTTAACAAATGCTGCATGACAATAGGAAACAATTGACATGTGAAAGCTTGCTCAAGTCTAGATGCTGAAAAATATTCCACATGAAGCTTGTTCAGGCTTGTTACTGAGTTTTGCAGGTAATTATTGCAAAAGTTACAAAATATTGAGCTTACTTTACATTGAGGGTACTGTCATTATATATACATCCACAATCAACCCATCAGTTATCCTTTTCTTATGACGATGATTGCAGGCAGTGTACGCTCTAAGTTGTATACCAGTGCACACAAATGAATGATAGCAACAGTGCACACAAACAATTGTGATGTACTTAGAAAATTGTGTAATGTAGCACAGATAGCCCCATTAAGGGGCCTAGTGACTTCCAGGATCAAATGACAAAGTGACCCCCAGCATTAATAGGCAGTTTCCCAAGTAGCATTGTCACTCCCCACGCACCCTTTTATGTTTTCCTGCTCTGTCCCACTTTCCTTTAGTCTTTCTTTTTTATTCATATCTTACCTGCTATCTCCTCTCCAGCCCCATACAGTATTAACCAGTATAACTGATGATCTGTACCATAATTATTTAGGATATCAGAAGTCATCAAAAAATTTTGCAATATTACCCCACAGTACTATGGTTACTGTCCAATAGAGAAAGCAGACCAAGAGTCCAAAAATCTGGTACTAAACCAGCACAATATTTACAATATATACAGTTAATGATTAATAATGCAGTCTACATTATTGTTACTATCAAGGTAATAATAGCATGAAGAAAGGAAATATGGAGATCATCTGCTCTCTCTCCTCACCAGTTCTATCATGGCTTCCATTTGGGCTTTCTCATGCTTTTCCGGATGATTATGTGAGCAAACTGTTTTTCCAGTGGCGTTTCAGAGTCACAGAAATTCTTAAGTATTTTTGGCTGTTTTATTGCCCATGAGAACCCAGTCTGTTCCTATTCTTAAAAAAAATAAAGTTTTACTTTGTGCTGTAGTATATATTCTGTGCTCTTATAATAGTCTCTTTTTTTATTTTAGGCTCTTCCTATTGTGGTCTTCTTCAGCTGTGTGATGTCTGTACTGTACTATGTTGGCCTCATGCAGTATGTTATCCTTAAGGTATACGGCAGATAGGAAACAATTTAACAATATATATGTATATATATGTATTCATCAAGGTTATGTGGCTCACTCTGTTATTTAAGAAATCCACAGAAGAATAAAGAAAGCTACAAACTTGCGAAAAGGTGGTTCTAGTCTATATTCCTGGAAAATATCAATGTAGGGTACCAAATAAATACCACATAATAGGTAATGTACTAGATGTAAAGGTGTGTGGCTGAGAATATAGGCTAATGACACAGGTTGTATTGTGGCATTTTCTATATATGACTTCAGATCTCTTAAAGGAGAAGGAAAGGCTAGTAAAAAGTTAATCTCAAACTGCAGGCATACCTTCAAATGTCTCAATAGTGTCCTTAAGTCTCCACATATTTCAGAAGATCAGAAACAGGAAGAAAAAACGCTGAGCTGTGTAAAGAAAGTTCCCATAATGCCTCATTCCTGCACAGACACCCAGCCCAAGTCAACATGCTCAGTTAGTAAGACTATGGGGCCGATTTACTAATCCACTAACAGATCGAAAGCGTCTGAATGCGTTTTTTTCGTAATGATCAGTATTTTGTGGTTTTTTCGTCGCCGTCGCAACTTTTTCGTAAATTGTTGCGACTTTTTCGTAGCCGTTACGACTTGCACGAATTGTCGCGACTTTTTCCCAGCCGTCGCGATGAAATCGGAAAGGTTGGCCCGCCGTTTACTAGTGCTCAATAGGAAAAAGTTGCGACAATTCGCGCAAGTCGTAACGGCTACGAAAAAGTTGCGACAATTCACGCAAGTCGTAACGGCTACGAAAAAGTTGCGACAATTCGCGCAAGTCGTAACGGCTACGAAAAAGTCGCGACGGTGACGAAAAAGTTGCAAAATGTTCGTTTCCAATCCGATTTTTTCCCATTTGGGATTCGGATTCGTGGATTAGTAAATAAGCCCCTATGAGTCAGCTTCCTGCTGATTGGCTCAGATCCACATTCCTAAGGGGGGAGGAGTGAGTTCTTAGCATTCTTGAGGGAGGGGGGAGCAGGAGAGAGCAGAAAGCTGCGTGTCTGTGGCTCAGGAACTACAGACACAAGAAATCTTTTTTCAGAGAAGTCAGTGCAGCGTTTCTGTGAGTGCTTATGGCTGTATTTACATAGACCTTTCTGATAAATCTTACTTAGTTTTTACCTTTCTTTCTCCTTTAAGGGCGAAGTAACATGGGCCGATTAACCGCAGCGTCTTTTAAAAAAGTCGGTCACACCGACTTTCCCACCATAGGGTAGTATATAAGTTGCTGAGACTAATCACGTGCGGTTTATGGTATAAATTGCAGCGACTAATCACCACGTGTGTGTTCGCCCTAAAAGTAGGTCAATGTATTTTTTGTTTAAGACTTACAAAACCTAATCTTCCTTTACACCAGATATCGTGGCTCATGCAGATTACTATGGGGACCACTGCTACAGAATCGTTAAGTGTAGCTGGCAACATTTTTGTTGGACAGGTAAGTAACAATAGTATTTCAGTATGCAAAGATACTAAATAAGGAAATGATTGCAGTTTGTAAAATGAACTGAACAATTTGCTTGCTAGTAGATATAGAGACATAGCTGGCTTGTTTAACTTTTTTTTTAAGTCTGATGCAATGCTGTCCTTTGCATCTATGGATATACCAAACTGCCATTTTTATTATAGGTTTCTAAGTCTATCTAATTTAATTTCTTTCTCCTTTCTAACTACAATTTAACATGCAGTTAAATGAGCACCTTCAGAAAAATAGTTAATTTATCATTTACCATTACAGGTACTATGCTTGATAATGATCTCAAAATTGTGCATATTATGAAGCAAAAAACATAGAATTTTTGTCTAGCTCCAATGCAGAACAGTGGGTTTAACTTTATTGGTGGTTCAGCCACTGATGGGGCCCATCAGAAGGTCAACAATGCTGTGGCAGAAAGCCTTCCAGAGTTCTGTGGCTCTGCAGCTCTTAGTTTCTGGCATGGAGGGAAAGGGGATTGAGTGCCAAAATGGGGCCTGGTGCAGGTTCTGCACCAAGGTCAGTATACTAAGTAACCCTCTAGTTACACCACTGCACTGAACTCTTGCATTGGCTGCACATTTCATATCCCTGTTGGTATCTCTATAGTGCAAGGTCCTGTCATGAGCAGCCAGAAGGTTCGATCATCTTCATTTCCTGGCAGTTGATAAAGTTTTAAATAAATTTACACATTTATCAAATTTTGATATTTGCATCGGTTTTTCAAAATGCATTTGAGTCTGAGCATTAAAACATGATTCTATTTAAAGGGTGGTAGTGCTCAATGCAGTTCAGCAGCATCACTGAACACTGTCACCCCCTGAAACCCTTATTCTCAATTGCAGCTTACATGCAGGATGTAAATTGTTATATGTTAAATTATTTTTATTTTTAATAGATCTATTCTTTAATCCAACCCGAGGACTGGCAGTAAAACTAATACATGTGTATAATTTTAATAATGTAAAAAATAGGATGATATTTTCCCTTTAAAATGTGATTTTCTCTTCCTTTGCTTTGCTTTCAGACAGAAGCTCCACTGTTAATCCGCCCTTATTTACCAGACATGACCAAATCAGAAATCCATGCTGTGATGACTGGGGGATTTGGTACCATTGCAGGCAGTGTACTGGGTGCCTATATTTCTTTTGGGGTAAGATACATCACAATTCAGATGTTTTCGGTCTGTAAGATAAACCTTTTAAATTAAAAAACAAAATGTTTAGTAAGGAGTTGTCTCTTATCTCTTCTTTCGTTCAGTTTTAAGAAATTTAGATATGAAATTTCTTGGATAATACACAGTGTGCACCATAATCCAAATGTAGTCCTTTTATTGATCCATATTGAACTTTTGCACTTGTGTTTAAATTCAGAAAAGAATGATACACTAAGAAAATGTTAGGTAGAACCAGCTCTAGAATCTAGAACAAGATCTAGGGAGTTTAAAGGGCAGCCTAACCCAGTTGGTTTAAATGGCAACTCTACCCAGGTGGATGTGGTTAACACCAACAACTATCCCTTAACAATAGTGTGAAATCACAAGAGGTATGTGATAAGTTTAAAAAAACTAGTAAACCATATTATTATTTTTTCTTCCTTGTTGTCTACCTGCTTTTAAATGCACTGGCTCATAGTAATTGGAACTTTTTGCAAGATATACCAGTTAGAGAATTAGAGAATGGGTTGTGTGAACTGGCTAAGGTAGACAACTGCAAGGATCCTGTGAACATTTCTCAAGTTGGACTTGTTATTCTGAATGTGTTTTAGATTGATGCATCTTCACTAATTGCTGCCTCTGTCATGGCTGCTCCCTGTGCCCTTGCACTTTCTAAGCTGGTTTATCCTGAGACTGAAGAATCGAAATTCAAAAATGAAGAAGGTGTAATAATAGAGAAAGGGTAAACTCTGAAATCAGTATGATATTGTTTCCTCATGCTCAGATTCTGTTTTTCTTCACTTCTTCTCTCAAACACATTCTCCTGCATGCAGTAAATTGTTTAACTTTTGGAAAAATCAATTTGGAAAAATCTTTGTGTATTACAGGATAAGTAATGAAGAGTGTGCATGCATGAATGTGATGAGAATAGTGAAGAAGCCAGTTTGTTATAAAGCCACTTACCAGAAAAACTTCCAATAACCCCTAAAAAATTGTCAGAGACATAGGGAGAGCGCTGTGTCATATAAGCAAGAAAACAAAGCACAAAGCAGGATCTATAACAGGGCATGAATGAGTGGTGCTTCCTCTCTTAGAAAACAAAATAATGCATTTGTCAGTCTCCTTCAAGCAGAAGGGGAAGAACATACATAGATTTGGCAGCACACAATGCATTCAGTGAGAATCCTACATACCTGTTTAAGTGGAGTTGAGGTGCTCTGTCTTTTAGGTTTAGATAGTAGTGACTTCTGTTCTAGATATACTAAAATAAAAATGCAATTCTAGACAAGGTTAAAAAATGTTTGAGAGAATACTTTCCACATCATTTCACAGCAGATTTATGTCCCCTTTAAATTGCATCTTTTCCCAATGTGCAAGTGTTAAAAATACTTTAGGGCTTATTTATCAATTCGAGTTTGTTTTTCCTATATCAAATAAACTTGAATATCAAATAATTGCTTATTTGTTAATAAGGAAAACTTGTTTGAATATCTCGATTTTACGAGCTTGAAAAACCTGAATAATTTGAATGTGATGATATGGCTTGACTTTGCCTATGACAACTGCCATTAACTTCTATAGATTGCAAATTTTAACATTTGAGTTATCGGGTTTTTTGCACTCAATAAATACCAGACATTTGAGATTCAAAACCATAACTTAAATTCAAGTTTTTTAAGCACAAAAAAAATCAAATCGAGAAAAAAAAAAAATCAAACTCGACCGTTGATAATTCACTCCCTTTCTGTCAACCAACTTATTTGATGTTTTCTTGTATTTACAGAGAAGAGCGAAATGTGCTTGAAGCAGCCAGTAATGGAGCTTCTGCATCAGTTGGTTTAGTAGCCAACATTGCTGCCAATTTGATTGCATTCATGGCTCTACTTGAGTTTATTAATGCAGCGTTCTCATGGCTGGGAGGAATGGTGAACTACCCAAAGCTAACACTCCAGGTAAGATTATAGAGACAAAATAATTATTTACAAAACAATTAATGCAAAAAGCAAAACATGTACGGTTATTTTTAAAAATAATTAGCAGGATTCCCAGCAATGAGATTTTTTTCACAATTTAGCAAATTAGTAAATGTAGATTTTTATGCATATATACTGTAAATTAATAATACAATAATTTGTTTTTTTTTTAAAGCTAATCCTGTCCTACATATTTATGCCAATTGCCTTCATGATGGGAGTAAGATGGGATGAGGCTGACAAGGTGGGCGAGATGTTGGGGACCAAGATCATTTTGAATGAGTTTGTGGCCTACAGGCAGTTAGCAGAATACAAGAATTTGCGTTTATCAGGAACTGAGGAATGGATAGATGGACAGAGGCAATGGATATCGGCAAGTACACCAAATAATTCATAGCAGTTTTTTTTATTTAAACACAATTATTGCATGTGATTAAATAAATACAATTAGGACAAGTTGCACATTGGAGAGACAATTCACTCCAGTATGAACGCAGTCAAGAGTGCAATTGAGCTAAAACTAACACAAATGTTGCATAAGTTGATGCCCTTCATCTAAGATGTCTGCTTTGAATACTTTACAAGGATGACTATAGGGAACCCTGGACATAGCAGTAATTTTAGGGTTCCTACAGGAGGTTTTGTCAACAGGCATGACAATCTTTTGCCAAAAGAATTACATTCTAATCAACAGAAGAAACAGGTATCACATGACATGTTTTAAGCTGTATCCCTGGAGATATTTCACAATAAAGGGATTTGCAGTATAAATAGCATTGCTGAGTTCTGTCCTGATTCCATTTGGAGTGATACGGAGGGGTATTTATGAGGTTTCACGACCTATGATTTGAATGTTACAAGGATCTCAACATATTTCCGCTATTAAATAGATGCAGATTTTTTGGCTTAAAATAGTTGTGCCTGTTACTTATATGCTATTTTAAGTGCCAGAAATGACATGAAATGACTTGCATCCACTTCACAAAAATGCTTTATACTGTAGTAGACACAAATCAGTGCGCGGCCATAGAAAAACCTGGAATACAGGGGAAAAATGTGGCAATGTGGAAAAAATTTGCAAAAATTGCATTTTGCACACTGAAGCTGGTAATTAAATGCCCCTTCATATCTAGGTTTTTATAGATGGGGATGGACAATGAATATGGTGTTCCACACTTACTAAGCCTAACATGACTGGTTCAAGGTGTTCCACATACATACTTCTACTACTTACCAAGCAGGATGAATGAAACAATAAATATCTCACATTGAAACTATTTCTGACCATTAAAAACATTTTTTTACATTCTGTTAAATTTAGCTTTACTGCCATTGGGATACATGGACACCATGGCTGAGAGCGATTAAGTTAATATTAATCTATATATGAATACTTCAAAGGAATTACATGTGTATGACTCTCTTTATGAATAATCTGTATAAAATATAAATTGTTATATATGGATGGACCCTCCTGACCCTCCCCTTTATCTTCTGTATCCTCCATCTTACTTATTTTAAAAATAAAGAAAGATTAGACAAAAAAAAGTTTAACTTTACTGCCAAGATAGCCACTCTTCTTTTATATTTCATTAAATTTTTTTATTTTACATCACAGGAACGGGCAGAGGTTATCACCACATATGCTCTTTGTGGATTTGCCAATTTTAGTTCTATTGGAATTATGCTAGGAGGGTTGTGTAAGTGCATTTTCTTTAATATGATTAAAAATGCATTGTTTTTATTACATGCAAAATGTTATCCACTTTGTGGATTTTTAACTTTAAAAAAGCATCTATGGATAATTCTAAATTTTCAAGAGTAACACAGTTCCCTGACTTCTGATTGTTGGCAATGATAAAGAAACACTCCAATTTAAAGGCGGATGCTGCTAAGTTCTTACTGTAGTCTGAAGCCCAGAATATTTTAGTCATTGTATGTGGAAGCTGTGCATGCTGTCTATAAATTGTCCTGCACAGGTCCTCTACTTTGGGGTTTTACAAATAATACATTAAATAAACTCAGCAGTGCTTCTGGGGCTGCTGCCGCACCATCCCACCCGCTCTGTGCTAACCTCTTCAGCAACGGAGCGGGTCCTAGGGGGCTTCACCACTTGTGCGCTATTTCGCTATCTGCACTAGCGGAAAAAAACGGAAATTCACCTCTAAAAGTTACCAGAGGTGGCTTTTTAGTTCTCACCTTGCCTCATGGCAGCAGTGGCCCTGGATAAACCCAATATGATTGTTATGCCACCAATATGGATTCATGCAACTTAGTTACCATCAAATACCAGGTACTGTTTTATTATTACAGAGAAAAACCAATTACAATTATTTGCTTAAAATGGATCCCATACCTGTATTATGCTATATATAGTATAATTATATATTACCTATGACACTGGGCATTATGCACACGTATAATGAAAACTCCACCACTATAATATGCATTTATATATATAAAGTGGGTGTGAGTAGTAATAAGCATGTGAAATGAAAAATAAGTGCTGTTCTTAATAACCTTTTACCTAAAATATCTGCCACTAAATCTGTTGGCACTTTATTATATAAATACCTTTCCTTTTACTTTTAATTGTTCTAAAACCAGAATATAAGGGTGGTAATTTCTGCTTGCCCCTCTGCCTTTGTGTCCCCTTAAACAAAGAAGAATATGATTATTTTGTTTTACAGCTTCTATGGCGACTGAGCGCAAGGGTGACCTTGCCAAGGTGGTTCTTCGAGCCCTGTTAACTGGAGCCTGTGTATCATTTGTCAATGCATGTGTAGCAGGTAATAACTATAGAATATAGGTGTAAGCATTTAGTAGACAGAGCCCTGCTGTCAGAATAGAAAGCTAATGATGTAACTGTGTCTTTTAGGAATTTTATTTAGCCCTCGAGTGATTGAAAACTGCAAAGATTTATTGACCAGTGGAAATTTCATTAATGAGACAAGCTACACTTTTTATTTTTGCTGTAATAATCTTTATCAGAGGTAAGGTTTACTACTGCTTTATCCTGCTTAATCTTACATAGCGGGACATTATTTTGTGCAAGAAAAACTCATCTGCTCTGTATGAACATTTTACAATTGGACTGCTGGCATGCCAAAATATGTGTATGTATTTATTACTTTATATATGTGGCACCACTAGTATACATGAAAGTATACATATTTTCAATACAATAGAACAGGGATGACAAACATTGCAATAAATAAATATAAAGTGCCATGGAAGGAAGGAGGTTTCTTGTCCCATTTAGCCTACAATCTAAATGGGTGGATAACATACAAGAACAAATAGGAGCTATAAAGTAAGGCTCTGCACAAAGGTTTGGGCACTGCTCCCTAAGTGCCAAGATTGACAGAAAATGTAAAATCTCAGTTTCTTTTTGAAGAGATTAAGGGATTGTTTCTTATGGAGGAATTCAGCAATGGGATTCCAGAGGTAAGGGCAGAAGTTGCTACAATAATAATAAAGAAAGTGAGTGGCCCAGGACTGAGACAGGGCATGAACGTAGCAAAGGTTTATAACAGTCAGTAAACAGGAAAGTTTTGTTAAATGGGGAAAATTTTAAACTGCTAGGAATCCTTCAGGATTCAATATTTGATAAATCGGTGCCTGTATCATTTGAATTATACCAACAAAGTCATATTTGTGCTAGAAAGAGAGGTATATCTGCAAGTGAGATTTTACTCTGCTTTTTGGAACAATTCTTTCTTGTTTAATAAAATGCAATACATTTCTGGCTTATTTTCTGGAACACTACACTATGTATAACTTAATGGCCAGTATGGTAAGACCCGTATCGCTATCGCTTTCGCTTTCGATTACCCACATGAGTCATGACAATTTTTCAGAACATCTGGCCAAGAGAAAGGAAAACTAGTGCACAATTCGTTGTATAAACTTAACCTAGGGCATGTTTTCTGAACATTTTTTTAATTTGGCCCAGCTTAAATATGGGAATCAATTAAAGCAAATGTGGTTCAGAATAACAGATTAAATCCGTTTATATTTTGTAATATTGTCCCAAAATCTTATGATCTAGAGGTAGGATATGGGGATAATAAAAGCATTATGAAATTGTGCAATGCAAATTCTCCCAATTTAAAGCCCTATTCTTTGCCTGTCAACCAGCGAGCAGCAAAGTTAAAGGAACAGTAACACCAAAAAATCAAAGTGTATCAAAGTAATTAATATATTATGTACTATTGCACTGCACTGGTAAACGTTGTGTTTGCCTCAGAAACACTACTATAGTTTATATAAAAAAGCTGCTGTGTAGCCATGGGGGCAGCCATTCAAGCTGGAAAAAAGGAGATATGGCACAGGTTACATAGCAGATAACAATTTCAATTTGAATCGCTGCCCCTGTGGCTACACAGCAGCTTTGTCTGTATAAACGATGTTAGGGTTTCTGAAGCAAACACACAACTTTTACTAGTGCAGGGCATTAGAACATAATATATTAATTACTTTGATACACTTTCATTTTATGGCATTACTGTTCCTTTAACCCTTTCACTGCTAGCCGTTTTGGTCAAAGCGGAACTTGTATTGCCAGACAGTTTTTGAACACTTTGCACAGTTTCACTTTAGGGGCCTTTCCTCTGGGGGACTTTTTGTGTAATTCCAATTCTGTATCAAGATATAGGCTTCTAAATGTCTAAAAAAATGGAAAAAAAATTATATTTTCCATAATATAAACACATACACCAGAAACAAAAATTATTTTATGGATGAAAATACAACTGATTTGGAAAGTCCCATGTCTCCTGAATGCGCCAATATCAAAAACATATAGTTTCATGGAGATTTCTCACATGTATAGGTTAAACACTCCCAGCAATAAACTACCAAATTTCCAAAGCACTGCTCCAGAAAGCTGCATACTTTGGATTTCAAGGCCACAAATTCCAATAAGGTTTATCCCAGAAAATTACACATTTCAGGAAAGAACAGATTCTGGGGAATCCATAATAGGTAGAACTGTCTGTCTACTCCAAATGATCAAGTCCCTATGCTTTCCTAAAGTTATTGGTTTTTATCAAAATGTATGAAATTTTTAAAAAATGTCTTCAAAGCTTCCAGTCTATAGTATCTTATCTCCTACAGGTCATAAAGTAACCAAATAAAACACCCTAAATATGAATGCCAGGGGTCCACTGAACAGTTTGATGCCCAATATGTATAGGTTTACCTAAGTATGTGGCATGTAGGGGCCCCAATGTGAACATACCCCCATATGATCTATCATTTCTGTCATTTCAGCTCCTGCAAAATCAACACATTTTAATCATTATATGTGGAATAAAGCTAGTATAAAGTATGCTCACCCCAGAAAGCCATATATTTTTGGAAAGTACACATTCCCCCTGAATCTAAAATGGGTACCCATGTCTTTCTACTCCAAAGTACCAAGCTGCACAGCTTTTCTAAAGTTGCCAATTTTGATGATATCTCCAAAAATCCCCTCAAAGCTTCCACTTTGCAGCATCGTATCTCTCACATAGTGTTAGGTACCAAGATAAAACACCCTAAATTTTAATGCCAGGGGTCCACTGAACAGTTTGATGCCCAATATGTATAGGTTTACCCAAATATGTAGCATGTAGGGGCCCCAATGGGAACATACCCCCATATGATCAATCATTTCAGCTCCTGCAAAATCAACACATTTACATCCTTTATGTGGGATAATGCTACAAAAAAAGTACACTCACCCCAGAAAGCCATATATTTTTGGAAAGTACACATCCCCCCGAATCTATAATGGGTACACATTTATTTTTACTCCAAAGTACCAAGCTGCAAAGCTTTCCTGTTTTCAGAAAATCGCCTAAAAATGTTGCAATTTTCCACATTTATCTCACACAATTTCTTGTGTACAAAGGCAAACCACCCCAAATAGGAACACCTAAGGTCTACTGAACAGTTTGATGCCCAATATGCATAGATATACCAAAGTCTGCGGTATGTACTGACCCCAAAATGAAAATAGCGCATATGGATTTCTCGCCTGCCAACTCAGCTTTTGCATATAGAGCCCCCTGTCAGTGTATTATGTGGCGTAACACCCCCTAACTATACAGAGACCCCCAGAAAACCATATATTTTTGGAAAGTACACATTCTGATGAATTCAAAATAGGTAGTTATTTTTCTACACCAAAGTTACACATGGCAAAGCGAACCTAAATACAGATCAGGAATACTAATACAGGGATAAAAATTCAATAAAACCACAAACATTGTGCAAATTAGTGAAACGACAAAATAAGTCACAATACAGTGTAATTAGTGGTCAGAATATCCAATCCAGTAGTCATGCTGTCAAAATAAACAGTTTTTAGGGATATACATGTTTGTGTATACATGTGTGCACATGTGTAAAATTTGTGTGACAGTGTGTATATGAGTGTATATAGGTGTATATAAGTGTGCAAAATGAAAAACAAAAAAAACCTGTAAAATTGTGTGCTGTATGTGTGTGTAAATGTATGTAAGTGAGTGCATAAATGCAAAATATTTACTCTTACCTGTCCTGAAGCTTGCCTGGTCCTGGTGCTCCGCCGTAAAAGGGTTAAATGACTTCACTCTATTTAATACTAAACATTACTTTTCCAACATTCAGTTCTAATGATATGAGGCAAATTAACTGTTAACTGATTATACAATGTCACTGTCTGCCGTTATTCAAATAAAAATGATCACAATAAATGTTTTTCCCCCCATACAGCACTCAAATAGATAATGGAACGCTATCATTCGTTGATGGATGGGAAAACTTGCCTAATGCTATCTTGGGTGCCGAAAATTGCTGCATGTTTTATAATAACTCTGTGTGCGATGCCTGGATATAAAGTTTTATGATCAAGTATGGAACAATCAGATGAGCATGCAAGAGGACTGCACTAAAGAATACAGTTCATTTTTGCATTATCATTCTGCTTTTCTGTCTGCCACATGGATTTCATTAACTGATTAGAGAAGAACTTGTTTTTACCTATTACCTACCTCTTTCTGGAGAAAGCTTGTGTTGTGTATATGGATGCTCCTACCCGAACTTGGAAAAATTGACCCAGTTTACTTCATGTTATGCAGAACGATTCCCCTGCTGATATCTCAGTGTTTCATGCGGCCGAGAATGTGAAGAGCCAGAGTTATTGTGAGGTTTCATGCTAATACATGAAGGCATCTTTAAATGGACAAATACAGCTGTTTACAGCAAAGACAGCAAACATACATTGTTGTGTACAGGTATTGGGCCTGTAATCCAGAATTCTCAGGACCTGGGGTTTTCCGGATAAGGGATCTTTCCATAATTTGCATCTCCATACCTTAAGTCTGCTAAAAAATAATTTAAATACATTAAATAAACCCAGTAGGCTTGTTTTGCCTCCAGTAAGGATTAATTATATCTTAGTTGGATCAAGTACAAGGTTCTGTTTTATTATTACTGAGAAAAAGGAAATCATTTATAAAAATTAAAATTATTTGCTTATAATGGAGTCTATGGGTGATGATCCACAAATATATTATATATATATATAGTTTCTTTTCCAAACAAGAATAGGCGGCACTCAAAGTTTACAAAAATGCAAAAAAGTGTATTGAGTTCATAATAGTAAAAAACATCTTACACAAAGCCTGCATGGCATGATGTATCCAGCAACGTTTCAGGCCTGCAAAGTGCCCTTTATCAAGCTCAAACAAACAATAGCAATGCAGGTCTATCTTTCCAATTAATTTCCAATTAACACAGGATGTGACAAAAGTAGTAGAATCTTAGCAACGGATATACATAATCTATTATACCACATATCCACTTCCTATGTATGTAACGTTTTGCACAAACAATTAGAACACAATATATAAGTTCATAAAAAAAGATACAGACCATAATCTCTAATCCTTTTGGTGCTAGGGACTGCAATTTATGTATATACCAAACTTCTCTATGCTTTAATTTAAAGGAGAAGGAAAGACTAATAAAGAGTAAATCTCAAGCTGCAGGCATACCTTCAGTTCTCTCAATAGTGCCCTTAAGTCTCCCCATATTTCTCCCGGTCAGATGATCAGAAGCCTCATAAGAAAAAAAACTGCGCACTGTAAAGAAAATTAGTAGGGGGCACATTTACTAACCCATGAACGGGCCGAATGCGTCCGATTGCGTTTTTTTCGTAATGATCGGTATTTTGCGATTTTTTCAGAAATTATCGCGACTTTTTCGTTACCAATACGATTTGCGATGAAGTTTTTCGTAGCCATTCCGAAAGTTGCACAAAATCTGGCAATTTTTTCGTAGCGTTAAAACGCGAAACGTCGCGCCTTTTAAGTTTTAATGCTACGAAAAAGGCGCGACTTTTCGCGCAAGTTTTAGCGCTACGAAAAAATCGCCAGATTTTGCGCAACTTTCGGAATGGCTACGAAAAACTCGCGTTTTTTCGTGCAAGTTGTAATGGCTACGAAAAACTCGCGTTTTTTCGCGCAAATCGTATTGGTAATGAAAAAGTCGCGATAATTTCCGAAAAGTCGTAAAGACGCCGAAAAAAATCGCAAAATGTTCGTTTTCCAATCGGAATTTTTCCAATTCGGATTCGAATTCGTGTCTTAGTAAATCAGCCCCTATGAGTAAGCTTCCTGCTGATTGGCTCAGATCCACATTCCTAAGGGGGGGTCCCTCCCTGTACTTAGCATTCTTGAGGGAGGGTGAGCAGGAGAGGGGAGAGAGCTACATGTCTCTGGCAGAGGAAAACAGACACAACAAATCTGTTGACAGAGAAGTCAGTGCAGCATTTCTGTGAGTGCTTATGGCTGTATTTACATAGACCTTTCTGATAAATCTTACTTAGTTTTTACCTTTCCTTCTCCTTTAAGATCCCGATTCCCTCCATATTTAAGGGGTGGAATCCCTTCCAGAACCATAAATTTTAATTGGTCTGCATTATGGTCCTATCTAAAAAGTGTTTAGAGACCGGCAGTTTTAGTGTTTCCCAAATTGATGAAGGATTTATGTTGAGATATGCGTGACTTAATCATCTGAGTGGTCTCCCCAATGTAAAGTCCACAAGGGCAAGTCAACGCATAAATCACATATTTAGAGATGCATATATATATGTATATATATATATATACAGTATATATATATACAAAAGGAGCAGTCCCTACAAACAATCAACTGCCCCAGGTGCTGGCCAGAAGTTTATGTAAATAAGGGGGCACATTCATGAAAACATGAGTTCGAATCCCAAATGGGATAAATTCGGATTGGATACGATTTCTTAAAGGAACAGTAACACCAAAAAATAAAAATGTTTTTAAGTAATCATAATACAATGCACTGTTGCCCTGCACTGGTAAAATGTGCACATTTGCTTTAAAACACTTCTATAGTTTATATAAAAAGTTGCTGTGTAGCCATGGGGGCAGCCATTCAAGCTGGAAAAAGGAGAAAAGGCACAGGTTACATAGCAGATAACAGATAAAACACCATTGTATTGTACAGAACTTATCTGTTATCTGCTATGTAACCTGTGCCTTTTCTCTTTTAATTGGCTGCCCCCATGGCTACATACCAGCTTCATTTACTAAACTATAGTAATGTTTCTAAAGCAAATTACAGTACATTATACTGTAGTTCCTTTTATACGCTTTGATTTTTTGGTGTTACTGTTCCTTTAAGATCGCAAATATCACGAATATGCTTACGAAAAAATCATATTAGTCACAATATTATCGTATTGGCATTCCGAAAGTCACAAGATTTTCGTACCGAACAATCGCAAAATGCAGGAAAACCTTTCCGACTTTGATCCTTCTGTGCATGATTTTGGAAGCTCCAATAGGAATCAATGGCACTGTGCAGCTCCAACCTGGCCCAAGGAAAGTCACAATACTGAAGCTTGAATGAATCTGAAACTTTCGTACTCTGCGCAACAGTACGATTTTGTTGCACAAATTTAGTAGCAAAGTACGAAAAAATCGGGCAAAATATGGTAAAGTCGCGCAAGGCATAAAAAAGTCGCCGAAAATACGCTTGTGTATTAGTAAATGTCCCCCTAAATGTGTACTTCTTCAGGGACCCTGAAGAACACATTTAGTGTTTGAAACGTTGGATTAACAAAGATTTTTTGTTCTTTTTCAAGTCCCTGTGCGTGCGGCACTCTGTTCTTCATTTATATATATATATATATATAACAATCATGCGAAAGTAGGCCGCTCCACACAGGACTTATGATGAACAAAAAACTTTTATTTGTAGAATATAACAATTACTTGTTGAGTAATTGTTATATTCTACAAATAAAAGTTTTTTGTTCATCATAAGTCCTGTGTGGAGCGGCCTACTTTCGCATGATTGTTGTATATATACATGAGGACTGCACCCAGGCAAGTTTAACTTTGAAAATCGTGAGTGCCTACCCTTTGGATTCTGTTCGTTATATATATATATATATATATATATATACATACAACAACAAAAATGTATGCCCACTTGCACAGATTATTTAATAAATGCATATAAATCATTTTCTTTGTTTAATCCCCTTGTATTACACTCTTTAAACAGATGGATAAACAGACTCTGTATCCAAGGTGATTAACCAAAGAATATGATTAATAAATGTATACCACTAGGACCTTCATTGATACTTATTTGATGCATTTTATTATGTCATTTTGCTAAATCTTGGTCTATAAATTAGATTTTATATGATTGTATGTGTTTGTATGGGACTGTACCGTTGAATTTTGCATACCATACATGACCTATACCTTTGAGGGTGGCGTAAAATAGATGTAAACAAATGTGTTAGTTGCTTTCTGGTTGATAAAGGGGTGGGTGCCTTGAAACGTTGCGCTTGTTTGCTGTATGATTAAATTACTACAGTAAACACTCTATTTCTAAAACTGAATTTTACTAATGGTTGGACTTTTTGGTATTTTAAATAACGTGGTTGCAAAAGCAACTACATTTGGTGATTGGCATGTTCAGTGGTGTAATTATAGTGGAAGCAGACCCCACAGTCATGGGGGGGGGGGGGAGATAAACATATTTCCTAATTCAATTCCAGATTTTCCCATATCAATGACGTTTTTCATACCATGGGATAACCTTTTCTAATGAAATTTAATCTGACCCTTTGGGGGGAATTCACAAAAGTGAAAATAGCCCTTTTTTGGAGTAAAAGTGGTGGTAAAACTGGTATAAAATACTTTCTCCATATTCGCAAACAGAGATCCTAAATTCTCAACTGTTGTTTTTCAGTTTTTGGTGAAACAATATCTTCAAAATGAATTAAAGTTCAGTGTAACTACATCATTTAAATGTTCTATATATATATATATATATAATTAGGTATTAGCAGCCTATTGTCATCTAAAAGACAACATTTAAAAACTGTCTGTTTAAAAGACAAATTCACAAAAGTGGAGATAGAGATTTGTGAATAAGGTGGAAAATCCGACAAATCTATCTCCACTTTTATTTTGTCTCAATATCAGCACTTTTTGTGAACTCCCCCAATTTGTGTCTCATGCTTTGCAGGATTTGGCAAGGGAGATGTGGGGTAGTGTGTGGTGATGCTGAACTGTTTTACAAAATCAAAATAGAAACATGTGTGGATCTTTGTTTTTGTATAGCTAATATTTATTATGTACAGGCTAATTTACTAACATGGGTATTTGTGCAGTTACCTTTAGTGACAGGAAAATGGTTACGCTTATTTTTATGCTTGAAGTTAATTGAAACTAACTAACTGCTTATTGGCTTCTATTAGTAACTGTACTGATACAACTTATCACCTGTGTTAATAAATCAGCCTGAAGGCAGTATGATTAATATGTGCATTGCTTACAGCACAGTATCCTAGTATAGAAACCAGGGGAACCATTGCTTCCATTTATAGGGTTCTTGTGCCCAGGTAAAAAAACAGTCAGTAAAATCAGAACTAAGGAGCAGATTTAATCCTTTCACCTGGCATCACATATCCCATGCTTTCTGACTTTTACCTATGCAAACAGAAAGGGTCATTTGTAATTGCTAGTCAAGTTGGCACTTTTGAACACAATTTCCCATGTTTTTTTTTACCGACAATGCAGCAAAATTGGGCTGCTAGGGGGAGATACACCTGACACAATTGCATAAAATTCCCTACTGCCCTTCTGCAGTATGGATTTGTAGGGGTAAATTTGGTAATCGCACACCCCAAAACGATGTATTATAAATAAATAATCTCCTTTAAATGAATTGTCACACACATCAACATTAAAAGGCATACCGTACTTAGGGTGAGGGTGAAATAACATCCATAATTCTATAAAAAATAGGAAGACATTAGACAATTAGAGATGTGTTATCATTTATTATTGCACTTACACGGTACCAGGTGACACACAGTAAGTGGTCAGATATGTACATTTCGTCATAGACATAAGAGGTATGGTTATTTAGCAAGAATGGGGTAAATTGTTTCCATTGTGAGTGACTGCTTTTATGCTTTTTCCTATTGAAATGAATAAAACTCAACATGGAGGGAGGCCTCTAATAGCAAAAATAATATTAGGCACAGTATTTTGTATAATGTATAATTGGAAGACTATTAGAAAAGTTCAAAATAAGGGCTGTCCAACTGGAGAGACACAAGGTGAACTGAAAGTCCCAAGGCAATTTTATATTCACAAGCCTTCCCATAGAGTTTATTGACTAATTGGTCCATGTAAACATTGGGCAGTGCTACTATGGCTCAAGCAAAATTTCACATATGTAAAATATTAATAGTGAAAGGACAGCTTCATGCAGAAATTTTACAGAAGATAGTTACTCTTTTAGTGAAAATGTGTTTTGACCAGTCCAGTTTTAAGAAAATATTGATTCTATGTAACCAAGAGGTATGCAACTGAACAAATCTTATCACTCTTAAAAAGCAGCATGGTTTATTTGGTGGTTTGGCTGCAAAGTGCAAAGTATTGGTGAACCCACTATGCAAGGCAATATTCTTACTCTGCATTCCTGCGTGATTGCACTTGCAATACAGTTTGCATCTTATTAGCTGTACCAAGCAAATAATTAAGGCACAAGTTGAGAGATTATCAGTTGGGGCATTGCCGAGTGTGTAGTATTATAAACTGTTTACTCACAATTCAACTGGAACATATAGGATTACCTGTATGGAATCCATAGAATTACTACCTGTACCTCATGCCCTGTTCTGAAAAATATGCATAACCAGCACATTAGCACATGGTTCAAGTATAGGTGAGCAGTAGTAGCACAAGCACTCTGCTTAATAGCCTTATAGAGTTCAACCCTCTGCATGCTGTTGGCCATCTTTCTGATCTATGCTACAAATGTATGGCATAAATCAAAGAAGTGACCAAAAACAGCATCTCCAGCACCCACACTATGCCATAACTTTTATGTTCTATGGCACTAAAAGGGGTTAATAGCTGGGACCCAGGATATAAAAGAAAGAAAAAGAGAAGAAGAGAATCACTCAATCACGTTCCCTTGGCTGTTGCAGTTTTCTGCCAACATAAGCACCGGCCCAGGGTAAATGATTACAATCACTGGGGGGTGCCTAACATTTCCTTCTCCTTTAAAAGCAAATATCTTATTGGTTGTTATGGGTTACTGCTCCTGAGCCTTTATGCCTTTATTACATATGAGGAAAAGAATGATATCTTCTGGCCACACAATGCTGGAGCAGATTCCTGTTGTGTAGAAAAGGGAATATAGTGTACCAAGGAAATTTACTGCCATGAAACACAGCTTCTTCCAACTATTATAACTATGCAGCCCTTTGCATATGAACAAATTGATGGATTCATTTGTCCATATTCTCAAATAGTTTTTTTTTTCTTTAATAGCAGTTAAGAAGTTTAATGTTCCTGTATGACATAATGAGCCCACTCTTCTCTGCATTTCTCGGTAGAAACATAAAATGGATACCCATGAAAATACACATTTTTGCCTATGTAAATGATAGCACAGCAATTCTTCATCATAAATAAACTTTATTCATAAAGCATCAACTTGCAGCACTTTACAAAAAAGTTGAACAATAAGAAAAGACACAGAGACAAACAAGTTCATCCGAGTTAGCAGTCAGAGAACTTTGGTTTGGAGCACGAACAGGAAATAAAATTATATCAACATCTTCCTAAGCTAAGGATGGATTTCAGTTTATAAATACATAGCTGTACACTAACACTGTCAGCCTTTTCAAGATAAAATGGGTATTAGGTCCAACAGCTTTTAGTAAGTGGGTAATTAGGTGCAATATGAAGCTGATACAGATGTACAAGAGAGCTGCTGGGCTGCAATAGGAAGTTCTCCTTTGGGGAATCTCAGCCTCATATCAGCTTATTATTGTGGGCAGTGTCGGACTGGCCCACCAGGATACCAGGAAAACTCCAGGTGGGCCCAGGTATAAGTGGGCCCTCCTGCTCCTGACCATTTGGCTTGTTTCGTGGTCATTCCCTAATTCTGAATAGGAATAACGAGATGGAAGAATACATGCTAGCATGTAAATTAAAGAGACTGGGAGAATAAAGAGGTTGGGTGAGGAAAAATAGTTTGGAAAGCCGGCCTAGGGTCTAAGGTTTTCTGGTGGGCCCCTGGGGTCCCAGTCCGACACTGATTGTGGGACATGTCATTTTGCCCCTCTGTGCCTTAGGCTTCAGCAGTTAATAATAGATAAGGACTTGCTACCTCTAATGAAGGCAGCCCCATCTGAACCAAAAGCAAATGTTCATATAATAAAATCTGAGACTCAGATGTGTAGATTTTTCTGTATCTATTTTATATTACTTCATACTAAAGGCATTCCTACAATATTTAATCTTGTTCATCCTCAAGAAACCTATGTGCAGGAAAGTTGGGGTTAACCAGTGTAAGATCCAATTCATGGCCTCAAACACAGTGCTGGAGTGTTAACTTCATTACTATTATTATTATGCTTTATTTTATAGAGCACCAACATATACACTTATTGCTAAACCCCCTTTCCCGGTTTATTTGTCTGAAATTAGGACATTTCCCACTCCCTGAGGAGTTTCCCCAAGGGAACTGCAAAAATATAGAGACAAAAATGACAAGAGGAAAAGATTTAAATAAGGCTACACAGCTGTAAGTAGCATTTCCTTCTCTAATAATATCAAACCCTGACATTGTATCTGTGTCTCTATGAAGTCTCATATATGCTTCTATAATGTCCTTGCTAAAGCAATCTCATATATGACAGATTTAGTTCTGGTATTAGTCTCTTAACTGAAAACTGAAATTGCATAAAAGTGTTTAAAAGATACAGATTTAAAAAAACAAATATACAAAAATGTGCAAATACAAGCATGCCAGTATCAGAGGTGGCTTCAGTAAATCAGGCTAAAGCACCCACAAGCAATGCATGAACTTCAGTCCAAACTTGAGACAAAGTGACTGTGTGCGGTGCATTTCAAGGCAGTTCTGAAGGCACAGTATGGGGCCGAGTTGGATTGGCCGCATTACAATGAAACAAAGATTTGGTCGTAATGCGTCCAGAGTATGAATATGTTCTACAAATCCTGTCTGTCATTAGAGCTTGCATGTTCTCCAGAAAACATTATCTATATGTGGCTTCTCTATGTGTGACTTTGCTATTTGTTTTCAGTATTGTTTATGTAGTAGAGAGGTGGTACCTCTGGTATTTGCCAGTAATGCATTGCCAGTCAATTTCCTGTGGTCACTTTGCCTTTAGTCATCCAAACCCACCTATTTTGCTGCACAGTAGGGTCCAGAAGTTTCATTACCTACAGCCTGATCTCATACAATACAAGCCGTTTCCACTCCACAAATCCATATAGTTTCAGAGTATAGTAAGCAAAATCAGTTGTTAAGTCCCCAAACAATCTTTTAGGATTTCAGTTAAATGATAAATGTAATGACAGGACCCACCACAAACCAACCCATTACTCTCAGTACCAGAGGGCCTTGTATATCTGTTATGCCATCTCGCATTGTAAAGATTTACAGCATAGATCAGATGTTGCCAAATCCTACTGGAATATGCAAGAGGGGATCTGTATAATTCCACTTTATTTCTTCTTTACTTAAGAGGCACACCCATCATTTCTTGATAAGGGATTTAAAAGGTACTTGAAGGTACACACTGAACATTAGATTTAGACAGTCTTTTTCATATTGGGATTTTGGAATGAATAAGGCAAAGCGGCACTTTGCCAACATTTCAAGCATGAAACAATATATAACAATAACACAATAAGCACAACAAGACTATAAGGGAAAATGCAGGCTACTATATGACTGTTGGGTCAGCTGGCCAAGAGCTTACAGTGTGGATGATGTATGACCCAAACTTCAGGCCTAGGGTATTCTGATTTAAAAGGGCATGTTGCAAAATGTTTTTAAAACATGGCATTATTTGATTATGCTGTCAGAATGCTATAAATGGCACAACATGCTCTTTGTAAAAAGTGCAGGAAGTAGAGTTTCCATGGAAAACTTCTCCTCAGGGCATGTTGCTTTCTATAACAGTGCATACAGCATGAGATGAGGATATGGCATCTTTGCATTCAAAATTTGATACCAAATAGTATTTAACAGTAGAAGAATTTAGGGTTGACCAGTCATTCCCCATTATCTTCTTCCAAGAGATGGAAAGATTTTTTTTTTTCAATTTCAACAAACCTATCAATATATTGTTCTACATTCATTTAAGAGAAAAAACTTGAAAAATGACTTTGGCCTAGCATTGTACATACTGGCTGCACTCCCTTCCAGATGGAAGTGAAATCATTTTCCCAGTTTCCCAGCTGCATTGAAAGGGGGAGCTGGTTTAGACATCAAATAAACCTCTTTAATAATGCACACTTCAATAAAAGTGTTTCACAGCTAAATGTTATCATTGGTTAGAACTGATCGTTTTTGAGACTTTATGGTTTATAATGTGCTTAGTTATTCCCAAGATTTTTTGTTTGGCAGCTGAGGAGTCTAAGTCACTAACTTTTGCTGGAGTCAGTTAGTTAGACCAGGTGAATCGATTGCATTTGCTCCCTCGGCCAAATAATTTCACTTGCCCTTGCTATCAGTCAGGGAAAGAGTTTTTGGAGCCCGACACTAAATAAATATCTCATGGGCAAATACATATAATAAAGAGTGTTTATAAAAGAGGTTTAATAAACAACCACCATAGTTTGATAGACTCCCCTTAAGAATAGAGCAGTAATAATCCTTATAGACCAATATATCACTCCTAACTATTTATTATCTTTTAGCTAATGGTTAAATAGATTAACTAGCGCGGGTAACTAATATTTTCTAATTGCTTAGTGCCGTTGTACACACCAACCCATGTTTTTTTGCTTTTCTTTCCTATTTTAAAATAGACTGTTAAAAACTTGTACAGTCAAGTTTAAGTTTAGCACCTATGTTAGTAGAAGTACAGATATGGGACCAGTTATCCAGAATGCTCAGAACATTAAATAAATCCAACAGGATTGTTCTACCTCCAATATGGATTTAAGGGTACTGTTTTATTTTTACAGAGAAAAGGGAATATGTTTTAAAATTTTGAATTATTTGGTTAAAATGAAGACTATGGGAGATGAACTTCCTGGATAACAGATTCCACATAATGGATCTCATACCTGTAGTAAATTTTACTTTTATATTTTAAAGGGACATATTGGTGCAAGCTCACAGGTCTCAATCATCCCACTTCAAATAATTGCCTGTTTTCCTTTCAGCTTTCCTATTATGGTGTCTATTGGGGGAATGTAATAAAAGTTGTTAATATTTGCAATGCAAAAATATATTCCCTTGTGTGATTTTAATTTAGCTGGGATCTGTTTTGATGCTAGTTCCGCTGGTGGATGAAAGACTGTAAATTTTATAGTTTGTACCAAGATAATAAAACTTCTTACTTAAAAAACTGTTTTTGTTCCAAAAGAGTAGGCCACCTCCAAGCATGCCCTAAAAGTGCACAATGAGAGTCCTCATTGCGATAATTGGCTAACAGAATATTATATTGCAAAATACAAGTGTTTTAATTGTGCAGTTTTTTTCCTGTTTACAACTTTTATTACATTTCCACCATTGTCTGTAGTATGTAAACTAGATCCCAAAGTTGTGGAGTCAGACAAAAAGGGCATATATATATAGTAAGTCATCCCTGCAAAAAAAAAAACTGCACTTACCTTTAATTTGTTTTTCCTAAATTAGTAAAAAGGGTTATTTACAATAACAAACAAGACAGACAAGTCAACTGTGATTGCTTAAACACCAAGTACACTGCATTACTTATGAATGGAACCATACTGTTAAGTATCTACCCAAACTAGACTGCTAATTGAACATTTGCTTAAAGATTTAATAAAAGGTTTCTTCAGTAAGTAAGTTTAATGTATTCTACAATAAATGAATGATAGTGTACCTCTGGCTATACCCCCTCCTCAGATACATTACCAGTATATCTGGTTCTACCATGATCTGCAAAATGGTATCAAAATTATTGCTGTAATCAACATCCTGTTTCATTTGGGATACAGGTGGGTCCAAAGTTATTGTACGGTGCAATGAGACCATCATTTATAAACCCATAATAACCTTAGTTTTCCCCAGAGTGCCCACAGGATATGAATTGGTAATGCAGGCTACCCTTCTCCAAAATAGAAACCATGGACCCAGCTATATTTTGCCAGTTAAAAGCTTTAGCAATAAATTTAGCAGCTCTAGGTACAGCAGTCAGTGCTTTTATCTATTTTCCCCCCAAAAACAAAGCTCACAATGTAACTCTTGATGCTTGTAATGTTTGCAATAGTGCTGCACAGGTTGCATAAAGTAAGCGTATATGTCTGAAGCACCCAATGATTTACTGGAACATATTCACTGGGAAAAGAGCATAGGCTGATGATATGTGCAGCACTACTCCAGTTACATCTGACATGAAGTGTACAAAAACCTGTTGTTTGTCATTTCCAAACATAATTTGCCCAGTTACATTTCAGTTTCTGAAATGTATGCAGTCAAAAGAGAAAGAGGAACTTCATACAAATTCAACCTTTCTCGCAATATCACACACTGATTAAGTGATTGAACACTGATCAATTGGAAAACCTGAGCCATGTGTTATAATACTGTGTACTTATACTTACACAATGTAGTACAGACATGTACATTTACCTGTTATCTCTGGAAAGTATTGCTTTGCTTTTTTTTCCCTGATTGATTATATTGATGTTTTCTGTGATTAAAAGGTACTATACACAGTAGTATTCTTAATTCTAAGTTATAATTTTCCTTCTATTTGCAGCTTATCCAGCATGAAAAATAATTAGAATACCCCAAATCTCCCATATACAGTACCTTATGAGATCACTGAGAGTAAGTGCAAGTTCTGTGATCTTTTTTTGTCCAAACCAAATGCAAACCAGCACAAAAGGCTGTCAACAGCCAACATGCTTCTCCACTTTAATACACAGTATCTAGAATAAGGACGATTGGTGAACTGTGTCTGTTTATCGACTTTGTGTAGTAGATAAAATGTTGAAAATCCAATAAGTCTGCACTGATGACAAAATAACATCTCTCTGTTCTGAGGTGTTATTGGGATTTTGCAGGCGTTGTTGTATGGTTTCCTCTGTTTCTGGCATCTCCTGGTTCGGAGGCTTTTCGTGTAATCTTAGGGCTGACACCCCCTTTTCTGGCAGTCTGTGGGCTTGCCAACCCTTTTTTTTGTATCTGTGGACTGGACTGACCTGATGAGGTTTTTCGACTTATGACAGGACTCCTTGAGCCCTTCGGTTTGGCTGGAGGCTGAAGGCCTTCAATGGCTTTTAGAGATTTGAGGCCAAGCATTTCACAGTAACGATTGCATTGGTGAACCAAGGGGAACTCATCCACCATAGAGGGAAAGCAGCTCTCTTTTAGGCCATGGTATCTAGGACAAATAAACTTATTATAGTGTGTATCTTTGTGTTAAAAGCATTTCCCATTATGAAGTTACACAGAATATTCATTAGGTACAAAATTAATTTAATCCAAATTAGAAAAAATATACTATTGGTGATTCTTGTGAATTTTTAGAATTAGATGTTGTCATAGGCAGTCAGTATTGAACATAATCTTTTGGGCATTGTCTTTAAAGAATAGTTGCCATATACATGCCGCAAATCAAGGTATATATTTAAATTTTATCCAAAATACATACTTACCCCTTGGATTTTGTGGCAATTCCTATATTAGTTAATTTCCATCCAACCCCTGTAAAACAAAATATTCTCTCTTTAAAATACTTTCATTTAATACAGAGCATTAACTTGATAAAAACAAACTAAATATTGCAACATTATTTCAGCATTAACTATATTGTTGATATAATGTTAGTGAAATAATATGTGCCTGCCTTTTTCATCCACTTGGATCATGTGACAATGTCACATATCTTAATATCAGTGCAGGGATACAGCATGTATAAGTACATATAGATACACATTGAGGATAAACTGTGAATCAGGGACATAACAGGCAGTTCTTGCTTTTGGCAAAGCACAGCTATATTCACTTCTGACCTTCTAGCGTTGTGACCAGCACATTTCCATTGGTCCACTGGTAGACCCAGTGCTGGAAAGTGCAACATTTCTGTTCGATCTCTGATGAATTCTTAACATGTAATTTCCCAGCATGATCTCTGATACAGTACTTCTGAAACCGTCCTTCCAGGTCCTCCTCAATGGTAGCATAGGGAATATTGTTGGCAGGTCGGTAAATCAAGTTCAGAGGTAAAATTCTAGATTCAACACCATAAAGAACAATACATAGTCATACACAGTCACAGGATATTGGCCTTGATGTACTAAATGATTTATTGTAGGTGTCATTGTGTCACTCTGCTGAGCTCTCTTTGCTTGGCTTTGGAAGGTAACGCCACCCAAATTAGGAAAGTAATGACATTTTACTTGATGAAAATAGATAATTCTAAGCAACTTTCCTGTATACATTAATGACCAACTGAAAATAATTCACCTTTAGCCAAGACTTACATTCCATAATGCTTTGCATACATCTTCACAAGTCTGTTAATCACAGAACAACCAAAGCATTGTGGGAGCTGGGTTTTTCTAATTGGTTTCAAACGTCAAGAGAAGCAGAGCAGAAAATAGAAGGGGGTACTTCTTTCAATAAAAATAAGTTAGTTATTTCCATGTACAAATAACTACAAATTGTGTATATTTCCTTGTATAGTGTGAAATTCCCTTTTTTATTATTTGGGTGGAGTTATCTTTATAAAAATATATTTATATATATATGTTATATTGCAAGCATCTAAAATATGTAGATGTGACCACTGCAAATATAGCATACATAGGGCCCGATTCACTAAAGTCCGAAATAAGGGGCCCGATTCACTAAAGTCCGAAATAAGGAGTGCTATTTATAGCATGCGTTAAAAATCTTATCACTTCTTATTTTTCACTTGATTCACTAAAAGGACACTTGCAGAGCGCAATATATTACGCACGTAACCATTACTTTCTGAAAACCACCATTTCCCTGAAAACTGGAGGATGCATCACTCTAGGGCCAACATATACTTGAAAAAATACGACTGCAAACTCCATGTTGTGTTGCCAATAGCTCACGAACCGCAATTTTCTTTAAGTACCGCCTGCCCCAAGTAGGGTTAATATTCACACAGATTAACACGATATTTTGCACGTTTAGCGCTTCATATGTGTTTGTGAATCATGCGTTAGTACTATTTCTATTCGCTAATTAACGCAATGCGTTTTTTTTGTGCATGCGATATGCGGATTAATACATGCGAAATGACTTTGATGAATCGGTACTTAATTATCGCATGCTTTTTAATGAAAAAAACTATGCGATAAGCGTTATTGACCTTTAGTGAATCGGCCCCTATAACGCTTATCGCATAGTTTTTTTCATTAAAATATGTCATCGTAAGATAAATAACGCCAAGAACATCGCTTCTTAATTATGACAAGTGTCCTTTTAGTGAATCGAGCAAAAAATAAGAAGTGATAAGAATTTTAACGCATGCTATAAATAGCACTCCTTATTTCGGACTTTAGTGAATCGGGCCCCTTATTTCGGACTTTAGTGAATCGGGCCCATAGAGTGAATAATAGGATTGTTTCATAATGATGGGATGCATATTTTTCCTATAGTTAAGAAGACATATTTAGGGCAGCAACAGAAAGGGCGTAGCAGAAAAAAGAAGTGATCCACTGATCATACGGTCTTACTCTGGGACCTGTCCAAAGCTGGAGACTGCTCGACACTCAGCAGCAAATATCTTGCAAAATTCCCTGGTGGTGTTCTGAATTTTACACTCCTACAACACAAAGTCACAATTGTTGAACATCACATAAATGTTGGTAGGCAAAACAACAGATTAATATTGCATTTCCATTGTACATAGCATGAATACTATATTATATAAGATTACATTCAATATTGGGAATTTCATCTCGGATTTCCATGGTGACATAGCAACACAAGGCAGCAGGCCAAGTTCTTTTATACCAGTCATGCAATTCCAGGTTTACTTCTAATATTTTTATATTTCAAAATAAGGGGTATATTTATTTCTTATAATACAAACATTTCAACAAGACATTTGAAAATAAATTGCCAATAATAACTGGTGCAGTAACTAGCGCCATATGTGAGGCTAGTATTTATATGTAACACAACTTCAAAAACCTCTTCTGTCAAACAAATCACTATATATCATGCAAGCTAATACACACCCTAGATGATGAAGGTTATTATATATTATCCCAAAAAGGTCAGCTCATGGTTTCATGACTTGCCTTTAAGGGAAACTCCAGTCAAATGATAAAAAACAGAAAATTTTGGCTTAATTCTAAGTACCTTTCCAATATAGAGTAAATAAACATATTCTATGATTTGAAAATGTATATGCTATTATGTAAGTGCCATCAGTCTATTTTTTGCTATTCTCTAACATTTTTGCTAAGGATTCAGTTTAAAAGAGAAAGAAGGCTGTGATTCATAAAATGGAAGCCCATGAAGCCTATTGTTCTTGGTAACTAAATGTTATCGACTGCCAGGGTGGGTGCACTGAATGCTCCAGTGAGTTGCCCCTACACTCCCCCTGGCCCAAGGGGGAGGGCTTCAGGGGCTAAAAAGGTAAGGATGGGAGGGAAGGGGCAAGATAACTTTTTTTGCTTTTGTGTTTTTTTTTTCCCCACCCTCCCAACCCTCTTTTTTTATACAGGTTCAGTGGTCTTCAACAGGCTAGAGGTCACTAGCAAGAGTTACCAAATTTACATCGAATAAATAAGGTTGAGGAGACTGCCTCACACAGACAAAAGCAAAAAAAAGGAATTCTGGAAACAAATTCCAGACTCCTAAAAAAAAATCCCATTTACATGGGTTTATCCTATAGGCTACAGCTCACCCACTGGGTTTGAAGCTGAAGCCAGGACAATACTATAGGAAAAACCCATGTAAATGGGATTTTTTTTTAAGAGTCTGGAATTTGTTCCCAGAATTCCTTTTGTTTGCTTTTGTCTGTGTGAGGCAGTCTCCTCAACCTTATTTATTTGTTTGTAGAACCACATGGTGACTCTACCTAAGCTGATCAGAGAACCCTACACTACACTGATGAGCCCCCAATAAGGGCGAAACCGATCTGTAGTTGGGAATCTGATCAGCTATTGACCTGGCTTCAGCTTCAAACCCAGTGGGTGAGCTGTAGCCTATAGGATAAACCCATGTAAATGGGATTTTTTTTTTAAGAGTCTGGAATTTGTTCCCAGAATGCCTTTTGTCAAATTTACATCGGAAACCAAAGCAGCAGAATGCGGCAGGACAGAGAAAACACCAAAGGATGGGGGCTATGCCCAGGCTTAGTAGAGCCTATGATTAAGTACCGTGAGGTACGAAATGCGTTAGGCTCTCTGCATTATGTGTTAGCTTAATAAAAGTTTTGTGATTTTACTAAAATTCCTCGTGAACAAGCACTTTTCTTCACCTACATTACCGGAGTGCCTGCCTGTGTTCTATGTTTATGATTTATCCCAGGCTTAGTCGGCTGTGATTGTATGGTTAGGCTTGCACAGAAACCTGTGGTATGGACCACCATGGGGAGCAAAAAGAAGAGAGAAACCAGGGCGAGCAGGGCAAGTGGCTCTGGGCTCTTCCTTGGTTGATACTCTTAAAACTTACATGTGTATTAATTTGGACACATTTGGTGGAGGGGACCTACTCTAAATGTTGCTTAATAAAGCTGTGACCTTTGGTTTCTTGTATTTCCCACAAGGTTCTGTGTTCAGTGTGGTTATTTCATGATGCCTTGGTTGAGGTTGGTTATGTTTGATGTAGGAGCAGTAACAGATACGGAACATAGAATATTTAGGCCTCATTGACTCTCTATACATTGTTTTAGTGGTACATGTAGTCAGGAAAAGAATTTACTTTCATTATTCAAAATTGTAATTTTTTTTTGAGTATTTGGCTGAAGTTCCCCTTAAAGGCCCATAAAAACTATTGACCACCACAGTTCTCTCAGGAGAAACCATGTCAAAAACCCTTAACCTCCCACAACCCCTTACCATGTCTTTCAATAGAAAATGTGCTAGCAATGGAAAATACTAGGCCTTTAAGATGGAGAGTAGTTGGGAATTTGGTAGCGACCATTACCGAATTACCTGAATGACCAGCATTTGCTATGGGCAACCCATTTACCACTGTAAGGGGCCTATTTATTAAATTAAGTATGATTGGGTACGAGTATTTAGAACTGTGCATATTTTCTGCAATTTTTTTTGTTAATTTCCGCAACTTTTTCGCTCTTTGCGACAATTTCTGCTGATCGGCTGCTGGGGGGAGAGGGACTAAGGGCTCTGGCACACGGGGAGATTAGTCGCCCGTGACAAATCTCCCTGTTTGCGGGCTAATCTCCCCGAAATGCCATCCCACCGGCGAAAATGTTAATTTGCCAGTGGGATGGCATTTCGGGGAGATTGGTTGCCTACGAACAGGGAGATTTGTCATGGGCGACTAATCTCCCCGTGTGCCAGAGCCCTAAAGGGACTGTGCTCTGAAGTTTATCAGAGCACAGGTCACATGACTGTGGCACCCTGTGAAATGAAGAATATGAATGGCCCCATGTGAAATTTCTAAATTAAATATAAAAAAACTGTTTTGAAAAAACACATATTTTCCCATGACAGTATAGAAGAAAAATGTTCACTTGCCTGAATTGTGATCTCGTAATTCTTCTCAACTAAGGTACTTTCATTCTTGGTGCCAAATGGGATAAGATTTTTGATTTTGATAATGCACGTTTTTCCAGAGTCAAATATTGGTTCCAGCCCATATATAGCCTTTACTCTGCATGACTTCCTCAGAAATCCCTCACCAACATGCGCATTTTCCATCACAATTCTTCCAAAAAATTTGTCCCCCCAATAGCCAGAATCAGCTAATCCTTTTGCAAAAACCATTGGAGTCATCTCTATTTCTTCCCCAACTGAAAAAAACAATGAGAAGCAAAGTGTTTCTTAGCAATGAATAGTGTGTCCATGACCAACTTATACCACATTGCCCAGTACAAAGCTAGTGCTTAAAATGGATGGTTAAATATGAGGAAAAGTGAGCAGGACTGAAATATCACTGAATGGGTTATATGCTATAAAAAAACAATCAGCACCCTTGTCCAATACTGGCCATTTCAGCCCATGTTGTTCTTGGATGTTTGTCTGCATGTTTTTCCCACAGTTTTACATTCTGGTTGGCATTTAGTACTACTTAAATTAAGATTAAAGTATCAGTGCCTGCTGTAAGTGGATTATGGCTGGAGGTAGGAGCAGTGGGGGTTTAGGCAGCACTGGGTCTACTTTCTCCACACATCACTGAGTGCGTCTCTGATGATAAAAACCTGGAGAACATTATTATTATCCTTTTTGTATACAGCACCAAAATATTTGCTTAGCAGACATTATACACATATCATTCACATTAGTTCTGGCCCAGTGGAGCTTACAACCTAAAGCCTTTTTCACAAACACATGTGATGGTAAGTTTCATCAGGATAAAAATGCTTGTATGTTTTTGGAGTGCAGGAAAAAACCTACCACAGACACAGGGAGAACATGCAAGCTCCTTAAACAAATCACCCTGGTCAGAATTAAACCTAGAACCCCAGCACTGCTTCTATTTTGATTTCTCATTATACAGTAATTCCTATCTACCCATGAGCTGTTGGACACAAATACAATGCAACATTGTAAAGTTCAGACATGAGTAGGCGGAACTGGCAGACCTATAGACTGACTTTACCCTGCTCTGAATTAATTAATGGAAATTACGTCTAGTTAAGTATTATTTTCTAACTCTAAATCTTCTGATGCGGAAAGGGACGGGATTTTTTTTTTCACTTAATTCAGTACCGACTAGTAGTATTTACCTTCAACTTCCTCTTTGCTGATGAATGAAGACAAAACTGAAACACAAACAAAAGTTGTTGAAATGACAAAAAATAGTTTTTCAATAGTTGCACAGACAATCTATTATACAATTTAAATATTTTACGTTATGTGGCAAACAAAATGCCTGATAACCAAAGTACCATCCAGGAAACAATGTGTGGCATGGCAAAATAATAGTTTCTTCCAAGGCATTCAAAAGCCTCGGCCCCCATAAGAACCCACATAACCAAAGGGCTACCTATCATTATGCCATTAAAGGTAAGAGATTTCATCTACATAAGGTTACGGCATCTCAATGTAGTCATTTGGTGGGTAGGCCTTATGGCAGGCTATGGTCAAAGAAGAGGTTACTGTGCCTCACTGTTCACATGTGCACTTGTGCCCATGCAACAAATGTTATGGCATCTGCACACAACAAAATTTGGAGCTCTAAATACATTTTGTATGGGCAAGCTTTATTTGGTAACTGTTACTGTGTGAATACACTGTTTAAAAAGTACACACACAAGTCCTCCACTGGCATGTCCCCTACCTTGCGCACAATGCAGAAAGTACAATGCAGGATGGCCAGAAGATGCTAGAAGCAAAGCTCTTGCCTCTGCACCCATACAAGCTATGCACTCTGTACTTTGCGCCAGTTTGTAAAACTGCTAAGCAGGGGTGCAATGTAAAATGCCTGGGTTCTAAGGGGAACAAATCTGCACCAATTACAGCTCCATTAGTTGTGTCCTATCTCATTGTAAATAAGCCCCACTATGTTGATACTAGAAAAGGAATAACAATTGTTAGGATAGGAGACCGACAAAAAAATTAATTAGAAGTTCAAAGATGCAGTAAGAGAAGAAAGAAAAGGAAAATGTTAATAAAATTTTGTAGGAAAAGCATAATGAAATGTGGAATACAAACCATGAAAAATTGAGGAATAGAAGGTACAATAAATAGAGCAAGAGAAATAATAAAAAAGAAAGGAACAGAACAAAATAATGCCTTTGTATGCCCTGGCAACAAAAATGATACTTTAACAAACAAATAACTGAAACAAACAAAATGCATTTTAATACAATCCTAGTTGTAATTGACAAATAGAAGTATTAAATAATTGAATAAAAGTTATAAAAAAAACCTTTAATGGCTTAGAACAGTCATAGAAAAAGACAGACAAATTCCATGAACATGCTCCCTGCCTGCACAGAAGTAAAGAAATCATTTGAGGGAAATACTGCTAATACAGAGCTGGAAGGTGACTTACTCTCAGCACTCAGAAGGCAATCTGTTGAATCTGTTCCATAATCATTGTAAATTGTGCACTGATACACACCGCAGTCTTTCGTTGATGCCTGAACAATGGCAAGTGCCACCTGGCCTTCATCGCCAGAACTAGTAAGCAAGAAATGTATACAGATAATAATAGCAGACAAAAAGTGAAAATTAATACAAAATCATCATAACTGACAAAAGTAATTAATATATTATATAAGTATACTACTTATAGCAGCAGTTTTTGCTATTATAAAATGCTTTCTTGTGATAATTACATACTGCAATTATCATGCAAAAAAGTATGTACAGGTATAGGACCCATTATCCAGAATGCTCGGGACCAAGGGTATTCCGGATAATGGGTCTTTCCGTAATTTGGATCTCAATACCTTAAGTCTAATAAAAAATCAATAAAACATTAATTAAACCCAATAGGATTGTTTTGCATCCAATAAGGATTAATTATATCTTAGTTGGAATCAATTACAAGGTTCTGTTTTATTTCTACATAGAAATAGGAAATCAGTTTTAAAATTCTGAATTATTTGATTAAAATGGAGTCTATGGGAGACGGGCATTCCGTAATTCGGAGCTTTCTGGATAATGGGTTTCCGGATAAGGGGTCCGATACCTGTATTATGTATGTATGTATTTAAAAAGGAAACATGAATTGGTATGAGGTAGTTGCTGCAGACCTGAACATACAGTTATTTATATGCAGCTGTAGAGAGAGTCCGCACTCACAGGTCTTAAGAAAATATAGAGGTTTTATTCAAATCAACATCTGAGATGTTGATTTGAATAAAACCCCTATATTTTCTTAAGACCTGTGAGTGCGGACTCTCTCTACAGCTACTCCATCTATTATTTTGGGACTGCACCCAGGCTCCCTTGGACCTACTTATACGTGAGTGCCTGTCTTCTTGCAACATACTGTTATTTATATGCAGTTATGTCATGTTTCTTATATGGCACATAGAAATTTTAAAGACATTCACCTCACCCTACCCCCCCCACCTCCGCTCCACATGCATGTGCAAACAACTCATTTGACATGAGCTTATTCAGTTGGGCTTGTATAGAATAGCTGCAATAGAAACATTGTCTCAACTTCCAGATGTAAATATAAATGCATTTTTTTCCACACAAATCTGATTCCACAGATTGAAAACCCCTTATATCCCTTGTACAAGCAATTCCCCAACAACCCTTATACTATCCCACCCTTATTTTGTTCCATTGTGAAGTTATAGGTTCTAGGGAAAACTTAAAAATTTAAGTTTCAGTAAATCTGCCTCACAATGTAATGCAATTCCACACTTATGTTGTTCATTTGTGAAGTGATGGATTCTGGGACTTGAATTTCCTCTGCATAGCAGAGAGTCAGATTATAACCCATTATGGGAACAGAGGGAGTCAGTCTCAGAATCAATCACTTAGTAATGGAACATGGTAAGAGTGGGATTACTCATACTATATATATATATATACTATTGTGTCCTTTCAGTCTGTAGAAACAGGAACGTTTGTGTATTAAAAAAATACACATATATTTATTTCTGGGATTTCAGCACTCTTCTTTGTACCAAGTTGTTATTTAGAGAAGGAGATAACATGGTCCCATTCAACAAAATCTGAACATTTTACAAAATGGTACAATGCAGTGCCAACTTTCTCATAATAACATTCTGGATAAGGCCCTTATTGTTGACATTTTCCTTTTTTACAGTGGTTCTTAAAGCTTCACCTTCACCCCAGATCACTAATGCTGCAGAAAGCTCCAAATAATGGAATGGCCATCTCCCATATACACCATTTTAATCAAATAATTCAAAAAATGATTCCTTTTTTTCTGTAGTAATAACACAGTACCTTTTACTTGATCCCAACTAAGATATAGTTAATTTTTAACAATCCAATTGGCTTTCATGTATGTTTAAATGGTTTTTTTAGTAGACTTAAATTATAGAGACCCAAATTACAGAAAGACTCTTTATTGGGAAAACCCTAGGTACCAAGCATTCTAAATAATAGGTCCCATGCTTGTAATAGTTTATATTCTTTTATTTTTCTTAATATGTGCTTTTTCTAGGTCTACCAATTAATCCCCCTCACTGTGTGTGTTTCTCGGGCCTTCAGCTTTTCTCGTTCTATACATCTCTAGGAAAACTAATCCAGTTGTTTGAATTCAAATACCATCTTTTTGAAGGTGAAATCCAGATCTTCTTAGCTACCCAAAATGTCTCTCTGTTCTATGTCAAGTCACAGATTGTCTTTCTGCTATCTACTACTGGGTGTTACAGCAGCACCTAAATTAAATTGATTTTCCATCACCTTCTTCTATAAGCAGTACAGCGTGTAGAATGGAACTGCCAGATATTAGGACAATTAGGATAATTGATAATTTACAAAAATACCACATTCCTGTATACAAAACAATAACTGATTACACTAATATAAAGACTTTACTATTACTATTAACATTACCTTCGGTTTACTTTAGCAACTTGAACTTCATCTTTATACCATGTTATAATAGAGTCACTTAAAATATTGAAAAATTGGCACCAAAGCTTCAAATTTCCAGATGCATCAGAAAATTGCTCAGCTCTTGTCTTCCTTATCACTTGTGGAGCTGAAAAAATATAAATAATATTTTGTAGGAGAAAGAGGGTTAAGCACCAAACATGAAAGCATCTGTTTTTTACCCCATTTTACACTACATTTATGTATTTGACCGATTCCTTTACAGACCTGACAAGACCAATGCTTATTATTTCTAGCATGTTCAGACTGTACAAGTCGCTACCTTTATAGCCTGTTTAATAGTTGAAACATTATCTTCATTTAATACAAAAGCCCCAAAAGAGGCTGCTTAAGTTACTTTGTTGCTCTCAGGGTTACCATTTCTACATTACTTGGAAGTTTTACAACTAGCATGGGGTTGTTGCCTGTTGAGAAGAATATGCATGCTTGTAGAAGGACTGATCTAGTTGTGTGTGGCAGAATGGTGTTTAACCGGTCAAAGCAGTCCAACCCATTCTGTCAGATCAATACCTTTTTATTAAAGGGAAACGAAAGTCAAAGTCACTTGGGGGTGCCAAAATGTTAGGCACCCCCAAGTGACTTTAACCGCTTACCTCGTACCCCGGGCTGGTGCCCCTGTTAGGAGAAAACAGCACCAGCCCGGGGCACCTGGAGCGCAGCGCTTCCGTCTTCCTGGCTTCCTTTTCCTGAGTGCCAGCGGTGGGCGCATGCGCAGTAGAGTGAAAAGCCGACTTTAACATTTAAGTTCGGCTTTTCACTCTACTGCGCATGCGCGCGCAGCGAATCAGGAAAAGGAAGCGCCGGCAGCTACCCCGGGCTGGTGCTGTTCCTTCCTCACAGGGGCACCAGCCCGGGGTAAAAGGTAGGCGGTCAAAGTCACTTGGGGGTGCCTAACATTTTGGCACCCCCAAGTGACTTTGACTTTATTTTTCCTTTAACTTTAATAAATGTGTTAGTTTTAATTTATTAAAAACTTTCCTGGCTGTCTGAAAAATATTTCAGTCAGGAAAGTTTTGATGTAACATAAAAACAATGGAACTGCTGGGAATTTTTCTGCATCAGTCCATAATAATTGAAAGGATTGAAAGGAAAGTCTGTTTTTTAATACTAGTTGAAAAGGAAAACCATGCTACATATAAAAATGTTTATTTATAAAGTATTAAAAGCACATGCATTTGGGATACATTACCTTTATAGGGGTCATTGGCTTTTTTATGTTCAACTGGCTGTATATCTTCTTTTGGCAACATGTCTGAATCTTTAGCTTGCACAGAACGGTCATCTGAGGTCTTCTCTTTCTCTGCACATTCTTCATATATCTTTGGCACTTCTAACTTTGTCATCCTTCTAGACAAACCTGGTGAACGCTTTTCAGCTTGCTGAGGCTGAGTGGGCAGCAAAGAGGTATTCCTTCTGGTCTGCCCAGGAGAAACACTAGGGCTTTCTAGTTTAGAAGGAGGTGTAAGTGAACCAGTTTCGGTTTCAGTTTCGGTTTCTTCTAATTGCTTTGGCTTAGGAAGATATATTTTGCGACGAGCACCAGAGGCCAGCTCCTGAGGTGTTGCTGAAGGGATAAAACTTATGTTTTCAGTAGACCGCCACTTGCGACTGTTGTCTTTCTCAAAGTCTAAGAGCAAACTTTCAAGGGTCTTTTCAGAAGGAAGGCTGCCAACAACTATAGCAGGCACAGGTAAAGATGAAGGAAAGTCTGTGTCAGCACCTATGTTCCCTGCAATCTTTCGTGCAGTGGAAGGACTAAAACTAAGTTCATCTTTGTTCAATACAAATTCTTCATCTAAACCTCTTGAACTCCTGGATATAGCTGGGGTCAGTGGGGCACTATGTACCTCCTGTATTATGCCTTTTTTGGAGGATTCACTTGCCTTTCTGCATGTGATAGGACTTGTTTGCAAAGAATCTGCAGTTTGAGAGATGTCCTCTTCTGAAGCTGGAGTTAACTTTCCTGGTGTAGAACTCAAATACATACTCTCTGCACTCTTTTCAAAGTCATATTTATCAGACTTAAGCATTGTACTAGTATTGAGGGGGCTTACATTTCCCTCTATCGAAGACATTTCTTCAGGAGATCTAACCTGAATGTCACCATCTTTGTTACTTTCTTTGACCTCTGACTTCTGATCTACATCATCTGCAGGTTTCATATGAAACAACTTTAGCAAAGAGTTCTTCAAAGTAGCTACTAAGCTGTGATCTTGCTTAACTTGTTCTTTTAATATAATTTCACTTTCTTCATTTGTTTGATGCTCTGAAGATATTGGAACTTCAAGAACATCAGAGGATTCTTCAACATCTTGGATGTTTATTGGGATGATTTCAAGCTCAGGCATCACAGGGTTTTGAATATTACTTTTCTCTTCTTCACCTGATAAAGGCAGCATAAGTTCTACAAAATACTCTTCTGGAGAAGATATTGCAAGTGGAGAAAGTCCCGAACTAGAACTGGATTCTGAAGGACATTCTACATCTTTAGCAACACCTGATTCCAAAGCCGCCTTTACATCTCTTAGAAGAGTAACCACAGATTGGTTAGTATCCCCACCCAATGTCTTTGTTGCTAAAGGGGCACCTGGAATATTTGTTTCCAAAATACCTTCAGAAATACTGAGTTCCTGAACATCATCTATGCAAGGTAGCTCTATAATGGAGGGTGGAATGCTTGTTTCCATTTTTGTCATTGCCACATCTAATAATATTAATTCATTAGTATTTTCTGAGGTTGGTGTAATGGAGAGGGTAGTTGGGTTTTGTTCATCAGATGCTAGTATTTTTTCTAATTTGTTTTCTTTTATTTCATCTACTTGCTGTGTTTCTTTTATTTCATCTACTTGCTTTGTTTCTTCTATATCTTTCATTGTTTCTATTTTAGAGTCTGATACAGCTGTGCTGTCTTCACCACCTTTGAGTGTATCATCATGAGGTGTATAAGACTGATCATCATCACCTTCTGTGTCCAATTTCTTCTCCTGCGGTAACCCAAGTGGAAAAATACTATTCTCTTTTAAAGCTTTTGCTTCCTGTACAGCCAAGCAAGCATCCTCACCATATGAGTCTTTCTCTGAACTATATTCCATGAAGAATTCTGAATGTTGGGGTAAGGAAGAAACTTCACTTTGAACATTTTCATTATCTACTCCTTCCATTTGAGGAATAGCTTCCACTTCTGCTTGTATGGCTTCATCTGTCTCCATGAATACTGGTGAACTCGCAGATTCATCCATATTGTTCTCATTTCTGTTTTTTGGCATTTCCATCTGATTTTGTTCAGAACTGAGGGTTTGTTCTTCTGCAATGTTTTCCTGAGATTCTGTGACTGCCTGTGTCTAAAAAAATATAAAATAAAAGATAATGTGAACATTTCTCCTATGGTTGCCTAATATCATATTTCCATTGTATTTAAGTCTCAAGATATATTTTTTGTTTTTTTCTATCCCTCAACAAACATTAAGGGGCGATTCGCTAAAGGTTGATAAAACGAGCGCTATTTATAGCATGCATTAAAAATTTTACCACTTCTTATTTTTTGTGACTTAACGCTTGATTCACTAAAAGGACTTGTCATAATTAAGAAGTGATGTTCTTTGCGTTATTTAACTTGCGATGAGCGATTATTTTCCGCCGCGTACAATATTAGCGCACGATATTACGCACGTAACCATTACTTTCTGAAAACTGCTGTTCTGAAAATGACCATTTCCCTAAAAACTGAAGGATGCATCACTTTAGGGCGATCACATACTTGAAAAAATCCGACTGTGTTGCCAAAAGTTCACGCCGCAATGTTGTTTAAGTACCGCCTGCCCCAAGTAGGTGTTAATATTCGCACAGATTAAAGCAATATTTTTCACATTTCATATATGTTTGTGAATCATGCGTTAGTACTATTTCTATTCGCTAATTAACGCAATGCGTTATAAATAACGCTTTGCGATTATGCGTTTTTTTGCGCATGTGATATGCAAAATGACTTGGTACTTATTTATCGCATGCTTTTTAACCCAAAAATGCATGTGATAAGCGTTATCGACCTTTAGTGAATTGGCCCCTTAAAATCCAAAAAAAAATGATAACCAAGTAAACTGGAATTGTTTACAATGGTACCGTAAGAAATATCTATATAATAACTAATATAATAACTCCAGACCAATCACCCATATAACAGCTTCTCTTTCTCAGTTTCAAAGTGAGAAAACCACAAAATAGAGAATTTAATAATTTCAAAAAGGCTGACAAATTAGGTATAAGGGGAAAGGATTGCTCCAGTGTCATCCTGTCTTTTGTGTTGACACAAGTTCCGGGTCTTAGTTTCCACACATAAGACTGTAGTCACTTTTTCACTCACCCAGTGAACTTTTTGACAGGTTTTCTGTTGACCTAGAACTTGACACATTTTGCTCTGTAGCACTAATTACTGTTTATGTATAGTGACATGATACTGTTTTGTGGCACCATCCTCAGTTACCTTCACTCACCCATAAGGATATGTGTTTACTTTTTCTCTTCCGCTATTTGAGCTGCTGTTTTTACAGCCTCACTAGATTTAGCTTTAGATCTTATTAGGTGTAACAGCCCAAGTTTCTTTTCATGTGTTTTGTTCTTTTGTTTTCTTTCTCCTTGTAATAAACCATTAAGGCTATAGTACACATGGCAGTTTGACTGCTGTCACTGTCAGACTGGGCCAGCCCTAGTGGGCCCTGTGGCCCCTGCCAGCCCAGCCCGCTCCTCTTGCTGCCCCTGTCTGTGCGCCTGCATCCAGTACTGCGTGCTCTGGGGGGGTTGTATGTTGCGTGGGAGGAGGGCCATAGAAGGAGCTTGCGACTGGGGTGGGGGCCCCTGGGCAGCAGACCCAGTGGGCCCCTGACACCCCAGTCCGACCCTGATTGCTGTTCATATGATGGTTACTGCCCACCCCAGGCTGCTGGAAAGCAGTGTTGGATATAGGTGTTTAGAAGCTCTAGGTGAATTTGGACCTAGTAGCACCCCCCTGTTTCCCAAATTCTGCTTTTATGCCAAATAGCAGTATGTTCTCCATCTACTATAGAGTACGTGATTGTACTGCCTGCAAAGATTTCCATATAGCAATACTTAAATTAAAAAGCTTTTTCATTAAAAAGCATTCTTTTGTTTAACAAATTTAAAGCAGCAAGAATTGGTACAGCATTCACAGTGAGAAGAAGATAATGCCCATAACACCCAATGCGTTTTACTCCTGGGAACTTCATCAGGGGTGACATGTTTTCTCTTACACATGTATTTCAATATCTCAAACACCACATGTGATGTCAATTAACATCCTTTACCTTTAAGTGAAATGACCACTATTACCATACATTGAGTATTATTTGCTTCTCACATATTGGAAATGTAACATAACTAATTACCCACAAATATATTTTTATACACTTTATATTTTTTGCCACATATAAAACATCCCCATATATTTAACCAATTTAGTTGTTTTGAGCATGTTTTACTTTTGTGTAAGTGCTTTGTGACAAAAAGCAGCCAGTGATTTATTGCATTTATACACAATCGTAACTTGCCTAGAGTCAATGTTCTTCAATACTGGATCTTATTTTTAAAGGAGAAGGAAAGGTAAAAACTAAGTAAGCGTTATCAGAAAGGTCTATGTAAGTACAGCCATAAGCACTCACAGAAATGCTGCACTGACTTCTCTGTCAAATGAAACACAGGACTTATTTTCTTCTTTTGTGTACACATGTTCTTCGGTATTAGACTTTCATCTCTCAGAAAAATCCTATAGGGCATGACACGAGTCTGCTGAGTTTGCTCTTTTTTCCTCTCTCCCCTTCCATCTCTACTCCCTCTCTGCTGCAATCTGTGCTACCAGCAGCCAGAGTTGCAGCATGGAAGTTACAGAGACCAAGCAAAATGGCAGCTGCTATCTTAAACAAACAGAGGGAGCATCTAGGGCTGTTAAATCATGTATGGTAAAGCTTTCTACAGAACATCTAGGTGCGATCTAGGTGGCACTATTGTGGCTAACCTATTGGCAATAGATTGCCAAAATGCCTTTCCTTCTCCTTTAAACTTCCATTCTACCCTACTAGCTATCATTGCCCCTATTAATTGCCCCCTGTGATAGTTCAGAATGCTCATCTAATTATAAACCTCATATGGCTGCTCTGTGAAACTGATATTTGTCCGTATAGTAAGCCATTCAATCCCACTCACATTTTGTCCAGTGACCGTGAAATGAAAATAAGTTTTGCTGTCAGAAATGTAGATTTTTTGCATGGTGGTTAAATATTGCTGTTCAGCTGATTCCTGTGGTTTTAATCAACCAATATACTGAAAATCAATTCTGCAAACTGAGTCACCAAAAATGTCCTTTTAGCATATTTCATGCCAATTTAACTTGGCATTTAACATGAATTTTTGAATGAAAGACCAACTTAACTGTCTTATATTTATATTACTTATCCTACAAAATGCTACTTCTTATTTATATCATGAATTTTTATCTTTATATCACTTTACCTTCTTTTCTTCCTCAGCCTTCTGACTCAGCTCAAGTTGCTGTTGCAGCAGGGCATACGCTTTCTGCAGAGCCATATACTCCATCTCTAAGGTCTTGAGCTTTTCCACTGTTTCTGTCTGGGTCTTATCCTTTAAAACAGTAGGAAACAAATTAGCATAGTATTCAGCAGTGAATTGTTTGGCTGTTATGTCTTTTATTTTAAAAAAATATAACCTTTCAAAACTATAATTAAACAATGCTCTTCTAAAAGTAATTATTTCTACATTAACCCCTATATACAATGATCTCCTCCTTTTTCAATGAGTGGTGCAGGATTCTAACTAGCACAGAACAGTGAATAACTTGGAGCTGTTTTCACACACAGAAAACAGTTAGTTGTAATATTGGTACTAACATTTTCAAGAGGCATCACTGCAAAAATGCTATCCTAGTGGGCATCCTTGATTCATAAAACAAATACTGATCAATTTATGATCATTATGAAAGCAGAAGAGCCAAGTGCAAGGTACTTGTGCCTATATAAGCACCTTGCATCTACTGGCAGCACCAAAGGGCAACCTGCTTTGATGAATTGTGAACAAGGTGCAGAGCACAAGGCACACAGAAGCAAGGAAGCCCTGGAATTAACACTTTCCATAAGATGTTACTTTGCTCCTGCACTAGTAAATCAAGTGCATTGGTGTATGCTATTTTATAGGCACTTGCTTGCACTTGCATTATGCAGCACCAATATATTCTGCAGCACTGCACAATAGGAATTCTGGGGACAAAAGGTAAAATCAGATTGATGTATATGTGCAGTCTGACTATGTGCCTTGTTGCAATGGTTCTAACCTAGTATGCATGTTCCCGCCATGAAACATAGACATGGGAGCGACACAGGCAAACATGATTGCAGGCAATCCAGCTGTAGAGCTCTGCAGTACAGGGTACATGTTCACTTGTAAGCAGCTAAGGGGATGATGTTGAAGAAGGTACAATGGGGGCTGAGTATCTGGGATAACAGCTGAAAATATGTGTGAGTTTAGTTCCCCCTAAGGCATCATGTTCCACATTACAGAAACACTTCTTAGGACCCTGGGTTTCAAGCATTAGTGATAATTGTTACCATACAATATAAGATATTTTAACATGATATCATAGCCTGAGAATGTATGCAAAACAACATGTTTATATAGGCTTTGGAGTACTTCTTTTTATCCTTTTATAAACCATAAAACACAAAAGACTGTTCCATACTATACTGTCTATATACTGTATATTTTATATTCCACACTATACATTGCCTGCTTTCATAGTTCAGGTGTGAGTTTGCAATGCATTAAAGTTTGAGAGGGTTTACTTATCCTTTAAATGTATTTTTAAGTGAACAGAATGGATATAGCTGTGTTAAGTGGTATACTTTCCCAATTTGACGCAGAAATGATCTCATCGGATATTGCAGTAGCCGCACGACCCGCCTGTATTAGGTTTGACATGCTGCCCAGCTCATTTAGCATGCCTTTACTATTAGACAATTTGCTGCTCCCTAACTCATCCAGTGTGTCACTGTTACTAGGTCACTTTGTTGTTGCCTTGTTATTGTACCACTACGGGACAAAAATATTATACCTTTAGCAGAGCAGCCTAGGTACTCTTTATTTTGAAACATGCATGTAAGATGCTCACATTTTTAAATAATGACTATTGCATATCAGATGTTAGTCCTGTTTTGAGTATTTCGTTTTTCTGTAATAGAGAACCAAAAGTAAGAGCTGATGAAACCTCTGCTGCTTTTTGTGTACGTGCAGGTTGTTGGGCAATATTTGCAGAGCCAAAAATGGCAATAGCAGAGCAGTGTCAGTGCTAAGAGTAGCAGGGAATGAGGTCATCTCCTCTTTATAGCGGCACTACAGCAGCTCAGATGATTGTTGCTATACAGAAAGTCTACTTGTCACACTGGTGATAGTTAGTAATGGACTAGTCACAGGACTGAATTAATAGACAGGGAGAAAAAAATTGTTTAAAGGAGAAGTATTCTCATTTTATGAAAAGGGATCGCTTTGCAAATTATAACAGCTCTTGTTCCATTTTGGGGATCTGTGAGAGCTCATTTATAAAGTGTGGTGCTAGGTACATAGCGCAAAAACAGGAAATAAACCATCATGTTTATTGCACTTCTGTTCCCTGCCCTTAAAATGGAATGCAAAGACCTGTGCCTCCCCAATGAATATGTCATTCCCATTGTTCTGCAGGCATGCTAGGGCTTTGCACCAGGCCTCAGTTTTTTAACAGGAAGCCCCAAGCCCAAGTCTCCCTTGTGTGGTGCACCCACCCCCTTTTACTTTTTACTTTTGCTTCTTTCTGCTCCAACCCCCCCCCCCCCACCACCTTTTGTGCATTCTTGCTCTTCAGTCCAAAAGTGCTGGTGACACTGGTTGCAAGAGATTTGAGCAGCTAAATCTCCTGCATGCCCAGAGATTCAGAAACAAAAGTAGAGGCAGTTGGGTAGCATGCCACCCCTACAATTGTGGTGCCGTAGGCCCAGGGCCTTTGTGGCCTTCCCAAAAATCCGGGCCTGTCCATATTATTAATCCACAGCAAGGTGCAGAGCACAGCAATGCCATGGATGCAAGTGCAGTATAAATGAGCACTTAGTTTGGGGCAAATTTTCCTAAGTTTCTGCATTTCTAATGTTAGTTTTTTCTAAATACAGTCAGGAAGTGAAAAGTCTAAAAGTAAATGGCTTAAGTTTATTAAGATTGTAAGAAGAATACGAGTTTGTTACATTGCAGTTAAGGATTACCATTCAAACTTAATGAGGAAGAGTGACATTATATTGATCATATATTGAAGAGGTGCTTTATGTAAATGTAGGGGGAGTAAAGGTTTTGCCAACCTTCATTTCATATAGTTCCCTGGGAAGGATTTGGCCAGCCAGAGTTGTACCTGATTTACAGGTAGAAGGGGAAATGTTCACTTTTTCCTTGGTTAATGTATTTTCCTGGTAGTTCAGTGGCTGGCCATTGGGTGCCAGGATTCTTTAGTTTATAAATGGGAAAGCCACCACATTTTCTGTTTCTTTTGGTCTGGAGGAGGTGCTGTGCTGAAAGGCCTGGAACAGAGGTAGGTTTCAGTAGGAGAAGTAAGTGCCAGGAAAGATTTGTAATAGCTCACTCTAGGAGTGAGAGACAGGATCAGGTTAGTTAGGAGAGAAGACAGAGGCTGCAACATGGAGGCTAATAATAGTTGCTACCTTGTGGTGTCAATACTGCCAGTATATGGACTCAAGAGATTAGGCTCAAAAATAGAGAGCTTCCTGGTGTAAGGGCAGTGACAGATGGGGAGATTAGTCGCCCTGCGACAAATCTTTGTTGCCGCAGGCGACTAATCTCCCCGCTATGCCATCCCACCGGCAAGAATGTAAATCGCCAGCGGGATAGCATATGTGTCACTACGATTTCCGGAAGTCGCCCAAAGTTTACTCTCTTTGCCATGGGGCAACTAATCTCCCCATCTGTCACTGCCCTAAGGCACCACTGTGAGCTTCGCCTAGCGCTGGGGATTCACCATGCAGTGAGTACTACCTCTGAGGTGTTGTGAACACTGCAGCTGTGTTTGTGTTAATAACAGCTCATGTGAGAAAGTAATTGAGGCATTTACTAATTTATGATCTTGTACCCTCTGAACCCGCACCCACCAACTGGAATTGTATAACATCTGCCCAATAAAGAGTTTATTCTGTTTTTAAGAAGCATTGGTATCCAAGTTATTTAAAAAATCTTTTTATATAGTGGGATACAGTGTGGTTAACCCAGAGAGAAGAAGGGTCCATCTGAGAGAAGAGTTCAGCACCTGAGACTTGCTGGGCGTTAAGACCAGTTTGACTGGGTCTAGAGTAATCCATTTGGGGAAACAGTGATATTAGGTACCCTCATGTCCAAAATCCTGTTACACAAATTAAACAACCAATAATACTGGCAGATTTGTCAGCTAATTCCAAGTAACCAAGAACATAACAACTCAGCCCTGGCATTTTAACCACCATTCCTAATTCCTAATGGCACTAGTACAGATGGTAGGTACAAACTGCACTTACAAAAGCAGGTCAAATCTCATACTGATGCTTAGACAGATGCTTTGTATGTAAACCCTGCATTTATATATAGAAAAAATACTAAATAAATTCACATTTAATAAAAAATTGCATGCATTAAGTCAACTTCTGACCTAGACCAAAGGCAAACATTAGATATTTATACTTAGCTTCTCCTCTGATGGTAAAGCAGTGCTGCATATATTAAGTGCCAAATTATAGACTATATAGGTAAATTGTAAAAAAAATGGAAAGTTCAGGTATGGGACCTGTTATCCAGTATGCCTGGGAACTGGGGTGTTCTGGATAAGTTGGATTTCTATACCACAAGTCCATCTCCATACCATAAGTCTAATAAAAAATAATTTAAACATTAATTAAACCCAACAAGATTGTTTTGCCATCAAACAGAATTAATTATATCTTACCTGGGATCAAGTAAAATGTACAGGTATGGGATCCCTTATAAGGAAACCTGTTATCCAGAAAGTTCAGAATTACGGAAAGGCCATCTCCCATAGACTCCATTATAAGCAAATAATTCTAATTTTTTTTAAATGATTTCCTTGTTCTCTGTAATAATAAAACAGTACCTTGTACTTGATCCCAACTGAAATATAATTAATCCTTACTGGAGGCAAAACAATCCTATTGGGTTTATTCACTATTTAAAAGATTTTTAGCAGACAAGATATAGAGATCCAAATTACAAGAAAGATTCCTTATCCACTCTTAGTCCCGAGAATTCGGGATAACAGGTCCCATATCTGTACTACTTAATTACTAGAGAGAAAAAGGAAATCATTTCTAAAAATGTTAAATTATTTGATCAAAATGGAATCTATGGGACATGGCTTTCCCAGAATTCAGAATTTTCTGGATAACAGATTCCATACCTGTACCTAGAAATGTAAGGGCAGAGCTGTGAATAAGCTGGAGTTGTGCTGCTCTTTGTGCTAATGGGTACTTTATGAAATAAAAAATGGGTAGTGCCTGCCATAAAATATTAAAAGACGGTTTTTATAAAGGTGGCTTTTACAGTATAAAGAAGAAAGGGTGCTGCATGCATTCTAAAATGTAAACTGTATGCCAGCATGTTATTTTAATTAATATTATTGCTCATTTAATTGGGACACTGTTTGTTTCTCATTCAAAGGAAACTGGCTGCAAGTGCAAAGAATGTGGAAATATATTTTGCTCTGGATCTTACAGAGATGTGTACTATGGGCCTTAACATTTACTAAGCCCCAACCCTAACCTCCAGGGTGTTCCTTTTTTGGAGTTGGCAGCACAAATGAAAATGTTCTCTTCATGTGCATTACATAAGTCTCTATGAAGACAAACAGGATTGATAGAATGCACAACATATGTTGGGTTGACGGGCTCCCCACCTAGTTATAAATCTGCTAGTTAAACTTTCCCTGAGAACTTTTCCTTTTTGTCTACATACTTGTAATTAAAAGGTTAATGACACACAGTGAGGAGCTAAAAATACATGTGGGGGATCTAAACTGCAGTGCATGGAATCAAGGTTCAACCTGTGCTGTAACTACAGAAATGCCTACTTTATGGAAATATAATTCAGTCAAGAACACAGGTGCATCAGTCAGCAGCTCCATGTCATATCCAGCACATCCCTTGAAGTTTAGATGAGCTTTAGAATGCAAGACCCCTATATAAAAGTCAGATACAGTATCGTTTTGCCCTTGAACATGTTTATGGAAATAGTGAAGGGCATAAGGAAACTCCAATGCAGTGGAAGTCAAGGGATGAAGAACTGCAACACCTGCTTACAAGCCACTTCAAATACATCTATGTTTGTGCCGGCACAAGCCCATGACTACTTTGAAAGATGAAGAGAGTTCACTTCCATGACTTTATTCTATTGGTATGTAAGATTATTTCTGGACAGTAACCCCTTGTTGACAGAACTCTGACAGCATAGAGTTTAATGATTTATCTTGTCCCAAAAGGTGATAGTCAGTTTCTAGCAATTAGCTAGATTATCATTTGTATATACTGTCATGAAACTAGCACTTTATTTGCTGGTTTCTCTACATTTCTCACAGATGCATGAGCACTGAGGGTATTCTATTAAAAGTAAGACTAGCTAAAAAAAAAGCAATATTTTACAGTGTTGAACACAAAAGTATGCATTTTGCATCTGCAACTATGTTATGCAATAGAATTTCTTTTACATCATGTGACATTTTTTAATGTCTGATTAAAATCTCATTGCAAAGAAATCCATAATGAATAGACTAATCCTGTTGTCAGTGTATCAATAATAAAGCAGTGTGTAACATTTATGGTTAAAACTTGTGCAAACAGAAGATATGCTGCACATAAAAATCTTTTTTACACAAAAGAGAGGCACAAGAAGACATTCTGTTTGGAACAGTCGTTAAAAATGTCATCATGGCTATAGGAATCTATCCAACGCATAAATGCCTAAGCTATAATTAGGGGCCTTTTGCGTTATAGTCTGGAGATTAACTGATACGGAAAAAATGTTTGCATGAGGTAAGTAAACAAGAAGATAAAACTTACTTCAGGAAGGTCTTCTGAGGCTATTCTGCTCTTAATTAAGTCCTCTGGTTCTTGGCTTTCTCTCTCAGATTGCCTCAGAGATGGAACTGGTTCCAACTGCTTTTGCTCAGGAATGTCAAATGTAGAATGTGATATAATGGGGGAAGAAGGGTCTGGTATGCTTTCTAATATGGGTTGCTGTAGAACTTCACAAACTGGTTTTGCCTCCTGACCCCTTAGATTTTCTAAGGGTGTTCTAATTGAAGCATCACACTTTGTGCTTGCTTTTGGGGGCGTACTGCCTGAAGGCAATTCTCTTTGCTCTTTGGAGCGCCTTGGAGCTGCTTTTGGTGGCTCACTAATTTGCATTTGTGGTCCCAACTTTGTTGGAATACCTACATCTTGCTTAGCGCTAGAGACTTTAATTTCAGCATTTGACTTCTGGTCTCTTTCATGAGCTGGTCTAATATCTTTTTCCTCTTGTGTAACTTGCATTGACTCCCCAAAATACAAGTCCTTCAAAGAAAAGACATCTGTCTTTGGTGGCAAAGGATCTTTTCTTGAGCTGGTGGAATCTGCTGCCTTAACTGAAGGTGCCACAGATTCTTTTGGTTTCTTTGTATCTTTTGATATTGTCTTCCCTACTTTAGGAAGTGCAGTGTTAATTGCAAACCTTCGATTTGCAGTAACTGGAGTTGGCTGAATTTCCATTTTTTCGTCTGCTGTCCTAGAATGATCCTTATTAATGCGTGATCTCCTAGGAGCTGGACTTATGCCCTCTGCTTTCTTTTGACTGCTAACAGGTGAAACCTCTTCTTTCTTTGTTTCTGCTTTAGAAACAGGAGGATCATCTTCTTTTTTTTTCTTTTTTGCATATGATTCTTTTGCAGTTGTTTTTTTTGTTATTACTTCCACTGTTTCATAGACATAGGCAAGGAATTCTTTACCATTATCCTCTATATTCTCAGGAAGTGTGTAGCCATTTGTGACTACTGCTTCCTCTTGAGATTTATCCTGTTCTGAGAACCCGTTCATTCCATTTTGTGGTTGCTGCACTGTACTGGATACTTCCTCTTGCAGTCGTGAGTTTGGGTCTGGAATATGGACCTTTATTAAGTCTTCTGTTTCTGATACAGAAGCAGCAGTTTCTTGCTTATTTTCTGTTGAGAATCTTCTCTTTCTCTGAATTCTTTCTGGGCTTAATGCCCTTAGTTTTTCTCCTTCCTCTAAGTTCTCCTTCACCCGCCTCCTGCTCTGCTCAATTTCACGCATCTTAGCTTCAGCTTTCCTTTTGAGTTTAGCAAACCACCTTTGGTGTATTTTATATTCAGTCATTGTACCAACTTCTAGCACACCAGAACAAGACACAATTCCTTTGTTGTTTCTTGCTGATGCTTGGTATATAGCAGCATCTTCTTCTTGACACCTAGGAAAATAATACATTTTTACCATGAGATACACAGTAGATAAACCAGTAGATACAAAATCAGAATCTCAATTCCTCATAATACCTTCTTATTTGTTCACTTTCTTTGTTTTGTTTGCTAGTGAGTGTGTCCATAAAATTCTTCCCTATTATTGCCCCAGGTCTTCTACCCTTCAATATTAGAACATATTTTCTATGCTTTTCTTTTCCTCTAAAACACAGATACCCAATGACAATTCTGCACCCCACACCACTATGAAGCAGCCTTCACAATGCCACACCTTCGCCCCCTGCATAAAAGGTATTGGGAAGGGAAAATTAGTGTTAGTGTTAGACTGATATGTTTGGGTCTAAACAGGGACCATTACCTCAGTTGTTGAGGACCCCATCCCCCATTACAAACCACTGCACCCCACATACCAATTCCCTTCACCCCCAGGCCTGGACAAGCCTGCGGGATCGCCAAGGGACTGCTGACCCAGTCCAACCCTGTCGCCAGTGCAGAGAGTGCAATTGTGCTCTGTGCACTAAAAGACTGTAATTTCTGGTTTAAAAAACAAAACTTAAATTCTTAAATTTACCAATAATACCTTATTTTCACCTCTGGTAATCTGCCACACACTTCCACCTGAGGCAAGGTTTTTACCTTTGTCTTGTATATATATTTTTAGCATTTGACTATAACAAAACATTTCATTTTTTCCTAAGAGGCATTCCATTTATCCCTTACACAATTTTAGTAACCCTTTTTTTGATTTATGTTTATTTGTTTGGGATCTTTTAAATATATGGGGGGGTCATTTTTTTGGGCAAAAGGTCTTATTTATTATTAATGTATAGGTATAGGATCCGTTATCCGGAAACCTGTTATCCAGCAAGCTCCGAATTACGTAAAGGCCATCTCCCAAAGACTCCATTTTAAACAAATGATTCTAATTTTCAGAAATGATACCCTTTTTCTCTGTAATATTCAAACAGTACCTTGTACTTGATCCAAACTAAGATATAATTAATCCTTATTGGAGGTAAAACAATCCTATTGGGTTCATTTAATGTTCAAATGATTTTTAGTAGACTTAAAGCATGGAGCTCTAAGGGCTCTGGCACACGGGGAGATTAGTCGCCCGCGAACAGGGAGTTTTGCCGCAGGCGACTAATCTCCCCGTGTGCCAGAGCCCTAAATACAGAAAGATCCCTTATCTGGAAGACCCCAGGTCCCAAGCATTCTGGATAACAGATACCATATCTGTATTGTATTTACCTACAACATGCTTTAACTGGTGCCAGTGAATGCTTTAATTGGGTTCCAGTGAAAAATTGTTTTGGAGTCTAGGAGGGCTTGCCAGAGGATTATTAGACCTGCACAATGTCTTATTCATGAATGCAAACAAATGGTCTATTGCCACATGGCCTTATTGCAGGAATGACCTGCATCAATTTACAAACTCTACACAATTAATTCAGGACATTCTGTTGATAAAAGGAAGGCACACCAAGCCAAGAAACATACTCTTTATTTTTCTTACTGCAACGTATCGGCTTATTTTCCAAGAAACCAAGAAACTGACACATTCAAATACAAAGGAAATAGAAAATAGTGATGCTCTGTGTATTGTGAATAAATCCACTCACATCCAAATTATACTGTAACCAAACACTGATAACTAAGTGATATAAACCATTATTGATAATGTATAAGAGATAATGTATTCTTAAGTATGGACAAAGATAATAGGATGGATTAATGTCTATAAAAATTGCCCAAAAATGCTTTTTTATTCATATTGTATCAGGGGCTTTGAAACAGGGCAGGGGGGGCTGTATCTGTAGTGCAGAGAGCACAATAGTGCTCCCTGCACCAGAAGAGCCAAAATTCTCAGAATTTCATCTCTTAGAGTTACCAGGAAGTGGCTTTTTGTTCTCACCTTGCCTTATGATAGCAGCACTCCTGTATTGTATTATTGTATTAAGTGACACATTTACAAAATGCTGATTTTGTGTCAATTTCTCAAAATGTGTTAGACTGCTCTGAATATCCTGATCTATGGTGAGATACTTTAAGTCTTGCGCAACAGAAGTTCTGTGCCCTATCAGCCATCCAAATGCTTATTCCTTGATGTGTAGATGTGTAGTGCAAGCAGGGAGAAAAGAGTTGGACAATTATATACTTACAGTTATTTAGTAACAAAAGTACCATATACAGTCCAGCCTAACACTGGATAAATCTCAAATTAATAAAGAAAAAAGTTCCGACTGGTTTAAAACGTATATTCACCCTATTAGTATGTGGGGTCCAGGTGCTCAAACCTCAAAAACCTTCAGCCCACAGAAAACTCCAAAACAAAATACCTCAAAAATGAGAAAAAAACAAGGCTGGCACTTAAGAAAACTGGACCAATTAACCAAAACGTGGTGCAGTCAAAAGATAATTGTTTTATTAAAAGAAAAAACATCTCAAACATAAACAGCCTGACGTGTTTCGTGCCTAACGCATGCACTATAGGCTATAGTGTTTTGTGCCCGCTTCAAGCACTAAATGCATCAGGCTATTTATGTTTGAAATGTTTTTTTCTTTACATAAAACAATTATGTTTTAACTGCACCACGTTTTGGTTAATTGTTCCAGTTTTCTTAAGGGCTCTGGCACATGAGGAGACTTGTCGCCTGCGTTTTTTCCCCCTGGCGCTTTGGCGACAAGTCACGACAATACCCACGAAGAGATTTAATGCGAATTGATCTCCAGGCGATCTGCTACCCATGGTACACTCAACAGTTAACAGCGATTTGAAACAGCAGGCGATTTGAAGTAGCCTCGTATGTTTTGACGCTGGCGATTTCCATTGATTTAGCATTGGCGTCTTGTCGCCGGCGACAAATCTCCTCGTGTGCCAGAGCCCTAAGTCTCATTTGTTAGATATTTTGTACTGCTGTATTATACATACCCCTGTTGCTTATCAGAATGTCTGTTTATAAATCTACATAGTGGAAATTAACATGCCTATTTAAAAGTCGGAAGGTTTAGCCCAGGCTAACCTGGGGCAAGTATGGATCACTGGTGGTCCCACAATTTAACACACAGTGGCATCCCCCCTAGGGTGGAACTGCTTCAGCCGTGTTGTCTCTGTGCCCAGGAAAGCAGCTGTTGTACCCTGCTGGATCAATAACTTGCTAAAGATTTTGCTGATCTTGTAATGACTTATTATGTGTCATAGAAGTGACAGAACATTGCATTTAAAAATCCCTGGTTACAAATTTTCTTTGGAGGCAATGTAAAAAAAAAATTTGTTATAGTCATTTTTGCAAACCCTGATTTTTTATTTATTTTTTTTACATCACAGTAACAATACAATCTTTCAATGTAAACTATGAATTTAAATAAGCTGACAAACTCATTATTTTAACGTATTACTCACGCAATGTAGCTCCTCACATTCCACCAGCTTTGTTTCAATCAATAAACAAGGTTTCACAACTTCAAATTAAATCATCTCTGCTAGGCACTCAAAGGCCAGGGCCACACAGGGCAGCAAGTTTGACTGAGTAGGCCCAGACTGGCAATTTGTAGATTCTGGTATATGGGATGGGCTGCTGTGAGATTGCTTATTCACTATTTACTGGACCTGTGGGTGCCAGGGACTATTTTGAATCTCATTCCACACTTTATTAAAAGTGAGTAGTCTGTCAGTAACTGCTCCCTGCATTACACTATTTCTTTCTTTATGCTAGGGCAATAAGAATATCCTCCCATTTTAAAAATGGCATATGCATATCATAGTTTAGTTTTATTTTATCATAGTAATTTATTAACCATTAAAACACTTACTTGTAGATTTGTAAGGTGTGCCGATTTCCGTTTCGGAAAATTTCATACTTCGGCAAACCACAGTATCGGTCCATCTCCTCGTCATCTTTATACCAGGTAACCTCGGGTTCTGGATATCCTGCAGAAATCATACAAATTCACATTTTATAACTGCCTATGAATCCTGACATTAAAAGTTACCAGCCCTATTAAATGGGGCAAACCAAAACCAACTCTAATTAACCAGATTTGAAAATGTCATATAGTGGGTTGTCTGCAGTGCCAGAATTTGAGATACACAGAAGAGGCACCTGCCTGCATTCCCATATGGTTGGGGTTTATTTACGTTGGCACACTAAATCGCTCTGATACATTGGTTGAGGATTTAGTGCACAAGTCAGGGGGGGGCACAGGGTGGGGAGTTGGGGTAAGGCAATTGGCAGTGGGGGCTTGCCTTAGGGACCCTCTCCTGTAGGCCCGGAACTGGATGCCTGCTGCTATTGGGCGCTGCATAAACAACCTTATGAATTAAAAATGATTAAAAGGGAACACTAATTGCACAGCTGTAACATTTGCCAGAAAATCATTCACTCCAGTATGTTTCGACAGGGCCACCATAGGGGGGGAAGGGGGGTACAGTTGTGCCAGGCCCCAGGAAATCTTTGTCCATAAGGGGCCAAAAGTTATGCAAATTGTGTAAGTTATGTATAAAATGATTACAAAACTTATGCACCTCCACAAAAACTGCCTAGAAAACTATGTGGGTTGCCTTGAAACTTATGGAACAATAATGCAGAGAAGCTTTGCAGGGACAAACTTCACTGACCACCATGAATTAAAAAACGTATTAGCACTTTAATTATTCATTTTAACTATTTAAATGAACTGCTTATTATAGAATAATGTCAGCTGTTTAATTTGGGATCTCTTTATTGAATTATATCAGAGTCTTCTATATGTCTTTTCCAGCAGTGAGAATCACTGGTTATTGGGCCCAATTTATGTAATGAAAACTTACGTTACTTTCAAATAAACTTGTGTAACTTACAATTAATCTCCACTGACCCCTGTAATTAACATACTGACTTTTTAACACATTATTTTTTACTATTTTTATGAACTGCTACTGATTATTGGGCCCCACAGCAATATCACTGAGCCCCTAAACTTTAGTTTACATAACGAATGCAAAACCTTCCATAAGTTCCATATCAAGCAATGACAGCACAGAGCAGGGGCATCTATAATGAAACTGTCAAACCAAAGGGTGTTGGCTCCTAAGGCAATCTCTGCACACCCCATGGTAGTAGCACACCATTACACACTGTTTAGCAGCCACAGACCAACTTACAGGGAGGAAATGAAAATAAAATTAGCTTTTATTGATTTACTGAGGACAATAAAACCAAAATGAAACTTTTTTCTACAATTGGGCCTCTCACTCCCCTTTTTCCAAATGGCGCCCTAGGCAGGTGCCTCTGCTGCCTACCCCTAGTTCAAGCCCTGATATTTTTATGAGACAAAACTGATTACATTTATCCATGATACTTACTCTTTAATGGAGAATCTATTCTTTAAAGTTTTCTCTGTAAAGAACTTTATGTTTCCCAGTACAAGCAGCACGTTGTGCCAGTAGATATTTTATTAGTGGACGTCAGTGTTTGAAAGCTGAGCTTCCATCACTTCACACAAGGTCCCTGCCCAGCCCTATCCATTACCCTTACAGCAGAGAAGAACCAGAAATTGCATCATTTCATTCTCTGGCTGTCCCAGTTAGATCTCACACGTACAGCGCTTTCAAAGATATCTCGTTTAATTTAAAATGACATAACTAGATGGCCTTAGCAGTCCCAGAAAGATCTATAGGAGTGCAAGTTTATTAGAAAGCTGTCGAACAAATAGAATGCACTAAAGCATGTTCTGCATGAATTAAATCATTGCTTATGTTCTTGAAAATAAATTATATCAGTAAAATGTGATTTTTGAAATGTTTCCTATTTATAAATACTACTTTATGTACTTTCAACTTTTACAAAATATTATCGGCATTAGTTATTAGAATTATTACTATTACAGTATTTCTTACAGAGGCAAGAAAACATTATCAATATTTTATAACTAAGGATAGTTCAGTAAGGCTTTGAGGTATATTTAACTATTTAAAGAAATTCCATTCCTACACTGACATCTACTTTTTAGCTTTTGCAAAAAACTCTTTATAAACAGGTGAGTCAGCTTGGCTGTTGGCTTGTGGGCATGCTCAGTTGTTCTAAGCTCAGATTACTAAACACGCCCCCCAGTCTAGCAGCCAGTAAAGTGATGGCATTGCTGGTTCCCATAGAAACTCAGCTCTAGCTGCCTGCTTCAATTTTTTTCTCCCAAACAACTCTCCTGAGCTCAGCTCAAACAAAGCAGAACTTTTATCAGAGACAGTTGTGCCTGTGTGAGCCTGTATTCCTGATGAAATGTATGCTGAATAAGGGTCTGTGTGTGTGTGTATGCTGTTAGCAGATTTAAATGTAACTGATTATGTATCAGAGGAAAAATGGCCACTGGGTGAATGCTGCTATTTGCTTTAGGAAAATGTGATGGTGCTGGCAAACGGAGGGGATATATGCAGTACAAATGGTGCCATTTGGGTGGGGGAGACGTGCCCAACTGATACACATTGTAGGCAAATGTAGGCTTTACATGTCCTTTAAAACAGGGTATGCAAGCAAGGTATACTGTATTTCTAAAGCATAGCAGCTGATTTAGAGAAAAGACTGCATAGAGGAAGTTGATGATATCTACAGATAATATCTCTGTTTCTAAGAAAGCTCTGTCTTCCAGTACTAGCAGTTGTCATTGGTAGCTTGTTCCCCATTCAAATATTTTTTTTCTTTGTGTTTTTTTTTCTAAATAGGTGCTATCATGTTACTCAAATAGGACATTTTCACATAATCAACTTTAGTTTTTCACAAGTTGTTGACCTTTAATAATTAGGCTACTATTCTACCTCAACTGCATTTGTCATTGGCAGCTTGTTCCCGATATAAAATATAAGGCAAGCGACTATAGGACTATAGGCATACAAACCACATTGAGAGCCTTAATTTTAACAGGAAAAATATATGAAAATTGAAGCTCTAATGTGACAAAGATGTAACAATATTAAGTAGTATTACTAAAAGTGGTATTAAACAATGAGAGAATCCCTGTGTCACCTCCTCAATGCTTACCTGACAACATGCAAATAAATTTAGCATCACATCCCGCCGACACTGCTTTGGGTTTCAGCGTGGTTTCAAAACATGGCTGTGTCTCCTCAGTCAGCTGAGAGATGATGCTGCAAAATGTGCTCCTAGGAAAAACAGTAACAACACTTGGTAAATGAGGGGAGTTTCATGGTAGTGCATTGTGAACAAGACGTGCATGCTTTACTTTGAAGGCCTGACTTAATAGCTGTAACTGCAAAAGTCACTGTTGTTGTACATTTAACTGAAATTGGGTGTGAACTGTAACAATAGCTGCCTAGTCAGAATTTTTTTATCATGGAGAAATACTATTTGATAGTAACTTTTAGATTTCGGCTATGGGATTGCTTTCCTCTGGACAAACAAACAGAGCACAGTAGCAGAACTGGTTCAGTATGAGAAGTCATCTGAGAAGCAGGCAGATCTTGGCACAGCTGCTGGCAAACTTATATCTGATGATAGATATACAGTTTAGTTTAGCAATGTGCCTGAAGGCAAGTGACAAAAGCTATAAACCATGCTTAGTCCTAAAGGCATGGCAATGGCATGGCAAAGCCCACACAGTTTTGTAAGGGACACACTGCACATCTTTGAGAAGTGGGGATTGTACTGTGTGTGGAGCTAGTATGTTAACTAAAAATCCTAGGATAAGGAGGTGTAAAGATCTATTAATTGAATACATTTAGGTTGACATTTATTTAGCTGTCACAGAATAATGGTTGCTTCCCAATAATAACATTCTACTCATAACGCTTTGTAAAACTGCTCTTTACGCAAGTTATACAACCATGTACCAGTAAAAATGTAACTATTTTCAATAGTCTTCCCACCCAAACAACCAGACTATGAAGCAGGGTCATTACCTTCCTGGTGTATAGCTTGAGTACCGACTGAAGCTGGAGCGACTGGAGCAAGCAGAAAACCGGCACATTTGGGAAACATTAAGCAGAGAAGCATTAGCTGAAGAACAGTTAGGGGTTTATATCTAGCTGTGTGAGTGTAAAAGTTAGTGTAAAATACAACAAAACAGAAAAAATTGAAGCTGTTGTCCCTGTAAACTAATGCCATGCATCACAACCATGAACATAATCCATAACAAAGAGATAACTGGCCTATTTAGAAAGATGTGTTTTTTCTTTAATGCCAAACTAACGCCAAGGGCAGATTTATTGAAATGTGAGATCAGAGCTCAACACAGTAACATTCACACACACACTCTCTATTCATTCCTATATGATATTCAGAAGCATATTTACCAGTGCAGTGGGTGAGAAAGTGAGTTTACCATTTGATAAACACTCTTCTTAAAATTCCATAGGAATAAATAGAAAGTGGGTGAATTTTTCTGGGGTGAGCTCTAATCTCACATTTTGATAAATCTGACCCCATGGGCATATTTATCAGAGAGTGAAGTTAAAGTTTGTTTCACCAGAGTGAAATTCCACCTCTGTTCATTACTATGGGGTTGTTAAGGGTGAATATTGTAGAGAGTGTGTGATGTAAAATGTGTAATTGCCTTTATTAGCATTCCAGGATGCATAAAATATAGTAAATGTTGCTTAGATGATAAGTCTACACAACTGTACAAACAGTCTGTAATTGTATTGCAAACAGGTAACTACATTTACATGGGGGGTGAATATTAATTGTTTTTGGGAAAACAATAGGGATACAGAGCAGCTGGAGGTTATCAAACATCAAAGCAAGTAACACGTCTGTTCTTATCCTGGAAGGAGTGGTTTTCCAAGGCAATTTGTTGATAAAAGTCTAGATTAGTAGGGTTTTAGGTTTGCAGTAGCATTAACACTTCCAACAAATATATCAAAGGGAATTTTCTTACTTTAAAAATTGTGACAAGTTTTTAATTTACTCTTTGATAAATAAACCCCTAACACTTAGGGGGTATTTACTAGCGGTCATTTTTTTTACGATTTTTTTGCGCCAAAACACAATTTTTTTTCACAGAACAAAAGCACATTTTTGCCCATTTGTTATGCAACAAAACTGCGACAAATCAGAAAGAAAAAATAAGCCATCTAAAAGCTGCCAACATTTCCCTTTTAACGAAGGAAAATTAGAAATCTTGCACACAGAAAAGATGATTTCAACCAGCTACCAGAATTTCTCTGAGAGTTTTGTGGTATAAATGGACACCAACATGCACAACTATTCAGGTGTGGGTTTTCAATACTTCAAATGCGATTTTTTTTTTGCAGTATTTGGCTGTAGCTGTTTGTAGCTTTATATTTCTTGAGCCTCTGTATTTAAAGGGGAATGTTGGCATTGCCCATTAATGGGTGCATCACAGTTACATAAGTGCAAAACATCTAGTGACCTAGCAAAAACAAGACTGCATAAACATGTTTTTCAAGCATGCTTTTTAGGGGACCATAGCATCCATTATAGCAGTTCCTATTTATAAATAATCAGAAAAATACCAAATCCCCAGGGAAAATGAGTTTTGTCAACAAATATTACTGAATACATTTAATAGAATAAATACAAGCCTTGCTTTTACACAGGATCCTTTCCAGAAACCTCAGGCACTAACAGTCAGTTTATTATAGGGTGACAGGAACTTTTACTGCACTTCTGTCTTTTCTTTTGATTACTTTTATTCTATTATAGATCACAAAGTACATTATATCCCCTAAATGTAATGAAAGGCACAACGTTTGCCCAAGTGCAATAACCCATAGCAACCAATAAGACATTTGCTTCCAATAGTTGACCAGTAAATTGCTGCCTGCTGATCGGCCACTATGGATTATAAGAACAAAAGGAGCCTTTACACTTTTTATTACTCCACATGTACATTCCTCTCTATCCCTGAATGCTACATTTTGGTTTAACCATTTTTTCAGCATTTTCTCTTCACATGAGTCTCGCTCTGCAGTTACCACCTCAGGTCTATTTAAAATTTGCATTGTTTGAACAGATATATTTACATTTGTACAAGCTGAATTTCCAGATAACATTCCACACTGACATGGCATGTAAAGCTGGCCATACATGCACCGATAATATCGTACGAAACCACGCCATAGAAGGCGCCTGAGCAAAATCTGCCGTCAGGGCTGAATCGGCAGAAGGAGGTAGAAATCCTATTGTTTCTACCTCCTTATCTGCCATTTCAGCCCTGAAGGTTAGTGGCGGGTTTGACGATCTTTCGTGCGATCGCAGATCGCCACGTGTGTGGCCACCTTTAGAGTGCATGTGTTTAAGTAACAAAATGGTTGATCCCCAGCTATTGCCAACATTACAGAAGCAAACAGTAAAAACAAAAGTGTTTTAAAGGAATGACAATATAATGTATTGTTGCCCTGCACTGGTAAAACTAATGTGTTTCAAAAACTCAACAACAGTTCATATAAAATGGAGGACAGCCATTCAAGCACAGGATACATAATAGATAACATATACAGTACATTGTGTAGAATCCCATTGCATACAACATAACTTATCTGTTATCTGCTATATAACCTGTGCCTTTTCTCCTTTTCCAGCTTTAATGGCTGCCCCCATGGCTACACAGCAGCTTATGTATATAAACTATAGTAGCTTTCTGTAGCAAACACACCAGTTGTACCAGTGCAGGGCAACAGTACATTATATTTTAGTTACACTCTAACACTCTAATTTTTTAGTGTTACTGTTCCTTGTCCCACACAGATGACATCATACCATTGCCTTTAATGTGAACACACTATATGAGAATGAAACAAACATGATGGAACAAATGGCCACATATAAGTCAAGTGAAAGAATAAATGAAAATCACTGGTGCAAAAAATCAGATATAACATACAGGTTAGACAGTATCAATACAAACATATGTATATATATTGTATATGGACTAAAAATGTGACAATAAAATAAATGTAACACATTACACAAAGAAATAAATGGCAACAAAATGAAGACTTAATGAAAGTAAAAATAAATGGAGACATTTATATTAGTAAATTCATCATCACACAGTACACTTATAAATAAATATAATAAAAATACAACATAAATATAAGGGTTACAATAAATATAGCATCTGATATTCATAGTTAGTGATAAGCAAATCTGTCCCATTTTGCTTTGCCAAAAAAATTCAAGAAACTGCGGAACATAATGTCAAAAATTTGCAAAATACATTGAAGTCATTGGGAACAATGTGCATTTATTTTACAGCAGCAGTTTTTCTTGTGGTGAAAATTTTCACCTTCAGCGAATCCGTGCCTGGCAAATTATTTTGCTCATCACTATAGCTACTAAATAAAATCATTCCAGTAGAGATACAAGCCAGTGGAGGTCCTATATGCACATCTAACATATAAGAGTGATTCTGCTTTACAGATCAGTCTCTGATTCTACATTTTTTAATTTAGAAAGTAATGCAGGGCTTCTAAGATGATTTCAGCAAGTCTATCAATGACCACAGAGAATTGTTTTTTAGCAGAAAAAGGGCAGCACTTTAACTCATCAAACTCTGCTTCATGGGAAGGCTCAAAGACCTTTAAGCATATCCTGTGGGGCTTTATCTTTGTTTAAAACTGTTTTGCTTGTAAAAACTTAAGATTAATGCAGTGCTATGGTTTCCAGGCTCACCTTATAAACCAAACGGTATCTGTAGTTTAGAAAGCGAGCCTGGGTAATTCCAGTACTGCAAGAATGAACTGAACTATTCAGCCTTTGCTATAAACTTGACTCCTTCACTGACCCCTTGAGATCGGAGAATGGCCCTACTGCTTTTGAAGATACTAATTAGTCTACTATGACACTTTGCTCTAGAGCTAACCTCAAGTGTAATAAATAACATGTAGAGAATTGTTGCATAAGCAGTTACATTTTGTTATTAGTTAGTACTGGACTGGGATTCAAATTGGCCCTGGCATTTCAAGTACACAGAATCCCAAATAGCACCCCCACCAGCCCAATAAATTGTGTCTGCCTATGGCATCTTATAGCAGCACCTCTAGTATTTGCCAGAATCCACAGATTGCCAGTCTGGGTCTGTTATTAGTTATTTAAGAACTTTGTATGTTAACCTACTCTAATTTGAGTGGATTTATTTTGTTTATTATTTCTCTATTAGATAAATCATATAATGGGAGTATAGTATCATTACATGCGTGGAACAGTAAATGGGGTAGGATGCAAGAGGAAGTGTAACGCATCTGCCTAGTTCCTATACTACTTCTTGCTATCACAGTGTAATCTAGTCCTGTCTCAGGGGTGTTCCATGTCCCACTAGATGTCAAATCTGAAAGAACACAAGATGTCTCTAAATCAGTGACCTCAAGTAACCATCCAGGTTTGCCAAGATCACGAGTGCTTTTCCTGCATGATACAGCAGTGCAGTGCAAAGTTAGTAGATAGTAGCAACATATGTTTTTTTATACAGCACATCTGTAAAACTTTTCCAGACTAATAACAGATTGACCAGTGTAAGTTAAAGATTAAGTTGCAGCAGAGGCAGAAAGCATCTGTGGGAAATGTTTCCAAGACAGCGGCTGCAATTAAACCAGTTCATCTGAGGAGCTAAGTAAACTAATGAGTGACATGTTTACTGGCAAATGCAATCAAATATTCAGCTCTTTAACCATGCTCAAGAATAGGAGAACAGTCATAGCCCTAAAACAGATACATGACATTATAGAGAAAAATGCTCTATAAAATGGAGAGACCGTTTTATGTCACTGAGTGAGAAATCCTAAGTACTGTAGAGCAATCAGTCAGCAAATCAAACTACACCATAAGTGTACAAAAAAGATAAAGAAAATCATTTTGTAAATTATATGGTTCATAAAGCACTAAAGCCAATGTGCACTATAATAACAGCTGAGTCATCATTTATAGCAGAAGAGCAAAACCTGAGAACAAATTAGTCCTCAGCACCCGCCCCCCCCCCCCACAGAAGCCCTGAAATAAAAGATACACAGTGTGACCAATGCACAGAGATTGTATAAAATAACTTGAACAATACATATCGACAATACCATATAATAATATAGGGATACATGCAATGTTCCCTCTTTTTAAAACCGCATGCGCACTTTAAAAAACTGGTGTGTGCAGTACAAATGTATGTTTTTTCACACAAAATATTTTTTCAGTGCACACACACAATAATCCCAACTTTCTTGCCATGTAGTGTGCATGGATATTGGATATGGGGAAACATTTTCCAGTAGAAATACAGATGACAGCACACTTGTTTATCAATTCAAACGTGCCCCTATTCATATGGCACAGAGTAGGAAAAACATCATTGTCCTAAAGCAGTTTGACATGGTATGCACTATGTATACTCAATTGCTAACTTTCTGTCTATATAAATATGTTTAATAGAAGTTCTCTTGCAAGGATGTCAATCCTTGCACCCTCCAAGTGCTAAAAGAGTTTAGGGCATCCTGAATACAGAGCTGCTAAAGCTGCTTGGCCCTTAGGTCACATTATAGTCTGGATGCCCCAGGCAATCTTTCCTACTTGAAATATCCTCTTATATATCTCATTGTGATAAGTCTAAATTAACTGGATTTGCTGAGTAATCATGAAACATTTCAACACTAATCCAAGCATCTTCTTTAGTTAAACTGAGCATCAGGGAATTCCCGACCAGTTTAAATACTTGTGAAATTATCCATTCAGAATGGTTCCATTGAATTTATTTAGGCAGGTGTTATTTGAAACTTCAGGGTGTATCATCCAGTCACAATTTAACTACAAGTTTTGTTGAGGCAGGTATTCATTTTTCAAGTTACATGACTGGAAGCATGAATTGTTGGCAAATTGCTAGATGCTAAAATTGCCATTGTATGTTGATGCCTAGTGCTATTTCAGATATCCTTTCCTGTTTAGACATGGTTTGTTCCAGTTTGGCATAAATGCCACTTTTACACCTCTTTCAAACTATCTAGCCTCTTGGCCCAAAATATGCTGTGTCTTTTTTCCGTAGATAGTCTGCTCAGTCTTGTCCTAATATGATAGCACTCCTATGTTGGGCAATTAATTTGCTGAGTGGTCAGTTAGTCTCCCCCCAATGCATAGATCTGTGCACTCTGCACTGTACAGCATATACCATAAAACTTTTCTTGTGCTTTGGTGTTGGATCTTTTGGGTGTACCAACATCTGCCTCTTGAAAAAACACAGAAATGCAATGCTTGTTTAAAATGCTTATTCCAATATATCAGCCATGTAAGGGATGGGCATTTTATTTTGCCTGCTATGAGCCTCACTTCTGTGTTTTGTTCTGGGTTTGCTGTTTGACCTCAGTACTGTGTAGACCAGGGGACCCCAAACTTTCTTGCTGGTGAGCCATAGTCAAATGTAAAAAGACTTGGAGAGCAACACAAGCATCATAAAAGTTTATGGAGGTGCCAAATAAGGGCTAAGATTGGCTATTAGGCCTCTATGTGCATCTATGCACATTATCAGCTTACAGGAGGTTTTATTTGGTAGTAAATCTTGTAGTAAAACGTGCCACCAACTCAGGAATTGAAAAATAACTACCTAGTTTGGGGGCACCAAGAACAACATATTGCTCCCCGAGCCACTGGTTGAGGTTCAGTGGTGTAGACAAATACAGAGTTTGGGTATTTGCAAGTATTGAAAGCTTCTTTGAGAAGTTTTGTATTCCTTTGATTTGGCAGTGGTTGTCACAGTTTTAAATCTGTGGTAAAGTTTTGATAACCTCTGGTTTATGTTCCAATGGGTGGTGGGAATCAAACTAAAACTGATTAGTGTAGGTTTCCCTCTCTTTAAAGGAGAATGCAAGTCAAAATTTAAAAAGCATACTGCCCAATAGTCCTCCTATTGTTTAGTAAAAACGCCACACTTTTGGCTCACCTAATCAAATATTTACTCAGTCACACTTACTTCACATTTTCTAGAACAGGCAGCCATCTCTAAAAAGGTATTCTCCCTTCCTTTCCCTCCTTGCTTCATACTGCACATGTGTTTCATTCCCTCCCCTCTGCCAGATCAGCTTCTGATTGGCTGGTGGGCATGTGTAGCTCAGAACAGGAGACAGGATCAAGTTACACGCATGCTCAGAGAATAGGAAGGCTGCCGCTGGCAGCCTACAGGAAGGGGAGAGAGATTTCAGTGATGTCACTGTAGTCTTCACACTGCTGTAGGCTGCCAGCACCATATCTCAGAGAAGCAAGCAGGGATCTGGGAATTTAGATATGCAGTAAGTACTTAAAAAGAATGCCTTTAGACTTACTTTTAATTTATATTAACCTTTCATTGTCCTTTAAAGTATATCTCACAGTCTAGCAGGGGAATGTAATAAAAGTCGGCAATGGACAAATATTCATAATGCCTCTGTGCAAACAAATTTGCCCTTGAGTGAATTTAATATAGCTTCTGTGAATGCAGAAACTGTTAAGTGACCACTTACAACAGTGGAAGAAAGATTGCAAATGTTATAGTTTGTGACAATGCACAGTGTATGTAATAAAATCTCTTAATTAAAAAGTTATGTTAGCTCCAAAAGATTATGCTACCTTCAACCATGCCTTACAAAGTTTGCGATACACAATTAAATTTTGCAATGCAAGAACAGTCTAATGAAGCATATTACATTGTGAAATGCAAATTCTTATTTGTGCAATTTTTTTCCGTTTATGATTTTTAGAACATTTCCCCATAAAAATGTTAGTTTATTGCTTATTTTTTACTTTTGAACTTTATGTCCTTGTCCACTGAAGTTCATGGGCTAATGTGCTCCATGTAAAGATTTTGCCACAAAGGGATAAATATAAAGGGACAATAAATCGGGTAAGCTCCCCGACTGCATATATGTGCAGCTCCAATACAATACTATGGGGCCGATTCACTGAAGGTCGATAACGCTTATTGCATACTTTTTTGCATTAAAAAGCATGCGATAAATAAGTACCGATTCATCAATGTTTTTTCGCATGCATTATCACTCATATCACATGAATTAAAAAGCGCATTATTGCAATGCATTATTTGTATCGCATTGCAGTAATTATCGCATAGAAATAATACTAACGCATGATTCACAAACACATATGAAGCGTTAAGCGCGTAAAATGTGGCGATAATTACTGTGAAACTTAATGCCTCCCAGGAGTAGGCGTTACTGGACAAAATTGCAGCTGGTGATTGTCTGTGGTGACAAGATGGAGTTTGCAGTCGGATTTTTTCAAGTATGTGATCTTCCTAGAGTGATGCATGCTTGTGTTTTCAGGGAAATGGTCATTTTTCAGCAAGTAACTGCTACCTGCGTAATCCTGTGCGCTAATATTAAGTGCGGCGAAAAATATCACACGCATCGGAAATTATCGCGCATGCGTTAAAATATTGCTTAAAAATGCTCATCGCCAGATAAATAACGCCAAGAACATCGCTTATTAATTCAGACAAAAGTCCTTTTAGTGAATTGATCGTTAACTCTAAAAAAATAAGAAGTGATAATATTTTCAACGCATGCTATAAATAGCACTCATTTTATCGACCTTTAGTGAATCAGCCCCTATTTGTCTATAAAAGATATTCTTATGCTTAAATTAAGAGGTGTCGAGACACATGCCTGGCTGAGCTTTGCTCTGCTATTGAGGGTGTTTTCTTGTTTCAGTTGTTTTATCAGTTTTAATTTGCTCTGTGGTAGGTATGCATATGAATATAGATGTCACATCTAAAGACACCATTGTCTCATTCATATCTAGTTTTATCTTTCAAAGTTCTAAATGTGGTTTACTGCATTACCAAGTAAAGGGGCTAAGATGTTAATTTTGTGTCTGAACAACACTTAATCATATCCAATGATTAAGTGTTGTTTGGATATGAAACAAGTAAAGCTTTAGAGATGATGGTATAGAGTGAAGGTTTTTCTACTTTTTTACAATATTTTTGTTGGCCTATTTGTGGATTTGTGGAGTTCCCAATGGGGCTAGATTCTGCGGCTGAGGTCTGCCTTTACAGATTACAGTAAGTGATTTCAGAGCTCTCTCTTCTTGCAGTTACGTTGGAAGGACAAGGTTTAACAAAAGATCACACTTTTTAGTCAATGATTTCAGCCTCATCCACAGGCTTGTTGTTGTTGTGGATAGAAAATTCTGTGGCCGTTATGAAATCCACCACTGTGACATACCATGGTGGCATGGAGTACTTTAGTTACTTAGCTATGTAGTACTTCTCTGGTTCAGTGTGTTCCCTGTCTGACAAATTTTTTACACGCATATCCTTGATGTTCTGAGGTGCCATGTTAATTTGTCTTTGGATGTTGCTGGTTTGGGATAGTAAAATGGTGAACTTGTTTATTTGTCTCTTCTTGCGCTTGGTATGCTGGGCTAGCTGTGCTTGCTCTGTGAAGTCTACCACAATTTGTTGTACTGCCAACCTCTGTTTAAGTGGTCAGTGTTCTGATTTAGCACCTCAGTTGAGAAGCTGGATTGTCTAACATGTTCATTTAACAGCTATCTTTGGGTTTTCTGTAGGATCATCTTGGCCCTGTGAATACAAATAAACCCAGATGTAGGCTGCAAGGGAATCCCCTGAGTTTGGCATTTTGGGTTAAAGTGTAGACGTAACCTTCGCTCTACACATGACCTCCTTCTCTCCTCCTCACTCATCACCTCCTCTCACTCTTGCATCCAAGACTTCTTGCAAGCAGGGCCCTCCCCCTAGTGTCTCCGATCCTCATCCAATGTAACTGCAAACCATTTTTGTGAATTGTTTATATGTACATGTTAACTGTTCTGTCTTTTGTACCCCTCTATTCTGTAAAGTACTGCGTAAATTGATGGCGCTATATAAATAATAATAATAATAATAATAATAAATAATAATAAATGGTTTTTGTAACTCCAAGTTTTCTTGTGATTCTCTCATATTCTTGCACCATTTTCAGGCTATTGAAAAATCTGCAACAATATCAGCAATATCTCTATGAAGGTTTTTATTCATATAGGCAATTATATACCCTTAAGGGTTTTAAAATGCAGTGGAATTTTCTACTACTAAACTGAACTGAGGTATCTGCTTGAAAGAGTGGTCAAATGTTTTCAAGATTACATGGCAGGTCTAGTTGCTTTAGACTTGCTACTAGATACAGTTTATCATGACCCTTTGGGGTTTTTGCCCACAGAACTAATGTACAAATCTATTGGATCTAGGTGCATTAGTTTAGAACCAGTAGATTGCCCTGCTATAGCTAGAATTAAGTTTATAGCTCACACAGGAGTATTACTTGGGTAGGGAGCTCAAGTAAGTTGGCTTTTATTAGAAAGCTAGAAGTAAATGTTTTGCCAGGCAAACATGCCAGTGTCATTAGGTCACTATGTTTCATATTAGAATCTTCCAACTATATCTTTAAATCTATGCTAGAACACATTTGGCAAGAAGTAAGAGAAAGTACAGGAGAAGTAAGTGGCACAAAACTCAGGACTCAGAGCCCCATGCATTAATCGGTTAAGTAACTTCTGCTGTAGTTCTAAGTGACAAACAAGCTTAAGTGTGACAGGTGGCACACATGAGTCAGGCATTTGTAGCTCAGAAACATGGCAGTGTGATAATCACGGGACCTGAAATTGCACCAGCAGGTGGCAAAAGCCAGGGATATCCCCTTTTGCTATTGCCATAAAGGTCCTTTTGCAAAAGAGCAAAAGTAACAAGAAGTCAACAAAACTGCTACTAAATGGCATTGTAATCAGAAAGCTGGTGTGTAGGAAAAGTTGCAAAAGAAGTAGCTTTGCATTTTTTTAGCTGTAGACTATGTTTACTCTGGGACTGATCTGAACAGAATCATTTTTTAATTACAAGAGGACATAAATAAGCTTTGTTTATTATATATACCTTTTATCTGATTGCTCATTAATGGCAAACAATTTCTACCAAATGCATAAGAAATGCAATCCTACCTGTTCTCAGGCCTCACATTAAGCAGGTAATTTCTACTGTCTGGTCGGGGACTGTATGCAGACCCATTACTGTCTTCACTCTCACTGGCACTGCCATTGCTGCTTCCTAGAGAGTCATAATACCTCCCATTTGTAGATGATGTGCGGCTCATGGGTCTTCGGGTACCCATCCTATATCTCTTTTCCTTTTCTTCGTTAAGTCACACAGAAAAACCTGAACAGAAAAGGAATATATTTGACATTTTTCTCATTATGGTAACATTGAAACATAATTTCCATGAACAATATTATTGGAAAATGTTGCAAAATTGCTTTCAGTTAAAAGTACCTGGATATTTACACAATTCTAACATGAATGTACAGCAATATAACCAATTTTATATAATGGTAAACACATAAAATCATTTATTTAATATAAAAAAATCTACAAATCTCCTGTGTATTTTACCTTTAACTTTTTTTTTCGTGGCCATTTTTATGAGAATTAGAGCATGGTGAAGTCTGGATGGACTTCATTTCTGTTTAGCCTGTTGTAGCTCTCTTGGCTAAAGGTGTTTATTTTCTTATAACTTTGCAACTTGTCAATGTAATAGTTCAATAAGGCCCAGATATGGAAAAGGTAACTCCAAGATGATGGGAGGCTATAGTAACCACTTTCCCATTATTATTCCCAGACTATTACTCCCCTTAATGGGACCGCACCTTTTACATACTATATTTTGACCAGGGGATTCATGAAGTAACTCAGTGTCTAATCAGAAATTTGTTTTTATTATTCTAGCTGTGTTGACCACAAATACCTTGTGACTGGGTTACTGCACTGGTGAAAGTAGATAAGCCCCACTGCCACTCTTGTTTAACATATATGTGTGTTTAAGATCTCAAAGTCACCCTGATGTCAATATATGCGCCCTCATGTTTTTGCAGCTTTCTGAATATCCATTGTGAATGCTTGCTGAAGCCTTGGTGGTTTTTAGACAACCAAGAGTGGTCCACAATGGTAAAAAGGTAAAACAGCGTGTGAACAGTTTACAAAGACACCTCAAGAGTATTTTGTATAAATTAAAGTTGGTGTTTTTATTGCTCTGTATCCATGGCTGCATCATACAGCAACTTAAAACTAGAAAGATCATTTAACACACTGATGCCTTCATCCATGGCGAAAACAGTAGGGCAAAGTGACTCCACAACTGTTTTGGGGCCTAGGAGTGTAAGGTACACATTGGAGGGCCCTAAAATGTTTTTAATGTGGGGCCCTTTCATTTGTACTTATGTCTCCACATTTACAATGTGTCACCTTTGCTACATTTCAATGCTGATAATCTACAGTGCATCATGTGTTTTTAGTATTTCAGGCTCAGCACATGCCAGTGATGAAAAGACTACAGACTGAGTGACAAGCCTTGAGTGTACAAAAATACTAAACTGCCAGTTCTAGCTGCCACTGCTACACTCATGTGACTGAATATTACAAAGTGAACTGTAGGATTTGTAGTTTTTCTAAGCATGGATATTTAATAAGCATTATTTTGTTTTCTGAATGATGCGATTCCAGCTCATTTAGCTGCAACATTGGTAATATATTAGTGTTTACAAACATAAGTGCTAAAATATGTACCTGTTCAGTTGCATATAGAAAAGCATAATCTACTACAAGTTCACAGATGTGATTTGTTGCTCAGGGTAACTGCGCTGCTGCAGTGCTACCTATGCTTGTAAATTAGCCCCATGTGTTGTAACCCAGCGTTTCTAATAATACCTAACTTAGCACAGTGTTTCCCCCAAGTCTTGTTTTGCCTACAAGGATATTTGATTGTCTTTATTCATTCTTTTGAAATTGCCATTGGCCTTTTATAATTATTGTGGCACCTTGAGAGAAAACAATTTTAGGAAAAGTTAGCACCTTTGGTCATTAAATTACTTACAAAATTGGCACCAACATAGGATAAAAATAATCACTAGAATTTCCAACTTAATAATTGCTAGTTATGTGGTTCCAACTCACTTGGTGCCTGACATAAAGAGTGCACACCACACAAAAGTAGTCCTCTTCCTAATGTTTGATTTTAAAAATGCCTGAACTTTAATATTATTATTAGACAAGTCTAATAACTAAAAATTGCATATGAAGCCAAAGAACACTAAACTACAGGCTGAGACACAAGAAGACCACAGGCAGCAAAATTAGCTCAGCACGGTCACAAGGAACTCAATCTGGGGTTCAAACATTTTTAGCAATCATAAACCACTTGCATGCTACATATGTGAACCTTATTATAGAAGCATAGGTATTAGGGCAATAAAAAAAGACCTTGAGCTATGATAAACTTATTTCCAATAACTTTAAGAAATAACCAAGTTACCTATGGCTGCTCAATGGGTAGCACTTCTGCTTTGCAGTGCTGGGGTGCTGAGTTTAATCCTGGCTAGGGTGCTATCTATAGAGGTGGCCATACACATTAAGATCCGCTCGCTTGGCAAAGTCCCCAAGCGAGTGGATCTTCTCCTGATATCCCCACCTACGGGTGGGTGCTATCAGGAAAATGTAGGCTAATTTGATTTGATTTTTATTGTATACCTTTTATTTCCAAATTACACAATTTACATAGCAAATAATTCACTCTACCATTTAATATGTTATTCTTGAACCAACAAATGTATTGTTTTTCTTACTCCCATGTAACTGGAGGAGTCCCAACCCAGACTTGGATTTCTTACTATTGAGTGCTATTCTGATATCTACAGGAAGCTGTTATCTTGATACCTTCCTATTGTTCTGCTGATCGGCTGCTGGGAGGGGGGAGATATCACTCCAACTTGCAGCGCAGCAGTAAAGTGTAACTGAAGTTTATCAGAGCACCGGTCACCCTGGGAAATGAAGGATATGGTTAGCCCTATGTGAAATTAAATATAAAAAAATCTGTTTGTGTTTTTCGAAAACAGATTTCAATGCAGGATACTGCTGAAGAAGCTCTATAACAGGGGTGGGCAAACTACGGCCCGCGGGCCACGTCCGGCCCTGGCCTTTTTAATCCAGCCCACCGACGACGCCAAGTCTCATCACGCGAGACTAGGGGGCTAATTTACTAACCCACGAATCCGACCCGAATTGGAAAAGTTCCGACTTGAAAACGAACATTTTGCGACTTTTTCGTATGTTTTGCGATTTTTTCGGCGTCTTTACGAATTTTTCGTTACCAATACGATTTTTGCGTAAAAACGCGAGTTTTTCGTAGCCTTTACGAAAGTTGCGTAAAATCTTGCGATTTTTCCTTAGCGTTAAAACTTACGCGAAAAGTTGCGCCTTTTTCGTAGTGTTAAAACTTAAAAGGTGCGAAGTTTCGCGTAAGTTTTAACGCTACGAAAAAAGCGCAACTTTTTGCGCAAGTTTTAACGCAAGTCTTTACGAAAAAAACGCAATCGGACTCATTTCGACCCGTTCGTGGGTTAGTAAATCAGCCCCTTGGTGTCATTGGCGGGCCGGAATTAAACAGACTAAGGGGGCGTAACGCTGGCCTGGCCCTGCCCGCCATGGCCCGGTCTGGCCCAGGGGTAAGTAAATGTGGCCCGTGAGCCAAAAAGTTTGCCCACCCCTGCTCTATAAACTGATGCATTTTTTTAAAAAAACATGTTTTCCCGTGACAGTATTCCTGTCAGCAAAAGGATTTGTACATTACAATTTGAAATTTTTCAAAATTCATAGAGACTGAAAATAATTGGTCAAGTAACAGCACAGATTGCAAAGTTACTAAAAATAAGTCTAGAGAGTTTGACAATCCATACAAACTGGCTTCTGCATCTATTATTAAGTCACTGGATCGAATCATCAGAGCTCAGCTAACACACAAAGTTTGCAACATACCGATTATCTTTAAATATATCTCCTATCACCAAGCTTAAAGTATGCCTTTCATGTGTCATACCACACCATCCTTATAACTAGTTTTATTACTACCCTACATTGAGAATATCATTTTATCCACATACCTAGTGATTCTAAAACTTTATACAACTACAAACACTTTTATATGTATATATAGTCACACAGTTAACTTATCTAGGTTACATTTTTACTCTTGTTTGGTGCACAATTGCACAGACATAGATATACTGTACATTGGCTTGTTTTCTTCAAGTTTATTTTACTCACAAACACAAAATGGCACATAAATGAATGCTTCAGAAAACAAAAGGTGGTGACAACAATGCTGACCTCTGTGGCTGTAGTTAGTTTAGTGAAGGCTAGTATAACAGTTGAGGCTTTTATGGGCATAGAGAGTATTAAATAGACAGTCAGAGCAGTTTTAGCCCCCATGAATATGGTTTTAGAACCTGGATACTATTTAGAACCTTGTGTGGAAACAAGAACAATAGTAATAGATTCTAAATGCCAGAAACATTTTCTATAGAAAATAATTTCCCTTTCCTCTGCTATATCAAGATGTGTAGGGTCAACTGGCTAAGATTCTTAGCAATGGGTCCACTTGTTTGTATTTATACTTTTTATATATATATACTGTATATATGTAAAATTAACCATCATCTCCTGTAGAGCCCAGTAACTGTGAATGTACAAACAAAACGAAAAGAAAAACATACTGGCACTTTCCCACTTAGTGATTACTAAATACTTATTGAGAAAGCAGAGACACCAAATCCCATAGAGACACCAAACAGAAATCCCATAAGGGACCTATGTTGCCCTAATACAGCAGAATCTTAGATGAGCAACTAGGACAACGTAGAGTCAGGTGGGCTCAGCCTCACCTCTATCCCTCACTTTTTTCTTTTGATTTGTATATTAATAATTTAACTGCAAATCACTGCATACGTGGCTGGTGCACTCAAACTGTGTCTGCAACTTCTGTGTATGTCTCTGGTGGAACCCTCTGAAGACAAAAACTTGGTGCAAACTAAATACAGTAATCCCTAGTGTGAAATATCTTTTTAGACCAGAATGTTGACCATAATTGTAAGCTCCACAGGTCAGGGATCTCATTCCTTTTGTCTGCTTGACACTTAGCCCTTAATCTTTTATGTAACTGTACTTTGAAATTATTATTACTTAATGACCCCCTGTCTGTTCTATTAATTTATTTTTCTATACAGCACTGCATACATAAGTAGCGCTATATAAATACAAATATCCATACATACTAACTCCAAATTCACTCATATTTTAACAAACAGTAACAATACTTAATACTTAAAAGTATCTGCAAGAAGTATCTGCAAGAAAAACATCAGAGAATCAGTGCATTTTAAGTACAACGGGACACACAAAAAATATCTGGGTTTGTCACCAGTGAAGGCACAGCACTCACTAGAGAACTTAACAAAATTAACTTTAAATGTGTGTGTGTGTGTGCATTAGCCCACGGCTTAGATGGAACATTGGCTGGGTGGCACCTTGTGCCGTAACCCTAAATATCAAAAAAATTGAGATAAGAACTTTCAATCAAGGAATAGAAAACCAGAAAATGGTTCAGAACTTCTTTAGGGTGCACAACAAGTAAATAAAGTTGTTAATATAAGGGATGTTATGGTAAGTATGTTTGAAGTACTGACTTGTTGGCTGATACAGGAACAATAATAGACTGAGAATGGAAATTTGCATTCTCCTTCATCAAACCTTTCCTGGAGTTAATTGGCCATACCTCATCTTTCAAACAGTACTGTTATGACAGATGCACGTCACATGGAAATACTGGTCTCAGTTCTATCCTGCAGCATTCATTTTGTTTTGTAGGAGCCCTATCTTGAAGAAGAATTGCAGCCACTTGTACTAAATCTCACAGAACTTTTCAGTTTACAGGCAAATAGCCATTAGTGCATAACAGTGATATAAAAACTATATGCTTTACCATAGTACAGGCTACATGTACTTGTTTGTAAAACACAGGGGGACACATCAACTGCAAAAATAGAACTGCTTACCATAGCCTTCTGTAAAACATCACATGCTAGATCATACAGGGCTGTTATTGCATAAAATGTTCTACACGTGTACACAACTCTTAGGACATACCCATTCACATGTAAGACTTGTGATGGAAATAAAGGTTGTTTGTAGGGTTTGATGGCCTCTAATGGAACAACATTTAGAACAATTTTCCTTTATGTAAGTGTGGATATGATTAACACAAGGTGTATGTAATAATTAGGGTAGACATACTAACAGCTCGGTTTTTTATATGATTTAGTTTTAGCTAATAGCCGTCTAGACAGAAACTGCAGTAATGTTCTTAAATCCTAGCTTGGACTTCACAGATGAGTTAACAGGTGGACAAGTAAATTCAGGTGTCCGCAGCATAAATATAGTAATAAAACCTTCTCTTACGATATATCTTAAACTGATTTGTTCAGTTTCAAAAATACAAGCAGGATGGTTTATCCCTGATTATATGGGTCAAAGTGTCTGCATTGTTGAAACCTGTAAGTTCACTGGGCTTTTCTCATAGGAGCTAATAGTCTAAGGTTTCAGACACACTAATGTGAATAATGAACAGTATCAATAAAGCACCGCAAAACATTTCAGCTCTAAATGAAGTTATTCCATAATATGAAGTTTAACCATACAGTAGGTGGTGCTATGATTCCGTAAATTCTCTTTGAGCAAAGTAAAGGTTGCAGTACAAAGCCTTCTAGAACCAACAAGGACTGGCATAGTAAAAACAAGGAATTGTCTCTATTTACTGGAATAGCAAAACTGCAGCATTGCACTCTGTGAGTGATACCATGGGCTGGTACATTTTTTAAAGAAGAGGAGCTCTAGCTAAGGGTTAAATGTAAGCGACTTAAGTCACTGGAGTGTGCCTAACAAATCACCATCTACCAGTGAATTCCTTTAAATAGAATATTTGGTCACTCTAATTTATAATGAAAATTTTATTTTATATACATTTTAAAGGGGCTGTTCACTTTTAAATTAACTTTTAGTATGATGTACCCATTAGCCACATTCAAATGTATAAAGAGTTGGGAAGCAACACAAGCATGACAAATGTTTCTGGGGGTGCCAAATAAGGGATGTAATTGGGACTGACAGCCTACAGGAGGCTCTGTTTTTGCAACCAAAACTTCCCTTCATGGAAGGCCAACCAAGGGGTTGGTGAGTAACATGTTGCTCCTGAGCCACTGGTTGGGGGTCACTGATGTAGACACTGACATTATGAGGCAATTTGCCTCATTATTCTGGTTTTTCGAATATTTAGCTTTTTGTTCAGCAGCTCTCAAGTTTGGAATGTCAGCAACTACGTGGTTGTTAGGGTCTTGTTTATATTAGCAACCAGGCAGTAGTTTGAATCAGAGACTGGAATATGAATAGGAGCGGGACTATATAAAAAGGTAAGTAATACAACGTAACTATCATAATAAAAACGTAAGCTCACTAAGCAATAGTATTTTAGCTACCAGGGTCAGTGACGCCCATTTAAAAGCTGGAAAGATATAGAGGAGGAAGTCAAAGAATTCAAAAACTATAACAAATAAATAATGAAGACCAATTATAAAGTTGCTAGGAACAGGACATTCTATAACAGAAGGAACAAGGAAGAAGGAAGCGCTCGCTGCAGGTACCCTGGACTGGTGCGGCTTTCTCCTAACAGGGGCACCAGCCTGGGGTACAAGGTAAGCGATTAAAGTCATTTGGGGGTGCCTAACATTTTGGCACCCCCAAGTGACTTAGCCTTTCCTTCTCCTTTAACAAAAAAGTCGCTTTTTCACTCTACTGTGCATGTGGCGGCCCAGGGATTCTGCAGGGGTAAAAAGCACCAGTCCGGGGTAAAAGGTAAGCGATTAAAATTACTGGGGAGTGCCTGACATTTTAGCACCCCCAATTACCTAGCCTTTCCTTCTCCTTTAACAAAAAAGTCACTTTTTCACTCTACTGCACATGTGGCGGCCCAGGGATTCTGCAGGGGTAAGTTGCCATTTTCGCATGCGTTATTTTTCGCGCTAGTTTTAACGCATGCGTTAATTTCCGCGCTGAAAAGAATCCGATCGCATGATTCACTATAACTTAGGCGCGCTAAATATCGCATTCGGCTATGCGAAAATTAACTCCTACTACAGGCAGGCGAAAAATTTTAGAAAAGTACAGTAAATGAGTTTTTGGCAATAAAATATGGACTTACAGTGTTATTTATTCAAGTATGTGTCTTTTTACTCAACTTCACTAAAGTCTTGGCATGTATGGAATTTCGCTACTAATATACAGTACTATAGCAGTAAAAATTTAGTCGCCAAAATATACAGTACAATAGTGGTAAATATTTAGTCGCGATATTATACAGTACTATAGCGGTGAATATGTTGTCGCGATAATATACAGTACTGTAGCGGAGAATATTTTGTCGCGCAAAATACATTACTGTGTATATTTAGGCTATTTTGTTTGTCGCGACTTTGTAATCTCGCGACTTGCGGACATTTTGTGGCGATTTTGTAATCTTGTGACATGTGCGACTTGGGGCCATTTTGTGTCATTGAGCCTGCTGCCACAATACAGAGAGGATCATGCCTGGGGTTTCTTATCTGCTACCAGGGGAGAGGCGCTATATTATCAGCTTGCTCCTGTGCTCAGGATATGATGACCCGCCACTGGGGGACTTAGGGGTCCACGAGAGGAAGAGGGCAATCCTGGGCGAGCTAAGAGAAGGTTTGCTCGCCGGGTTTGCCCTTGATGTGGACCTCCGCCAGCTCCAGCGTCTGTGGTCTGACCTGAAGCGTAGGAGTCCAGATCTGGTTGCTGAAATTGCGGAAGGTAATTATTGTACTTTATTATGCTTTTACAGTATACGTTCAGTAAAAGATTTAGCAAGTAATTTGAACTAAAGGTACAAATGTAAGAAATGTCAGGGATGGTGAAAGTAACATAGTAACATAGTAAGTTGGGTTGAAAAAAGACATACGTCCATCACGTTCAACCATAATGCCAGTGAGGAACTGAAACGTTGGTCACAATAAACCTCTGAATATTATTTCACATCTTTGTGACTCCTTGTCAAAATCCTGTGTGTGCTGTCACCCCATGCCTGTCTAGATTTTGTTTTGCCACAGGCACCCAGGTATTATTGTTCCTTATGGTGTGCAGCTTCCCAGCACTTCATATTGTATATTATATATATATATATATATATATATATATATATATACACACACACATCTATTTTCAAATACATATGCATAAATAAGTTTAAAGCAGGGGGGAAGCAGCAGGGAGCGGCCCATAGTGTGAGTCATTTGGGGAAGGGCCACAAATGTTTTAGGGGGCCCTGGCTAACAATGTCTGTGTGTCTTTTGTATTGATGTGAGGGTTCACAGGGGGAGGGGCCATTGGGGGCGTGGGAGGAGGGGGGCCCAAAAAATGTTGTTGTGAGGGGCCCCGTTATTGGTGTATGAATGTATATATATATATATATATATATATATATATATATTTATATATATATAATATATTACACAAAATAACATCTTGCAATACTATCTCACAGAACTTCAGCTGGCGCCTCCTCCCCAGGCCCAACCCCAGGCCCTCCAGGCTCCTGTGGCCCAGCAGGCTCCTCCGGCCCCCGAGGCCCGACATCCTCCGGCCCCAGAGGCCTGACAACTGGCCCCCGAGGCCCCAGGACCATCGGCTCAAGAGGCTGAAGAGGCCCCCGAGGCCCCAGACACCCCCCCTTGATTCCTCCCCCAGTTTCCCCCCAGGCCCCGGACTCCCCCCAGGCCAAGTGCTTGGCGCCAGGTTCTCCTGCGCATGAGGGACCATCAGTGCAGGAGGACCTGGCCAACATCAAGGCTGAGCTGGCCCAGCTCCGGGGGGAAGTGGAACAACTAAAGAGGGACATTAGAGAACTCAAGGGCAGCAAGCCCTAAGTTTTTTTTTTCCCCCTTTTTTTATTTTATTAGATTAAGTAAAAGTTTTTAGTTTTCTACTTTTGAACTGAGTAATGTCTCATTATTTTTCCTTCCTTGATATGGTATTCTATACTTTCATGTAGTTTCCCCTACACTCTTACATTTATCAGTAACAGCATCAATATGCTATATGGGTTAAATGTTTGCAAATATTCTGCCAATAATTTTGCCTTTAGCCCATTTTGCTGAATAGTAAAACTTGCGTTAATTAGTACATAGCGTATTTTCTGGCGAGTGTGATAACTGGCAATCCAATGTTTTGTTGCCAGAATAATTGCAATATTATATTTGTCCCCGTTTAATAAAGTGCCCATAAAATATTTGCCATTTATTCTGTGTCTAAAATCTCCCACTTAATTTAAGCCACTTTAGCAAATGGACCCCTAAGTATTTGGCTAAATATTGTTAAATGCCCCCCCCCATTTTATTATCTCTAGCACTTCTTTTTCTTACTTATATTTTTATTGGTTTTTTGGGGGTTTTTTTGCAAATAAACTTTTATACAGCATCTCTCTAGCACTCTGTGCTCTCCCAGGGCAAAATGTCGCCAGTTTTATGCTGCCGATTGTCGCGTGCGTAATGTCGCGACAATTAGCGCATGCGATAAATAGCGTGCATGCAGAAAATACAGCGCACGCTATTTATCGTGACAAAATTATCGCATGAAATACCGCGCATAAAATAGCGCGAGTATGCTTATAGTGAATTGTGCGAAAAGTCGTGAAAATTAAGACGCGATAAAATTTTTAACGCACGCTAAAAATAGCGCACGTTAAATCGCACTTTAGTGAATCGGGCCCATATTCTGCAATGCATTAGTTTTAATGCAACTAAGTGCATATTTGTTAAATTAATTTTTCAAGTTAAACATACATCTCTATTTTATTACATTATGAGCGCACAGTAAGCACAAAAATATAGCATGCCGCGTTTTTTGTTTTTTTTAAAAGATAATGAAACACTGGTAAAATAGAAAGCAAATCTGAACACAAGTGAGTAAAAACATGCAGAATATAATGGAATCAATCAGCTGGTGTATTTAGGTGCACTTAAAACTGCATCTCTAAAGCACAAATAAACAAACACTAGTGTGTAAGAGCTCTAAAAGTGATTCAGCCTATTTATCATGCAGAGATACAGTATAGAAGCCTATGTTTTTACACAGTGACAAAACCAGCTTTCTATGTCCTGTGGCTTACCAACTGGCCAATTTCACTTCTCCCTTGCAGCAACCTTAGTAGCACACCTACAAATGCTATAAGGAATAAATGCAAGTCCATCTATGCAGAATGGTGTGCACACAGCTGCCTTTCTAGCTATTATATGCACAGAATTTGACATATTTACTAAAGAGCGAAAGCTACAATTTGGAGTATTGTCACCAAAATGAAAAATTGCCACAGCATTGCCAATTTACTAAAAGAAGAAAACACCATATTTTTGGTGAATTAACCCCTTTCCTTCAGCTCAGATGACTAAAAAGGATAACTTTTGAACAATGTCTACTATATAGCTGTCTAGCCCTTTTTTCATAGGTGCCATTTGTTAGAGACATGGCTTTTACTGTAAGATTAAGGGCTGTGGCACACAGGGAGATTAGTCGCTGCATGCCAAATCTCCTTTGTTGCGGGCGACTAATCTCCCGAAATGCCATCCCACCGGCTAAAATGTAAATCGCTGGTGGCATGGCATACGCGGCGCTGTGATTTGCCAACATTTACGATTGCGATTACGCTCCGATTTACATTTTAGCCGGTGGGATGGCATTTTGGGGGGATTAGTCACGCGGCGACTAATCTCCCTGTGTGCCACAGCCCTAACAGTATCAGAAGGCCCCAAGCTAGTAATTCTAGGAAATAAATTCAGCCTGTGGCCCATATATTATGCTCTGCTCTTTTGTTTCTTTCAGAAAGTCACTAACTGTGCGTGAGAATACTGTACACACCCTGTGCACCAAAAAGCAGTTGTTTGAAAGCAATCGAACAATGAAACGAAAACCTTCCCACAATAATGCAGCAGCAAAGGATATGAGGAAGCAGTTTGCTTACAAAGAGCCCCTTTGCACGAGCCTTGAGCAAACGTTCTTTATGAATCGAAAGCTTAAAAGAAAAGTAAAGGTCCAACACAAAGTGCTCTTGTAGGAAAGGTTGTGTTATATATTAACTGATCAGTAAAAGGTCTCAAAACATGTTTAAATTTACAGTCCATTACATCACATTAGGTAAAACAAGTATTTGTACCTTGGTTTGTGAGTCAAGCCTATAACAACTACTGTAACTCTCTGCATGAAAAGAAGCTGCCTCTGACCTTGGGATGCTACTGACCTTGGGATGACTGGTGTTTATAATTGCAGACTTCCATAATATTCTAAATATATATGATACTGTGTTTAGACAATTAATTTATGGATTACACTGCTAAAGATTTGTATTTATACTGATTATATTTATTTCACTATCCTTTATGGGAATTGTGCCTTTGAGTGAATGGGTGGAGCTCCCCTCATTACACTGATATAAGTGAGCCCTTGATAAAGGGCAGGTGCCGAAACGTTAGCTTGTTTTTGGCACAAATAAATACACCTTTTTTTCACTATTTTGGAGTGCTGCAATGCAATTTCTTGTGAAGAAAAAAGTCAAATAATTACATGCTCATTTTTTGCGACCACACCCCCAAAATACCATTCCAATTTTACAAAATTTGGAAGGGTTTTTAAAATTTGAACACATTTCTGGGGGTTTTGGGGTCTTGTTTTATGTGTTGTTACAGTTTTGCTAATGAAGGTGAAATTGCCCCTTAAGCTTGCCCCCTAAGACTCAATTCCCCCAAGAGACTGTTTAGCTTATTAGTTACATTTGTATCTAAGTGCAGGTGTAGCTTGTTTAGTTTTCTGTGCTCTCTGCCAAAAGCTACTTTTTAAATTAAGTTTGAGAAACATTGTATAATTTTTAGAGTTCAGTGCAGGAGATCAAAGAGAAATGAGGGACTTTTCAGTAAGAATCCAGGACTGTGGGCTGAGCTGATAAGATCGGGACTGTCCCACGAAAAATGGGACAGTTGGGAGGTTTATTAGCTTAGGTTGAACTCCAGATTTGGTCACAAAAATGTGGTACTCCAAATTCATTAAACCCCCATATGTAATAAAAGGCACAGAGTTTGCCCAGGAGCAGTAACCCATAACAACCAATAAGATGCTTGCTTTTAAACAGATAAATGCTACCTGTTTATTGGTTGCTTTAGGTGATAAGAAGTGTAGCAAACTTTGCTCCTGATATTACATAACCCCCAAAGTGTTTTCTGGAATGTCAATTTAATTCCATATTTTGCAAAACCACCATTTTTCAACTCCAGTAATATTTCCAGTATTATGTTTTTACCAACTGCACACCTAAACAGGATCTAGTGAAGTCTGCAGTTCATATCTCTTCTACTTGCCGACTGGCCATGCAGCATTTAGATATTATAGGTAACTGGTCTTAACAGAAAGGGCCTGGCAACCGTTTATAGCCCCGCTTCTGGCCGCGGTGCATCTATATAAAACATAGACTACATTACCCAGAATTCTATATCCTAAAGTACTTCCTTCCTCTGGCAGCACACTGACTGAAACCAAAAAGAACGGGCTTGTAGGTGAGGGTTCAGGTTAAATCTCAGCTATGCAAAAAAATACGATAGTAGAACATTCCCAACTTTAAAAGGATTACATACAGGATTCAAATGTTTCACCTGCAGAAACTGTCATTAATCCCAGTATAAAGGGATTTTTAGTTACAATTAAATACATAAATCTAACTTTAAATGGCATGAAAAAATAAAGATTATAGCGTACAAGGAAAGGAAGGGGGTTTCATTTGATTTGTTAACAGGGTCGGACTGGGGGGTGCAGGGTCCAATGGCCTCCGCCGCCTTCACACCCCCCCACAGGAGCCCCCAACACCCTCAACCCCCTTCCCCCGAGCACGTCGGGTGAGGGAGACCGGCGGATCACCCTGGGGGGTTCAGGTCTGGGCTGCCGGGGCCCACTTGTTTTTTTTCCTGATGCCCCAGCAGCCCAGTCCAACGCTTTTTGTTAGCCACCCCACAATGATTATAAGTGTTAGCCTACAAGCCCAGGCCCACAACCCCCACCCCCGCACAAAATCGCAGGTGACTACCAAGGAACATCCCCTGTATCCCCAGGACCCTATGTGCCCGCAAAGTCCTCTTCCTCAGTAGTTGCACCACAAGTAGCAGTGCTCAAAATAACAAGAATCTGAGGTTAGTGATTATTACTGGGTGTTGCCTAACAATCAGTATCCTATGTGCAATAAAGCTTTGTTCTTCTCTTATTCTCTGCTCTTCACTTATTCTCTTCTAGTCTTCTATGCTTCAAGCTCCAGCCGCTTCAAACCAATAAGCTCTGCTAAGAAGTGAATCACAGTGCTTCAAAAATCTTAGACACTGTATAAAAATAAATAACATGAGTTTTAAAATATCACTATGCTTGTCAAAGAACTGTCACAGTTGAGTTTTTTCAGCACTTAGTACATCTCCTCCAAGAACTCTTTATGTGTAATGATTTTCAAACTGGCTTTTACACCCACAGCATGTGTGGGAGGTATCAGACCCCTATATGACTAAGCCTGTTGGACCATATGAGAGGAAAAAGAGGAACAGCTGAAACACCAACAAGCAACATTTAGGTTGTGACATTTTAATGACATTACACTCCTGGGCTAATGCTTAATAAGACTTCTGCAGCTAAAAAAATGATCATGTATAAAGTGCTTTTAGGGTTATGCACATGGCAAACTTTAAACCTATCCTTGTAACCTGTAACATAACTTAATTTCATCTAACTCCACCAGAGAAAACCTAGCTGATGATTATTCCCTTTGGGCTACAAGGTTCCATTTACCTTGTTGCATAATTCTGTTTATTTATAGAAGGGCATGAACTCTGTTATGTTCAGTTTCTCCTTGCATCCACATGTATACACTTCCATAAGGAACAATTATATTTGCAATTGCAAACAGTTCTTCTCTGAAGACCTGGTTTGCACTGTAATTTGAGGCTTCTAGACATTGGAGTTTTTTCCCACATTCCCCTGTGGTGGATCTTTTATGTTTTCCACTACAATGAAAAGAAGGACGAAACACAGTAAATTCTTCTGGGTCACTCTGTACTCACTGAGGAGCATGTAAGCACAGAACGCAGGTGGAAGGCAAGTTGGTTTGGTGCTGCAATAGGAACACTTAATTGATGGCGCTAATTTCCTCTCTGCAACCAGAATGATTCATGAATATTACAGACAAATGCAAATTTGCACCTGGGAGGTAACCCAATAACTAACTTGATTTGTTTAGTCAGCTGCAGGTAAAAGCAAACATGTGATTGCTTGGCATGAGTTACTGGGTTAGCAAATAAGTCTAAATCTGTGTCGCTCATGCAGAGCCAGATTTTTCTGCAGGTTGAGGAAAAAAAGAAAAATACATTTAAATCTCTGGTGGCCCCTGAAGTTGCACCCTAGGTACTGGCCCTCAAGTGCCTATATTGTAAATATTACCCTGTACCCAAAAGCCCTTTAAACATGAAACCAAGACTACCTTTAACCAAAACTCTCTAAAGATAGATAAAGATATACATAACTGCAAATGAAGATTATACATAACTGCAAACATGCAGACTTATTTAGCATCATGTGGTTCTTTAGGGCTTGTAATGACAAGTGTGTTTATCTGCACTACCCAGCAATGGCAATTCCCTGCATTCACGGGGAGCACAGATAAAAATGCATTCCATTCTGCTTAACGGGGCTGTACTCACACTGGCACATGTAAGCACCAAATGTATGTGGAACGTGGCATGCTGTGTTCCACCTGTGTTTGGCGCTTACATGCAGTCAGATTCTCCATTCAATAGTAGTTAAATGTACAAATAATTATTATACCATTTAATTACAGGGGTTCTTTTGCATACTGAAAGAAATGACATCCTATTTATCAACATAATTTAAATATTTCCACTGGTTAATTCTAAATATATATGCAACTGAAAGGAGCATTTGGTTATCTCTTTCTCTTCACTGGTTTTAAAAGATTGTACTACAAGTTAAGGTGGCCATACATGCTAAGATCCGCTCGTTTGGCAAGGTCACCAAGTGAGCGGATCTTCTCCCGATATCCACACCTACAGGTGGGTGATATCGGGCTAATTCAGTGGTTTGGGGCCAAATGATCGAACTGGTACGACGGGTATAGGTGTAAGTCGGTTCGTGGATGAGTCAATGCAGTCCCCAGTCCGACTAATTTTTAAATCTGCCCAATCGAGATCTGACCGATTTCAGGCCAAATGTCGGTCGGGCAGGCCCGTCATTAGTGCCCATACACAGGCTGATAAGCTGCCGAAACGGTCTAAGGGGCCGATATTGGCAGCTAGAATTGGCCCGTGTATGTCCACCTTTAGTTCTCCTACAGGTCTTTAATCAGCTTCTTTTGCAACACTGATGCAGGAGTCAGAGCCAGCAGTGCATAGAATGCAAACAGATACTGCTTTTGACAGCAATTGCATTTAATTTAACTTTAAAACCCCTAAAAATGTTACCAAGTATTGAACAGTTGCTTAGGCCTTTCTTTCATTATACAAAAAATATATTTTGCTACATTGAGCTGAACCTCTGATAACAGAGCCACCACAGGAAGTACAATTTTTACACATCTTTATCAGGGCATCACTGTATCTGTAGTTGTAGTTGCAAAGATATGGATTAAAAGTTCCTCTCTCAGCTTCCTGGGCCAGTTCCAAAAAAAACTGCATACTGTCTTGTCAGATTATTGTAAAGGACAAAGGCTCTGATATGGCTGATTGTGTTTATTTAATATCATTCTGGTCATAGTATGGTAAAACGTGCAGTTATGATATACTGAAGGCTAACATTGCTATAAGGAATAACACCACAGTGGAACAACTAAGGGTAAAAAGTGCGATACAGTCACGTGTCACTAATCTGACAGATCCTGATCAACCAGAATGGGGGCAGGCATTTCCAGGTCACACAAGCCAGCTAATTAAAAGACCTGGAGGAGAACTTATTTCTACTATATTGTTCAAGAGGCATAACCAGAAGTAAGTGCAGAGAACAGATAGGATAAAAACTTAATTGTTGAATACATACCTTAATACCACTGAAAATGTTGAATGGCTGTCTATTAGAAAGCTGCTTAGAATTACATTTTCTTATTATGCTTTATAAACACTTTATAAGTGACTCCTGCTGCATTGTTTTAAGAGTTAAGCTGGTAACACATTATATGATCCTGGTTTGCCGAGATCACCAAACAAGCGGATCTTTCCCTAATATGCCCACCAGGATGGGTGATATTTGGCTGATTCAATTGTTTTGCACAACGAGGATACAGGCCATTGGTACGAGGACTGCATCAATGAGCTGACGCTGTCCTCAGTGCTACAGGAAACTCATACTGGCCCAAACGACTTCTGCCCGATTTTCAACCAGATATCAGCTGGGTGGGCCTGTTGCAGCCAAGCACTATTATAACTGAAACCGAACATGGGATTAAAAGATAGGGTCTAAAGTGCCCAAATGGGCAATTTAAATCCTGCCTGTGTATGAGCACCTTTAGAGCCAGATAACATAGAGGGATAAACATATACTACTTTCAGTTGCAATTACATTTCCAAATAACTTTGAAAACATTGACATTTGATAATAAATGTTGAACGGAAAGTTGCTTAGATATACATTTTCTTTCATTATGCATAATATATTTCAGTATGGGTTGATCCCCTTTAAGAAATCCGGACTGTTTTGTACCAAAGAACTAGCCATCAGCAGTACTTAAAAATCATGCCTATAGAGTATTGTTAAGGACTTCCATACATATCAGTATTATAATAATCATAGCAAACAATCATGTGCGTTTTGTACCCGATTTACCCATCCCCTTCTTCCAATAGTTTATTGCTTGCGTAATAACTGTCAAACAGGTGCTCTAGCATTTTACTGCATAAAAGCTTGACTGGTTTCCAAGAATTTTTCTCCTTTTAAAGGTACCCAAAGAAAACATTTGCCTTCAATCCAGGGAGAATGGTTGCATGGGACAGAGGCGGCAGCCCTGACAGCTGCTTGTTTAATGCACTAAATATAGCTGCAGCAGGCTTCCATTTAGGAAACTGTTAATAAACATTTAAAAGGAAATAAAAAAAGTGTTTTTCAAAGAAGATATTTTATAATATTCATTGGGATTATGTCTCTTGATTTATACCAACTGTTAGACTAAAGATTACCGGTGTCATACAGTAAATAGTGTAAAACCAGCCCCATTAAAATGGAAAATGATAGGCGCACATAGAGTAAAACATAGATATATATAAACATTTAAAACTCCTGCTATTTAAAAAAGTTGTGAACGCTAGGACTGAAGTAAAAACCCCACAACTTACTGTGCTGGAAGCAGATTGCTAGCTCCTTTGCCAAGGAGAATGGAGAAATTCCAGTGGAATTGGGAGGAATTGGGTAAATACTGTGTGTTTGCCGAGTCTCTTCCCCGGACTGATTCCTTCCTGGCCCTGGCTTAGTCTCCAGGAGCAGCTGTCACTCACACCATGGGCTGGCCGCTGGCTATTTATAGATATCTTCGTATGGGGACAGTCACATTTTCCAAGAGGGCTCATGGATGTGGGAAAGAACTGGACATAACTGGGGGAGGGGGCGAGAGAAAAGCAGCCCCACGTAACATGTTTTGGTAGCTACCTTTTGTTTACTGTATTTATATAGCCCTCGGTCATCTGGTATTTAGCAATATGTCCTAAACTACTTTTAATATACTCAGAGTAAAAATTCTCAGTAGCATGATTTGAAGTAAAGCCCATGCCATAATTAGCAGAGTTTCCCTGCAGAGTTTTAGCACTGTTTTTAACTTCCAAAATCTTACAAAAAGTGAGGCGCAGACAATACCAAAGGTTGTGGATCTGAAATAAATAACTCAGATCTGAGATTTCCAACCATCAACCCTGTAGTTTTTATTGAACGACAATTTCCATTACTCTGTCTTTTAGTGCAGTGCAGAAGATGCTTGGAGTTATAGATGGCCAGCTGCAAGACGGACATCCCATTTGTAACACAATGGTTAAGCATTTTATTCCACAAGGAAGGGCATGCATATCCATCTGAGGGGAAACTGGCTACCCAGACTGATAATGTGATCTGTGTGTGCAAAGTAAAGTGCACTGCAACTTTAGTGAGATTTAACAATACAGACACAAAATTTAATCCATACTGTTCTGCACTGGTTTATGTTTTTGTGTCAGTGTGAATTGACTAATTCATTAGGTGAAAGTCATTTGCAGTGTAGGTGCAACACACCAAGGGAACCCTGGAACACATGTTGATGCAAAATAGCACTTGGATGATTATAGCTTTGTGTGCAATGTTGGGCTTGAATGAGCCCTAACATCTATTCAGTTGAACGCCCCAACAACCTGACCCATATGTGTAAGCTCTGTGATCTTATTTCAACAGTTCCAATTTGGCCAGCATCCCATAGCCCTGGTGCATATTCCCATGTGGCAGGTATCAGATACATGTCAACCAATGCTATCACCCCTTTTGTTCCTGCATACCAAATGGGATTCCCATGTCCCTGTAGCCAAGTGCATTACCAGTACCTGTACATTATGTGCATATATTATTAATCTGTTCCAGTGAAACAACCTTAAATTCATTGCACTGTTTGCAATCATTTGGAGCAGTGCCACCTTTACAAAATAATGGTATTCCTCTGATAAATTGCTGCATTAAAAATCATATTCTCTTAGTGTAATGCCATGTTAAACTACACCTGACTGGAAATAAAAAGTTAATACACAGATTCTGGAATGCAGCCACATATCTTATCAGTATTCCTAGAACATGAGCAGTTGGCTCTAATGAGATGCACACAATGAATGTGAATGCTGCAAAACTGGCTGTGGAATGCACTTACAGTATCTAGCATTCTCCAGAGCATATCCAACAGAGCACCATGAGTGACACCAGTGCCACTGTGGGTTCTGGTTTATCATCTGGGGCACAGGCATTTAATGTACTTTTTCCCAGATCTAAGCAACTAAAATACATTTATTTTGCTTTTTTGATAAATTTGAATAGCCCAGTGTATAAAGTCATACTGACTTCAAGAGGCTTTGTAGTGACTACTGGTGAAAGACTGGAAATGTGCCTTTAATGGAGGTCCCTGCTGCAAAAGTCTAACAGAAGATGCTCCATCATTAACCATACATCTCTTTGACAAAGTAGTGTGCCACATACATCCTTCTACTTGAATCTGACAGGGGGAATCTATTAGAATATATTATCATATACTAATGGTCCATAGACATTTTCTCGGATGATGTATGCTTTATATACCTAAAACTTATATATATATATATATATATAGATGGAAAACCTCATTCTTCCTGTACCTTAACGGGGATACTCTTGTATAATATAAATTAGAGCTGTCCAACTGGAGGCCATCGGTTGGATGTGGCCCTCAAAAGAATTTGTATTGTCCCACCTTCGTCTGCTTAAAGACTCCATAGACTTCATTGTATGACATAATCATTCTAATTTCATCTGACCCTCGAACATCATCTTACTACAGGTATGAGATCTGTTATCTGGAAACCTATTATCCAGAAAGCTCCGAATTACGAGAAGGCAATCTATCATGGATTCCATCTTAATGATATAATTCACATTTTTAAAATGTATTTCCTTTTTCTTTGTAAAAACAAAACAGTACCTTAATTAATCTTTAGTAGATTTAACACATAGGGGCACATTTACTAATCCTCGAATACGAATCCCGAATGGGAAAAAAAACGGATTGGAAACAAAAATTTCACAATTTTTTTTTGTCGCCGTCGCGATTGTTTCGTATTTGTCGCGACTTTTCGGGCACCGTCGCGACTTTATCATATTTTGCGCGATTTTTTCGGCACCGCTGTGATTTTTTCGTATTGCGCTATAGTAAACGGCGGAAAAACCAATCGACAAAAAAGTCGCAACAATTCGCGAATAAGCCGTGACGGCGACAAAAAAGTCGTGACAATTTGCAAAAAAATTGCAACAATTCGCGAAAAAGTCACGACGTGACGAAAGATCGCAAAAATACCGATCATTACGAAAAAAACGCATTCGCTCGCTTTCAGACGTTCGTGGATTAGTAAATGTGCCCCATAGAGTTCCAAATAAAGGAAAGACACCTTATCTGGATAAACCCAGGTCCCGAGCATTCTGGATAACAGGTCCCATACCTGTACATGTAATAAATGCCTTTAACCTGAAATGCTTATTAACATATAGTTATGTATGTAAGTTTATAGATAGGTAAGTATAGGTTGTGTGTGCTGGGTTTACTTGGAAGGGTTGAACTTGATGGACTCTGGTCTTTTTTCAACCCTATGTAACTATGCAACATTTACAGCACTGCAGTTTGCAATGCCCATGGCTGATTTAAAGGGAAAATATAAACCCACCCCCCTTCCTTTTTTTTTTACATGAGCTCATTCAGTTGGGCTTTTGTAGAAAGCACATAAACACTATCTGAACTTCCATAAATATAGTCATCATTTCACAGACTGAAAGGAAACCAAGTTATTCTGACAAACCATTACCCATCTCCCTCACCATTTTCCATTGTAAACTAATGAATTCTGAGACTTAAAGTCCTTCTGCTTTCCATAGTGGGTGGTGCATAAATTCTCTATAAAGCAGAAGGACTGTATACTGAAACACAAATTCAAACAGCACATACAGTAGCTGGCCACATACATTTTATATATCTCCTGGGGTACCGCATGTAGGTCTCATCTATCTCATAAATGTATTTTTGCATGGTTTTCTGCAATAATTGCAATAAACTAATTTAGCTTTCTGCCTGCTAAAAAAACACTTGTAGATTAAAAGACCCATGTGCCATTGCCCTAAAAGTTTACACTTGGAAATACTCCTGTTTGAGATATTTATCTGCAGTACAATACTTTCCGAAATAATTTGAACACGTATAACAGGAACTGTGTTGCAGAATCTCATCTGAGTGGGGATTCCAGGAATATGATATTAATAAGATTATCTTAATATTAGCTATGTGGACATTAATGTGTTTATAATTTAAGGAATCAGGTCCAAATATTAATTAGTTATAAGAAGCTTTTGTTACAGGGTTTGGTTTATCAATAATTTATATATTATATTGATTAATAATTTGATTTTTATTGGCACAGTCTCCCCTATATTGGGTAGGGCTTGCCATATAAAATATATGTATATATATATATGAAGTTACCTTCTGTTAAAATAGCTTGAGGTAGAGACGGTGGTCATTATCGCATATGTGAATTCATTTTACAATGCCAGAAAATGTACATTTCTGATAGATTGATAGATAGATAGATAGATAATCTATCTATCAATCTATCAATCAATCTATCAATCTATCTATTTGATAGATAGATAGATAGATAGATAGATAGATAGAAAGGGGATCTTTGGAAAACTCTAAGGCATGGACTGTGTAGAGTGCCCCAGACTTTAAGGACAAATCTATTTTTTATGGCAAACTCTAAGTGGTGTAAACATGGACTGGCATTTAAATACCTTCTTTCATTACAGGCTAATCCCGGACACATGGTGACTGCACACACGGACAGACTAAGCCATCATTAAACAGCACAGCCTTATTCCTAGGTATCTAAACACACAGTTCAATAAATGAAATTACATATCAATAAGAACTACAGGAAAAATATTTCCAAACAAGTATTCAACCCAGAGAAAGCTTAAAAATACAACTAACGGAGTACTGCTTAACAGATCTTACAATCTAAAATCCATATATTTATTGAGATATTGTTTTGTCAGAGTATAGATATGCACATATTTTGGCTGTTTTATTACTAAATAAATGCATGCATGTAATATTATGCTTTGACTAACTTTTATTATGTCATAGAATGGCAAGTTTTCAATTGGTCTTCATTATTTATTTTTTATAATTTTTTTTAATTATTTGCCTTCTTCTACTGACTCTTTACAGCATTCAAATGGGGGCCACTGACCCCAGCAGCCAAAAATCTATTGCTCTATGAGGCTACAATTTTATTGCTAATGTTATTTTTTATTAGTTATTTTTCTATTCAGATCCTCTTCTATTCATATACTAGTCTCTCATTCAAACTACTCTCTGGTTGCTAAGGTAAATTAAACCCTAACTGCTGAAATGTCAAACTGGGGATTTCCTAAACAAAAAAGTGAAATAATAAAAAAAAACACAAATAAAAAAATGAAGACAGCATTTAAATGCTGGCTTTGGACTAGAGGTATGTTTCAGCTCAGTATTGAGGGCCTATCCCCAAATATTAAATAGGGTACAGGGAGGTAATTGGTGAACACCTGTAAGAGGCTGGAAAATGTGCATAAATATTGTAAGGTTGTAATTATACAAATGTGAATTATTATTGAAATTTTTGTGTATGAAAATTTTTGAATTTGTTGTAATGTGGGAAATTGACCACTAGGCAAAAAGGGCAATTGTGTTATATAATGAGTATAGAAATGTAATGTAGGACTCAGGCCACCAGGGGGAAGCATAGTGCTGAAGGTATAAAAGGCTGCTGCGTAGCAGACACGGGGTCCAGGCGGGTGAATTCCACCAGCATGGAAAAGTCCTGTTACGGGGAGCAAAGAGGTATTGGGGTAACCCTGACTGGAGGCTTGAGTAAGAGAAGTGATGAAACAAAAGAATGCCAGATTGCTAAAGAGAACAGGTGGGGAAATTGGTGTCCCAGTATAGTGGTGGAAGTGACTAGTGATTACCTAATGGAAGGGAACAACTGTGTTATTCTATGGATAATTGGGGTGAACTGTATGGAATGTGATGTGCCTGGAATGTGTAATTATACTTATGTGCCATAAATTATTAAAACTCCTACGTACCAGATTTACAAGATACCAATAACATTTAGTGCACAGTGGCTCCTTCATATAGCCTTACTGTATATAGGCCAGTGTTTTTCAACCTTTTTTGGGCAAAGGCACACTTGTTTCATGAAAAAAATCACGAGGCACACCACCATTAGAAAATGTTAAAAAATTTAACTCTGTGCCCAGCAGCAGTGCCCCCCTAGTACACTGGTGCCCAGCAGCAGTGCCCCCCTAGTACATTGGTGCCAAGAGCAGTGCCCCCCTAGTACATTGGTGCCCAGCAGCAGTGCCCCCCAGTACATTGGTGCCAAGAGCCAGCCCCCCTAGTACATTGGTGCCCAGCAGCAGTGCCCCCATAAGTCAGTGTGCCCCGTGGCCCCCCCTAATACATTGGTGCCCAGCAGCATTTTACTTCTGCTCTTCGGCGTCTTCACCAGCATCTTCCCCTCACGTGCGCCGCCTCTGCACTTCTGCCTACACGCGACCGCACACAGGCCCTTTTATAACGTTGCGCCCCGTGCGTACTGACGTCACCCGTACACACGGGGCGCAACCAATGACAGGGCCCGGATTTTATTAAAGGGGAAAGTAAAAATTGCGGCCCTGCCTACGGCACACCAGGCAACATCTCGTGTGCCGCGGAACAGCGGTTGAAAAACGCTGATTTAGGCGATAGTGGAAACATCACTTCATGTATTTTTCATATTTTCTTGTATCTTTTTTGTATCTTGTTAATGGTTTGCAGCATTGATTTCTCTAGATGTTACATAGCTGTATAGATTTTTCTAACAATTGCTAAGGCTAATGCCACGCGAGCATATTCTCAGCAAGCCATAAAACGTTTGGCGAGAATACGCCACATTACTGTCAATTCGGCCTACCTTGTGCCTGCACCCAAATGAATGGAATATGCTCGGGTGCAGGCACATGTAGCCGATATCAGCCGAAAATATAAAGTATCGCATTTTTGGCGGATATTGGCTACATGTGCCTGCACCCAGGCGTATGCCATTCATTTGGGTGCAGGCACAGGTAGCATTTTTCAGCTTGCCGATAATATATGCCATACGGATGGTGTGGCATTAGCCTAACTGTAAAAGTAAAGGTGGCCATACCATGCGAAGATCTGCTCATTTTCGCAGTCGTCATTGACAGGAACCATATCAATGTGCTGATGCACTCCTCGTTCCTACAGGATTTTTAAACCTGCCCAATAGACATCTGCCCAATTTTCAGCCAGTTATCAGTCAGGCTTGCTCATCCAAGGGCCCCATACAGGGGATGATAAACTGGCCTCTGCAACTTTTATTGGCGCATATATCGTAGTATGACATTTTTAAGCAAACACAGATCCCTTGTCCTGTGAGCCCCTAGTACTACTGCTCCCATCAAATGGTAAATGTAAACCAATAACCTCAGTTATTATAATATTTTATTATACACACCCCCACTTTGTTGTGATTTTTAGATGCTACCACTTAAATAAATTGTGCTGCTGCTGACATTGAATTTTATGAATAGATATCAACTACAATCAGATGTGGTTGAAAATGAATACTCTTCTACTGTTATGTTCATGCAACTTTTACTACTTATATAATCTATACCAGGGGTGGGCAAACTTTTTGGCTTGGGGGCCACATTGACTTTTAAAATTTGACGGGGGGCCGGGCCAGCACCAGATGCATACATATTGCACCCCCATCTGTACTTGTGCCAGCAGCAGCCAATCCCTCATATTGCCCCCAAGCTGTACCTGTGCCAGAAGCCATCATATTGCCCCCAATCTGTACCTGTGCCAGCAGCCATCATATTGCCCCCAATCTGTACCTGTGCCAGCAGCCATCATATTGCCCCCAATCTGTACCTGTGCCAGCAGCCATCATATTGCCCCCAATCTGTACCTGTGCCAGCAGCCATCATATTGCCCCCAGGCCCACACTCTGTACCTGTGCCAGCAGCCATCATATTGCCCCCAAGCCCCTATCTGTACCTGTGCCAGCATCGATCATATTGCCCCCAACCCAAGCCCACAATCTGTACCTGTGCCAGCATCGATCATATTGCCCCCAACCCAAGCCCACAATCTGTACCTGTGCCAGCATCGATCATATTGCCCCCAACCCAAGCCCACAATCTTACCTGTGCCAGCAATCATATTGCCCCCAACCCAAGCCCACAATCTGTACCTGTGCCAGCAATCATATTGCCCCCAACCCAAGCCCACAATCTGTACCTGTGCCAGCAATCATATTGCCCCCAACCCAAGCCCACAATCTGTACCTGTGCCAGCAATCATATTGCCCCCAACCCAAGCCCACAATCTGTACCTGTGCCAGCAATCATATTGCCCCCAACCCAAGCCCACAATCTGTACCTGTGCCAGTAATCATATTGCCCCCAAGCCCACAATCTGTACCTGTGCCAGCAATCATATTGCCCCCAACCCAAGCCCACAATCTGTACCTGTGCCAGCAATCATATTGCCCCCAACCCAAGCCCACAATCTGTACCTGTGCCAGTAATCATATTGCCCCCAAGCCCACAATCTGTACCTGTGCCAGCAGCCAGCAACAAGCTTCAGAACTTTCCAGGCTTTGCAACGCGCTAGCTCTCTGTTTGAATGACGCTGTTATTTTACTAAGGTACGTGCCGGCAAAGAGAGGGGCGGGGGTGCACTCCTGGGTGAACAACACACATGCCAGAGAGGGTTGGGGAGGGAGGAGTTCCGGCCCACCAATCAGGGCCCACCAATCAGACGCCACCGGCATCCATGTGATGGGAGGAAGCAGCCCAGCTGCCATTTTTGACACTGGCGGTATGTTTTTAACTAGCAACTTTGGCGGGCCGGATTGAAATCGCGAACGGGCCGGATATGGCCCGCGGGCTGTAGTTTGCCCACCCCTGATCTATACCATTAGTAAGCAATGGCACCATGTACAGTATTAGTAACATAGCTAGATGTTGCTGGGCCCCACAGCAAATTCAATTTAGGGCCCAAAACATTGGTAAGTTGGCCTGTTCTACCAAGATGTATTGAAATTGCTTATTAATTAAGGTCTTCTCCCTCTACACTTCTGGTCCCACCTGCAACCATAGAGTCCTCTGTAGTTATGACCCTGTACAGTAAATTGAAAGGTTTACAGAGAGGGCAATTGTACTGTAAAGTTGTGTATATGCAGCCAGTGCAAAATTTGGCTACTGTGTTCATATGTGGCTAAAATAAGCCACAGAAATTGACAATTGAGGCATTTTTATTATGGTGTGGGTTGTATTTACCTAATTGGGTTAACTAGTTGGCAAAGCAAGTGCCAATAATTAGAAAGCCATCCTGATTCATCACTTTCCACCCTTAAAGGGAAACTCCACACACATTCTTATGCATAATTAAAGTGCAATTATAGGCAATTTATGTTATATTAATACGAGTACAAAAGGTACTCCTTACAATTGCAAATACATTAGTGAAAACTAGAGGTGAGCAGCAGAGTCACTTCCCTAGGATACAATATTTGTTAGAAAGGGGGGGGGGGGGCAATTCCAGGTGCAGGGAAAGGAAGTATTAGGAGAAGGAAGGCAGATCATCATAGGCAAAGTACTGACTTGAAGTGTAGCACAGCAGCACAACAATATCAATGGGTCGGACTTATCACTGAGATCTTACAGTACCCAAGACTTGCTAACTGCACTTCTTGTAGTGGTCACATCTGCACCACAAAGTAGAGGTTCATACCTTACAGCAGTGATCCCCAACCAGTGGTTCGTGAGCAACATGCTGCTCCCCAACCCCTTGGATGTTGCTCCCAGTGGCCTCAAAGCAGGTGCTCATTTTTGAATTACTGGCTTGGAGGCAAGTTTTGGTTGCATAAAAACCAGATATAATGCCAAACAGAACCTCCTGTAGGCTGACAGTCCACATAGGGGCTATTAAGTAGCCAATTATAGCTCATATTGGCTCCCCCCAGAAACTTTTTCATGCTTGTGTTGCTCCCCAACACTATTTCCATTAAATGTGGCTCACTGATATAAAAGGTTGGGGATCTCTGCCTTACAGGAAGGATAGATATAGTGGAAGAGTAAGGATCTTCTTAGGAGTATTGGTCAGCCAATCAGAGCTGGCTAAATCCTATATAAACCCCTCCTTAACCTCACTTTCTTGCCTGAGCATTGGCCTCTGATAGCTTGAACACTGTGGCTTGTCACTAGTTCTTGATCCCCTTGCTCTCGTAACCTTTTCCTATTCCTGCTCCAGCCTTATCTCCAGCCTGTTCTGCCTTATCTTGTCCCTATGCCTGCTCTATCCCACTCCTACCTGCCCTGTTCCTGACTGGTAACAAAATAGTCCTTGCCTTAAGACTCACCACCCATCGTATCCCTTAAGGTGCCCATACACCTTCAGATCCACTTGCTTGGCGATGTCGCCCAGGGGCCAAATGATCGAATTATAACGACGGGTACAGGCAAAGTCGGTCTGGGGACTGCATCAATGAGCCAATGCGGTCCCTGATCCGACTAGATTTTTTAACCTGCCTGATCGATATCTGCCCGATTTCAGATATCGGTCAGGCAGGCCTGTCGGTAGTGCCCATACACGGGCCGATTAGCTGCCAAATCGGTCTAAGGGACCGATATCGGCAGCTAGAATCAGCCCGTGTATGGGGACCTTTACAATGCCAGCGAGTGTCAGAGAGTAGAGTGCCACCAATTCTGATTGCTGTGAGGAGATCTAGTGAGTATTCTACTGTGGTATTATTGATAATACATGTACAAAAGGGTTTATGTTTGTTTGAGAACCAATACCAAACTGCACCACACGGTACTGTAATTCAACTTTATCTAAATGAATGCAAGCAGCCATCCACAGTGTAAAGCTGGCCATACACGTGGCGATCTAACGATGTTTCGTGCGACCATCGGTCGCACGAAACATCGTCAGATTCGCCACACACAGTCAGGGCTGAAACAGCAGATAAGGAGGTAGAAACAATAGGATTTCTACCTCCTTCTGCAGATTCAGCCTTGACGGCAGATTTTGGTCAGGCGCCTTCTATGGCGCCCGATCAAAATTTTCTAACCTGGCCGATCGGCGAGTCGTCCGATATCAGCAGCTTCCTGCAATATCGGTCGACTCGCCGACATGCCATACACGCACCGAATATCGTACGAAACGAGGTTTCGTACGATAGTATTGGTGCGTGTATGGCCAGCTTAACCCATATTTTGCTGTGCAGTCAGAATAGCTGTCCTAACAAAAAAAAAAAAAAAAAAGTTACCAATAGCAATACATCAACTAGGGATGCTCCTGGAATTGCAGAAAGGTATTTTGACTTTGCATTACAACTTTTTCTTAGCTAGCCCACATTTATCTATTTATTATCCTTTACTTATATAACAATGACAAATTATGCAACTCTTTACAGAGGGTTCTCATCAGAGGTCTTACAGAGTCAGAGGTTTTACAATCTTAAAAGTATACCATACACCCCTGTTGTCAATTTTTCAGGAGCCAATTACATGTCCTGTTTGTTTTAGAAGGAATTCAGCTTACCCACACAAGCAAGGGGAGAGCATAGAAACTTCTTGCTGATAACACCCTGTCTGGAATCTGACTTATTAGTTGCAATGCTGCAACACTAACCGCTACACCACGATGGTTAACAAAATGTATGTCTGTTCAGGGGTGCTCAATGGGCTGCTGCTCCCCCACCTTCCCAACTCTTACCTCATTTGTGTCAAAGCATTTCTTGGGGAGGGCATATTACCAGTACAGAGGTGAATTACCATTTTAACATATGGAAATTCAACTTTTAGGGTGAGGGCACACTGGGCATAGGGTCAGCTTCAATCTGCCTGTATTTTGTAGGCTGGTGGACAATTGGATCCACTCTTATACACTCCTGTTTGTGGCTCCACTGACAAGCACAGTGTGGGCCTGACTGCAGCTACAGAGAGTGGAGATCTGCCCAAAAATGCATGCTTTGGTGTTTTTCAGGCCGATCTCCACTCCGTGTAGCTGTATTTAGGCTGATGCTGTGCCTCTCAGAGCAGCTACACGCAGGAGCATATAGGACTGCTGGCAGATAAAAGTGAACATATGCCCAGTGTGTCCTTACCCTAAAAGTTTCCAGAGGGTCCTTGTTGTCACTCCCAGTAACCTGCCACACACTGCTGCTAAGGCAAGGCAGGCTTATTTAGCCATGGGTGTGGGTGCTTATCACTGCATGCCTAAACACTTGAATACAGATACCAAATCTTTTTGATAAATAATATATGTGTGTGTGTGTGCCTAAGGCATAGAGGCAGTGCAGACAATATATGATTGACAGTTGAGATTTCTAAATTATTATTAACATTTATAAAGCGCCAACATATGCCGCAGCGCTGTACAATAAGTGTGTTTCATACATTGGACATACAGAGTAATATATAAAGCAATCAATAACCGATACAAGAGGGCCCTGCCCAAAAGAACTTACAATCTACAAATGCCTTTATAATGGGTATGGATGTGTTAATATAAAAATAATGGGTGAGTGCAGAGGATTTTATCGTCTCAGCCTCATTGAACCCCCCTTCCTGATGGTTTAAAATTTAGTGGTAAGCACAACTTCCCATATTTATATATATATGTGTGTGTGTATATAAAACAGCCTTATGAAAAACAGCTTTGTTTATCCTCGGTGCTGTGTGTACATCAAATAATTGTACAGGTATAGGACCCATTATCCAGAATGCTCAGGACCAAGGGTATTCCGGATAAGGGGTCTTTCCATAATTTGGATCTCCATACCTTAAGTCTACTAAAAAATCAATAAAACATTAAACCCAATAGGATCGTTTTGCATCCAATAAGGATTATTTATATCTTAGTTGGGATCAATTACAAGGTTCTGTTTTATTTCTACATAAAAAAATGAAATCAGTTTTAAATTTCTGAATTATTTGCTTATAATGGAGTCTATGGGAGATGGGCTTTCCGTAATTCGGAGCTTTCTGGATAACGGGTTTCCGGATAAGGGATCCGATACCTGTACAACCTATACAAATGTCATTCCATTACATTATATTTTAATTGTGTCCTTCCTGATGGTACCTGATAATTTATAATTTAGTTTTTAATCTAAGCACATTATAATTTCCACAACATGAATTTTACTGACACTAAAGGGAAATTCACACTTTTACAAAGCATGATGGAAAAAATTACCTCTGTTTTAGCTTTCCAGGAAACAGTTTGCTTGATTATTCAGAATGTTGTCTTGGTATCTGTAAATGCTATTAATGGCAGTGCTTTGAAAGAAACACAATGGAATATTTCTTCTCCCTTTAGCAAGGCAATATCTAATGCTACACATAAATATTTTCTGTGTAACCACCCACCAGCGTGGGTGGTTCAGGTTTTGTATAAACACATTCCATAAGTAATTTTATGTCTAAATTACCTATTTTGTCATCATTGTAAAAAGGCTATAACATTAGTCATTTGTATTGTCCCCATTAACCTGCATTGGGTTAATTTTATCACAATGCTTGTTAATTTTTGGGGTGTTCGAATTTAGTGCGGCCTCTAAGCTCTAGCAGCTCCTACCACTCCTAGCTCCCTCAGGATTATTTGCATCAATAATTTGTAAATCTGCCCATGAACACTAATCTGTACTCCTCTCTATTTCCTCTGTGATGCCTTTTCACCCTTAAAAGCTTTTTTAGGATCCTAAGGGGCTGATTTACTAATCCACGCATTTTGCGACTTTCGTATTTTTTGTGATTTTTTCGTCGCCGTTACGACTTTATCGTAAATTGTCGCAACTTTTTCGTAGCCGTTACGACTTGCGCGAATTGTCACAACTTTTTCGTAGCCGTAACGATTTGCTCGTATATTGTCGCGACTGTATTGAGCGCTCGTAAACAGCGGGCAAAACTTTCAGACTTTGCATGATTTTGGAAGCCTCCCATAGGACTCAATGGCACTCTGCAGCTCCAACCTGGCCCAAGGAAAGTTGCGATACTGAAGCTTGAATGAACCCGAAACTTTTGTAATCGGCGCGATGGCTACGAAAAAGTTGCGACAATTCGCGCAAGTCATAACGGCTACGAAAAAGTCGCGACAATTTCTGAAAAAAATCACAAAATACTGATCATTACGAAAAAAAAACACATTCAGACGCTTTTCGGACGTTCGTGGATCAGTAAATGTGCCCCTAGGAGTCCCAGTTGGTGTTTTGGTTGGTGTTCCTTACTTTAAGTACATTCACTTGGCTGATTCTTATTTGTTTTCTGACCAGTCCCCAGCTTATGCAATTAAAGTTATAATTTAGCTAATTAGTGCGTTTATATTAAGCAGTGCTTTACAGACATTATATAGACATTCTTCAATATTCACTTCAGCTCCTGCTCTAATGGAGACTACAATCTAAGGTCCTTGCACACATTCTATGGTCAGTTTCATCAGGAGACAGTTAACCGGATATATATATATATATTATATATATATATATATATATATATATATATATATATATATATATATATATATATATATACACACACACACATACACATATATATTGTGACATGCTGAATGCCTGTACACGCAATTTTGGGGGAATTAGCAATGGTAGGCAGGCAGGCATACAGAGGATCTGGAGCATAGAGACAGGGACACCAAGTCTTCAGGCAAAACTCAGGTTTATTTAGGGCCAGTTCTTCCCAACAGAAACATAAAGACATAAGTTCATAAACAGTTCAGTGTTATGATATGTCCCTCCTTCAGGGTTCTCACCTTCCAGGGTTGGTTCCACACTCTGGAACACTCAGGCTTCACAGTAAGCCTTGCTGAGCCCTCTCAGCACTCATCCGTTTGGTCAGAACTCCCTCTGCTCCCTGGCAGTGGCAGGAGGCACCCCCAGCTCCTCTGGGAGTTCCTAACACAGGCAGCCCTCCTGCTCTGTGCCCTGCTCTGAGAGTGACCTTCACTCAGTCAGCGTTCAATTCCAACTCCAACCTGTAAATCACACAGCCCTCTTTATTGGCTGCTCACCTGCAGCCTAATGAGGCAGCTCCCTACAGCTGGCCAAATCAAACCTTAAAGGAGATTTACTCCAAAACAGCATTACCTGCTGTAAAACCAGGTATTTTACCTTGGGCCATTTGTATCCCACCTTAAATACTGGTGGAAATACAGCAAATAACGCTCTTTCCCATTGCATCTCTCACAATATATATATATATATATATGAATGTATGTCTTTATTTATAAAGCGCTATTTATGTACGCAGCGCTGTACAGTAGAATACATTAATAAAAACGGGATTATTAAGATAATAATAGATAAATACAAAGTATAACAATAAATACAGATAAATACAAGATAAATACAGTTGCAATAAGTTAAGAGTCAAAGACACAAGAGGATGGAGGTCCCTGCCCCATAGAGCTTACAATATATATTAAATATTGTATATATATGTAAGGCTAATGCCACAGCGGGGCAAAGAATCAGCCCCAAAACTGACATTAACTTTCTTCCTTGCCTGCACCTGAAACCACTGTGTTGGCCCAGGTGCAGGCACATGCACAAGAGTTTGCACCACAGAGTAGATATCAGCTGATAATATCAGTACTGGGGCTGATTCTTGCCCCGTGCTTTTCTACGGGCAGAGATCAGCCCCCATGTGGCATTAGCCTAAGAGCTAAACACCATGAGCATTTCTTGTGGATGGCATTGGATCGACAAAACACATGCAACAAATCAGATGAAGTTGTGCATGTCAAAATATAATGGAACTGATACAAAAATCGGATGTGTAAACTACATGTCATTTTTTTCATCCAATGCAACTGTCAGATGCAAAAGCGGCATGCTGCATCCATGTCCAACACAATATTGTTGCATCCAGTCTGAGCAGCTTTTTTTTCACATTGAAATACATTGATTGTCGTGTGTAGATGCAGGAACAAAAAACTTTTTCCAACTTATATTACAGGGCTGAAATAGCACAATAAAAATTTAAAATAGGAATTTCAGTATTTTGCATTAAGCATCTACATGTAGTACTTGTTTACTAAAATGTTCTATTTATTGACAACTGTTCATACTATAAATACATACATTTATACATGCACTTGTGTATTTTTTGGGAAAAAAACTATGAAAACCAGACCTACCTTGCTATCATATTTTGTTGTCTACTACCCCTACAGAAGAGTACTACCATCTCGCACAATTAAGTATACCAAAATTTGTTTAACCCTTTATCTAAAAAATCATTTATATTTAAATTCTACTACGGAGCAGCTGACTTTTCTTGCACAGACTGCCAGTAACATTTTAAATCCAGTCAATAGTCATTTAAAAATGTGCACACAGTTTTAAGATTTGTGCACAAAATGATAGTTTTTGTATGCACACAGGGAAGCAGCGCCAGATTAGTTAGCTGGGCACCCTGAGGAAGGTCATTATTTTTTTTTACCAGAAAAGTTAGGCACGCTACAAAAAGCAGAGTTATAAAAAGCCACAAAGTCTGACCCTACCAACAGGTACGCCAAACTTATATTATTATATTCATTATAATAAAAAAGGCTCAGTATGTCTGATAATCTAACAGTATTTATAAAGACTGTAAGATCTTCAGGGCAAGGACCTCCTTCCTCTTGACTCTAAAGGAATTCTGTCATGATTTTTATGGTGTACTTTTTATTTCTAAATTAAACTTTTAACATAGCAAACAATTTACCATTTAAAATTTTGTTCTTAGGGCTCTGGCACACGGGGAGATTAGTCGCCCGCGGCAAAACTCCCTGTTCGCGGGCGACTAATCTCCCCGAGTTGCCTTCCCCTGCCATCCCACCGGCGAACATGTAAGTCGCCGGTGGGATGGCAGACGCGGCGGGGCGATTTTTTTTCGGCGATTTGCGCAAAATCGCGCCGCCACGTCTGCCATCCCGCCGGCGACTTACATGTTCGCCGGTGGGATGGCAGGGGAAGGCAACTCGGGGAGATTAGTCGCCCGCGAACAGGGAGTTTTGCCGCGGGCGACTAATCTCCCCGTGTGCCAGAGCCCTTAAACCAACAAATTTTTTTAGCTGTAGTATTGTGTGTAGGCAGCCATCTTAGCGCATTGTGCCTGATTCTGAGCTTTCAGAAGGAGCCACATTAGAACTACTTCAGATAACCAAATTGATAACAAATTGTTTCTAACGGCATTATAAACAAGGAAAAAACACACATGCTCATAAGTAGATATTTGTTGAAATCTCACCCCTAGTATAGGTAGGCCCGGGTGCTCATGCCCCAGACCTTCAGCTTAAGGGAGCCATCTCAGGAAATCCAAAACAATGAAAAGGCAGGCACTCCAGGTATTGGATGAAAATAGACAGCAGTAGCTCAGAAAGATAAAGTAAAATCAAAAAGTTTATTTATACTAACACATGATGCTATTAGCCTTACGCGTTTCATACCCTGCGGTACTTAATCAAAGACATAGGCCTAAGTAACCATGGACATGGGATTAAGTACCGCATTGTAGCATCATGTGTTAGTATAAATAAACTTTTTGATTTTACTTCATATTTCTGAGCTACTGCTGTCTACTTTTATCCAATATCCGGAGTGCCTGCCTTTTCATTGTTTTGGATAACCTATCGTTTCTCCTACTTGCATGTAAATGTAGGAGTCCCAAGCCGGACTTGGATTTTTACTATTGAGTGCTATAGATTTGGGATACAGTATTTACCGCTTTTAATAATACAGGTGTAAGGAGCTGCTTATCTTGCTACCTTCCCATTGTTCTGCTGATCGTCTGCTGGGGGGTAAAGGGAGGGGGGTGATACTGCTCCAACTTGCAGTGCTGCAGTAAAGAGTGACTGACATTTATCAGAGCAAAAGTCACATGGCTGTGGCACCCTGGGAAATGAAAAAATTAAAAAATCTGTTTGTGCTTTAAAAACACAGATGTCAATGCAGGATTCTGCCGGAGAAGCTCTAACTGATGCATTTTTTTCTTTTAAATTTCTGTTCCTTTAAGCATGTAATCGTTAACGTATCTGTACTTCGTATTGTTATTGTTTTGACCCATTGGTTCTATTAATTTATTGTTCTGCTGTACAGTGCTGCTCACATAAGCAGCACTATATAAATAAAAATATACATACATCACATTTTCAATGATGTGACCTACTGCTGCAAACGTACCACATTTCCTGGACACCTGTAAATCCAAGTTGTGTTTAATCTGTTATCAATAAAATAGGCTATCATTATTTTATTGTTCCTTTTTTGGCAGGGTTTAGGAATTGCAAATGAGAAAGCTTGGCAGACGCCAGGAGTTGTATAAGCTAAAGGTGGAAGCTGCAGCAGTAAGCAGCTGACTAGAGCGGCAGGCTGAAGCCCTCATTGCGCGCTAGTGATTACAGGCAAAGGTGATTGATGGTAGGGACTTCACGCTGACTCTTTACTTCCTGTTTAGCGTCCAGTTTCACTTTCACTGCGGTCTCCCTCGCTATTGGGCAGCCTTGGAGCTCGCATTCCATCTGTGACACACTTAGCAGCCAACTAGGAAGTGCCTGTTTGCGAGATCAAATCATGGCTTTTATTGAGCTCTTTTTATATGAGCAGCCTGCACTGCCCAGTCGGCCATTCCTCAGGTGAGTACTTCTACACATTCCCGTACTTGCTGATTATACCCAGGTACGTGGGATTCAGCTAATATATCTGATTTATTTGATGTCATGTCATATCTAGTAGTTTGTTCTTAAAACGTCTCTGAATTGTAGCAGGTGGTTACTGCTCCTGTCCCTGTCAGGGTGAAGACACACTGAGCTACTAGTAGCTGCTACTTTTTCATGGTTACTAAACTCCAGAAAATACCCTGCCATAGACAATACTGAGAATTGCCTCTGCTAAAACACACGTAGAGACAATTATCAGCATCAGCATTGTCTATTTTAGTAGCCACGGCAAGTAGCCGCTACTAGTAGCTACCTGTGTCTTCACCCTTACTGTGGCACCGCTGTTTCCAAAGCAGGTCACCATAGATAGAAAATACGGTGAATGGACTGTTTGGGGACCCCAACCCTGGACTGGATTGGCAAGCAGCTTAAATATACCTGCATATTAGTTTAAATAACAATTTACTGTGATGGCAGAAAAATACAATAAGTAACATATTCTGTGGCTTGTAGTTCAATTTGTCAAGTAAATTTCTCAATCCCCAACCTGTAGCTCGCGAGCAACATGTTGCTCACCAGCCCCTTGGATGTTGCTCCTAGTGGTCTTAAAGCAGGTGCTTATTTGTGAATTTCTGGCTTGGAGGCAAGTTTTGGTTGCGTAAAAAAGGTGTACTGCCAAAGAGCCTCTCATAGGCTACCAGTCCATATAGGAGCTAACAAATAACCAATAATAGCCCTTATTTGGCACCCCTGAAAACATTTTCATGCTTGTGTTGCTTCCCAAATCTTTTTACATTTGGTAGTCTTTCATGGGTAAAAAAGGTCAGAGATCCATGTCTTAAACAGCAAACACCGGAAAGGACCAATAATACTAGCAAATGTTTTAAGTATTCAATTATTCTGTACGGTCGCACTGCTTTGGTAAACTTCATAAACTGTAATATAATTTATATTAAAACACTGTGTAGCCATGGGGCTGCCATTCATACTCTAGTTGGCTGAAAGGCTCATATTTGCATAGGTGATAATAAGCATGTTGTCAGCAGGCTCGAACTGGGCCGCTGGGACACCGGAAAAAAATCCCCCGGCGGCCCAGACCTGACCCTTGCTTGTGCTCCCCCTGCCCGACCATTCCTCCCTTGACGCGTTAAATTTACACATGCTCAGGGGAGGACGTTGGGTGGGGGACCCTGTGGGGAGGGGGTTAGGGAATGTGGCCGGCAGGAGCCCTGGTGGGCCCTGCACCCCCCAGTCCGATCCTGGTTGTCAGAATACAATAGTATTTGTACTGGGGGTTGAAAAGCTTTATATAAATTTAGGGCATCTGTCACCAAGAAGTATTGTATTTGCACACAACAGATATAGACTATTCCACTTTAAATCAGCTTTGGGACTAGCTGTGGTGACTAAGATTCAGCTGACTGAACGCTTAGCAAAGAGAACTGCTTTAGAAGGTCTGCAATATGGAGAGCAGGAACATATTTTATATAGCACACGCATGAAGCAGGCACGCTTGTCACACATCTGTCTGTTATATGAGAATTGTACAGTTGCTGTTAATAATTGTGGGCATAAATGCTATCTGTATGTTGGTTTCCACAATGCAAATCAATGTGGACCCAACTAATTATCTTACAGTCATCAAAACTTTATATGGCTTGTCTTACCTATCTTTATACATTGATTCTCAGATTTTTCCTTTTGTCTCAATAATAGTGTAGGTTTTGTAGATCTTATAATGCTGGTTCCATGGTTAGCACTGCTGCCTTGAGCACTGGGTCGCAAAGTTCAGTTTGGATATGGGGGGAAGGTGGTATGTTCTCTACATGTTTGTGTAGTTTTCATTCCACATTCCTAAATAAAAAAAACAAAAGACAATAAAAACAGGTAAATTGGCTTCTAAAAGTGGCCATACATGCTTCTCCCGATATCCCCACCTACGGGTGGGCGATATCGGGCTAATTTGGTCGTTTGGCCCTGGTTTGGGGACTGCATCAACGAGCCGTTGCAGTCCCCGATCTGACTAATTTTTAAAACTAAAACTAAATATAAAGGTGAACTACCCCATTACCAATGAACAGATGCCAGAGAAATTATTCTAGTATAAAATCATTTCTGTAAGCTAAGAATTTTCATTTAAGTACAGTTTCAACTTGGAAAATGCTTTACAAAAGAATATCACATGATCCCATGGTTAATTCTTTTACTTCTCTGTAATTCCTTTCATTTCCAGGGTTGGCCATAATGCAATCACATCAGACAAGTGTAACCGTCAGACAGTTAATATTTACACTACCAAACAGGAAGGAAAGGGGGAGGCGAGGCTTTAATAATTACTTCTCCATTTTTGTAAAAAAAATCATGAATGAGTAACTGACTTATATTATATATGTTCCATTACCTCTATACTTTCTATTATCATTAATGGGGAGGGGAGAGATTCTGATTGCCTTGGTGCTGATTGGTATGTATATACTATTGGTAGTTTGTTCAGGATTTTGGCCAAAGCATAAACAGAAGTGCAAGAGCTGCTTGGGGTCTGGGCTCACAGGGAGGTAATTGAAATGACCTTCATAGAAACTACCTTTACTCCTAATGATTAACTTTGGAATAGGTTCTCTACCAAGGCAAACATTTTGGGTTTAATAGCTTGATTGTTCCCAAAGCACTGTTAAATATTACCATATTTTATTTAGCTATGTCCCCATAGTTGTTATATTGAGCAAGCAGTGATGTTTTGTGTAATTCAGCCCTAGCAGATAATGTGAAGTTTATAACAATTTGCTGTTGCAGAAGTGCATTCTTTCTTAATACACATTAGTCTGAACGGGAAGAATTCCATAACTCTGTCCTGTTAGTTATATATGCCCTGCTAAAATTCCAGGACATAGCCAGAACTGAACAATTTGGATATTAGTTTATTAGCTGATTACATTTTACATGGTCCATTTTTATGTTTTCACCCTTACTTTGGCAAAAAAAATTAACTTTCCCTTGTATGTATAATAAAAGCTAGATCTGCGCTTGAGAAAGAGGGATGGGAGGTCCCCAAAATGTAGTGGATGCCACACAGTTTGCACTTTATAACTTTTAGTAAAAGGGTGTAATTTCCTTTTCAATATTAGTGTACTTGTGTCTACTCTGCATGTTATTATAGATCGAACCAGGTAAATCTACTGATTAGAAAAGGTACCCCTCAATATCTTCTAATTTCGTAATATACAGCAGACACAAAACATTTAGAGAGCAGTGGGTAATTCTGTGAAAGATAGATAAGAGGAGGGAGTTGGGAATAGTATGGGAAAATGGTGGTGGAGATTTGTTTGGAGGGAGTTAATAATGGCATGGAGGATCACAAGTAGTATATACAAAATGTAGAAGCTGGTACTATTATTAAATGTACTTTTACAAACACAAAAAGCCTGACTGGTAAAATGGGAGAGCTGGAAGTACTGGCACTGGAGGGGAAATATGATCTAATAGGTATAGCTGACTGGGCAGTTTTAGAGGGACAGGGAAAATAAAAAGTAGAAGGGATATGTCTGTGCAGAAATGAAGGGGTTGGAGCCTTATGGGTCCAGCAAATTAATTGTAGGGGTATGCTATAGACCCTCTCAAGTTTGTTGAAGAGGACAAGATTTTAATTACGCAGATACTGAATGGAACAGTACTGCCAGAGCAGTTTTTAGGAACTTGTTGCATGACAATTTTATGTCTCAGGTTGTTAAGAAACCAATCAGAAATCATTCTATACTGGATCTAGTGACAACCCAGACTGTTTAGCAAAAGTGCAAGTAGTAGAACTCCTGGGTAATAGTGATCATAATATTTTCTCATAGCATGTTTGGTACAAAAAGCAAATATACACTGAGGCAGCAAAGGCTCTGAATTTAAGAAAAGCAAATTTTAGTTTCTTACGGCTTTATGTTCACTGCTAAAACAGAACAGAAATGGTTGTCATTTAGTATCATATTAAAGGAGAAGGACAGGTAAAAACTAATTAAGCTTTATCAGAAAGGTCTATGTAAATACAGCCATAAGCACTCACAGAAACGCTGTGCTGAGTTCTCTATCAAAAGAAACACAGGATTTCTTGTCTCTTTGTTTTCCTATGCCAGACACACCAGCTCTCTCCTCTCTCCCCTCTCCTGCTCCCCCTCCCTCAAGAATGATAAGAACTCCCTCCCCCCCTTAGGAATGTGTGATCAGAGACAATCAGCAGGAAGCTTCCTCATAGTCTTAAAACTGCGCTTGTACACTGGTCTTGGTCTTGGTGCAGGAGCGAGGCATTATGGGAACTTTACAGAGCTCAGTGGTTTTTTTTCCTATGAGACTTCTGATCATCTGAACAAGTGAAATATGGGGAGACTTAAGGGCACTATTGAGAGAACTGAAGTTATGCCTGCAGCTTCAGATTTACTCTTTATTAGCCTTTCCTTCTCCTTTAAATCATTTCTGTTCTCTATGTATTCCCTTAACAAGTAAATGTAAGGTCCACCCATGTGGCTTAATTCAGTCATAAGAAAGAAGAAGAAAGCATTTAAAAACTTTAAGTCAGAGAGGACAGAAGCTGCATTTAATTAATATAAATACTATAACAGCAATCCAAAAGGCAAAGATAGAAAATAAGGAGCAGATTGTTGCAGAGGCAAAGACCAACCCCCAAAATTTTTCAAAGTACAGGTATGGGGCCTGTTATCCAGAATGCTGGGGACCTGGGGTTTTCTGGATAAGGGATCTTTCCGTAATTTGGATCTCCATAACTTAAGTCTGCTAAAAATAATTTAAATATTGAATAAACCCAATAGGCTTGTTTTGCCTCCAATAAGGATTAATTATATCTTAGTTAGGATCAAGTACAAGGTACTGTTTTATTATTACAGAGAAAAAGGAAATTGTTTTTAAAAACTAGAATTATTTGCTTATAATGGAGTCTATGGGAGATGAACTTCCCGTAATATGGAACTTTCTGGACAACGGGTTTCCGGATAATAGATCCCATACCTGTATATTAATAGTAAAAAGATGTGGGTTCAGAGTGTGGTTCCATTAAATAATAATTTAAGCCTGGCAATTATAGGCCTATAAGTTTAAAGGCTATTTAACGATGTTAAGGGATCATATTCAAGATTATGTTCTAGAGAATGGCATTATGAGTGAAATCAGTATGGCTTAATGAAGGATAGGTCATGTCAGACAAATATGATTGCTTATTATGAAGAGGTTAGTAGTTAGACAGTGGGGTTGCAGTAGATGTGATCTATTTGGATTTTGCCAAAGTGTTGGGTAGAGTGCCCCATAAATGACTGCTTTCTAAACTAAGGTCTGTTGGTCTTTGTAATGTTGTGTGTAGATGGATAGGAAGATGGCTACAGGATTTGGTACAGAGGGTGGTTGTCAACTGTATGTTCTCTCACTTTTATTTTTGTTCATTAATGACTTAATGAAGGGTATTGAAGAAATGTATCAGTGTTTGCAGATGACACATGCAACCCAATTAATTCCATCCAGTATGTGGCATCCTTGAAACAAGATTTTGACAAACTGGCAATTTAGAGTGGCAGATGATATGTAATGTTGATAAATGTAAGGTCATGCAACGTGGGAAAATTTTAATATTAAAAGGGTTTTTTTTACAGTGAAAGCTGTAAATTTGTGGAATTTTCTCCATGAATCAATGGTCCTGGCAGATACATTAGATTAGATTAGGGGTTGGATGTCTTTTTTAGCAAGTGAGAAAATACATGGTTGCTGAAAGTAGCCCATAGGACAAAGATGATCCAGGGACTGTTCCAACTGCCATCTTGGAGTCATGAAAGACATTTTCTCCCCACTGAGGCAAATTAGAGAGGCTTCAGGTGTGTTTTTGCCTTCCTCTGGATTAACTAGCAGTTAGGCAGGTTTTTATATAGGCATAAAAGTTTGAACCCAATGGACGTGTCTTTTTTAACTTAAGTTACTGTGTAGCTTTCTATGTTAGCTGTTAACTGAAGAAGCACCTATCTCAAACCTCACCTTAATCATCCTCCAGTCTAAACTGAAATATCCATGATAGGAAAGAAGCATTTAACACAGATAATCGCTCAAATGTGCCTTAAGGCGAAAATGTAAATCACCGGTGGGATGGCATATGGCGCTGCGAGGCAACTTCGGCGATTTCTGCAAATCGCACCACTGCGTATCCCATCCCACTGGTGATTTAGATTTTCGCCGGTGGGATGTCATATTGGGGAGATTAGTCGCCCGCAACAAGGGAGATTTTTGCGGGCAACTAATCTCCCCCGTGTGCCAGAGCCCTTAAGCTGTGCACCTAGTTTTTTGCTTTGGGTCCCACAAGGGCACCAATCCCACAGTTTGGGGCCCTCCCTTTAACACCTTTGATCCCAAAGTGGCTAAGTAAAACCTGATGATTCATCAGAAAAGGCATGTGCCGTACATCTAAAATGTAAAAATTTGGCATTGAAATGAATATAAACGTATATTTGAAATTAACTCCATTCGGTATGTACCAAAGCTTAGAACAGAGAAAGTTTATCTTATAGTTTATCTTATATTTACATATACATATTTTAAAAGCAGCCATGGGTTTATATTTTCATGTTATAAACCATTTGGTTTTTGTTTCTGTATAGTTATGTAATAATCAAATTTATTTTAATAATTGCCAGCACTGGTAAGTTATGTAACCCAGCATTATAAATAAGTTATGGTAAATATGATGGGGCTTATTTAAAAACATGCCATTTACTGCATTACAGTAATAATTAGCTTAATATGCATGTCATTTTATTGATGCTACTGTTTCTCAGTAATTTGTATAGTCTAAGACAGGGGTCCCCAAATCCATGAGCACATTTAAATATAAAAAACTGTTGGGGAGCAACACAAGCTCTTAGGAGATGATCAGTAAGGGCTGTGATTGGTTATTTGGTAGCCCATTGTTGACAGGCAGACTACAGGAGGCTCTGTATGGCAGTACATGAGGTCTTTATACCTCGAAAGTTTGCCTCTAAGCCAGAAATTCAAACATAAACCCCTGCTTTGAGGCCACTGAGAACAACATCCAAAGTGTTGGTGAGCAACATGTTGCTCGTGAGCGACTGATTGGGAATCGCTGGTCTAAAATGTCATCTATATATTACCATGTTAGGGTACAGATCCTTAGAAAAAGATAAATTGTGCATAGTTCAGTAAACAGGAAGAACACCAGTTAAGGTGCAAAACAAGCAATATGTATAACTTGTAGTTGGTTAAATAGTAAGCAAGCTTTAATAATAATTATTATCCTGAGATTTTAAAGGTATGATTTATTTGCATTTAGTAATAATATATAGTAAAGAATTTCCTGTTGAACAACATCTCTCTTTCTATGGCTTATAAAAATAATGATGTAACCTATGCAAAATTGTAGACTGGGTGTAGCGGTGTATACTTATGTGGTAATTGTACTGTTTTTCTAAGGGTGAGATGATTCAGAGATTCTGATAACTGTAGATACTGATTCAAAAATCGCAAACTCTACACATTTTATTTTTTTGAAAGATAATTTTGCAGAATACAGAAAAGTTTTCAGTTCACATATTTGCACACAACTCAACATTTTAGATGAAACCAAGACATTTATAGCAGTAAATTACAATGTAAGAAATTTTCTGTGTTTAAAGAGCAAATCTGCTCCCTCTTTTGCACTTGTACCATTTTGTTTAATAGGGTGTTAGTGCGCAGGACAGCTCTTTCCCGCACAGGAAATAACCTGATGGGTAGAAAAGGATTATCCTGAAATAACAATGAATAGTAAATTAGTCCTTTAGCAGGGGTAATTTTATTACATTGGTTGCAAATTTGTACCAGTTTGGGCAGTAAACCATAACAGTGAGTCATTTGCCCTTATTTTATTTAGGTGCAGTTGACAGATAAATGACAGCTTGCTATGGTTTCCTGCTCCGGTGCAAATATGCAACCAATGTTTGGAACAGTGCCCGCTGACTATACAAAAATATCATTCTTTATGGCAGTAAAAATCTCTTTCCTGCTCAATATGTACTGGAGAAAAAAGGAGTTGGTTGGCTTTAGCAAGAAAAAGCAATATTACAGATCAATTGGCTACAGCTTACTTAAACTGGCCATACACACACCGAAACCTCGTTTCGTACGATATTTGGTGCGTGTATGGCAAGTCGGTGAGTCGACTGATATCGCAGGAGGCTGCTGATATCGGTCGACTCGCCAATTGCCCAGGTTAAAAGATGTTGATCGGGTGCCATAGAAGGCGCCTGAGCAAAATCTGCCTTCAGGGCTGAATCAGCAGAAGGAGGTAAAAATCCTATTGTTTCTACCTCCTTATCTGCCGTTTCAGCCCTGAATGGTTAGTGGCGGATTGAACGATCTTTGAACGATCGCAAATCGCCACGTGTGTGGCCACCTTTATACTCAGGTGCCGCCCCCCCTACTAGGGCTGTGACACATGGCAGCGCAATTTGCGGAAGTCACCAAAGTTTCCTCTCAAGGTGACCGGCAAATCGCGCTGCCGCGTATGCCATCCCACCGGTGATTTACATTCTAGCCGGTGGGATGGTATTTCAGGGAGATTAGTCGCCCGCGACAAGGGTGATTTTTGTGGAGCAACTAATCTCCCCGTGTGTCACAGTCCTTACAGATTACAGGCGTGGGGCCTGTTATCCAGAATACTCGGGTCTGGGGTTTTACGGATAAGGTAATTTGGATCGTCATACCTTAAGTCTACAAAAAATAATTTAACCATTTAAACCCAGTAGGATTGTTTTGCTTCCAGTAAGGTTTCATTGTATCTTAATTACCATCAAGTACATCAATGTACTGTTTTATTATTATAGAGAAAAAGATATTAATTTAAAAAAAAATTGAATTTGCTTTTGATGAAGTCTATAGGAAATGGCCTTCTCATAATTCTGAAATTCTGGGATAATGGGTTTCCTGATAACAGATTCTATACCTGTATCAAAGACACCTATGCAGAAGTTCTGCAGAAGTTTTGTGCACTTGAAGCCAACTGCCTGTCCTTATTATATCAGTTTCCATGTCCACTGCTTAGTCCAGAGTTAGCATAATATAGCAGTTAATGGAAAGCAGTTACTTACTTACTACTCTTATATTGCTTGTTTAGATGCTACATTGAAATGCTATATCCTATGGGCAATAACTGAATGGCTTCTCATAACAACTGTGAATTAAGCATGTTCATTTTTGTGATGAAAATATACAGGCTTTATAATCAATGGACATTTTTATGTTTTCTTACATAGGTAAAATACAATGATTAGACATTTTAGACTTTTAAAGGCACTGATTTGTGAAAATCAATGAAACTAACAATGTTTGATCCTCAAGAATATTACATGTTAGAAAAGGTTCAGCAGTAACGTCAAAGATTGTATTCCTAGTATTTGTATTACAATCTGGATCACTTTCTGATTTCTAATAGTTGTTCTGCTTTCTTTATTTTATATGTGCAGCTGGTTTTGGTAACCACAAGGTTTAGCAACATCATAGTATGTGATGCCATCTTGGGCCAACTTGATTCACCAAATGAGCAACTATGTTAAAAGGTGGGAAACCTTTGTTTCTAAGTATGATTTATTAAATTATACATTGTAGAGCTTTACAGTTCAATTTTTGTCTTAAGAAAAAAGCCAGAATACAAGGCTAGGTAATACAGACTATTGATGCAATCAAAAGAAGATGATAGAGAAAGAAACTCATCCAGCCACCTGCATGCAAGCCAGCCAGTCAGGTACTGCTTAAATAATGAAGTACTACTGAGCCAACTGGTTGTCTTACAAGGTGCCACGGTATGAGTCTGTGCATTTCAGGGTCAGCTGATTCCGTCATTGGCCTGAATTTCTAATTGGATGATCAACATATGGATTGATGGTTATGCAGTTAATTAATTTTTGAAAGTCCCAACCTGTTATGGGTGATTAAAGAACAGTAATGATTATAGCTTAACAGAGAGCAACATTCCCTAACAATTGGCACAAAGTATCATGTCTGTATATGTGGTGAAACTTTCTTTTTTTTTTTTTGAAACAGTTAGGGTTCCGTATTATTTACACTGAGTCGACAATCCTTTCTGTGCCTCAAATTAGCATTACTGTGTACTGCAGTTTCAGATTTATTACTACCACTTCTGCATTCTTTGCTGCCAACATAGTGCCTAAAAAAAACACCAGTGTTCCTTGGTGTGTGACAGCTCTTACATACAGAACTAAGATATACATTGGCATTTATGTGTTAGTATCATTAGAGAATACATCATTATTGTATTGGTTTGGCATGTGTTTCAGACCAGCCTTTACTTTTTTTTTTTTTTTTAAGTCTTTGATTCCTGGACTTGCTATCTTAATGGGGCAATAACCTTTGTGTTTCTTTGTTTGCAGACATTGTTATTGCAGAGCAGCCAGTGTGTGCCTGTGTTCCCAGGGACTTCCCCCTCACTCTGCGCTGCCGGGCCCAAGGCTCTTCACCTCTGTACTATCAGTGGTTTCTGCATTCTGAGGTCATTCTTTCTCACATTTACTTCATGTCTAGTGCATGCCTTTACTCTGATATCATGATGCAAACATTGACATACATTTGTATGTTTTTATTGATAGAATACAAGTGAAACAGAGACATGCACCCTGTAAATTTCAGTGCTTGTCTCTCTTAGCATATCTGTATTTTAACCCATAATGCCAACAAACACAGAGCCTCTGGAGAGCCTCTAGTCCTCCAGAATGATTCAGCAGCTTATCTGCTGGCCTCCCCAACCAATATCTGGCCAGGTGTTGATCAGAAAAGTTTGATTTTCCTGTTGGATTGGGGACCACATTGGCTTATTGAGGTTGTCCTTGCTCCAATGGCTTCTATTCCTGTTGTTCTAATTCAATCAAATTAGGCCGATATCACCCTCTTTAGGGGGGCATATTGGGATCTTAACTTACATTGCCACCTTTAGATGTTTCCTAGAACTGGCCTTTAAACTCAGGTGATGACATTTCCCAATTTTTTTGTTTGTTGTACAAATTAATTCAAAAATGTATATATATATAAGATTATTATATTATAGTACTATATGGTCCTAGATTATTTATCGTAAAGAGATCTTATATTAGCTAGCTGCACATTGCCATTTAAGATTTGTCTTTTTCCAGAGTTTTTGTAAAGAAATTCCTGGGGCAAACCAGCCAGATCTGCACATTGTGACACAACAGACACAGTTGTATATCTGTCGAGTAAATGATCAGCATCACCATTTTGCATTCAGTCACTGGGTAAAAGTCAAAGTCCTAAAGGACATTACTAAAGGTAGGACCTATATTCTCTGGTTTGCACATTTTTTTTATTAAATAGTAAAGATAAATTTTCCTCCATGAAATAAAAAGCTTTCAGAATCATGTACTCTCTGATTGCTGATATTCTCTTCAATTTCGCCATACACTTAGGGGCTGATTTACTAACCCACGAATCCGACCCGAATTGGAAAAGTTCCGACTTGAAAACGAACATTTTGCGACTTTTTCGTATGTTTTGCGATTTTTTCGGATTCTTTACGAATTTTTCGTTACCAATACGATTTTTGCGTAAAAACGCGAGTTTTTTGTATCCATTACGAAAGTTGCGTAAAAAGTTGCGCATTTTTCGTAGCGTTAAAACTTACGCGAAAAGTTGCGCATTTTTCGTAGTGTTAAAACTTAAAAGGTGCAAAGTTTCGCGTAAGTTTTAACGCTACGAAAAATGCGCAACTTTTCGCATGCACAAAGTAAATTTCCTGTGATATTTTTTCACTTTTGTTTTCTTACAGATTATGTACTGCCAGGATGGGAGGGTGACCCTGTCTTTATAACTTACCCAAACCCTGCTCACCTGACATCCCAACAGCCAGTGCAGTTCCAGTGCTGTGCCATAGGGATCCCAGCCCCCAAGTACCAGTGGTACCTGAATGGACAGTGTTTGCCACATAGAAGAGGGAGGAAGATGCAGGTGAGGAAAGCAGCTGTTGTATAGCTTTTGTTACCACTTGCAGCATAGCCAGTGTGATGTAAGTAACATAGCTCTTGTAATAGATGGAGTAGGGCCCTCTGATCCCATCAGCTGGTATTTGCTTTCCATGTTATGTATGTATGTATATCTTTATTTATAAAGCGCTACTTATGTACGCAGCGCTGTACAGTAGAGTACATTAATACAAACAGGGTGTTAATAAGATAATAATAGATAAATACAAAGTATAACAATAAATACAGCTGCAATAAGTCAGGACACAAGAGGAAGGAGGTCCCTGCCCCGTAGAGCTTACAATGTTATGGCCATAGTCAGCTATGGAGACTTGGAAGCTTGGTGGGCAAAACTCACAAATTTCACTATGTGTGCCATAGGCCAAAAATGTTTTGGCAGAGGCCACTGACTTCCTGATTTGTTTCTGTTTATTGTATTGATTGCAGTTTCCCCACTGTACATCCCTGAGGAAAACTTGATTTTTTAATTTCTAGCAATTTTAATTTGCCTGTTTCCAGCACAAGACACAAGAGTTTTCCAGTGTATGTGCCTGCACCTGGGCTGACGCAATGGTTTAGGGTGCAGGAAAGAAAAAAGGCTAATGTCAGTGTTGGGGCTGATTCTCTGCCTCTGTTTTTCCGCAGGCTGAGATCAGCCTTGTGTGGCATTGGCCTAAGCACAAGAACAAAAAATTGATATATTTAAAAAAAAAAAAAAAAATCACAAAAAACAAAAGCTGCGGACTAATTGCAAATTTTCTTACCCTATATTCCCTCACTTGCTAAAAAGCCATCCAATCCCTTCTTGAAGCTATCTAATGTATAAGCCAGTACGACTTGATTCAGGGAAAGAATTACACAACTTCAACTTCACAGCTCTCACAGTAAAAAATCCTGAATATTTAGACTGAACCTCCTTTCTTCTAATCGGAATGGGTGCCCTTGTGTCTGTTGGAAGGACCTACTAGTAAATTAGAGAGATTATTTCTTAGAGGAAACATTCTTAGAATACTGCTGTCTACTCCAGCTTCTCTACACCCAGTATAAAAAGCACAAACCTTAAATATGTAACATTATGTAGCTGAGGTTATTATATACTAAAAACCTTTATGAAACAACAAATAATGGAGCAGCATGACATGAGGAAACATTACCTTAATTTGTTACTTTCATTTAGATAAAAGCAGTAAAACCGAAGGACTGTGGAAGTTATCTGTGCTGCGCGACTAATGCCAAAGGGGAGAGGTGGAGTGAACCTGTTGAACTCACTCTTGGTAAGTAGAGATGAAAGTATACATACCCTGTGTACATATATATATATATATATAATATACTATGTTGGCCCAGTTTCTATGTATTATGTACTTGGCTGGCCATGTCAGTATTTATTGTGTAGTATACTAGACTAATTTGTATGCATTGTGTACTGTGTTAGGCTAATGTATATATCATTTACTATGCTGATTGTATGTAAAAGTATATGATCTGTTATCTGGAAACCCATTATCCAGAAAGCTGTAAATTATGGGAAGGCCATCTTCAAGGGAACATATAATTAAAGATTTACAATAATACCTTAAAGCAGTGCTGTCCAACTTCTACGGTGCCGAGGGCCGGAATTTCTCTAGCATACATGGTGGAGGGCCGCTAATGGAAGCCAATTTTGACCACTCCCCTTTTTGAAACCACACCCACTTCAAACCACACCTATTTTATCACAATGGTGGTAGCACAGCAAAATCCCAAATGCTTGGTCCTTACTGTGGGGATATCAACCATCATTCATATGTGAAAGAATTATGTCATATTAAGATATACCCTTAAATTCCATATGCCTCCTCCTCCTCCCCTGTGGATAGCAGAGCAACCCCCAGTACATAATTACACTCCTTAGGGACCATTTAATGGCTATTTCCAACTGCTAACAAACTCCCACAACAAACCCCTGCCAGGTTCACCTCCCACAAGCAGCATAGGGCAAGCAGAGTATGGCACACACAGGCAGCACTCTGCCTGTCCTATGCTGTCTGTGTGTGCCATACTCTGCCTGTCCTACCCTGCCTGTGTGTGCCATGCTCTGCCTTCCCTAAGCTGCCTCTGTGTGCCATACTCTGCCTGCCCTACCCTGCCTGTGTGTGCCATACTCTGCCTGCCCTACCCTGACTGTGTGTGCCATACTCTGCCTGCCCTACCCTTCCTGTGTGTGCCATTCCCTCCCTGGCCTATGCTGCCTGTGTGTGCCATACTCTACCTGCCCTATGCTGGCTGTATGTGCCATACTCTGCCTACAGTACCTATGTCTGAGGTGTGAAAAAGTGAACAATGGGAGCCTGAGGTGTGAACACTGCAGGGGGTGAACAATGCAGGTATTAAAAGGTGTGAAAAACACTGGGGATTACATTTTTAAACAATACAGAGGGATTACAGCCTGGATCTGAGGTGAGAACAATCCGGGGGGGCAGTTAATCTCAGTACTGACAACCATTTAAAGCTTACACAAAGGTAAGCCATCAAAGCAGCCAGACAGGTGGGGGGCCACACAGAGGGGGTTCGCGGGCCGCCAGTTGGACAGCACTGCCTTAAAGGACATGTAAACCCCACACACAAAAATGTAATCAGTGAATAGCCTCTTTGAAATCTTTCAATACCTGCTACACTGGTTGTCCAGAGGTTAATAGTAGGGCTGCAACATCTCCTTAATCACTTAGATTTCCTTCTCCTCCTCTAACCCACTCGCACCCCTCCATCGGAAATTTGCTTTGGGTGTTGGCTTGTGGGCATGCTCAGTTGTTCTAAGCTCAGATTACTAAACACGCCCCCAGTCTAGCATCCAGTAAAGAGATGGCATTGCTGGTTCCCATAGAAACTCAGCTCTAGCTGTCTGCTTCAATTTTTCTCCTGAGCTCAGCTTTACCATTACAGTGCTCAAACAAAGCAGAACTTTTAGCAAAGACAGTTGTGCCTGTGTGAGCCTGTATTCTTGATGAAATGTATGCTGAATAAGGGTCTGTGTGTGTGTATGCTGTTTGCAGATTTAAATGTATCCAATTATGTATCAGAGGAAAATATGGCTGCTGAATGAAAGCTGCTATTTGCTTTAGGAAAATGTGATGGTGCTGGCAAAGGGAGGGGATATATACAGTACAAATGATGGTTGTTTTCCTGCAGCAATACACTGAAAAAAACACTGACTTCTCTCTTCTAAGCTCCCCAGCAAAAAAACCTACATTGTGTGTGGTTTCTACCCTTTACTTTGCAAGTATCTTGGGACGTTGCCATACATTTAAGGTTGATGCCCAACAGGGAGATTAGTCACCTGTGATAAATCTTTGCTTCCACGGGCGATTTATCTCCCCAAAAAGCTTTTCCACCAGCAATAAAGGTATTTTTTGGGAAAAAAAACTTAGGGCAAGCTCAACATATTTTATTAGAAGGATGAAAACAGTAGGAAAGGCTTGCATTGTCCTTTAAATACCAAATGGTATATATTATTTCTCTGTATGGGTTTTCAGCTTTTCTGTATCCCTCACTTTTCCCACGTGTCTAGAACCTTTCCTATTATTACATACCAAAATATCCAGTGCAAGAGTGCCCAGTGCCACAAAATTTAGTCAACTCTGACATGTTTATATGGTTTTTAAGCATTACATCTCTCTTTCTTTATCCATCAGAACATTCCCCCACAAGACAGAAAGACATTTTTTTTGGCAAGTATAACTATCCCTATAATATAAGTATGATTACTTATGATTTGTATGACTGTTGTTCAGTACCTGCTTTATGAAAATTAGATGTGATGAACCATGAAGCATCATATCTGATCTGATTTTTTTCTTTTGGCAGCGGTAGGGAAAGTGGCTTTAATAATTGGCAACAATTGTTACCTGAAACATCCCAACCTCCTGGCTCCAGTGGTAGATGTGTATGAGTTATCCAACTTCCTTGAAAAGCTGGAGTTCTGTGTGATATCACTGGTGGACTTGACCCATAGTGAAATGCTGATAGCAGTTAACAAGTTCCTACAGTTTCTTGATAATGGAGTGTACGGTGAGTATTCATAAATGGGTTCAATAAAGCTGATTGTCCTGTATGACAAAAGAAACATTGTCAAAAATGTGCCAACCTGCAGAGGATGACATACCTCTGCCATAACTTCTATGATGCAGACAGTGCAGCATGGGTTCTAATGCCAATAGCCATACATTGTATCAGTAAGGTAAATAAGCTGAATGTGCCTCATGATTGTTCATTGCTAAGACATTATGCTTTGCAGTGGTGGCTCCTGTATATCATTCCAATTAGTTACATAGTTACATAGTTACATAGGGTTGAAAAAAGACCTGTGTCCATCAAGTTCAACCCATCCAAGTAAACCCAGCACACCTAACCCACACCTACCAATCTATACACTCACATACATAAACTATAAATACAACCACTAGTACTAACTGTAGATATTAGTATCACAATAGCCTTGGATATATTAGGTACTGAAAGCAGTTTGTACATCCTTCCCTGTTTCTGTGTGGGTTTCCTTTGGGTACCCAGTTTCTTTTTACACTCCAAAAAACATTTAGGGCTCTGGCACACAGGGAGATTAGTCGCCCGCGACAAAACTCCCTGTTCGCGGTCGACTAATCTCCCCGAGTTGCCTTCCCCTACCATCCCACCGGCGACAATGTAAGTTGCCGGTGGGATGGCACACGCGGCGGCGCAATTTCGTGCAAATCGCCGAAAAAGCTTCGCAAGTCTTTTTCGGCTATTTCCCAAAAACAAGCGGCGGCGCGATTTTGGAAAATCGGCGAAAAAGACTTGTGAGGCTTTTTCGGCGATTTGCGCGAAATCGCGCCGCCGCGTGTGCCATCCCACCGGCGACTTACATTGTCGCTGGTGGGATGGCAGGGGAAGGCAACTCGGGGAGATTAGTCGCCCGCGAACAGGGAGTTTTGTCGCAGGCGACTAATCTCCCCGTGTGCCAGAGCCCTTACTGGGGCAGGAAGTGATGCCCTTTACGAACAATCTCAGCAGTAAAATCTCAGGGAATCCCCTGTCACACCTATAGCTTTGTGAGGAGAAGGTATGCTGACAAACCACATTAAGCTAAAGCTGGGCTTGCTGAACTGAAACTGGGACCTCAAGGAAGTGCTAGGAATATATAGTGTGTGTATATATATATATATATATATATATATATATATATATATATATAGCAGGTTTATGAGGATCGAAACGCGTAGATGCGATGATTAAATAAACAAAAACATTTTTTTACTTCACATTCTGATGCCGTGAGTGCTTTCTATAAACCTGCTGTCGATTTTTTGGTCAGCACCCGGCGAGTGCTTTTGGAGTGGTGAGTGCCGATTTTACTTGGACTATATATATATATATATATATATATATATACTGTAAATCTATAAATGTTGTTTTCTGTTTTTATAGCAATTAATAACTTTTTAAAATATTGTTTGTCACTTCAGATCTCTTAATGGCTCTAATAACATGCTAGGTTGTTTTTTATAAGTAACATTATTAAGTATACATCATGCAGCAGAGTCAGCAGGACATAGTGACTTTGTAATGAAGAAAGAAAATATATGAACTGAGACTGGTAGGGAAATCAGCTGACCCTACATTAGCCAGGCTTTGACTGGCAATCTGTGTATGTCTTAATTGCTGCTTGTCCACACACATTTGCAGACATAGCTACACACAAGATTATGGCTCCACAATGCATTCTCAATCTACCTCTTTCCTTGCAGGGCTATTTTACTATGCTGGCCATGGCTATGAACGCTCTGGGAGAAATTACATGGTTCCCATTGATGCCCCCCAGCCTTACAGGCCTGAGAACTGCATTAGTGTACAGAAAATTCTGCAGAAGATGCAGGAAAGGAGAACAGCTTTGAATGTTGTACTCTTAGATACGTGCAGGAAATGGTATGTGAATCCTCTGGGAATTATCTATACCTCTATTAGCACGTAACAGTATCACTTTTTATTTATGAGTTTTTTGGGTGTAAGTATACAGGTATATCATCAACAAAGTGATATGGTTGTGTAGTCTAACTATACTGTCACACTGTCAGTGAATAAGCCCTAAAATCTAATTTGCAAATAATAAGAATTTTAAAGTGAGGCAATACAAATAGAGGGAAAATGGGGAAATAGAATTTTTAGGTAAACAGGGGGGTGAGAAGGAGAGCAGAGGTGGCTGCTATAGAGAATACTGTCATGGGAAAACATGTTTTTTTCAAAACACATCAGTTAAAGGAACAGTAACATCAAAAAATTAAAGTGTTTTAAAGTAATTCAAATATAATGTGCTGTTGCTCTGCAAAAAAATTGTGTTTTTGCTACAGAAAAGCTACTATATAAATAAGCTGCTGTGTAGCCATGGGCTCAGCCATTCAAGCTGGAAAAAAGGAGAAAAGGCACAGGTTACATAGCAGATAATTAGTAGATAAGCCCCATATAATGGGGGTTTATCTGTTATCTGCTAAGTAACCTGTGCCTTTTCTCCTTTGAATGGCTGCCCCCATGGCTACACAGCAGCTTACTTATATAAACTATAGTAGTCTTTCTGAGGCAAACACACCAGTTGTAGCAATGCAGGGCAACAGTACATTACATTGTAATTACTTTTATACACTTTCATTTTTTGATGTTACTGTTCCTTTAGTAGAGCTTCTCCAGCAGAATCCTGCATTGAAAGGCTTTTTTCAAAAACACTTTTTTGTTTATATTTCATTTAGAAATGTCACTTGGCGCTAGCCATATTCATTTCCCAGGGTGCCACAACCATGTGACTGTGATAAACTTCTCTGATAAACTTCAGTCACACTTTACTGCTGAGCTGCAAGTTGGAGTGATATCACCCCAGCAGCTGATCAGCAGAACAATGGGAAGGGAGCAAGATAGCAGCTCCCAGTAGATAACAGAATAGCACTCAATAGTAAGAAATCCAAGTCCAGCTTGTGACTCCTCTAGTTACATGGGAGTAGGAGAAACGATAGGTTACCTGAAAGCAGTTCTAATGTGTAGCGCTAGTTCTTTCTGAAATCTCAGACTCAGGCACAATGCACTGAGATGGCTGCTTACAAACCAATATTACAGCTAAAAAAATAATTTGTTGGTTCAAGAATAACATTTTAAATGGTAGAGTGAATTATTTGCTATGTAAACAGTGTAATTTAGAAATAAAAAGTACACCATAAAAATCATGACAGTGTCCCTTTAATTACATAGAATGTTCTTTGGTCTATCACAAATATCAGGTCAAAAATGTGCTCAACACTCTACGATGAATGCAAAGGGGACTTCCATTTGTAATCTAAATCTATTTGACCATATAGTGTGCACAAAATATGGAAGACATGGTGTGCAGTGCAGAGCCTGTAGAAAGGCATGCTTGAAGTCTCATTAACTAAGATTAGCACAAGTGCTAGGCTTTACTGTGTACATTTTCTAGCATTAATGCCTGTTAATATGAATAAGGAAAAAAGGCTTATGTTTAAATAAGTATTTGTATTTAACTTTTACCCCTGTATATTATTTACAACTATGAATGGTCTGCTTTTCTTGGGGAAAGAAAGCATTTTAGTTTAGATTTTAGATTTACATGATTTATAAGATGTACATTTTGCTTATCAAGTTTAGGTCAGTATCTCTCTTTTGCTTCAGGTACAATGCTGACTGTGCTTTATCAAAAGTGAATCCCCTCAAACCATTTGGGAACACTGTCTACGGCTACGCCACGTAAGTTATTGTTTGTACATTGTATATAATATAATTTGGCAATGGCCACATATTGAATACAGTAAGATGTACCCTTATTAACACATTAAAGGAGATTAAAAATTTAGCATAGTAACTTCATGGAGTTTTAAATGATCAAATGAAAATAAGCATGGGGCTTGCCAATACAGGGATGACTTATTTGGTTTGCCATCTTAAGTATATTTAATTTTATGAATTTTATTACAGTTGAGGGCATATTAAAGTTAACTGCAAAAAATATATAACTGCTCGGTAGTTTTGGAAACTGGGAAATGGCTGGCTGCTTTGGTTGCTAAAACAAATTTATCAGTGAATTTGATTTGGGTTACACACCTGTGGGATTAAAAATGGCAAAGCTATATGCTGTGATAATAAACTACCCTTAGTACAGTTCATCTTGGCTGCCATTGCAAGGAACATAAATAATAACAGTGCTTACATTGGAGCAGCAAAGACTTGTTTCCATCATTTTGATTACATTTAATGGGAATGACACCACATCGATTTGAGATCTTTCTGACATATTTCTAAACAGGCTGGAAAAGCTAACTAATGTGCTGTACAGTAATCCTTGTGACACAAGGACTTAGGTGATACAGGTATGGGATACCTTATCCGGAAACCCATTATCCAGAAAGCTCCGAATTACGGAAAGCCTGTCTCCCATAGACTCCATATTAATCAAATATTTCAGAATTTTAAAACTGATTTCCTTTTTCTCTCTAATAATAAAACAGAACCTTGTAATTGATCCCAACTAAGATATAAATAATCCTTATTGGATGCAAAACAATCCTTTTGGGTTTAATTAATGTTTTATTGATTTTTTAGTAGACTTAAGGTATGGAAATCCAAATTACGGAAAGACCCCTTATCCGGAATACCCTTGGTCCAGAGCATTCTGGATAATGGGTCCTATACCTGTACCATGTCTTATTATCGGGTATGATCTGTGCAAAGATGCATTTTCTTATGGCTCTTTAAGAAGCCCCAGTTTAGGCCCAGTTCCTTTCTTTGTGATTGTACTTCCATTTGTAACACATTGTATGTCATGCACTGTTAGGTGTGAGAATGCAGAGGCCTATGAGGTACAGGATGGAGACTCCAGCTCTGGGATATTCATGACATATCTAAAGAAACATATTCTAGAAGAAAAGAAGGTTACCCACATGCTGGAAGATGTCCTAGAAGGTAATGTTTACAGCTGAATTATATAAACTTCAAGGGAAACGTTACTTATTTTTCCAACTAGATATGTTATAGAGACCATAGATAGTTGGAATGACAATCATCCCGGTCAATGACAGGAGTAAAATAAAGTTCTCCATTCCCATTCAAGTGCTTTAAGGAGAACTAAACAATGAAATGCTGTATTTTTTATATGTAACTTACTTTACCTGCCTAAAGGTTCAACATATCTATCTAACTGTTTTACAAGCCTGTTTTACACAGGAGCTCACCATGTTGCACTTTATTAGAAGTGTCAGTGGCACTGCACATGCTCAGTGTGTTCTTGGCTGCTGCTGATAAACCAAGCTTAGGGGTTGTCGAACATCATCAAGCTATCATAAAAAGCTGATGCTACAGGGCTGATTATTACATTCTAATACAAATAACACTGGTATTTGAGCTGCCATTTAATAAGAATATGAATCAACCTTGTATCGTGACATTTATATATATATATATATATATAAAATTGTGGAAAAATATTAACAATCTCAAGGTTACAAGTCCATCTCCAGAGATGTAGATTTGCCTTTGGCCACAGTGCGCAACATTATCAAGAAGTTTGCAACCCATGGCACCGTAGCTAATCTTTCTGGGCGTGGACGGAAGAGAAAAATTGATGAAAGGTTGCAACGCAGGATAGTCCGGATGGTGGATAAGCAGCCCCAAACAGTTCCAAAGAAATTCAAGCTGTCCTGCAGGCTCAGGGAGCATCAGTGTCAGCGCAAACTATCCGTCAACATTTAAATGAAATGAAATGCTATGGCAGGAGACCCAGGAGGACCCCACTGCTGACACAGAGACATAAAAAAGCAAGACTACAGTTTGCCAAAATGTACTTGAGTAAGCCACAATCCTTCTGGGAAAACACCTTGTGGACAGATGAGACCAAGATAGAGCTTTTTGGTAAAGCACATAATTCTACTGTTTACCGAAAACAAAATGAGGCCTACAAAGGAAAGAACACAGTACCTACAGTGAAATATGGTGGAGGTTCAGTGATGTTTTGGGGTTGTTTTGCTGCCTCTGGCACTGGGTGCCTTAAATGTGTGCAAGGCATCATGAAATCTGAGGATTACCAAAGGATTTTGGGTCGCACTGTAGAGCCCAGTGTCAGAAAGCTGGGTTTGTGTCCGAGATCTTGGGTCTTCCAGCAGGACAATGACCTCAAACATACGTCAAAAAGCACCCAGAAATGGATGGCAACAAAGCGCTGGAGAGTTCTGAAGTGGCCAGCAATGAGTCCAAATATAAATCCCATTGAACATCTGTGGAGAGATCTTAAAATTGCTGTTGGGAAAAGGCGCCCTTCCAATAAGAGAGACCTGGAGCAGTTTGCAAAGGAAGAGTGGTCCAAAATTCCCGGTGAGAGGTGTAAGAAGCTTATTGATGGTTATAGGAAGCGACTGATTTCAGTTATTTTTTCCAAAGGGTGTGCAACCAAATATTGAGTTAAGGGTGCCAATAATTTTGTCCAGCCCATTTTTGGAGTTTTGTGTGACGTTATGTCCAATTTGCTTTTTGTCCTCCCTTTTTTGTTCTGTTCCAATACACACAAAGGGAATAAAAATGTGTATAGCAAAACGTGTTACTGCAATACTTTTCTGTGAGAAATATTTGATTTTCTGGAAAAATTTCTGGGGTGCCAACAATTTTGGCTATGGTAGGCAGGTAAGCAGAGGATCTGGAGCATAGAGACAGGGACACCACTTCTTCAGTCAAAAACACAGGTTTATTTAGGGCAAATTCTTTCCAACACAAAGCTTACAGAAACACAGTTTATCATCATACAGTTCATGGTTATGATTTGTTCCTTCTTCAGTGCTCTCACCTTCCAGGGTAACTTCCACACTTTGGAACCTTTATGGGGTTTCTCACCATCCCCAGTGACTTTCACACATCCATGGTGACTCTCACATTCGTGAACACTCAGGCTTCACCTTAAGGGCTGTGACAAATGGGGAGATGGCATTTTGGGGAGATTAGGGAAAACAAGATAGGGAGCTACTGGTAGCACATTTGGAGGCACAGATTTTCCCTGCTAAAGGGCTGTGGTTGCCTTGGACTGGTACAGCTGTAATGTAGGAAAGTTTACTTGTGGTTTTGTGCATAGCACCTGATAGCGAATGAGCTCCAAAGTGCGTATGAAGAAATGTTTAAATACCTTTTTACTATTTTAAATGTTAAATACGTTCTGCGAGTAGCAGCATTTTCTACACTTTCTGAGAAAAGCGTTTGCATTTAGATTTTAATTCATAGTTTGCACTAGCTGCTTCCTGACCCATTCAGTAGTATCTGCCTTTTCCTCCAGATATTGGAAGAGACCCTTTGATAACAGGAAAGCAAGTCATGGAAATCAAACACACACTAACAGAGTCTCGAGCTTTGACTGACAGGATCTGCAGCCCACAAAGTGAGCGCTTAAACAGAAAAGCATGGGACAAGGAAAATGGTAGGGATAACACAGTTTATATTTATTGTTGTTATTCTGGTCTGTGGGGTTCATTAAGCAAACGCAAACATATTACCTTTATGGGATCTACTTTTATGGCTGTGGTAAGAGGGGTGTGTCAGTAAATAAGTAATAATATGTACATTTTGTTCATACAAGTTAGGTTCAGTATCTCTAAATATATGCTCCCTTGTCTTTCAGAGTTGCCCAAGCAGATATTACTGTTCTCTTGTGGAGTTGAGGTAGAACTGAGCTTCCAGTCTGTATTCTCCAACCTCATCCACATTTTTGCCAGATTGATCCAAACTCCATCATATCTGACTGACATAAGGACCATTCTTTACATATGCTCTGTAAGTATGCTTTCTCTTCACTGCTTTTCAGGTGCAAGAGAGTCATTGTAATAGATAAAACAACTGTGGGCAATTATAAAATTGCAGTGTAATTTCTTACCCCCCTCCCCCAAACTGGCACAAAATTATTTAGAACTTCTGGGCATAGGGGCTTTTGCACTTTTTGTCATAAGCAATGAGCTTTTTTTCTCCTTGGTTTTTCTCGTGCAAACCGTGTTGGAGCCACTAAGCATTACAGTTTCTCTTGTGTTTTTTTTCCTGTGGGAAAAAACAAGGGTTTTTGTGTCTCACTGAAATAAAACACATGGCAAAAATTTAACACAGTTTGTTGAAAAATGTCACCACTCACGATTACTTATCAATGCCAAGTGTAAAGTCAATTGCTCCTTCATACCATACTACTCTCTTCCCTCTATTGTGACAGTGAATATAACACATGACTTAAAGACTTGTGATGTAATTAACTGGTATTTATTTACCCATTTTTGCCACAATGGGTTTTTTCTGTATGGTTAATTTCTAAAAGAGTTATTAATTTTTTGACGTGGCCTGGTTGGCCTTTATATGGAATGCCTCTTGTGCCTAATGGTTTATTTACAATAACATAAACAAGGGGTGCTTGGGCATTTTACTAGGATAGTTTTGAAAGTTTTTTTACAACTAACTGTTGCACTTATGATTGTAAATGAAGTCTATGATGTTTGTTTTCCTTAGGACTTTGCAGAGCTTTCTATTCCCAACACCTGCAGACTGGGCCACGAGGACTCCCTCCTGGCTATGGGAAGTGAAGGGGAAGGGGCAGACTGTATGCTGAGACTTCCAGACCTACAAAAATGTCAGGTAGGTCGTTATCTGTATTCTTCTTTAGAATTTGATGGATAAGGAATAACAAACACACTACTCTGTTAGTATCCATTATCGGCTTTCCAACTATTGTGAATTACAACATCTAGCTGGGAGTTTTAGCAGGAAACAGTGAGAAGGCTGCAGCACATATGTCCCTGGTATAGGGTAGGCCTTACATCATATTTTAATTATTAGCCCCCCCATCATAGGTGACTTCACAGGCTACAAACTAATATGGTACAAGTATAATTTTCTATGACAAAGACAGGCAACCTTCAGCATTCCAACTGCTGCAAAGTAAGCAGGGACATGCTGGGGCCTGGATTAACTAACTGGACTTGAGCAGCAGAGGCTAGTAGTTTTCAAATATTTTTCTGCATTTTCAGAATGACATCTTCATCAAACTTGACCTGCAGTGCACAAACATGGGGACAGGCGTCTGCTTACAAGAGAGTCTGGAGCACAGGATCCCCAAGCCTTGGGTAGCAAGATTATTTAGCCAGAAAGACTTTTCGTTGGACAGTGCAGCTGGTAGCTCTGATGACAGCAGGTCTAGGCAGAGACTACAGAGCAGCACAAACTCCCATACACTAGGACATGCAGGAGGAATATCTTTAGGAGCTCAGTCAAAGTCAAGCAGTGAGCCAGAGGAACATGATGAAGGTGACATTTTTGCTGCTAAATAAGAGGTCCTGCACAGGCTAAAGACATTTTAAATATGTTCCAAACACACAGACTGGATTATCATGATATGGAAACTTGAACTGATATTGGAAAATCTGCCAGATCTTAGCCAGTAGATTACTGTCCTGTGCCTTTTTTGATGGAACAGACCTTAGCCAATTACTTAAGAGGTGATGCAGGGATATTCAAAGTATAGAAATATGCTCTATGTATCCAGTGTGGATACTAAAATGTTCCAGGCACTGTGTATTTATTGGTCTATATAGTCAGTTGGAGCATTGCTTGCACCAGTAGATATGCTCCATCTTTAAGTCTTAACGTACAAACATTTATACTATACTGGTACATGTCTGTATTAAGCTGACCTTATTCAGTCTGTTTGAAAAAGATTCATCATCTAAAGTGTTCAGTAGTCATGCCCAAACAGTATGTTGCTATCATTATTGTATGGGGAGATACTAGTGTTAATTTATGTGCATATATGGTACAGTTAGACTAGGTATCATTTTCATGCTGACATTTCATACATTTCCCCAGAAGGCTCCAGATTTTCCTTTATAACTTTATTACGTTTGGCCCATCCCCTCTACAAATTGTTGGGGGGCAGTGCTTGACATGCAGATGGACGTCATGAACAACATAGCTCAAAATGTCGCACAGGTAGCTCTCAACCTCAATGATAGTTGTAGCCCTCTGTGCCCTACACCTTAATTTATCATAAGAGTAAATGTACTATTTCAGCCTGCAGCCTTGTACCTGTATATGGCCAGGGAACTACTTGAAGATTTTGAATATGTTGATGTTTCTGTAACAGAAGGGAATATATTATGCATTATATGAAGGTCCGCCCAGTGTGGCATTACGTTGGCAGCATGCTCTGACATGGTTGGCTGTATACATTCTGTTAGATTCATAAAGTCTTTCCAGATACTTGCCAGAAGCACTTGTGAAGCATTAAGTGCTTTGTCTCTTTCCACAGGAAGAACGAGTATTGTGCACTTCATACTAATTGAAAGTTCTCATTGATTGAATAATGAAATAATTTATTGTGTTGGCTTTGTATTTCATAGCAATAAATGCATTCTTTCTTTGTTTTCTGTGTGTTCTTTAATGTTTCTTTATCATACCATCCTTAAAGGCCAGAATTAGAGAAGAGGGAAACTTTTTAGCAGCCTGTTCTTTCTTTGAAGGGGCTTCTTTGGGAGTATAGGCAAAGAGAAATGCCCTCTCTGGCCTAACAAAAAAACTGGCCCTGCAAATATAAATATGCAAAAGTAATTGAACGCCATGCATTTTCCTAAGCATCTCTAGAAGCTTATAATGAACCTTATTAACTAGCTGGGTGTTACTATATAAGAGGCAGCACCTGTAGTATTTTAATATGACCACAAGATGGCATTTCTTTGTTGGGTCTAGGTTCTGTAGGTTCTACAGTATTTCCTAATTTTTTTGTTTGGATTGGTTATTTAAAATAAGCTTTCATAAGAGAATTCTTTTATTTAGGCTAATAGCACACACACACAATGTTTATTGCCCTATATATTTTTAAACATTTACCTCATTCTCTCTGAACTCCCAGGCAGTGGATAATAGGGATCAAGACCTGGTATATGAGCTAAAAGCATTTTGGATTGGAGTGCAGTGGGACATTGTTGAAACAGAAGTTCGGTATGCTTGCCATTACCGATACTGGCCAATTGCAGTCAGTTTTCTGATTATAGATACTGTCACATAGTTTTAGCTGCCCTGTGATGCACTAACCAGTACAAACAGTAGAACCCATGTACCACCACAGTGGGCTTTGTGATTATTGTAGCTAAGGGAACAGCTGCATACTGTGAACTTTTAATACTATTCAGCCTGTCTCATTCTCACCTCTTACTGCTGCCCTCCTATTAACAAGGACTGTCAGCTTAATGATTTTTAATTGGGGTGTATTCTCAGCCAGGTCAGCAAATGAGGCGTGAGGAAGAAGCCAATGGGTGGGGTTATATCCTGTATTACACTCCACAGGGGAGGGGTGAGTGGAGGTGAGATCAAGGTGGGCAGGAGGGATGGTCCCAACCAGGAAAGAGAAATGTAAGGTGGAGGCAGTGTATCCTCTAGTTTCTTCTTGGCTGTGTGTGCGAAAAATGTATTTTGTGCGCACTTTTTAAAACTGTGTACAAAATAATTGTATTCGCACACAATTCTTTGTGTGCACCACAATTTGGAATCAAAGGCAGGCTATCATGGTTTATTTACTGGAAGTTCAGACAGTGTTTCTGCACCTCTTCCTTATAAGCCCCACCGAATGAGTTCATGTCAAAAAGGAGGGTGTATATTTTTAAGTGAATTTAACTTTTCTACATCTGTAATTTTCATGTGCCACTAATTACATATACAGTATATATAATATATATATATGTACAGAACAGCTATGGCACATGTACACCCTCAGGCAAAGGGCTCTGTAGCTGGAGGACAAACACAAACCCTTCATCTTTTCTTTTGTCCAACACTCTCCACCCCTCCGTTCCCTTACACTTGATTTTTTTATGTTTCTTTTTCCCTCTTTCATTTCACTTCTTCTTTGCTTCTGTCCCATTTTGTCTTCCCCCCTCCCATGCTCTTTCTTGTACTCGTTTCCTTTTCTCTCTTTCCCCCTTCTAGTTTTTGAGCGGTTTTCTTCTAAATTGGTACCTTTCTTACAATTTTGCTTTTCCCTTCTTAAGCATTCCCTTCTATTTTTTTATTTGGTTTCTATATTTTTTGCTTCCCCTTTTCTGCTGCACACTCATCAGAAGTGTCTGGAGCCTAAAAGACCTTAGGGGTCATTTACAACCCCAGGGGGCTATATTGGAACAGCATTTGCGCTTCCTAGGGTTGTTGCTCTGTGCATGATTGTGGCCTCTTTAGCACTTTTTGCACACGATGTGGGGCATTGTGAATGTGCCCTCTTATAATTACATATTAGAGCAGGATGTGAGGGCCCACCAGTAGTGATGGGCGAAATTTTTCAGCATTTACTTTTTTTTCCGAATTTTCCAGCAAAATGGGACACCAACAGTGGGCAATACTTGGTAATATCCTTGTGGGCCCCCCTGGGCCAGTCCAGCCTTGACTTTATTTTCCCAGGGACCATCATCAATTCCAGTAACTCTGTCAGGTAACTTTTGGTGTAATCATTTGGAGTGAGAGTGTACTCCTCTGATAAGCTGGAAACCTTCATATTGTAGGTCTCAGCCATGTAGGCCAAGCATAAGAGAAGCAGCACTGAAGAAGAGGGCACTGAATTCAGGACGCATCGGGTAATGACGGTTTAAAGGGAGCCAGATCACAGGCTGATGACAAAACTATTAGGCTAAGCTTTGATTTCTGGATTTTAAGCAATGATGTCTCAGTTCTCTTTTCCTTAGTCTGATAACATTTCATCTCGCTGAAAGAAGATCTTAGAAAAGTCAAGTTAATTAACATTTTCTCATCCTCAGACATGTCTCTTGAAAATGCTACACTTCAAAAGATGCCGTCTCCCCCCTTTCTCGCACTCATTGTGATTGGAAAGCATGTTTATCTAGCCGATGGCTTTTACCTTTGGCAAATCGGATTAGAATCACTGTCCTCTTACTGCCTCTGGCAATTCCCTATGTTTGTCAGAGAAAAAAAACCTACTGTCAGAGGAAAAAGTCAAGTTTCAACCACTAGAGGCTCCTGAGCTCCTTGAGCCACAGCTCCCAATAGAAGCAGTTATTAATTGACCCTTTTATCCCATTCCTTGAAGCCATTCCGTGTTTTTCTGTCCTTTTATGTATAAAGTACTATACCTCTTCCTATTTGCCCAGCTAACCTTGCTTATACCCACAGAAGGGTAATCATTTGTGGGATGGAATTCTGTTATAATCTGTCTGAAAGAAGCTTTTTTCCCATATGGATTATTTTTTATCCATCATTCAAGATTTATAGGGGAGTATTTATCAAAATGTGACAGAGCTTACTACAGGTTTAATTCCACTGCTCCCTAATCTTTTTATAGAACTTTGAGAAGTATATTTATTTAAGGGTAAACTCTCACTTGCTCCTAAAAATCCCATAGAGATGAATAGAGAGCAGTGACAATTTCACCTCTATCAGACTGTGGCTATCTCTATTTTACCCTATGATAAATATGCCACATACCTTCTGGTAGCCACCTCCCCGCCTCAGCAGATGCTTCAGTGCAGTAGAAAATGTATTTGTCTCCGGACATTTTGTCTTTTCTGTACAATTCAGGCCAATAAAAAAATGACAATACATGGTACTTAAGAGTTAATCTGGTTTTATCCAGATAAATAATTTATCCTAGGGCAGATTACACGAGGGCTTCTTACCCTTACCCTTTTCCTTATTCCAAGGATCATACATTGGATGAGATAGGTATGAAAGCATCAGATTGTGCAATCATTGCCTGTACCGATTGTTTGTAATGACAATAAAGTCACAACTATAGTTGTACAAAGTAAAAAAAAACACAGAATAAAGAAGTGAAACAAGAACAAAACTTTGTGGTGGCATAGTTTCTTACATCGTTATTGCAATGTAACTACCAGTGATAAGAGTGAGGGGGAATGTTAAAAGTTGCCAGGTCTATTCTCAAACTGATCTACTGGTGTCCAAGTTAAATACCTCTTGGAGCCATGGATCTATAATATATCCAGTTATCCCAAATGTCATTATGTTTAGCCATAGTATTGGTATAGGGCTGATAGACATTCTATTCTTTTAACTTCTTCAATCTGATTACAAAGCTCTTCCACAGTAGAGAGAGAAGCTTGTTTCCATTAAGGCTTATGAGTCTTCTGGCTGTAGTTAGGATGTGGGTAAGTAACTGTTGATCTGGTTTGGTAATCATGGATTTAGGTTTGCCATGGGTCCAGGGGTATGTGGTAGCGTATATGTGGACAGTTCCAAAAGATGTGTGACAACATGCCCTCCTCCAACACCTGTTGCATTTGGGTACATAAGGTGTATTTTTTCAGTAGTATAGTACAAATTTAGCAATATTTTGTATTTTTTCATTATGTCTCACACATACCGCTGATTTCCTTGCATTTTTTCTTCTGGAGACTACGTTCCCAGTATCTCTTGCTTGTGAGGTTGGAAAGGTAGTGGCGAAATTGAATATTGGGATATGACTTCTGTTTAATTTTTGTTTTGCTCTTTGATACGGTAGTATCTTTTTACTTACTGGATTGATCATATTCATAGCATGGAATAGTCCCTGGTGCACCAGTAGCTTTGAAAATTAGGTGTATACCCTGGTGGAAACTCTTTGTTGCCTATGATGGACCATTAGGTCCCTTTGTTGATCCTAGGGCATATTGTTTGTTTGTTTTTTCTTTCATATTGCGTATGTTAATTTGATGGAATTAAATATATTAATTACAGGCTAAAGTCCTGTATCTATAATGCCATTAGGGTAGCTGTTTTACACTAAGGATTTCTATTTCTATTAGTGACCGTCTAGTAGTTGGCAGTGCCATGGACCGGTACATGTTCTGTCTGAGTTAAGCAGTATAGTATTATATTATAGCAATATAGTATTTTTTTTATGTGGGTACTGAGAGTCCCCCTTGAGTTATTTTCCTTGTTATTATATTTTTGGACAATCTCGGTTTCCTGTATGCCCAAATAAATTGGTAGAGTGACCTTTGGTTTGCTCTTAGTCTTAAGTATAAAATATGTGGAAGAATATTCATTTTAACCATCGTTATCCTTTTTTAACCCCTAGGTATTTAATAGAGTCTTCTTTCCATGAGTTATTAAAATTTAAGTACTTTCAGTTTGTGATAGTTATATTTAAGGGGAGAGCCTTACCTTTATGTTCATTGATTTTGTAACCTGAAAACATTCTGTATTTCTGAAGTGTATTGTGCAGATTGGGTAGTGAGGTGCTGGGCTGTCTTAGGGTCAGCAGAACATCGTCTGCAAATAATGATAGTTTAAATTCTTGTTGCTTGTAGGTGGTCTCTTTTATGCTGGGGTTATGTCTTATTTTTATGGCTGGCGGGCCAATACAAATGGCTTAGATAAGGGGAGATAGAGGGTAGCTCTGCTATGTGCCATTCGCTATGCTAAAGTAGGATGTAAGGAGTTTGTTTCTTTTTGGAGATACCTTCAGGTTAGAGTATAATGATTCTTCTGCCTTAAAAAATTTCCCCTGAAATCCCTTTAATTCTAGAAGGGCAAACATATAGGTCCAGCTAGGCAGTCAAACACATTGACTAGACTAGTCTAGACTAAGGATTCCTTCCTAAAATTGAGTAGGTCTATTAGGTTAATTGTCTGTCTTGTATTATGCCCCGCTTGTCCGTTTAGGTCCGTTTAAGATTCACTCGTTTGGCGAGGTGAACAAGCGAGTGGATCTTCTCCTGATATGCCCACCAACGGGTGGGCTATATCAGGCTAATTCGAACGTTTGGACCTAGGCATGCATAGGAGCTGTCAGTTCAGGGGGCTGCATCAATGAGCCGATGTGATCCCCGATCCGATGGAAAAATCAAACCTGCCCAATAGAGATCTGGCCAATTTCAGGCCAGATGTCGGTCGGGGAGGCCCATCATTAGTTAAGCTGCCAAATCGGTATAAAGGACTAATATTGGCAGATAAAATTGGCCACCTTAACTCATTGTGTTCGGTATTTATTCTCCGTTCAAATAGCCATTAAACAGTGATACTATATGTGGGATAAGTGTTTGTCCAAAGGTTTTATAATAAGTGTATGGCAGGCCGTCTGGCCTGATTTCTTTGTAGGTAAATCTTATGAGGAGTTCAATTTCTGTTATTGTGATATCCCTATTTAAAGTTTCTAAGTATTCCTTCTTGAGGTGAGGGAGTTTACTTGCTGGCAACCATTGTTTTAGGCATTGTTTGGCTTCCTGTTTTGCATTTATGGGTTTAAGAAGGTTTGTGGATTGAATGTAATAGGTTGAAGCCTTTTGCCGGTATTAGGGGTAGCCTGGGGAATGTAGCCATTATGTTTAGAATTTTCTGTAAATAATGTAGTTGCTCTACATTGGGAAGATAAGATAAAGATAAATTCACTAGAAGTATTTCTTTACTGTCTATATGCATATGGTGGATTACGCTACCACTGGCACAGTATGTCAGATGGTACAAGTGGGATTTTAGTTTATTATTGTTCTTTGAGGAGAGGTACATTCCTGCAACAGTAATATGTCCCCATGCAGGCGCTGCTCCTCTTGTAAAGTTCATCATCTCTTTTTGGGCATGTTAAGCCTTTTCACGTTAAGTGAGATTATGTCAGTTCAGGAGATCATGTCAGTTATCCTTTTGGTTCTGTGAGCCAGTTGTACAGTATATCTTTTGACATTATATGCCCATTAATGATCTACATAAGCTTCTTAGTTCTATTTTTGCCCACCCTGTATCCCTTCAGTCTGCTGGGTAGTTTCATTCATTTTAAGTACCACAGTTAATAACCACAATTTATATCTTAATGTCTCAGTATCTCAGTGTATCAGTGCTCAGTGTCTGGTCCTGGTCTGCAGTGCTCCAAGGACTCACTGGTAAGGAATTGGCTTGTGGGTCATCAGAGTGAGGGCTGTTTGGCCTTGCTAGGGCACAGTTTGCCAAGCGTTTCAGGGAGGTTTTGGATCAAGGAACCTCTTGGGGGTCCTGTTCTGGTGTAGTGGGCCTTTCTGCAATTTTGGCATGGCTATGCATACACACTTTGTGTTTCTGAAAATAGGCGCCAATAGTGGTTGAGTCTGTTGTTGCTTAATGTGCAGAAGATGTCTTAAGCCTTTTAGATCTCCCCATCTTTGTTTCTGGCTGTAGGCAGATGCATTTTTTACTTTATCTATATCTAGTTATCTACTGTCATGACATGTCTTTACTCTTCCATGCCAGGCCCCGCCCCCACTAAGCTTTTAGATTCTGTTCAAAAGCCAACAAAAGAATCTATTACTATGTGGGTCATTTAGTCTCTGGCACCCCCAACGTCAGCTTTGATGCAGAAGAAATAAAATTTGTGTTTCTTTCTTGAGCACTGGGAGCCAATTGAAAGAGCATAAAGGGTGATGTCACTAATTCATGTTTTGTTCAAGTTTAATACATAAATAGACTTCACTTCCTGTAACATTTGCAGAGGTGATGTACTAAATATTTGCAGCTTAGACTCTTTACCGCAGCACCATGCAACATATCAACTACAATTGGACTTTAAATTCAACATTAACACATTTGACTGTTGTCTTTGTATGTCATTACATAAGGCCTCTGTGTGATACACCTTTACATAAGGCTTGCTATAGTCATAAATAAGGCTGGTTGGTCGCTGAAGTAAAAGTGTCAAGATAAACTGAATGGGTGTTTGTGTACAGGGACAGATTAGAAATGGCATTACCGTGCATCTCAGTGTCTTTTGGCACGGAAAGAAGTAAAAAGATACATCTTTATCAGATTTAATATTTCATACAAGTCTCTGCTGAAATGTCAGTGCATTGTGCCTGAAATAGTAATGAGCAGCTGAAGCAATGATAGTGTGTGCGCAGTTTGTGTTGTTCTTGTGTCATCGAGGTTATGAGTGTTCCTTCGCCAGGCGTGCGTGTAACTGCTGATGTATTCCTGACATATCGGACAATCTTTCAGCTTCCCCAGAGTCCTGCACTGAAGTAGGGTGATTCACAACTGTGTCACACTTACAGAGGTCATTTGCAAATGGAGAAATGAAAAACACAAAGAGGAAGAGATATGGAAAGGTCACAGAAAGTGATGAGCCATTACAGAAAGCTGTTCAGCCTATCTACATGGAGTGAGCTCCAGACTGATTTTGTTATGGGCAGTTATGGCCACACAAGTTTGTAGCAGTTAGTTGTATGAAAAATCCCATTCATTAACAGTATTTGTTCCAAATGTGTTCCTTGAGCTGTGCAAACAACTTGGGACCTCTTCATAGGCCTTTTTCATTTTCCCTTGAAGGCCATGGGTGAGTTGAAGCACTTGCTTGGATAGGATCTTAAGGGTGGGGGCAGCTGTGCTGTACTCACTTATACAGGGCTGGGCCCCCATTGCTGTCAGTGAGCTTCAGACTTGGGATGGGAGGGTGGAGCTGGAGTCCCTGTATCTACTTTACTAGACACAGCACTCTATACTACTACTTTTTTTGTTTACAATGGTTAAGTCCTGGTAGAGCCACTTGGGGATTGGTTAGGTAGGGTTTAAACATAACCCTTAAATCTATTTGATCCCCATGCAGCTCTAACAGCACTTAAACTTTGAAGAGAGAACAAGTAGTATGGAAAGCTGTGTAGGGCAGAGAAAATGCAGGGATGTCAGTGTAAAAATCCAAGTAAGGAGTGGAGACTGGGAAAGAGAATGGCACAGTGGGGTGACTGGGAAACTCTGGAGAAAATGACGTGGGAGAGATAAACATTTGTGGGTAGGGTAAAAAAAAAAAAAAAGTACTGTGGCAGCAGAAAGGTAACTTGTTTCCTGCCCCCTTATAATATTGATTCTAAATGTGTTGTTTATACTGTATAAAATATTTGATTGCACCAGTGATGGAAATTTCAGGAAATATCTAATGTGGAATTATATTAATGATATTTTTGCACAATCCTCCTTGTTTATTAATTCCCTTTCACACCTGGAATGCATGGGGTTCTCGGTCTAATCTGACCACTGTTGTGCTAAAATGTTGCATCAGCTGTTGCATCAGCTGCATCAGCTGGGACCCATTTCCTTTTTCAGGGTTGAAGGGGGTTCAGTCTCCACATTCTCTAGCCTTGTCACTATCTTTGCTGTCTGGTTATTTTTAGTTTAAAATAAACATTACAAAGTGCCATTACTCTCTGGGTCACAGTTCACATTCAGTAAACACACTTATTGGTCTGTGCTCCACAGATTCTATAATCCATGTGACTAGTTAGATATTCTTTATGGTTTATTTCTGATTATGTATCAAATTTATTTTTTAGTTGACAAGATTCATAATTTAGCTGTAAAAATTACTTTTAAAGGAGATCTATCATACACTGATTGTGCAGGAATATTTTTTAGTCACTGCAATGCCCCACCTCACACCAAACACTGGAAATTACTCCAACTGAACTTAGAATACTTTCAGCACTATTGCACTTATCATCCGCAATTGCTAAACTCTCCCTGGCACGTGCAACAATGCTGGAATTCAATTGCATAGTAATTGTGCTCATAAATCACCCCTGTGAAGACTGGCATTGATAGCATGGGTGTCACATGGCAACCATCAATATCATCACTGATTGGGCTCTGGGATGTGTCGTTCACTGGCTTATTTGAATATATGGTATTTTAAAGGTTCCTTTTTTTTTTTTTTTTTTAAACCAAAAGCCACCACTGTGTGTTTTGTTTTTGAACCATTAGGTTCAAAAGCACCCTGGGTGGGCCCAGATAATTTTGTTGCACGCAGCCCCATGGTTTGTGATGGTGGCTCTGTGAGGGCCCATCATTTTGACGCTGAGAGGCAGAAGTGATGAAATTCGAACACTGAAAATCTTGAAGTTTACCAAGATGTGCTAGGATGGTAACAAGAGCACAAGTACAAGAAAATATCATGTTTCCAAATACTAGAAAAAAAAAAAAAAGATTGTGACTTGTGACATGCCCTTGTATTACTAAGTAATATTTTTGTTTAGTTACACTGGTATGTAGCTAAAAATCAAAAACTGACCCAAGCACAGCACAAGATTACATTAGTGGAAGCTTCAGCCCAAAGACAATACACGTTCATACCCAGCAAAGTCTTTAGTGAAGTATTACCCACTGCTAGCAATGACCAAATCTGTCCAGTTTCACTTCATCAAAGACTGCAAAACTGCTGAAAAATGTGCGAAAGTGAAAAACTTGCAAAATACAGTTACCAAACTTTTTTTTTTTTTTTTTTTTTAACGTGTGTGACAATTTTAACACAATTTTTTCTCACACCAAATACATAAAAGTCAATGGGTGGTTTGTTTTTCTGAGAATCTGTTGTGGTGAAATCTTGCTGCAGTTTTGCAAAAAAATGGCTAAATTCTTCATCCCTACCCACTTAATCTACTGGGATAAAAATACTCTGTCCTGTCCATAACTTAAAGGAAGTTGGAGACAAGGACTTCAAACATATTATTGATTAAAATGTATATTTTATTAGGTAAAAATACTTATGTGAAATCAACCATATTATTGGGTCCAAATTTTACCATAAAACTAGTTGTTAAATATTGCATGTATGAGCAAAAAACTACCAAACAGAAAAAAAGTCTTTTGGCAGCATAAAATCTGTAATTTGTTAAGAGAAAAAATGTATATCCCCTCTTGAGCATTAGCTCATGCATAAAAAAATAAATACAACTATAAAACAAGCAAAAAAAGATGAAAATAAGCAGAAAAGGAGAGTGCTGTAAGAAGGTTACCGCAAGCAGCTTGTTTTTTCTGTTGTTCAAAGGCATCTGTAGAAACCCCAACTGAATTTCAGATATGAGATCCCATACCTGTTTTACTTTCTGTAGCAGTGTAAGAATAAATATGAAATACTGCCTACAGGAGGACTCCTCATTATCAATGGATACTTTGGTTTAAATACTGTACAAACATGTTGGCAAGTTGGGAGATATTCTCATTGGGATGCAATTTAGTGTAACTGATGAACTGTTGGCGGAGTCTCCGCAGCTCAGACATGCTCAGGATTCGTGGTAGCTGCACGTAGGATTATTAAGGAAAATAGACATGTTGCTTCAAAATATATACACAGTGTCATTAGAACTGTTCCTATAGACCAACAGAGAAATACCCATCTGCCTCTATATACACTCAAAATATTTTTTTTATAACATTTCACCTTTTTTTATAGTGGCACTGTACTGCAGGCCTTTTGTTCAGTATTTACTCACTTGGCCTGTTGCTGGCAATCAAATGTAATACGACATCTCTTATTCATTTCTCATGCATGTATGAAAACTGCAGATAAAGGCCGCAGCAGCAGAAAGATAATGGAATTTTCCCCACTGCTGCTGTGTAATATAGTAATAAAAACTATAGCATAAAAATCACAATAGACTCCCTTTAAAATAAGGGAGTCAAAAGAAGTCACACACCAGGCTGATTCCTAAGTGTACTAAACAATCAGACTGGTTTGACCACTGTTCCTAGTAACAGTAAACAGTCTACACAAACCACATATAGTCAGACATATCACTATTATTTCAAAGGATATTTTTTCGCTGGCTCCAGGTACCATGATGACATCTCCTGGAACACTGGTTTTCTGAGCATTCAGCACAGTCTGTATATAAGAAATGTTAAGATGCATATAAATGCCATTTACTCCACTCTGCAAAATTAAGTTAAAGGCTCATGTATTGTCTACATGTCCCGTAATTCAAGATTGTGTTACAGGTGAAATAGACAAAGTAATTATACATATAGGATTATACATATAGTCATATTCTTCCCGTGCAGGAACCAATACAGTACTTTTCATATTGTAGTACAAGATACTGGCTACATCATATTGTAGTACAGGTATGGGATCCCTTATCCGGAAACCGGTTATCCAGAAAGTTCCGCATTACGGAAAGGCCATGTCCCATAGACTCCATTATAAGCAAATAATCCTAATTTTTTAAAAATGATTTCCTTTTTCTCTATAATAATAATAAAACAGTGCATTGTACTTGATCCCAACTAAGATATAATTAATCTGTATTGGAGACAAAACAATCCTATTGGGTTTATTTAATGTTTAAATTATTTTTAGCAGACTTAAGGTATGGAGATCCAAATTACGGAAAGATCCCTTATCCAGAAAACCCCAGGTCCCGAGCATTCTGCATTACAGGTCCCACACCTGTACCTAAAATTCTATGGTACTTCTGAGATTAATGTAGACATGTAGATCTTTAAATAAAACATTGCCTTTAAAATGAAAGGGGATACACAGTAAAAATAAAAATATTTGGTAAAAAAAAAAGTGACATATGCCATGGGTCACCGACATGTCACAAATATCAAACACTCACGGTCACAACTTCTTGAGTCACCTTGTCTAGCTCATGCAGAAAGTTTGTGGAGGACAGTGGTTGCTGTTTGAAAGACAAACAAATGTAAAAATAATAACACAATGCATATCATACATATTATATATATATACAGATAAAGACAATATGAGAGAGAGAGGTTCACAGAAAGTGAGAAGGGAGATAGGATACAAACCATTTGAGTTGACTGGTTCGGGGGTGGTGCCTTCCTGTGAAAAATTGCATTGCAGATCTGTTCAAGTGGAAGCTTTTCATCTTTATGTACTGTGAAAAGTGGGCTGTCCCACCGATTGCGGGAATCTGGAAATTCAAATCGCTGCACTAAGGCATCAAATCTGTGGGTAAAAGTACCGTATATACTCGAGTATAAGCCGATCCGAATATAAGCCGAGGTACTTAATTTTACCTAAGAAAACTGGAAAAACGTATTGACTCGAATATAAGCCTACCCTAGGGTGGGAAAATGCAGCCGCTACGGCTACGTTTCAATAATCAAATAAATAACAGATAAATAAATAATAGATAACAAAAATGCTACAGCAGCAGATAAAAGCAAGTTTGGGAAGGCTAAGGAAGCTGCTACTAATTATCAAGTACTTGACACAGTTCACATGAGGGGTTGTTACTAGGGCAAAATAATTCTTGATGCTGGACTTAGAACAAATTTATTTTTTTTAATAACAAGTTATTTTACCACTTACTGACTGGCTCGTTGTGCAGATACACTGTAGGCATTTAACACACCCTATATAGCATTAGTACTGTTTTTTTTTGTTATTTTCTATAATGGTGTGTAATACTAAGTAGGGGTCCAGATTACATCTGTATTAGCACCATGGTTTTACCTTCTTGCGCGCAACCTTGCTATCCCTTCTCTGCCCCCCCAGCCCCTCGCTATTCCTTCTCTGCCCCCCCAGCCCCTCGCTGTCCCTTCCCTGCCCCCCCCAGCCCCTTGCTGTCCCTTGTCCCCCCCAGCCCCTTGCTTTACTTGCAGCCCCAAGAGTATAAAGATAAAATAGCTGTAAATGACAGCAGGCAGAAATCGCAGTCGCACAACTGGTGGGAAATAAGCAGCAAGCAACTTACCGGCTGCCCAGCCAAGGTCACGGCGGCTCTATATCCTGCTCAGTGGGAAGTGGAGAGGAGTCTTCTAACTCGGCCTGAAACAGTCTGGATTCTAAACTGCCGCGCTTTGTCAGGTAACCCTTTCACCACCAGACGGACGGATGGTGTTATCTCCTTGCGCGGCCCCCCCTGTGAATGGACATGCGTTGTGCGTCCATGTGTACCTGTGCGCGTGGTGGAGATAAAACCATCTGCACAGCAAAGCGAGTCTGCACATCGATGCACGCCGCCCGGTGGGGGTGCGCGCAAGGAGGTAAAGCCATCATCTGCACAGAGAGTGAAAGTCTGCCTATCGATGCACGCCGCCCGGCCGTCCATTGGGGGGTTGCCCGCAAGCAGATAAAACCATCTTCAGAGCAAGTGAGACACTGCACATCAATGCACGCCGCCCGGCCGTCCACAAGGGGTGCGAGCAAGGAGGTAAAACCATCTGCACAGCGAGTGAGAGACTGCACATCGATATACTTGAGTATAAGCCGAAGGTTACTTTTTGAGCACATTTTTAATGCTCAAAAACTCGGCTTATACTCGAGTATATACGGTAGGTTAGTGCTGGTGAACATGACAATGAGAAAGTCTTAGAGGCTTTTATTCTGGCAATGTATATAAATGCACAAAAGTATGAAACAGTCACATTTAAAAGAACATTCATACATTATAGCATCACGGAGGCACGTTTATTAACATTCTCATTTTCTTTGTTTTAGAAACCACGAGTAAATTAATTTCATGAGTCATTTATCACACAGACCTAATCGCACAAATGCCAGCATCAATGAAAGCTGGAAACCTTTAAAACCAAAAAGCAAAGAAAGATCTTCCAGTTGTAAAAGGGACATCTGCCATTGACTTTTATACATGATCTCGACAGGTTTTGGATGGCGTAATTTAAAGTTTTCCTTTAGTAAATGCCCTCCTTAGGTTAAACAGCAGACTCCATTAAATTATGTTTGTAATGACTATAAAGCATAAGTGAAGTTCAGGGAAAGTCCCACATATTGCAATTTTTTTTGGCAGTAAAGGCAATTGAATAGGTTTCATTTAGGAATAAACCAAATGCACTTTTTTTGGATTCAGGTGAATTTTAAATCATTCATGAAGGATTTTACCAAATCCTCAACTGAATCATAACCGATAAAGTCTGTGCACAATCACGTGACCATAAGAATTTAGATTTGGTTCAGTCTGGCACTTGTCCTGCTGAAAATAACTTGCATTCTGCCAAATCACAAATCACAAATCCGGGATTTGGTACATTTAGTTTCATTATCTAAGGACAGAGGGCTACTGTATGCTAATCAAACATCTGTGCCTAATACCTAATTCAGTTTGCTCAATTATTGCACTTTATCCCAGTTACATTGTCTTTTTGATACATAAGCTTTTAACTCTTTTACTGCCAAGCACGTATGGCATACGTGCTGGCAGTAAAAGGGCTTAAACGCCAACGACGTGTCTCATACGTCGTTGGCGTTTAAGCGCTGCAGAGGGCTTCTAACAATGACAGCCCCCCTGGGCAATGTGCCAGGGGGGCTGTCATCAGGGTCCTGCGAGCCGATCGCTCGCAGGACCCTCCAGGAAGCAGCAGACGCGATCGCATCGCGTCTGCTGCTTCCTGCTTCCTCCCTCTCCCCCAGCGCCGGCCCAACTGAGGAAGGAGGCGATCGGTCTTCAGGAACAGGTAAGGAGTTTTTTTTTTCTTGCATTTACACACTTTTACACACTTATACACACATATACATACATTTATACACACTTACATACATTTACACACACTTACAGCACACATTTTAGCATTTTTTTTTTTTTTTTTTTCATTTTTCACACTTTTATACACTTATTTACACTCATATACACACTTACACACTATCACACAACTTTTACACATGTACACACATGTATACACAAACACTTTGGTTTTTTTTTGTTTTGCTTTTTTTTTTTTTTTTTTTTTTTCATTTTACCACTTTGTTTTTATTTTCTTTTACCTAAAAACTGTTTATTTTGACAGCGTAACTATTGGATCAGATATTCTGGCCACTAATTACACTGTCATGTAACTTATTTTGTTGTTTCACTGATTTGCACAATTTTTGTGGTTTTATCACATTTTATCCCTATATAAGTGTTCCTGATCTGTTTTTAGCGTAGCTTTGCCAGGTGTAACTTTGGTGTACAAAAATAACTTTACCTATTTTGAATTCATCAGAATGTGTACTTTCCAAAAATATATGGTTTTGTGGGGGTCACTGTATAGTTAGGGGAAGTTTTGGCACATAATACACTGACAGGGGGCTCTGTGTGCAAAAGCTGAGCTGGCAGGCGAGAAATCCTTATGCGCTATTTTCATTTAGGGTTCAGTACATACTGCAGACTTTGGTATATCTATGCATATTGGGCATCAAACTGTTCAGTAGGCCTCTGGTGTTCCTATTTGGGGTGACTTGCCTTTGTACGCAAGAAATTGTGTGAGATAAATGCGACAAATTGCAACATTTTTAGGCGATTTTCTGAAATGTCATAAAAACCAATAACTTTAGGAAAGCTCTGCAGATTGGTACTTTGGTGTAGAAAGGACTCTTTACCCTTGTTGGATTTGTCAGAATGTGTACTTTCCAAAAATATATGGTTTTGTGGGGGATCTGTATAGTTAGGGGAAGTTTTGGCACATAATACACTGACAGGGGGCTCTGTGTGCAAAAGCTGAGCTGGCAGGAGAGAAATCCTTATGCGCTATTTTCATTTAGGGTTCAGTACATACCGCAGACTTTGGTATATCTATGCATATTGGGCATCAAACTGTTCAGTAGGCCTCTGGTGTTCCTATTTGGGGTGACTTGCCTTTGTACCCAAGAAATTGTGTGAGATAAATGCGACAAATTGCAACATTTTTAGGCGATTTTCTGAAATGTCATAAAAACCAATAACTTTAGGAAAGCTCTGCAGATTGGTACTTTGGTGTAGAAAGGACTCTTTACCCTTGTTGGATTTGTCAGAATGTGTACTTTCCAAAAATATATGGTTTTGTGGGGGATCTGTATAGTTAGGGGAAGTTTTGGCACATAATACACTGACAGGGGGCTCTGTGTGCAAAAGCTGAGCTGGCAGGCGAGAAATCCTTATGCGCTATTTTCATTTTGGGTTCAGTACATACCGCAGACTTTGGTATATCTATGCATATTGGGCATCAAACTGTTCAGTAGACCTCTGGTGTTCCTTTTTGGGGTGATTTGTCTTTATCTGATCTTTATCAAGAAATTGTGAGAGATAAATGCGGCAAATTGCAACATTTTTATGCGATTTTCGAAATGTCATATAAATCTGCAAACTTAGGAAAGCTTTACAGCTTGGTACTTTGTAGCAATAAGAAATATTTACCCATTATAGATTCGGGGGGATGTGTATTTTCCAAAAATATATGGCTTTCTGGGGTGAATGTACTTTTTTTGTAGCATTATCCCACATAAAGGATGTAAATGTGTTGATTTTGCAGGAGCTGAAATGATAGATCATATGGGGGTATGTTCCCATTGGGGCCCCTACATGCCACATACTTAGGTAAACCTATACATATTGGGCATCAAACTGTTCAGTGGACCCCTGGCGTTCAAATTTAGGGTGTTTTATCTTGGTACCTATGTGGGAGATAAGATGCTGCAAAGTGGAAGCTTTGAGGGGATTTTTGGAAATGTCATCAAAATTGCTAACTTTAGAAAAGCTGTGCGGCTTGGTACTTTGGAGTAGAAAGACATGGGTACCCATTTTAGATTCGGGGGAATGTGTACTTTCCAAAAATATATGACTTTCTGGGGTGAGCGTACTTTTTTGTAGCTTTATCCCACATATAATAATGTAAATGTGTTGATTTTGCAGGAGCTGAAATGACAGAAATGACAGTTCATATGGGGGTATGTTCACATTGGGGCCCCTACATGCCACATACTTAGGTAAACCTATACATATTGGGCATCAAACTGTTCAGTGGACCCCTGGCGTTCAAATTCAGGGTGTTTTATCTTGGTACCTAATGCTATGTGGGAGATAAGATGCTTCAAAGTGGAAGCTTTGAGGGGATTTTTGGAAATGTCATCAAAATTGCTAACTTTAGAAAAGCTGTGCGGCTTGGTATTTTGGAGTAGAAAGACATGGGTACCCATTTTAGATTCGGGGGAATGTGTACTTTCCAAAAATATATGACTTTCTGGGGTGAGCGTACTTTTTACTAGCTTCATCCCACATATAATGATGTAAATGTGTTGATTTTGCAGAAGCTGAAATGACAGAAATGACAGTTCATATGGGGTATGTTCACATTGGGGCCCCTACATGCCACATACTTAGGTAAACCTATACATATTGGGCATCAAACTGTTCAGTGGACCCCAGGCATTCATATTTAGGGTGTTTTATTTGGTTACTTTATGACCTGTAGGAGATAAGATACTATAGACTGGAAGCTTTGAAGCGATTTTTAAAAAAAATCACAAATTTTGATAAAAACCAATAACTTTAGGAAAGCATTGCGACTTGATAGTTTGGAGTAGACAGACAGTTGTGCCTATTCTGTATTCCCCAGAATCTGTTCTTTCCAAAAATGTACAATTTTCTGGGATAAACCTTCTGTTAGTGGAATTTTGGCCTTGAAATCCAAAGTATGCAGTTTTTTTGGAGCAGTGCTTTGGGAATTTGGTAGTGTACTGCTGGGAGTTTTTGACCTATACAAGTGAGAAATCTCCATAAAACTATATATATTTGGTATTGGCACGTTCAGGAGACATGGGACTTTCCAAATCAGTTGTATATTCGTGCATAAAATAATTTTTGTTTCTAGTATGTGTGATTATATTATGGAAAATTTGATTGTTTTTTGCATTTTTAGACATTTAGAAGCCTATATCTTGTTACAGAATTGGAATTACACAAAAATTCTACCATATTTTGAAAGCTTAGGTTGTTCTGAAAAAAACGATATATTGTTTTCCTTGGTAAACTAAAAGTCCCCCCGAGGAAAGGCCCCTAAAGTGAAACAGTGCAAAATGTTCAAAAACTGTCTGGCAATACAAGTTCCGCTTTGACCAAAACGGCTGGCAGTAAAAGGGTTAAAAACATAGATTATATGCATAGAGCTACTATTCAGTCTGTTTACATCACAATGACTGTAAGGCCGTACATGTTAAGTGGCCATCCCCTTAAAGGACATGTAAACCCTACTTTTTTTTTTTTTTTGCGCTACCATCTATTTAAGTTGGGCACATCACCCCACCGAAACCACACCATTTGTAATACATATATCCCCTCCATTCACCAAACAAATAGCAGCTTTAATTTTCCCTCTCACACATCTTCAATAACATTTACATCTACAAACAGCACATGTGGACTCTAAAGTTCATGCTATAAAGAATGCAAGCTTACACTGGCAGAACATACTTTTATAAAAGGTTCTGCTTGGATTGAGCACTGATTATAGTGCTTAAGCTGAGCTCAGGACAGGAGGTTAGAAGAAAAAACATGTTTCTCCAGCACAGAGTGCACAGCTGGAGCAGAGGTTTTGGGAAAAAAACAATACCATCTCTTCATTGGCTGTTAGACTGGAGCCTGTGTTTATTAACCTGGGTCGAGAGCATGTTCAGTTAGTCAAGAGGGAGGAGGTTGAGTGGGTTAGAGGACGAGAAGGAATCCAGTGATGAAGAGGATGCTGCAGCCTTACTGTTAACATTTCAACAATGGGAGTGATGGGTATTTAAAGATTTCAAAGAGGTTGTTAGCCGATTACATATTTTGTTTAAATGTCTTTTAAACATTTGTTAGTAAATAAATCTCCAAGTCACTGGGCACCCTTTTACTTAAGTAAAACTTTATATTATATGCATGGACTGTACACAGAATTCTTACATCTATCTGCCTGTTGCATTATATTAATGCTCAACCAGGCTTTCACCAAAGAGCCTCAACTGCGAGTACCATTTACCATTAATTGGAAGAAAAAGATTATGTTTACAGAAATGGAATCTTTGTACAGGATAACTTAGTATTCTCCTCGTCTCAGCCTAATCTCTAAACATCTGAAAATCCTATTCTCTCATCTACAATTCAATGAGCTGCTTGTTGAAAAAAAAGATGTACAAGAATTCCTTCCACTGCACTGGCATCTTTGAACTAACCTATTCAGAAATATGTACATCCCTGTCGTCCTCCAGAGATATACATACATAAGCCTGTAGCCTAAAGCAGCTTCTAATGAATTATTCTGTCTGCCTACCACACAAATCTGCAATTACCCCAACTTTGAAAAAAGTGGATGTTGCACAGAGTACGCAAACTTAAGATAATAACAATGCAACGCAAAAACATTTTTGACAGTGGCACAGCTTAAGGAGGAGAATGAGGGGACCTGGTAAGGAACCATGATTTTCCACCCCTTACTGGCTCTGGTAAAGGGGAGCAGAAACCAATAGTGTGGGTGGTGGGGATGAAAGTGGGCCCCAAGTGATGCCACTGGTTCTTTCCTTTATATGGGTAGTTTAAGGACTGCTAACTAGTTTGATTACATCACACATTGAACAATTCTTTTAAAGCACACGTAAACCCTACATTTTTCTCCCATGTATAAAAGTTGGACACATCTCCCCCTCACAAACTGCATGATTTGTACTGCATATAACCCCTTAGTTCGCTAGCACCATCACCTATTTCTAATAAAAATAGCAGCTTTCACCCAGCAGCCATTTCCCCTCTCACACATATACATGTTTCTCCAGCAAAGTGCACAGCTAGAGCAGTTTCTATGGAAACCAGCGATGCCATCTCTTCATTGGCTGCTAGTTTGGAGGGCGTATTTAGTAACCTGAGTTGAGAAGAACTGTGCATGATCAGTAGCCAAAGTAAATTACCGTATATACTCGAGTATAAGCCGATCCGAGTATAAGCCGAGGTACCTAATTTTACCTAAGAAAACTGGAAAAACCTATTGACTCGAGTATAAGCCTAGGGTGTCACCAGTAGGACTGGTGCGAGTGAGCCAGCACACAAAGTGTGCTCACACTTTGGTTTAATTGAGTATCCCAAAAATTGCCCCCTGTCTAGCTTAAGAAATATATATGGTATAGTGTTTTAGACAGTGGTGGCCTAAGAAAGGTACTAGAAAGGGACTAGACATGGTGGAGTGGGCAAAGTTTAGGAGAGACTGGAAAAGGCAAAGAACGGGAACAACTGGCCTGACAAGTGCAGGACAGGTAGGAGCAAGTTGGAACAGGCATAAAACAGGACAGACAAAACCAGGACGGAACATTTAGATAATCCCCTACTCAGGCTGGCCTTCCACTAGTATCATGGGATTCCAAAGTCTATATTGATTACCAAGAAAAGCACATTTAAGATTAGCAGAAATAGTACAGGAGTTGGTGCAGCCATTGGTAATCTGTGATGTTCTACCAATGCCTAAGGTAATAAAAACAGCAATGACAATAGCCCTTTCCAGTTTGATACTATAAATGCATGGATTACAAGTGTCGGTGAAACAAAATAATTTTTTATTAATCAGAAACCATCAATCTAAAATTCTAAGATAAAGTTTCCCCTGACTCCTACATAGCAAAATTGTTTAGGATTAATTGCATACTGCATATACTGCAGGCCATTACTGGAGGACTTGTGTCCCTGCGTACCTGCGCCCGTGCTCTCCCTATGCCAGCTTCCCAGAACGCCATCCTAACTGTGCGCTCTGCTCTTCACCTGTGCGCGCTTCTGATCTGCTTGGCGCCGCAGTCGCGCCAGTGACGTCACGTGCCCCTTCAGTTACTCGTGGCCTGATCTTAGACCTTGTAAGATCAGGCCACGAGTAACTGAAGGGGCGCGTGACGTCACTGGCGCGACTGCGGCGCCAAGCAGATCAGAAGCGCGCACAGGTGAAGAGCAGAGCGCACAGTTAGGATGGCGTTCTGGGAAGCTGGCATAGGGAGAGCACGGGCGCAGGTACGCAGGGACACAAGTCCGTGGGGGGGCACATCCATACCATATACTCGAGTATAAGCCGAGGTTTACTTTTTGAGCACATTTTTAGTGCTCAAAAACTCGGCTTATATTCGAGTATATACGGTAGTAAGGGAAGGGGGCCGAGTGAGTTAGAGAAGGAGAGGAATCCTTAGCAATTAGGGAATGCTGCAGTCTTACTATTAGAGTGCCAGTATTTAAATATTTTAAAGAGGATGTTCACTGATTTTTTTTTTGTTGGGGATTAATATTAGTATTAGCCAAAAGTATTTGCATTTATGATGAGGAGTGATGCCTGCTTTCATAACTGCTGTTTAAGAAACTTAAATGCTTACATTTCTTGATTATATTGCTCATTTTTGTCTCTGTTCTGGTTCCATGTGGAGCTGATCTCAGGGGCTGTTATACAATGAATCTGCAGTAGAGTAGAAATCATCAGAAGGAGAGAGATAATCAATTACTTCATCAAGAAATATCTTAAATTAAAACCAAAAATGGGTTGACATAAAGATGGGGCTTTTCTCCTTCTTTGGCAGGAAAATGTAATCTGATTGCATGCAGGTTTTCCCCCTGGATATTAAAATGGCAGATTTTTGATTAATAAAGAAACAAATACATTCTGTGAGAACCTAATCCACCTTTATTGCAAAATTGTCATCTATACAAAAAAAACATTTTTGCGAGGACGAGTGGGAAAAAAAACGCCAAATGTGCCAAACTAATAATCTCTTACCTAAAAATACAGAGGGCTGTAATTAAATCAAAAGGTACATTAACCTAGTATTAGTTAAGGGGGGGGTGTACACTTATGCAACCAGGCTTTTGTAAGACTTTTTTTTTTTCTTTTTTCACTAAACTGTTTCTAAATTGTTGTTTACTTTTTTGTATAGATTGCAATTTTACAATAAAGGTGGATTAAGTTCTCACAAGGTTTATCTTAGGTTTCTTTTTTTATTAAACAAAAACCTGCTATTTTACAGGGATATGTAGACTTTTTATATCCAGTGTACTTATGGCCTTTTCTGAATCACTAGCATTTGCTTATTGTGGGGTGCTGCAAATTGTACATCAGCAACTGCCGCAGGACTAATCATTGTTTAACACTTGTTATGAGCAAAGGCAGGCATGGATTTGCAGTGAATTTCCGCATTTCACCATTGGCGAAATGTTTTGCAAAATGCAAATGCGTTTCACAAATTTTTCGCCATTTCTCAAATTTTATGGCGAAGGGAAACGGGACAGATTCGCTCATCACTATTCAACACAGATTTGTGTATTTTTCTGTACACAACCCTTCCCCCCTTTCTTAACCACCCATTATTAACTTCCTTCAGGTACAGAAAGATAAGATTTTACAGCGCCAGCTCATGGGCAATTTTTAAAATACTTAAGTCAAAATTAGGTATACTTTAATTGGCAAGGAAAACAAATTTGGGTCTAATGCATTCCCAGCATACTATGCACAACATCCAAATTAAGCTTAGCTGACTGCTTAATTAGTATTTTAGATTAAATCCACAAAATATAAAATGTACAGCCCACAACCCTCTTTAACATCTAGTTGGAAAGGAAAGCAGCACAGGGCTGCCTATAACTACAATAATGGGCTGACAGTTGATTTGATCTGAAATACAAATAATATACTGAAAGTTTCTAAGCAAAAAACTAATTAGCCTGCATGTTACATTAGCTTCATAATGTGGGTGACATACCAGGCAATGTGGAGTCTGAACATGCTTAATCAAGCAGAAGAGCTCATATCTGTAACCTAAAAAGAAATGGACACTCAGTACAGTTTGCTTAATATCCGTATACATGTAGCATCTCCACATTACAGAAACTCATGTTTTTTTTTTCTTTCCTTCTTAAGTCACAATATGAATTTCTGAAACTCCAAATATTTGAATAACTGTAATACAGATATGGAATCTCTTAGCTGTAAACCCAATATCCATAACACTCGAGTCCAATTTAATCATATAATTCTAATTTTTAAACCATAACTTGTATGTTATGGTAACTAAGCTGCATAAATCAATAATTGTGCCAAAACCCAGGCCCCCGAGCATTCTGAATAATAGTTTCCATTGAAAATGTATAATGGCTCAATAATGCAGCTCATGTTGGTCTCCTTTTCTTTTCTTTATCCTCCCCCAATCCTACATGACACGCATGCGCATAATAAGTGATCTGGAACACTCTTCATTATTCTCATTCTTAGAGTCCCAACATGTACCCTGAACCAGGAGCTCTCTCCTCTTGCAGGCAGCATAGCATTCACTAGGAGCAAACAGATTTTCCCCCTGGCTTTATTAGCCTGCATATCCACTGCAGGAAAAAGTCTTACTGTGACGGAGCCTTTTAAGGTACAGCGATTCCAATTATGGATAACTCCCTCATGCTGAAAACCCCAATACCCAAGTAGTCTGGATAACAGATCCCATACCTGTATGGCTCTATACACTCACCCACATGGCTGTAGTTATCTACCTTTGTCCCAATGTGTTCAGAGCACATCAGTGAAATGATCACAGTATATTTTTTTTTTTTTACTGTGCAGTTAGCCTTGGCTACTCATCCTGTGGCTCTACAGAGATGTATTTGGTGTCATTCAGCCAAGAATGGAATAGTCAAGTGTTCTAGTGAGCTAGCCAGCTGCCTTTCACTGATACACGTTACATATGCTTCTCCACAGCTGCAGAGGATCTAGTTTTACAAATTCCTGCAATCATTTTCCACTTCTATCTTATGAGGCCTCTAGAATCAATTAGGCAGGAAAGCTAGATAGTCCTTGCAGCCATTTCTGCTAATAAAGACCCCTGGTTATATGAATAACCGTGTGTGGATTGAACAGAAGAGTAGATGGCAAGGAATAATAGCATTAAATATTTTAACAGATGATATAAGGGGTTCTGTAGCCTTGATGATAAAAAGTATTGTCTGTTGAAATTTAGCATTACTGCTATTTTGTGTCTGTGTGCATGTACTTTATCAGTTTCGAGAAACTGCTGCAAGAGAGACGTTACAGTAAGCTTAACACAAATATCATGATCTACCAAAAGAATATTTTAAGTTGTTCTGGAAACATTGGCCACATCTGCTGTCACCTTTAATATAGTTGGGTGAATCCAGAATCACAACCTCTTCTTTATTTAACTTCCTAAAGGGCAAAAAAAGAATCCAGTTAGAAAATGCATTAGCTATTACATTACATTAACATTTATTTATAAAGCGCCAACATATTCCGCAGCGCTGTACAATAAGTGGGTTACATACATTGGACATACAGAGTAACATATAAAGCAATCAATAACCGATACAAGAGGTGAAGAGAGCCCTGCCCAAAAGAGCTTACAATCTACAAGACATACAGGGAAAACAAAGTGAATGAGGTATGAGTGACTTGAAAAGGACAAAAATAATGGCACAAAAGCAAGGTAAAGATTATCTAAGGCAGTGCTGTCCATCTTCTGTGGTGCCAAGGGCCTGAATTTCTCTAGCATACATAGTGGAGGGCCGCTAATGGAAGCCTGTTTGACCACTCCCAACTTTTTAGACCACACCCACTTCAAACCACACAAGACCATGCCCACATTAATGATGGTAGTGCAGCAAAAACCCAAATGGTTGGTGCTTACTGTAGGGATATCCCCCTTTATTCATATGTGAAAGAATTATGTCATATTAAGACACACCCTTAAATCCATATGCCTCCTCCTCCCCTATGGATAGCACAGCAACCCCCACAACATAATTACACACCTTAGGGACCATTTAATGGCTATTTCCAAAAAACTCCCAGAACAAACCCCTGCCAGGTTCACCTCCCACAGGCAGCATAGGGCAGACAGAGTATGGCACACACAGGCAGTACTCTGCCTGCCCTATGCTGCCTGTGTGTGCCATACTCTGCCTGCCCTATGCTGCCTGTGTGTGCCATACTCTGCCTGCCCTATGCTGCCTGTGTGTGCCATACTCTGCCTGCCCTATGCTGCCTGTGTGTGCCATACTCTGCCTGCCCTATGCTGCCTGTGTGTGCCATACTCTGCCTGCCCTATGCTGCCTGTGTGTGCCATACTCTGCCTGCCCTATGCTGCCTGTGTGTGCCATGCTCTATCTGCCCTATGTTGTCTGTCTGTGCCATACACAGTACATACAGTGACACAATGCTGGCACTGCTCCTACAGTCTGAGGTGTGAAGAGGTGAACAATGTGGGTGATTACAGCCAAAACCTGAGGTGTAAACAATGCAGAGATTAACCCTTTCACTGCCAAGACCGAAGGTACTACGTCGTTTTAAAAAAAGCAGTTACCTGCCAACGCCGTAGTACCTACGTTCTTTCAGGCAGAGCGCTTCTCTCTGCATCGGCGGCAAAAGCCGCCGGTGCAGAGAGACAGATGTGCCCCCAACCCCTTCGGCAAGGAGCCGAGGGGGTTGGGGGGGATGGCCCTGCGATGCGATTGCCGCAGGACCATCCTACAAGCAGCAGATGCGATCGCATCTGCTGCTTGTACTGCTTCCTGCTTCCCCCCTGAGCCGCCTCCTACCTACTTCCTCCAGACGGCTGCAAGATTGTTGGAGCAGGGAATCGATCTGATCTTCAGGACAGGTAAGTGTGAGTTTATTTTTATTTATACACACTTTTACACACACTTACACATATTTATATACATTTATACACACATACAACACAATTTAGCACAGGTTTTTTGTTTTTTTCCACTTTGCACACTTATATACGCTCATATACGCTCATATACGCTCATATACGCACTTTCACACAACTTTTACATGTGCACATGTATACACAAACTCACAAAAATTTTTAAAAATTTTTTTAAAAAATTTCCATTTAACTTTTTTTTTTTTTAATTTCCCCCAAAAACTGTTTATTTTGACAGCGTGACTATTGGATCAGATATTCTAACCACTAATTACACTGTCATGTGACTTATTTTGTTGTTTCATTGATTTGCACAATTTTTGTGGTTTTATTGCATTTTTATCCCTATATTAGTATTCCTGATCTGTTTTTAGCGTAGCTTTGCCAGGTGTAACTTTGGTGTACAACAATAACTTTACCTATTTTGAATTCATCAGAATGTGTACTTTCCAAAAATATATGGTTTTCTGGGGGTCTCTGTATAGATAGGGGGGGTTACTGGACATAATACACTGACAGGGGGCTCTGTGTGCAAAAGCTGAGTTGGCAGGCGAGAAATCCTTATGCGCTATTTTAATTTTAGGGTCAGTACACACTGCAGACTTTGGTATATCTATGCATATTGGGCATCAAACTGTTCAGTAGACCTCTGGTGTTCCTATTTGGGGTGACTTGCCTTTGTACGCAAGAAATTGTGAGAGATAAATGCGGCAAACTGCAACATTTTTATGTGATTTTCTGAAATGTCATAAAAACCACTAACTTTGGGAAAGCTTTGCAGATCGGTACTTTGGTGTAGAAAGGACTCTTTACCCTTGTTGGATTTGTCAGAATGTGTACTTTCCAAAAATATATGGTTTTCTGGGGGTCTCTGTATAGTTAGGGGGTGTTACTGCACATAATACGCTGACAGGGGGCTCTGTGTGCAAAAGCTGAGTTGGCAGGTGAGAAATCCTTATGTGCTATTTTCATTTTGGGGTCAGTACACACCACAGACTTTGGTATATCTATGCATATTGGGCATCAAACTGTTCAGTAGGCCTCTGGTGTTCCTATTTGGGGTGACTTGCGTTTGTACGCAAGAAATTGTGTGAGATAAATGTGGCAAACTGCTAAATTTTTATGTGATTTTCTGAAAAGTCATAAAAACCACTAACTTTAGGAAAGCTTTGCGGCTTAGTACTTTGGTGTAGAAAAGACTCTTTACCCTTGTTGGATTTGTCAGAATGTGTACTTTCCAAAAATATATAGTTTTCTGGGGGTCTCTGTATAGTTAGGGGGTGTTACTGCACATAATACACTGACAGGGGGCTCTGTGTGCAAAAGCTGAGTTGGCAGGCAAGAAATCCTTATGCGCTATTTTCATTTTGGGGTCAGTACACACCACAGACTTTGGTATATCTATGCATATTGGGCATCAAACTGTTCAGTAGGCCTCTGGTGTTCCTATTTGGGGTGACTTGCCTTTGTACGCAAGAAATTGTGTGAGATAAATGAGGCAAACTGCAACATTTTTGTGATTTTCTGAAAAGTCATAAAAACTACTAATTTTTAGTGTACTTTCCAAAAATATATGGTTTTTAGGGGTCACCCTACATTTCTGCAGCTTCTACCCCTCATAAAACTGCCGTGTGTTTATGAATTAGGTAAAGATAAGCCATGAAATTAGTGTGCACAAGGTATATTTGGGGGTATATTTGGGTGCCATGTGCTTTGATAAACCTATGTACAGTGGGCATCAGTAGACCCCTGGGGTTCATATTTAGGGAGGTTTGTCTTGGTACCTAATGACCTGTATGCTGCATAGTTGAAGTCTTGAGGTGATTTTTGGAAATGCCATAAAAATCGTCAAACTTATGAAAGCTTTATTGCTTGGTACTTTGGAGTAGAAAGACATGGGTACCCATTTTAGATTCGGGGGAATGTGTACTTTCCAAAAATATATGACTTTCTGGGGTGAGCGTACTTTTTACTAGCATTATCCCACATATAATGGTGTAAATGTGTTGATTTTGCAGAAGCTGAAATGACAGAATTGATAGATCATATGGGGGTATGTTCACATTGGGGCCCCTACATGCCACATTCTTGGTTAACCTATACATATTGGGCATCAAAATGTTCAGTTGGCCCCTGGCGTTCATATTCAGGGTGTTTTAACTTGGTACCTAATGCTATGTGGGAGATAAGATGCTGGAAACTGGAAGCTTTGAGTGGATTTTTGGAAATGTTATCAAAATTGCCAACTTTAGGAAAGCTTTGCAGCTTGGTACTTTGGAGTAGAAAGACATGGGTACCCATTTTAGATTCGGGGGAATGTGTACTTTCCAAAAATATATGACTTTCTGGGGTGAATGTACTTTTTACTAGCATTATCCCACATATAATGATGTAAATGTGTTGATTTTGCAGAAGCTGAAATGACAGAAATGATAGATCATATGGGGGTATGTTCACGTTGGGGCCCCTACATGCCACATTCTTAGGTAAACCTATACATATTGGCCATCAAACTGTTCAGTGGGCCCCTGGCGTTCATATTTAGGGTCTATTATCTTGGTACCTAATGCTATGTGGGAGATAAGATGCTGGAAACTGGAAGCTTTGAGTGGATTTTTGGAAATGTTATCAAAATTGCCAAATTTAGCAAAGCTTTGCGGCTTGGTACCTTGGAGTAGAAAGACATGGACACCCATTTTAGATTCGGGGGAATGTGTACTTTCCAAAAATATATGACTTTCTGGGGTGAATGTACTTTTTACTAGCATTATCCCACATATAATGATGTAAATGTTGATTTTGCAGAAGCTGAATTGACAGAAATGATAGATCATATGGGGGTATGTTCACATTGGGGCCCCTACATGCCACATACTTAGGTAAACCTATACATATTGGGCATCAAACTGTTCAGTGGGCCCCTGGCGTTCATATTTAGGGTGTTTTATTTGGTTACTTTTTGACCTTTAGGAGTTAAGATACTATAGACTGGAAGCTTTGAAGCGATTTTTAAAATTTTTTACAAATTTTGATAAAAACCAATAACTTTAGGAAAGCATTGTGACTTGATAGTTTGGAGTAGACAGACAGTTGTGCCTATTCTGGATTCCCCAGAATCTGTTCTTTCTAAAAATGTAAATTTTCTGGGATAAACTTTCTGTTAGTGGAATTTTGGGCCTTAAAATCTAAAGTATGCAGCTTTCTGGAGCAGTGCTTTGGAAATTTGGTAGTTTACTGCTGGAGGGTTTTGATCTATACCAGCGTTTTTCAACCACTGTTCCGCGGCACACTAGATGTTGCCTGGTGTGCCGTAGGCAGGGCACCAATGTACTAGGGGGGCACTGCTCTTGGCACCAATGTACTAGGGGGGCACTGCTGCTGGGAACCAATGTACTAGGGGGGCACTGCTCTTGGCACCAATGTACTAGGGGGCACTGCTGCTGGGCACCAATGTACTAGGGGGGCACTGCTGCTGGGCACAGAGTTAAATTTTTTAACATTTTCTAATGGTGGTGTGCCTCGTGATTTTTTTCATGAAACAAGTGTGCCTTTGCCCAAAAAAGGTTGAAAAACACTGATCTATACAAGTGAGAAATCTCCATAAAACTATATATATTTGGTATTGGCACGTTCAGGAGACATGGGACTTTCCAAATCAGGTGTATTTTCATGCATAAAATATTTTTCGTTTCTGGTATATGTGTTTATATTATGGAAAATATTATTTTTTTTCATTTTTTAGACATTTAGAAGCTTATATCTTGTTACAAAATTGGAATTACACAAAAATTCTACCATATTTTAAAAGCTTAGGTTGTCCTGAAAAAAACAATATATTGTTTTCCTGGGTAAACTAAAAGTCCCCCCGAGGAAAGGCCCCTAAAGTCAAACAGTGCGAAATGTTCAAAAACTGTCTGGCAGTAGAAGTTCCACTTTGTCCAAAACGGCTGGCAGTGAAAGGGTTAAAAGGTATGAACAACACAGGGATTACATGTTTAAACAATACAGGTGATTACAGCCTGAATTAGGGGGTGTGAACCATGCAGGGGGCCAGTTAATCTCAGTACTGATACCATTTAAAGCTTCTTACACAAAGGTAAGCCATCAAAGTAGCCAGATAGGTGGGGGGCCACACAGAGGGGGGTCGCGGGCCACCTGTTGGACAGCACTGATCTAAGGCATCATATACCTTTCCACTGCAGCTCTCAGAGATCCCCTTAATTCTTTCTCTTTTTTGGAGTCTGGAAAAATGGACAAGAAAAGGTATTAAGGTATGCTTTCACTTCTGGGGATATCACATCATTGTCAAGGAAGCATGGTTACATAGCTGTAATGACAGCAAAAGCTGGGGTCCAAGAAGATATTTCACAAGTATATGGGTACTACTATGCCATGCTGCACAGCACTCTTGATTCACACTTGTAAGTAAAGCATACTTCACTAATAGATTGTAATGAAGTAATTCACCACTAGCTGTTTCTTGAGACATGTATTCTGGCACTATAAAACACTAAGGGCGAAGATGCATGGGGCGATCCTGAGGGTGAAGATACATGGAGCTACTTAATTCGGTCAGATAACTATAAAATATGCACATGTATTTTGGGACCTACAATGTATTTCTAGGAAGTCGCTTTTGCATGATTTGTGCCTGCCAACTATTTCATGTGCTTTATCCTACAGTTTCAGTCTGAATATTAGTTAAAGATTGTTAAAGATTGTTGCATTTAAACATATAATCGATATCCACACATTTGTGGGAAGAAGACTAAAATCTGAACATGTATGGCCACCTTCAGGCCTAAATAAATGTAGCCTGGCCTCAGTGATGCAGTAGGTAAGTTAGCTGTTCGCAAACAACTCGATGAAGTGTAACAGGCACTGCATCTTTATCAGATTCCTTACTTTACTTAGATTCCTTAAAATACACCAAAGTATTGTCTAATCTTAAGCAAACTACTTTACCTGCATAGACAGCATTCCTGTCCACGCCTAGAACATGGTCTCCAATTATATGAACTTTTCTCCCACTCTGCTCCAGGTGTTCCTGCAGCTCTTGTGACCTGCTGCTTTTACCACTGCAGGGAAAGCCACACAGCACAACTAGAGGCATTTCTTCAAACGGCCTATAGAGGATTACGAGGGGAAATCATTGTGACAAATGAACTATCAATTGCAAATGTATGAAAATGAGGGTAAAGATAAGTTCTGTATTTTTCTTAAACAAAAGCAATTTGTGCTAAAATTCTATTTTTGGAATATTTAGGGAACCCTAAATGAAGAAGATATGGATGGGTAATGTAACCCTGAACAGAGAATTTTATGCACCTCAAGACTGGGGGCCACATTTATTTCTTTACCTTAGTTCGAAAGACAAAGTTCCTACATTGGTAAAGACATAGGATGAGAATTAAGTGGAGTGTGCTTTAAAGCCTGACATTACCATATACTTTCATAACATGCAGGCCATTCTCTCCCACTTTATAAATGAGCATGACTCCTTCCACAGATGGCAAACAGTGTTGTGGCGCTAGTACTGCTGCTATGAAGCATTGGAGCCTTGGGTGTGATTCTGAACAGGGGACTATCTGACTAGGAACCTTCAATAACAGCACCCAATAAAGCCAAGGTGGGGAACTTGGAGATGGAGGAAGCAGTGCTTCCCATTAGCGGTCAGTACAGTGCTCACCCCACAATATGTTAATGGAACTCCATAGTAACTTTGAATATCCTAATACTTTACAGTAGCAATCACTTTTTATATAATATCCCCTAAATGAATGTCATACTGAGGGAGAGCTTTATATTTGCACCCTAATAAAAAAAAAAAAGTCAATAAAGGAGAAGGTAAAGCCCAATCAGCAGTGGAGTGTCAAATTCTAATAAACTCAGGTAGCACTGAGAAACAGCATTATTTTCTGTGTGTATGCCATACTTGCATGCAAACTGCACAGAAGGACATAATGCGACATTATTTGCTAGTATATCATGCCCCTCTCATTTAACTGTATAGTTCCCTAAAAAATGGTTTAGAATACATTTTACCTCTTGAAAATGTAATTACTGTCAGAGCTACAGAGACATCCTCTCTGCTCCCGGGCTGAAATAAGAGCAGGACGCGTGTTTTCATGCTCCCACAGGAAGTGGTCATAACTGTGATTGACAAGCAGAATCCTGCAATAGCAGTGCAAGTCCCACCCCTCTCTCTCTCTCTGTGTGTTCCTCCCTCCGCTTGTAGGGAGAGAAGTCATTGATTATTACGATGTCTGGTGAGGAGGTAGAAGCTGTATGCTAGAACAACATGCATATGGATCTCTCGCGTTATTTAGACCTATATATCGGTTTATGAATTGTACACTAATGCGAACTAACACTTCATATGAATTCTGAATGTTAGATTTATTACAGACCTTTTTCTTGTTACATAGAAAATGTGTTTATAACTGTGCACACTGTCGAGGCAATTAGGGTTGCCAGATTTTCTAAAAACAAAATGCCAGCCTTCCTATAGTGTTTTTATTACTTTCTTTTTAATAATGTTGGCAGCAAACATCATTTTTACAATTGGGCTGCTAAAATATGGACCAGGCGATGACCCTAGAGGCAAAAATCTTTTGTGTACTGTACATTGCACACTGCCTTTCTGCTTTGAAAAATTACAGCTCGTCCCTGCGCTTCATTTTGGAGAACAGAGACCCACAGCTGCTCTGATGAATACTGTACTTCTTGCATTAAGCACTGCTGTATTCATGGTGGGGAGAAGCATGGAGGATTGTGCGCCCCTAAGGGTGAAGACACACAGAACTACTAGTAGCAGCTACTTGTTGTGGCTACTAAAATAGACAATGCTGATAATTTACTAATAATTGTCTCTAGGTGTGTTTTATCAGAGGCAATTCTCCGTATTGTCAATGGCAGGGGATTTTCTGGAGTTTAGTAGCCATGACAAGTAGCTGCTACTAGTAGCCCAGTGTGTCTTCACCCTAAGTGGTCATTCACATCTTTCTGGGTCTTTGTAAACTAATCCTTATATGTTTTTATTACACAGAAGATAGTGGAACGGTTGATGAATTGTAAAAGAATTTAATTAGTGTTGTAGAACTACAACATCTTATGGATTGAGGTTGTGTGCATTCAGGTGAAACCCTAAGCAGAAAAAGGCAGTATAACTTGGTGTGGTTAAGTCATATTTATTTTTGATGTATACCATACCTCCCAACATTCTAAAATCAGAAGGAGGGACAAAAATGTCTGCCGCGCGTAGCGCGGCAACATTTTTTAGGTCACGCCTACTTTATGGCCACGCCCCCCCTAAACAGGCCCATTTTACAAAACCACACCTGAAAAGCATAACATACACAAAGTGCACCAGAAGACAGACACGGTGGCCCCAATCATTTTATGACATATTGTGGCCCTAAGGATTTCATTATGCACTGTGGCACCTGTATTTAATGACAGACTCATGACAGACATTGGTAGCCAGGTGTTATGTTTTGCTCCCCCAACATCCTCCCCAACATACTTCAGCCCCCCCAACATCCTCCAGCTCCCCCCAACATCCTCCCCAATATCCTTCAGCTCCCCCCAACATCCTTCAGCCCCCCCAACATCCTCCCCAACATCCTTCAGCTCCCCCAACATCCTTCAGCTCCCCCAACATCCTCCCCAACATCCTTCAGCTCCCCCAACATCCTCCCCAACATCCTTCAGCTCCCCCAACATCGTCCCCAACATCCTTCAGCTCCCCCAACATCCTTCAGCTCCCCCAACATCCTTCAGCTCCCCCCAACATTCTTCAGCTCCCCCCAACATTCTTCAGCTCCCCCAACATCCTTCAGCTCCCCCAACATCCTTCAGTTTCCCCCAACATCCTTCAGTTTCCCCCAACATCCTTCAGTTTCCCCCAACATCCTTCAGCTCCCCCCAACATCCTTCAGCTTCCCCAACATCCTCCCCAACATCCTTCAGTTTCCCCAACATCCTTCAGTTTCCCCCAACATCCTCCCCAACATCCTTCAGCTCCCCCCAACATCCTTCAGCTCCCCCAACATCCTTCAGCTCCCCCAACATCCTTCAGTTTCCCCCAACATCCTTCAGTTTCCCCCAACATCCTTCAGCTCCCCCAACATCCTTCAGCTCCCCAACATCCTTCAGCTCCCCCAACATCCTTCAGTTTCCCCCAACATCCTTCAGTTTCCCCCAACATCCTTCAGCTCCCCCAACATCCTTCAGCCCCCCCAACATCCTCCAGCTCCCCCAACATCCTCCCCAATATCCTTCAGCTCCCCCAACATCCTTCAGCCCCCCCAACATCCTTCAGCTCCCCCAACATCCTCCCCAACATCCTTCAGTTTCCCCAACATCCTTCAGTTTCCCCAACATCCTTCAGTTTCCCCCAACATCCTTCAGTTTCCCCCAACATCCTTCAGCTCCCCCAACATCCTTCAGTTTCCCCCAACATCCTTCAGTTTCCCCCAACATCCTCCCCAACATCCTTCAGTTTCCCCAACATCCTTCAGTTTCCCCCAACATCCTTCAGCTTCCCCAACATCCTTCAGCTCCCCCAACATCCTTCAGTTTCCCCCAACATCCTTCAGTTTCCCCCAACATCCTTCAGTTTCCCCCAACATCCTTCAGCTCCCCCAACATCCTCCCCAACATACTTCAGCCCCCCTAACATCCTCCAGCTCCCCCCAACATCCTCCCCAATATCCTTCAGCTCCCCCAACATCCTTCAGCCCCCCCAACATCCTTCAGCCCCCCCAACATCCTCCCCAACATCCTCCAGCTGCCCTTACCTTCCTCCAGTGTCCTCCCCAGCGTCCCCCTGCTCCTACCACCACCAGCTTCCTCGGCCCCAGGGCTCTTCTTCTCATCCTCGTGACGTCACACGCACATCTCCCCTTAGCGCCGCAGCTTCTGCACTGTGAATGCCTTTATGTTAAAACTGAAGTGAGCGGCGCAGAAGCTGCGGCGCTAAGGGGAGACGTGCGTGTGACGTCACGGGAGCGGAGCCCTTTAAAAGCGGGACAGATCGGCGCCTATCCGGGACAGCGGGACAGGGTGGCAAAAGCGGGACTGTCCCGCGTAAAGCGGGACAGTTGGGAGGTATGGTATACACCTTTATTTTGCACAGCTCTGGAGCATATGCTGGGGCCTTATAAATACAAGATAATAATAACATCCACATGATATAAGTGTATGCTGTATAGGGGTTCCCCTTAAAAAGTGACAGCAACTGTGCAGGGCAGAATCCACTATGCGACGATTGATTGATCGATCCTAGCCTTCCTTCTGTATAGGAAGGAGTCAGGCTAGGCTCGATCAATCGATCGTGGCATAGTGATTCTGCTTCTACATCGCCGTATCGTCCTATTTCAAATGACCGGAAGCCAAGTTTTAGCAGGTATTTTCTAATAAAGCATTCAAAATAATAAATGGTGTGCAGGATAGGGCTATTATTGGGGCAAGGTAGAATAGATTTTTTACTTAAAAAATTTTAGTGTTACTTTTCCTTTAAAGTAAGGAGTAATATTTGGTTGGGAAAAGGCCTCAAGGAAAAGTAGCAGGGGAGCATGCTCACAAGATCAAATGGGCAAGAGGTATGTCAGAAGACTCTAGGGAAAGTGCTTTGTTTTAGTTATCTAGTTCTTACTAGATACTGTTTACATAGCAAATAATTCACTCTACCATTTTAAATTTTATTCTTGAACCAACAAATATATATTTTTTAGTTGTAATATTGGTGTGTAAGCAGCCATCTCAGTGCATTGTGTGAGTCTGAACTTTCAGAAGGGGCCAGCACTACACATTAGAACTGCTTTCAGATAGCTATTGTTTCTCTTACTCCTATGTAACTGGAGGAGTCCCAAGCTGGACTTGGATTTCTTAACTATTGAGTGTGATTCTGATATCTACTGGAAGCTGCTATCTTGCTACATTCCCATTGTTCTGCTGATGGGAGGGGGTAATATCATTTCCCAGGGGCTGTGGCAGGGCTGTGGAGTCGGTAGATAAATTCTACGACTCCGACTCCTCAGTTTCTGATACTTCCGACTCCACGACTCCGACTCCTCTGTTTTTAATATGCTAATGCATTGCTGTCCAACTGGCGGCCCGGCCCGCAACCCCCCTTCTGTGTGGCTGCTTTGATGGTTTACCCTTGTGTAAACTTTAAATGGTATCAGTACTGAGATTAACTGCATAATTCTCACCTCAGATTCAGGCTGTAATCCCTCTGTATTGTTTAAACATGTAATCCCCTGTACTGTTCACACATTTTAATCTATGCATTGTTCACCCCCTGCATTGTTCACACCTCCTATTCAGGCTGTAATCACCCACATTGTTCGTCTGTTCACACCTCAGACATTGTATGTACTGCCTGGCCTATGCTGCCTGTGTGTAGGCAGCATAGGGTAGGCAGAGTATGGCACATGGGCAGCATAGGGCAGGTAGGGTATGGCACAAACAGGCAGCATAGGACAGGGAGGGTATTGAACACACAGGCAGCATAGGGCAGGGAGAGTATATGGCACACACAGGCAGCATATGGCAGGCAGAGTATGGCGCACACACAGGCAGGGCAGGTAGAGTATGGCACACACAGGCAGCATATGGCAGGCAGAGTATGGCACACACAGGCAGGGCAGGCAGAGTATGGCACACACAGGCAGCATATGGCAGGGAGAGTATGGCACACACAGGCAGGGTAGGGCAGAGTATGGCACACAGAGGCAGCATATGGCAGGTAGAGTATGGCACACACAGGCAGAATATGGCAGGGAGAGTATGGCACACACAGGCAGGGTAGGGCAGAGTATGGTACACAGGCAGCATATGGCAGGGAGAGTATGGCACGCAGAGGCAGGGTAGGGCAGAGTATGGCACACACAGGCAGCATATGGCAGACAGGCATCATAGGGCAGGCAGAGTATGGCAGACACAGGCAGCATATGGCAGACACAGGCATCATAGGGCAGGCAGAGTATGGCACACACTGGTAGCATAGGGCAGGCATAGTGCTGCCTGTGTGTGCCATATACTGTTTCTACCCTATGCTGCCTGTGGGAGGTGAACCTGGCAGGGGTTTGTTCTGGGAGTTTGTTAGCAGTTGGAAATAGCCATTATATGGTCCCTAAGGTGTGTAATTATATGCTGGGGGTTGCTGTGCTATCCACAGGGGAGGAGGAGTCATATGGATTTTAGGGTGTGTCTTAATATGACATAATATAATTTTTTCACATATGAATGATGGTTGATATCCCTGCAGTGAGGACCAAGCCTTTGGGTTTTTGCTGCACTACCACCATTGTGATAAAATGGGTGTGGTTTAAAAGGGGGAGTGGTCAAAACTGGCTTCCATTAGCGGCCCTCCACCATGTATGCGCGAGAAATTCTGGCCCTCGGCACCGCAGAAGTTGGACAGCACTGTGCTAATGTATTTTATACATCCAGGAAGGGGCACATAAAACACAACTGAACTGATAATAAACTGATAGACAATTTTATCTATACTCCTACTTCTAATGATTTCCCTAGAATCCCATAGTCATGTTTAAAGTTTAAGCTAACATTACAGCTGAATTACAGTCTTTAACTATTGACTATCCATTCCCTTCACGTATACAAGTATTTCTAGTCCTGCAAATTTTTTTTACTTAATTAGTTATCAGTGAGAGTTAGGCTAGGTTCACAGTGGGCATTGGGTTCCCTGTAACAGAGGAACACGATGCAGTGGAGCTGCCACACCGTAACTGTGCGTTACGTCCCATTTAGTGAAGCATACAGTCAATGAAATGCATGCTTCATGGTCACTCAACGTGTTCGTTTATGCACTGCATGCATTGGGCTTTATTCTTATAGCAGAGAAGTAATTAATTATGACTGTTTGTGAATTGGGACATTTAAACTTGCTTTATTTTTTTTTTATTCCCATTTAAATTTAGTAGGAGTCGGAGTTGGTTCATTTTTTGCCAACTCCGACTCCAGGTACCCAAAATTGCCTCCGACTCCTCGACTCCAAATCCACAGCCCTGGGCTGTGGCACCCTGGGAAGTGAAGAATATGGCCAGCCCTATGTGACATTTTAAAATTAAATATAAAAATTTCTGTTTGCGCTTATAAAAAAAACATGTTTTCCAATGACAGTATTCCTTTAATACCAGCTCACTCAGGCCATTGTTAGCAGGATTTTCTGGTAAGGGTCCCATTTAGGGCTACTTTCAGATTTAACTGAATTCTGCTGGCTAAAACCATAAACAGACGTGTCAGTAGTAGACTAGTGCAGCAAGCTCTTGGAGTGCTTGGCAGTTGGAAAAATGACCAGTGAGATAATTCTGCCACTAGTGATGAGTAGGGATGGGTAAAATGAAAAATTTGCCGCTCATCACTTCTTTTGACACGGGGGTCGCTTTCTATGATGCGCGTGTCGGCTTTTGGCGCATGCATAGTTTTTTTTTTACGCGTGCGTCATTCTGTTGATGCGTCATTCTGTTTTACGTGTGCGTCATAGAAAGTGTCACCCACATCAAAAAAAGTGACGCGTGGCAAATTTTACTGTGAAGTGGCAACTTTTTTCGCCCATCCCTAGTGATGAGTGAATCAATTACTTCAGATTCATGCATTTTGAGAATGTACTGTACATCAGAAGAAAGCATTATTCTAGTATGCATAATAGTGTATGAGGAGAGATCTATTATGCTAAATTGAATTACTTTTTAGAGGAAACTGTTATCTTATACACTTGCAGATCTTGCCTTATATTTTCATTATTTTCTTTTATGAGATGTTAAAATCCTTTGCTTAAAGACCAGGATTACAATCCTGATATAAATGTCAGATATATTTGTTGCATTTGTAAACTGTACTTCTTTACCCTTTATCATCTAGCAGGATTTAATAACTGAATTATTACAATTTACTCAGTTGCAACTCTATTTGTTGTTTTTTCTGTTTTCCATAAAAACATTTGCAGTAATATCCCACTAATAATTAAGTAGCTATCGACAAGGCAAATAAAGTCAGTGAAAGGACATGTTGGAAGCGTAAGTGGTTATGTAATAAAACATGTAAAGTTTGCTACAGGCCTAGTCACCAACAGCAATCAATCACTAGATAGCGTTGATTTGTCAATAATTATAGTCTTATTGGTTTCTCTGGGTTACATAGTTACATAGGGTTGAAAAAAGACCAGTGTCCATCAAGTTCAACCCTTCCAAGTAAACCCAACACCTAACCCACACCTACCAATCTATACACTCACATACATAAACTATAAATACAACCACTAGTACTAACTGTAGATATTAGTATCACAATAGCCTTGGATATTCTGATTGTTCAAGAACTCATCTAGGCCCCTCTTAAAGGCATTAACAGAATCTGCCATTACCACATCACTAGGAAGGGCATTCCACAACCTCACTGCCCTCACCGTGAAAAACCACCTACACTGCTTCAAATGGAAGCTCCGTTCCTCTAATCTAAAGGGGTGACCTCTGGTGCGTTGATTGTTTTTATGGGAAAAAAGAACATCCCCCATCTGCCTATAATCCCCTCTAATGTACTTGTACAGAGTAATCATGTCCCCTCGCAAGCGACTCTTTTCCAGAGAAAACAACCTCGACAGTCTCACCTCATAGTTTAAATCTTCCATCCCCTTTACCAGTTTAGTTGCACGTCTCTGCACTCTCTCCAGCTCATTAATATCCCTCTTAAGGACTGGAGCCTAAAACTGCACCGCATACTCAAGGTGAGGCCTTACCAGGGACCTATAAAGGGGCAAAATTATGTTCTCATCCCTTGAGTCAATGCCCTTTTTTATACAAGACAGCACTTTGCTTTAGTAGCCACAGAATGACACTGCCTGGAATTAGACAACTTGTTATCAACAAAAACCCCTAGATCCTTCTCCATTAAGGATACCCCCAACACACTACCATTCAGTAGATAGTTCGCATTTATATTATTCCTACCAAAATGCATAACTTTGCACTTATCAACATTGAACCTCATTTTCCAGTTTGCTGCCCAGTTTTCCAATTTTGTCAAATCGCTCTGCAAAGCGGCAGCATCCTGCATGGAACTTATAGTTTTGCATAATTTTGTGTCATCAGCAAAAATAGAAACAGTACTCTCTATGCCCACCTCCAGGTCATTAATAAACAAGTTAAAAAGCAAAGGACCAAGGGTTATTGCAGCTTCTTGTGCTGTCAGTACAAATATACTTGTAAAAAAGCAGTCATATTGTGGTCACTCTTAATCAGCCAGTTCGGCCTTTTCAGACTGTTTTGGCAGCTTATCTGCCCGTGTATGGGGCCCTCTTACAGGCCTATCCGACGAAATTCGTCTAGATGTCCATAAGGCTGGTTTGATTTTTATGTTGGATGGAGGATCACAACAGATCATTGATGTGGTCCTCACTCTGAAGGCTTGTATTTCAGTTGTAATACGATATCACCCACCTTAGGTATATATATTGAGGGAGAGATCGGCTCATTTGGCTACCTTGCCAAACTAGCGGATCTTGTTGAGGCAGATTGACTAAAACTCAAATTTTTCTTATTTTTTTCATAAAAATTAAAAAAAATTGATGTATGACATTTATCACAACATCTGAACTGAAAAAGTATGCATGGAAAAAAGTCACAAAAACTGTGACTTTTTTAAATTGTCCCACAAAAACCAGCCTCCAAACTTCAAAAACTGACTTCTGGTGGGTGGGCCAAGAAGATGGCCCTATTTTAGCCAGGTTTCCTCCTAACTTATCCTACTTGCCAGCCATCAGTATGCAACAAACCATTTCTTAGGGCGACTGAAAACCTGCTCACCACAGTGCAGACTACAAACTCAAAGATGGTGCCCAAGTACACTATTAAACCACAGAAACCCATTGCATGCAAATATATTGTGTGAGCTACAAAGACTGGGGCTCACCATCTTCAGCCTGCTAATGTCTCTACACCACAAGTGAGTAGCCACCAACTCTAGGTGAAATGCTCAGCCGGCATGCTACAACAGCTCTGAGAAGTGAGGTATACGCATTCCTGACCCATCACATTCACAGTATTGAACCGACTTCCAAATAAAGAGAACAGGGCCCTAACCCGGTGGGAGGAGAGATATTGCAGCAACATACTTGACTACAGACTGCAGTTAGTATAACTCCCACACACAAAACAGAGAAAAGGAGCGTAAAAGCAGAAAGAAAGGGTAAAGGGGAAGTAAAGAGGATCATTGGGCCAGGTTAAGAAGTAAGGAACTACAGTCACTGCTAGGGTGCTAAACAGGGGCACTATCGAGGGGGTACTGCTGGCCTAGGCCTGGTAAAATCTTTCTTCTTAGGGGCCCAGGAGTGCTGGCACAGGGTAGAAAGCATATGAGTTCTTTAGTTTTCTTAAGATTTTTTTGTAACATTATAAAAAATAAATATAATTTTGTGTTTTGCCCACTCTGCAGGGCAGAGACCTTTCTTCCTTTTTCTTTGTCTGATATTTATGTTTTATATATATTTGTGTTTGTTTCCCCTCTCTGTACAATTAATGTATTGCAGAAATGTACCGAGCTGGTTATACAAGTAAATGCATACATTCATGAATACCATTCATACAGAAAGAGCAATCTTTCAATTTATGAGCAAAGAATGGCTTTTATTTACAGTTTTCTTAGAACACTAGGTCAAATGGCAGAAAAAATATTCAGAACATATTCTAGAGATGATGCTTTTTTACTTTAACAATTTTGTAAAAAAATGAATTCCAGAATCATTGTATGAACAGAAACACTCCGATCTTTATTAGCTTTTATGATTTTATTTGTAAACAACAGCCTTTGGAATGTGTGAAATAAGTTTTATGTCTCAGGCACAAATATATATCTCTTTGTACATACAGGAGAATCAATATCTTCGCTACTTCTGAGACGTTTTAATATAATGATCCATGATCTTCTTTAATAGCTGCTAGAAAAATAAACAAAACAAACAATTCATTCTGGGACACGTACAAGTCTATAGGTTTTATTGTTCTAACAGTGTAAGAATTCAGGTTCTACTGGCTTTCACTTAATTATGTACTTAGATGGTACTGATCTGATATTCTAACAAGTTACAGTCATGGCCCAAATTGTTGGCACCCCAGAAATTGTTCCAGAAAATCAAGTAGTGCAGTAACATGTTTTGCTATACACATGTTTATTCCCTTTGTGTGTATTGGAACAGAACAAAAAAGGGAGGAAAAAAGCATATTGGACATAATGTCACACAAAACTCCAAAAATGGGCTGGACAAAATTATTGGCACCCTTAACTTAATATTTGGTTGCACACCCTTTGGAAAAAATAACTGAAATCAGTGGCTTCCTATAACCATCAATAAGCTTCTTACACCTCTCACCGGGAATTTTGGACCACTCTTCCTTTGCAAACTGCTCCAGGTCTCTATTATTGGAAGGGCGCCTTTTCCCAACAGCAATTTTAAGATCTCTCCACAGATGTTCAATCGGATTTAGATCTGGACTCATTGCTGGCCACTTCAGAACTCTCCAGCTCTTTGTTGCCATCCATTTCTGGGTGCTTTTTGATGTTTGTTTGGGGTCATTTTCCTGCTGGAAGACCCAAGATCTCGGACACAAACCCAGCTTTCTGACACTGGGTTCTACAATCCGACCCAAAATCCTTTGGTAATCCTCAGATTTCATGATGCTTTGCACACATTTAAGGCACCCAGTGCCAGAGGCAGCAAAACAACCCCAAAACATCATTGAACCTCCATCATATTTCACTGTAGGTACTGTGTTCTTTTCTTTGTAGGCCTCATTCTGTTTTCAGTAAACAGTAGAATGATGTACTTTACCAAAAAGCTCTATCTTGGTCTCATCTGTCCACAAGACGTTTTCCCAGAAGGATTGTGGCTTACTCAAGTACATTTTGGTAAACTGTAGTCTTGCTTTTTTATGTCTCTGTGTCAGTAGTGGGGTCCTCCTGGTTCTCCTGCCATAGCGTTTCATTTCATTTAAATTTTGACAGATAGTTTGCTCTGACACTGATGCTCCCTGAGCCTGCAGGACAGCTTGAATTTCTTTGGAACTTGTTTGGGGCTGCTTATCCACCATCCGGACTATCCTGCGTTGCAACCTTTCATCAATTTTTCTCTTCCGTCCACGCCCAGGAAGATTAGCTACAGTGCCTTGGGTTGCAAACTTCTTGATAATGTTGCACACTGTGGACAAAGGCAAATCTAGATCTCTGGAGATGGACTTGTAACCTTGAGATTGTTGATAGTTTTCCACAATTTTGGTTCTCAATTCCTCAGACAAATCTCTTCTCTTTCTGTTGTCCATGCTTAGTGTGGCACACACATACACACAATGCAAAGACTAAGTGAACTTCTCTCCTTTTTATCTGCTTTCAGGTGTGATTTTTTATACTGCCCACACCTGTTACTTGCCCCAGGTGAGTTTAAAGGAGCATCACATGTTTGAAACAATCTTATTTATCCACAATTTTGAAAGGGTGCCAATAATTTTGTCCAGCCCATTTTTGGAGTTTTGTGTGACATGTCCAATTTGCTTTTTTTCCTCCCTTTTTTGTTTTGTTTCAATACACACAAAGGGAATAAACGTGTGTATAGCAAAACATGTGTTACTGCAATACTTTTCTGTGAGAAATACTTGATTTTCTGGAAAAAATTCTGGGGTGCCAACAATTTGGGCCTAATTATTACTGTACTGTTATGTATTATAGATATTCTAAAAATCCAGTTGCTAGGGAGGGATTTCAATATATGCTTGCATTTTTAAATGCAATCAAAATATCTCCTGTAGCTCTCTTGTTATAATCCTTTGCAAAACATCATAAGGTATGTGGCCTAGCAGACAAGGGGAGCTTGGTCATCCAAAATTTCCTGGTAATCTTAAACCCCCAGGCCCCGGGTTAGCAGTAGCAGGATGAAAACACAGTGCTTGTATAAGCTACCATAAGCCTTGCTACACAGGTCTTCCTATACACTATAAACTAGTTTAATCTCTCTAACCATATCTTATTAGTGCTTTCTTCTTAGTGCACTGTGACTGTGTGTCGAATAGAGAATAAAATGGAGAAAAGATAGTATCAAATGTTAAGGGGCAAAATGAGGGCAGTGATTTTTGATGTCAAGTTTTTTGTCTGGGGGAAACACAGGTGCTGTGGTTCAAGGTCTGTTCACACTTAAGGCTGATGTCAGACATGGTGTATGGCGTTTATTTTCGGAAAGCGTTTTTCCGCTTGCCAAAAATATCGCCATACGCCTCCTACCTGCGCCTGCACCCGAATGAATGAGATATGCTCGGATGCAGGCACATGCAGCCGAAATACGCATTAAAAATGCAAGACTTTGCATTCTCTCAAGCGTTCCACTTGCCGAAAATATACGTCATACGCCACGTCTGACATTAGCCTTATATAAATATATCATACTAAGATGAAATATAAACCCTCAAAACAAATTCATGTAAAATTCAGAGAACTCTACTTTTTTCAGCCAGTTGACTGACCATGAATTTGTTGAGAAAATGTCTTGTGATGTCCTGTGGTGTTGCTGTGCTTAACAAATTAAGTTAGAGAACAGAGAAGTCATTTGACATTTTTCTGGTTAGTTCTAACAAAGCTGCATTATATAACATGTTCCTTTTTCTCAGAAAATTAATTCTCTGCTGACTGTAGCCAGTTGGCCAAATTGACCAGCAGGTGTCGCTGTTTTTTCAAATTCATTATTGATGAAGTTCAAAAACTGCTAATGTCTTGGAAACTAATAGGAAAAATAATAACATTAGCAAAATTGTTTTGAAGAGAAACACATTTTACATGTATTTGTTTTTATTGTTTATATTTCCTTTAAAACTGAATGAACCACATGGGGGGGGGGGGGCAAAGAATAAATTACATAACATGTCAGGAGGTAATCAGGCACAGGGCCTCTATAAATAGGGTAAACATTTTACCACCAATTTTATGGTGACTTCAGTAGTTCTTTAAATTGCCTGATAATGCAGTTTGTATTACTGTTTGTATGTCTATAAGAATAACCAGACCATGCCATTTAGCATTTTAAAATAATGTTTCCTATAGATAGATATGTTGACATCCTACTTAAGTGTACAGTAGTGTGAACATATATACAGTGCTGCGTACATAAGTAGTGCTTTATAAATAAAGATATACATACATATATACTTTATAGGCAAGGTCAAATTTATACCTGTGCTTCCTCTCTCTGGCTGGGCAACAGTGATCTAAGTGGCTCTCGAAAGAAGGTGCCTCTCATACTTTCCATGGTCTTTGGATGAAAGTCTTCTGATTCCATGTCCTGTTTACCTAAATTGTATGTGTCTCGCAGGCTCTTTTTACCCATGAAATGCCCTATAGAAAATTATAATATTTCAGAATAAATGAAAACCACAGAACACAATTTTTTTAGCTGTAATATAGGTGTGTAGGCAGCCATCTCAGTGCATTGTGCCCGAGTCTGAGCTTTCAGAAGGAGCCAGCGCTACACATTAGAACTGCTTTCAGGTAACCTATTGTTTCTCCTACTCCAATGTAACCGGAAGAGTCCCAAGCTGGACTTGGATTTCTTACTATTAAGTGCAAAACTCTTGCAAAAAGTGCAATTACTTACTATTAAGTGCAGTATCTACTGGGAGCTGCTATCTCTCTACCTTTGTTCTGCTGATCGGCTGCTGGGTGGAGGGAAAGGGAGGGAGTGATATCACTCCAACTTGCAGCTCAGCAGTAAAGTGTGACTGAAGTTTATCAGCGCACAGGTCACCCTGGGAAATGAAAAATATGGGTATCCCCATATGAAATTCAATTTTAAAAAATGTATTTCAGTGCAGGATTCTGTTGGAGAAGCGATGTTAATGTATGCGTTTTGGAAAAACAAGACTGTATTCCTTCAATAAATCACTTGACATTCGTGGTTTTAAAAAAAATTGTTTTAGAAATGTCTAAAACAAAGAGATTTAGTACCTCTCCACCAATTCACATTATTGGCATTTAAAAATAGCAGTGATTTGCCCAAAACACGTAGACCCCAGCTTCTAACAGCAGACATGGATTGCTGCTGTTATTAGTATACTAGTGCTGCCCCCACCCAGTCATGCCAGAGATGGCTGGGTATAGGTATATAAGTGGGAAGTTCAGGTCAGGCTCTGGTTAGTTTTGTGTGGGGTTGTAGTGGGTGGAAGAAATTCAGCTTGTCCATCACTAATACATAGGGGCCTGGCTGCCTCCACAGGCTCAGCTACACATCTGCCAAACTTTGACTCTTTAGTTGATAATGAATTAGAATGAGCTAAAAGGTTTCTCTCCAGATATCTCTGTACCATGGACATTGAACATAACCACACATTTTCTTACTAACCTAATTTTCGGGACTTGTTTATAAAAATATGTTAAACTTTGAAGCATTCAAGATCATTCTGGAGCATTCTGAAGCTTTAACCAAAAATATTCGGTCAAAAGACAACTTTTTTCATTTATGTAGGATTTTATGTTTATAGTGTAACAGCAACCACATAATCTACAAACATCATTGCACTGGCATTCTGCCCCAGTGCACATCTATACACACAATCATACCAACCTGTCTATACACTCACATACATAACTATACTTCCGTCTGTTACCCAGTACTAGCTGCCTCCTTACTACCTACTGTCAGATCCCGACAGTCTTGCAGCCTTTACAAATAGGGGCCCTTTTACTAACCATACTTTTTTTTTAAGCTTGAATTGAATTTTTAGGGCAAAGTGTCAAAGAAAAAACATTGCGACTTTTACAAGATTTACTATGAGTCTAAACAGCTAAAAATCCGAATTTGACAATTCGCCAGAAAATTTTTATGACTTTTTTGCAGCCACTTTTCTTTGCAATTTTTTTTTTTAGTAAATATTAGACATTTGGGAGTTTAGTTGAATTTCAAAAAAAAAAAAAAAAAAGAAATTATAGAGTTTTAGTAAATCTGCCCCAAAGAGTTTGCTCTATTTTGATGAATATAACTCTTAGGCGCACATTATTTTTTTAGAGTTGTCGTTGCGAAAACTCAAATTTTTCACACAAAAAAATCCAAAACCAAAGTTTTGTGACAAAAGAAGGATCTTCAAAGAAATGGAAGGGACCTCTGACACTGACTTCTACATTGTCGCTAAATGCTACTAATACAACAGATTGTCATTGTGTTATTAACTGTTTAGAATGAGACGTGCTTTCAGGTTTTTACTTTTGTCACAGTACAAATGTCTACCAAAACGATCTAGGTATTCATTTATTCAAGTAAAACCTGAGAGAGTTTTCTTCTTGTGGAACCCAGATTAGGTTTGATTCACAACCCAAATGCAGTAATATCATTGTATTAAAAGATTATCAAGTGGACCCACCCTAAGCAGCATGGGAACCCATTTTGGGGACCAGAACTATAGGTCAAGAATCCCTGCCAATATGACGAGTGCAACATTTTATGGCAATATGTAAAAGAATATATTATTTGCCATCTGATTCTTGTTAGAGGGTTAAATGGTCCAAGTGCAGTGTCACTGAATTGCATTTTGCAGTAGATATTACCATTTTTAAGGTCAACTTACTTACTGTCCCCAGAAAGTGCAAATGATTGTGATATGCTTTTATGAATTATTAAGTTGATAACAAAAAATATCAATTTTCAAAGCTCCATTAAAGTATAAGAATAGGGAAGGCTCCAAAATATGAAAAATGATGTCAGGTAAATGGAGTTTATGAAGCACTGATCATAAACACACAAAGCAGAATAGCAAATCTTTGTAGTTAAATAACAAATCTTTTTTGGAAATTGAATCAGCTTTTGCCCCTACCACTGATTCTCAGCAATATTATTGTTTACTGTGAATGAGCATAAAAGAGTAGGGCATTCACTGATACTCCAAGTAAATCAAAGAAATGCTCAATTTCAATATTATTCTCTTTGGTTCATTTTTATACTTTGCATCAAAGGGATTGTTGATTACATTTTCAATTAAAAAAAAATTAAAAGCCACTTTTTGGTTTCATTTTCCAAATTTTCTGATAGGCAATATGAACTATTTATCAAGCTGTATGTATGATGACTATATGTGTAATTTAAAGGGGGTTTTGGTCAAAAGGTATTTTTTTCCCAGCGAGTATGTGATGAAATGAATTCACAGTATTCACAGCATTTACATGCACATAGTTTGACCCCTGAGAAGTGCAAAGAATTGCCAAAAAAGCAGTTCTGGTGCTGAGAGTTTTAGTCGGACAGCAGCTGTAGGTGCATAGGATGGGTACCCATGAGAATCTAGATGCAAAAGTAAAATGATGTGTTATGTACAGAAAGCATAGTTCTACTCCACAGTCAGACATAAGGACACCATTATACTGTAAAATAACCCACACTAATCAGGTAGATGTATCTTGTAGTGGTGCTGCTGGTTATTCATCATTGCATATGACCTCTGTAGCATGTCGCATCACTATTCGTTTTCAGTGTTTTATTATTTGACCCTTTGTAGAACATATGTTAGAATGTCTGTATTATGTCACAAATGTTATCACCTTGTAGGATAAAAAAATTAGTTTGCGGCATACTTTTATTAATGTGGTAAAATAATCAAATATATCTAGATAAAAGAGAAGTTATTACAGTGAAAACAATAAGTGGCTATATCAGTGTTTGTGGCTTTACCTAATGGCTTTCACCCGTCCTTCCCCTGATGATAAGGGTTAAATGTAAGGTTGATTGAATGTGTGAGGATTGTGTAATGGTGTTTCATTTTAAATGGACAAGCCTTATTATATTATTATATGCCTACTATTTGTTTTCTTGTTCCTGTTCTAAATCAGTATTTCTGACCTGCTGTGGTTCAGCTAGACATGCCACTTTGCCCTATGACTTTGCCACCCAGTAGCCATGTCTGCTGTTTCTGAGCAGGACCCAGAAAGGTCTCTGTCACTTGGTCACTTTTTTCACCTGTTGCTGATAATCCCATAACATATGAAAAGTACGTTTTTAGACCATGTGGCAAACCAAGGGATATAGTTTTGTCCATTTAACATTTACTTACCTCTTCCCTCTTAATGCTGTAACACAGTTATTGAGTATCTGACCCTTAACACGAGTAACAATTATACAAGTCTCCATCACTAAGAAGCTGTGCTCTTACTACTGAATTTCTACTTACCAATTGCCCACTGATTTCCTCTCCTGTGGAGCAGGCTGAATTTATCTAGTTTGCCAGTATCTTCAGAAAAATCCATGCAAAAAGAGAGTGGAATGAAGGAGAAAAGCAGCAGATGAGCGAGAAACCCGAGCGGCAGCATCCTAGTAAGAGGCACAGCCGACATATCTGTGCTGTTTGCACTGTGCAATGGGTGAGTCTGGGGATGTCTGTGTTAATATCTTCTTTCTGCCTGCAGTCACTTTATATAGTATGTGCACAGGGAGGGGGGATATATACGTGTCTGCACTGTGTGCAGGCTTTAACTCTACTGTGCCCATGCTTGCAGCAGGTTTAAGCTGTGCAGGTGGATTAAAAATGCTTGATATGCATGAAGGAGTAGGGATATTGTGCTACAGGTGCAGCTGGTGACCGCCACAGCACACATGAAAGTGGTGTAACCCTTGAACTACCAAGGTGCTTGGAAAAGATTAGAAATTCTGAGAGCAACAATTATCGAATTAAAATATGACACAGAGCAATATTACAGCCACAGATCAATATAAGTACCATGTACAAATATTGCCAAGTTTTATTTGCTGAGAGATATTTGTGCCACAGCATAGCACAAATTACATTTTTTAATTTACTTGGTACAGTTGTAAATCAATTTTTCACTGTACCTCATGCATGTCCAGTATATTTTCTTGTTGTTTTTTGATACCACATTGATATTGTTATATGAGTAAACTAACATGCTACCTGTGGCAGCTTTTTGGTGCAATTGTTTTTTATCACAGTTAAAAGGAAGGTAAATGGACCTTTCCATAATTTTGGGGGGGGGGTTATTGGTATTGGAGCCATTGGTCCTTCTGCTTGATGCTTAACATTGTAGTACACACTGTTTTCATGGTCACAGATGAAAATGTGGATGACGTTACTACAAAGCAAGCATACTATTTACATGTCATGTTGATCAACGTGACACTCTGAACATTCAGCAGGAGGGCTGACTCTATTATTTTAGTGTGAAAGGGTGGTGATATCTATTTCAGTACCATCACATACACTGTATATGTCTAGGAAGCCTTCCCACATATGCAATTAATAAGGAGAGGAATTGCTGGCACTGGTAAGCAGTAGGAACTGGTCAGGATAAAGTAGAGAGTACTGCTTCTGAAATGCAAAGACAATTTACATGTAAATCCTAAGGATAGTTCAGGTATAGCACCCATTATCTAGAATGCTCGGGACCAAGGGTATTCCGGATAAGGATTAATTATATCTTAGTTGGGATCAAGTACAAGGTACTGTTTTATTACTACAGAGAAAAAGGAAAGCAGTTTTCAAATTCTGAATTATTTGATTAAAATGGAGTCTATGGGAGATGGGCTTTCCGTAATTTCTGGATAACGGGTTTCCGGATAAGGGATCCCATACCTGTACTAAAACATTTAAAGGGGTTTGTATTAAATGTTTACTTTTTTGCTATTTGCTCTGCATTTTGATTAGCATACCCTTTAAGTAGTGCTCTCTTCCTTCTGTAATCAAGATTCCTATATGGTAATACCTCTCCAAAGTGACTCATCTTTACTGGTGTGTTTTTCCCCCATTCTATCATCAGGTCAGATTGTTGGTTTATTTTTGGGATTCTACTCCTAGTTTTTTAAATTTATACTTTGATCAAGTTTTTTTCTCATTAGTGGCAAGAAAAGTTAAGTGGGGGACTCCGGGATTAAATCCCAGAGTGGAGGCAAGTAGCAGTAGAGGCAGAAAAGGTTATGTTCTTTGTGCATGCCACAATTTGTTGTGTGCTCTGACCACAAAATATGTGTATGAGTGCACAGCTTAGAGGAAACATGGATGGTAAATTCTGGCCAATCCCACCACTTTTTGCAGAATTTGGAATTGGCCAAATCCAATGTGTTCAGTTAGACCATGTGCCTCTCAAAGCTCTAGACAACTCACTATGATCATTTTTTGTCAACAATTAATTATTTTTACTAATCTAAATATATAATTGAGAGCTCAGACTTTTTAGGGTTTGGTATTCCTTTAAATCCAAAATGTATGTATCCATTGCATCCGTATGAGCAATAATTATAATAGTAACATAATAATTTTACTATTAAGGTATTTTACAAGACACAAGCTACAAAAGTACAGTTTTTTAATAAAAGAAATGTTGCTCACTTCATAGATTCACCAGTTTAATGAAATATACATATTATGTGCATTGGGGCTATTGGCAGAAGAGCAGAGTTGGGCATTATAATAAATATTGTAGTACTGGGTTACTTTACGACAGTTCTGCTGTAGGAAAGTACAGGGACATCTTTCAGGACAAGGTGCCTAAAAGGAAGAGTATGATTTACAAGCAGATTTTGAGTTGGTGGCAGGAAAGCTCAAGAGAAGAGTATTGTCCCCAGACAGCTCTATATTCTGCTGCTTGCTTCTACTGTTTTTTTTTTTTTATAAATACATACTGGAGGAATGAGTGTTAATTATAGCAATGTAGAATATTCATAGCTAAATTTTAATGTTCCATTTTCTGTGGAACTGTGAACAGTTCTTTTGTAGTGGTAGACCTTTATGCAATTGGCATCTTTAAAGTAGGGCTAAAGGGCTATAGGCAAAGTATTTATTATCAAGCCCTCTGGACTATAGTCCCGCTCATTGGTAAACTAATCCTTTTGTATTTTCCCTCAACACAGGGAAGCAATATAACATGACATTTTTATTTCCATCTGCAGGCCCGGATTTGTGGCGAGACCACAAAGACCCGGGCCTAGGGCGGCATAAACATTTTCAAATTTTGCTCCCATAAGGAGCAATGGGGACCTCTCCCCACTGCTCTATATTGGAGTTTTAACTTTGGTGCATGTGCGTTCGTACGGCGGGGGGGGGGGTAGGTGGGCGCCCCCAGTAGAAATCCGGCGCTGGCCATCTGTGGTTGTCAGTCCCCCTAAGAGCTCCAATTTTAAGTCTTAACCACTATTAGCTCATAACAAGGTTACAAACGCAGGTATGGGACCTGTTATCCAGAATGCTTGGGACCTGGGGTTTTCCAGATAAGGGATTTTTCTGTTATTTGGATCTCCATTCTTTAAGTCTACTAAAAAATCATTGAAACATTAATTAAACTCAATAGGATGGTTTTGTCTCCAACAAGAATTAATAAGTACAAGGCACTGTTTTATTATTACAGAGAAAAAGGAAATCATTTTTAAAAATGAGTTTATGGGAGATAGCCTTCCTGTTACTTTCTGGATAATGGATTCCTGGATAATGGATGCCATATCTCTCTAGCAGGGCTGTCAAACTGGCCCCCCTCTGTGCTATCCACAGGGGAAGAGGAGGCATAGGGATTTAAGGTTGTGTCTTAATATGACAAAATATAATTCTTTCACATATGAATGAAGGATGATATCCCTACAGTGAGCACCAACCATTTGGGGTTTTGTTGCTCTACTAACATTAATGTGGGTATAGTCTTAAAAGCTCTTGTGATAACATGGGTGTCGTTTTAAGTGTGTGTGGTTTAAAAGGGGGAGTGGTCAAACTGGCTTCCATTATCGGCCCTCGGTACCACAGAAGTTGGACAGCGCTGCTCTATAGTGTGATGACCCTGTGCAGGGTGTAGCAGAACTGAAAGAATCTACACCTTTCTTTGTTAAATAACTGTATGCATACTTCATCTAATGCCGCATCCTACCACTGCCTTAGGTAAATTCCTTCTGTCATAAGACCATATCTCTATGCTCTATGCTTCCTGATGAGTATATTGATTCTGGACTTATTATCGTTAGAATAACTGTATGCATACTTCATCTAATGCTGCGTCCTGCCACTGCCTTAGGTAAATTCTTTCTGTCATAAGACCATATCTCTCTCCCATGCCACCACTGTAGTTTACTATGCTTCCTGATGAGTATATTGATTCTGGACTTATTCCAGAATTAGGCTGTCTTTCTGTTACAATACGGATTTATAAATCTGGGAGGTAGAATTAAGTATACACATAATCAGTGTTCCTTATAAAGTACAAGGAACACCCTAATACTACACTACCTGCTATAAAGGTTTGCTGTCCTATCTCTATCTTCCTATTCAATCTCATTGGCAGTGGTAAGAAATTAATGTATGTTTAAAGTTAGATTGTTTGGCGAAAGTGTTACAGGTAAAGAAGGCAGTATAGACTCAGACAAACTACTGCTGGTACCCAGGCTCCAGTAGGTTTGTGGGGAAGATTTAGTAAATTGGTTGGTCAACCACAAGAAAAATTGGTTGCACTGTCAAAAGCAGGAGCTGAGAAGAGGGTTTCTGATCCCCCTGGTCAAATCAGTAAGAGAGTTCAAGACCTAAAAATGGTAGAAAGTTTAAGGAAAAAGATTAGAGAACAATTTAATCTATATCCTAAACTGAAGCCACTAGTAAGCATGCAGACAGAGAAATATGATGCTGCAAGTGCAGAGACTAGGGCTCTCATGCAGAATGCTGTTAGAGCTAGTACTAAAGGAAGAAGGGATTATTTAAAATGGTATTACATTTACAAAAGGGTGTTGCAGAAATTTAAGTTGTATCAAAAGAAGGTGGGAGAGAATGTAGAAGTTACTTCACATGACCCAGTTAACACACACACAATGTGATCTACGACCCTCCCCCGTACACAGGGTAAGGATCACAGCCTTCTGCTCCATCTAAAAATGTAATTGGTACATATCCCTTACGGACACATGCTGTATTTAAGGCTAATAATCCAATTCCAAAATACAATGTAAGCTGGTATCAACCTTGGTCTCGGACTAAGCAAATGTATAAGGATACTTTGATAACTTCCAGACTTGAAGCAAAAACTATGAAGGAAGATGAACTTGTAATTGTCTGCATGGGGATTGATGATAAAATCAGGAAAAGTAAAGAGAATAAACCGCAGAAGGTAATGCTTGTGACAGAGAACAAAAGGTATGGGGACCTCAAAAGGAGTAGGACAAACAAGTTCAAGAAAAGGGCTCCTTTTGATCTGTCACAAGTAGAATGTTTCAATTGTCACAAAAAGAGACACATGTTCAGATAATGCCCACAGCCAAAGGTTGACCAATCTCCGAATTCAAAAGGAAGAAGGCACACAGAAGATTCTGAGACTGGGGAAAATTTAGCCTAGGAAATGAGCCAACCACCCAAGCCCCTTCAGAAGCCATTGTATCCCTTTGGCTTAAGGGGGCACCATACGCTACCTTAAAGTGTCTAGTGCAGTGCTGTCCAACTTCTGTTGTACCGAGGGCCGGAATTTTTTCGACCTACGTGGTGGAGGGCCGATAATGGAAGCCAGTTTTGACCACTCCCCTTTTTGAAACCGCACCCACTTGAAACCACACCCATGTTATCACAAGACCATACCCATATTAATGGTTGTAGTACAGCAAAAACCTGCCATACTCTGCCTGCCCTACCCTGCCTGTGTGTGTGCCATACTCTGCCTGCCCTACCCTGCCTTTGTATGTGCCATACTCTGCCTTCCCTACCCTGCCTGTGTGTGCCATACTCTGCCTGCCCTACCCTGCCTGCGTGCCATACTTTCACTGTGTGTGCCATTCTTGGCTGGTTTGTGCCATACTTGGCCTGTGTGTGTCATACTCTGCCTGCCCTACCCTGCCTGTGTGTGCCATACTCTACCTTCCCTACCCTGCCTGTGTGTGCCATACTCTGCCTTCCCTACCCTGCCTGCGTGTGCCATACTTTCACTGTGTGTGCCATTCTTGGCTGGTTTGTGCCAAACTTGGCCTGTGTGTGCCATACTCTGCCTTCCCTACCCTGCCTGTGTGTGCCTACAGTGATACAATGCTGGCACTGCTCCTACAGTCTGCACAATAACTATATATTAAAAAACTTTTTAATTGCAGTACCACCTCAGTATATGTTCTTTTTGTAGTGTGCAGGGATTATTTGTGGGTTTCTACTGCTCCTGAGGTGTGAACAGGGGAACAATGGGGGTGATTACAGCCTGAGCCTGAGGTGTGAACACTGCAGGGGGGGAACAATGCAGAGATTAAAAGGTGTGAACAACACAGGGGATTACATATTTAAACAATACAGCCTGATTACAGCCTGAATCTGAGGTGAGAACCATGCAGGGGGGGGGCAGTTAATCTCAGTACTGATACTATTTAAAGCTTACACAAGAGTAAGCCATCAAAGCAGCCAGACAGGTGGGGGGCCACACAGAGGGGCAGCTAAAACAGTACTCAAAGCTGACCAGGTGCCAAACCAATTGTTAAATGACAAAGAAGTAATTGGGATGGGATTGGGTGGTAAACAAATCAGAATGAATGAAATTAAACCAGTAACATCTTTATTGGTTTCTGACACAGTACCTTTTTCTGACCACAGTAAACCTTTTAGGAGCAGACATTTTATCACAAATAAATGCATGTAGTGCTGGGCGGTATGACCAAAAATTTATATCACGGTATTTTTCAAAATTATATCGGTATCACGGTATTTGACGGTATTTTTTTTTCCCCATGCATGATCAGGTGACCACCCCAAACACCCGCCACCCGCACCCCCCCCCCGCCACCCCAAACACCCCCCCATCCGCACGCAGCCCCCCCACCCCCCCATCCGCACGCACCCCCCCACCCCACCCCAAACACCCCCCCATCCGCACGCACCCCCCCCACCCCCCCATCCGCACGCACCCCACCCCAAACACCCCCCCATCCGCACACACCCACCCCACCCCACCCCAAACACCCCCCATCCGCACATACCCCCCCACCCCACCCCACCCCAAACACCCCCCCATCCCCTTCACATAAATATATATATCGGTTTTTACCGGTATACCGCCCAGCACTAAATGCATGTATAGAGTTTACTGAAAATAGAGTACAGTTGACTTGTCCTTTCACAGATAACGTTCTGAATGATATGGCTGCTGTTTTACTAATGACAACTCCTAAGCAGTCAATCGAGGATGTAAAACATGAAATAAAATAGGTGCCTGAATCACTATGGGCCAAAGGTAAATATGATGTAGGTACACTGTCTGCTCCACCTGTACAAATAAGAATCAAGGAGGGAGCAGTATTGCCAAAATTACACTAATACCCTCTGACTGCACAACAGGTCAAATGAATTAAAGTACAAATAAATGAATATGAAAAAGCAGGGGTAATTGTAAAAATTGGGTCACCAGTAAATGGCCCTTTATTTCCAGTTCGTAAATGTACAGCAAGTGGGCAACCCCCAACTTATCCAATAGTGCGTGATCTGAGATCTAATAAGATCATAGAAGTTGATGCACCAAAAGTGTCAAATCATCACGTATTCAAATACTGCCCTCTGCTGGTTACTTCTCGGTGGTAGACTTGGCCAATGCCTACTTTTTGATAAAAAACTGAGTCCTGACAGTTATTATCTGTTTGCTTTCACATTTCAACGGGCTCAAAGATGTTTTACCCAACTTGCACAAGGGGCAGTAAACTCGTTAACATTATACAATAAAATCACACAATAAAAACACAATTTGTTAAGCAGTTGGGCACCAAAATATAAGGACACTGTGCTATTAGAATGTGTAGATAACCTACTTTTGTTGTGAATCCAGAGAAAAATGTAACAAAGATACAATAGTATTACTGTGTTTTCTGGCTCAAACCGGTAACAAGGCCAATAAAGAAAAATTACAATATTGTAAAGAACAGATAATGTTTTTCGATCATTATATTACAAAGGGTCAAAGGCATTTAGCAAGTAAAAGGATGGATATTACTCAAAACTATCCTATACCAAAAAACATTAGACAGTTGCATGCCTTCCTAGGCCTAGTGACTTATTGCAGATAATGGATTCCCAATGCATTAGAGCTCATCGGACCACTATATGCTTTAACAACTAAAGAACAATTTAATTTTAAAACATAACAATTTGAGGTGATGGAAAGCTCTAGCTCTGCCAAACTACAACAAGCCTTTCCAGCTTTTCTGTCACAAGAACAATGGTCATGCTACAGGGGTATTATGCCAAAAATATGGTGGAAAGTCAAGACCCATAGCCTATTACTCATGTCAGTTGGATTCATGAGTAATAGGCTATGGGTCTTGACTTTCCACTATGTTTTTGGCATAATACCCCTGTAGCATGACCATTGTTGAGTAGGAATAGGAATAGGAGTAGGAATCACCAAGTTGTGTCAAAGCTGTAGCAGCCTGTGTACTGTTGTTGGATAAGGTGGCAGATGTAGTACTGGACCACAAGTTGGAACTATTGGTTCCTCATTGTGTAAATGAAATTCTAAACAGAGTTCAAACATAGCATCTATCAGCAGCTCGATTAACTAAATATGAAGTGGCTTTGCTTACACACAAAGAGGGGCCAGTTAATGTTACAAATCATAACTGCTATGAGTTATTGCAAAATGAAATGCAGGGATTTGATAAGGTAAAGGATGAACCATTACATAACCCAGATTTAGAATTGTTTGTAGCTGGTTCACGCTATTGTACGGATGATGGAAAATATCATACTGGATATGCCCAAGAAGCTGAATTACAAACTCTATTCTCAGCATGCACCCCGACGGAAGGAAAGAGAGTAAACATTTGGACAGATTCCAGGTATTGCCATAAAATTGCACACGACTGCCAACCCATTTGGAAGGCTAGAAATTTTATGACATCATCAGGTAAACCAATTAAGAATGCAAATTTAGTAAACAAGCTCTTGTTAGCATTACAGCTTCCAACCGAGGTAGCCATTCTAATAGTACAAGCGCATACTAAGTTCCAGACCCCAGAGGCGAAAGGAAATGCTAAAGCAGATGAAGGAGCCAAAGCTGCTGCCCTCTTGCCTACCGTGAAAGTAATCTGCAACCAAGGTGACCACAAGGGGGTTGTGGCTCTAAAGGTCCTGGGTACTATGCAGGACCAAGACCCTGAAGCAGAAAAAGGAAAGTGGTCAAAGTTGGGAGCCACCATAGATGAACAGTGTTTCTGGCAAAATGACCTAACTTACTGTCTGCCAAAGGCAGTGTTTTTGTTAATAGTAATAAATATTGGAAGGGTCTTATTTGTGATTACTTTTGCTTCTGGAACTGGTCTCCAGGCCTTTTCCTTTCCTGCAGTTATATTGTTATAAGTAATGTTATCAGTCATTGAAATAGGGAAAGCCACCATTGGAAGACTCGTGGAATCTGATGGCCTGATTCTACAAACCCAAAAATTAGTTCTGGTAGATTCCTTGGCTATTCACTCAGCCAGACTCCTTAACAAAAATGGAATGTTGGAATTTATTTAAAATTGAGTTAGCCATAGTTGGTGCAGGTATTAATAAGTCAATCTCTAGAACAATGTTAACTGATTGTTTAATAACATTAAAGCCACCACATTATTTTGTGTGTGGAACATGGGCCTATGCCTGTTTACCTGAAAATAGTTATGGTAGTTGTACAATTGCAATTTTGGCTGCTGGCATCGCAATTGTTGAAGACAATGATATGTCTGCAAAGAAATTCTTACTACCACACTACCATAACCTATTTAAGAGGGAACTATTTGCCACCAAAAGTGTAACAAATGTGTTTATTAGTAATTAATATTAATTATTTATTAATAATTAATAAACACCCATGTTACAGTCAGGGACTCACCAAGGTTTTTTTTGTTTTAAAAAATGGAGCAATAAGTAGAGCTTGTAGAGTAGTAGATAAAGGCACAGCAGCACCAGCAAAACTTTTGTGACCCACAGCCTGAACAACACCAGCACACACAACAAATAGAACCAACATTACCGAAAGCACCTCAAGGAGCTGGAAAGAGCTGAAAACAAACGTGCAGGAAAAATCCATGAAGATCCAAAGACAGCGGCGACAGATGGTGCAGAGAAAACCCAAAGGAAGCCTAGAAGACCTGAAATTGAACCAGACACTTCAAGGCACTGTGGGACATTTCGGTAAGTATCCGGGACAGCGGGATGGTGTGCAAAAACTTGACATATGGGGGTGTGGCCACATAGTGGGAGGGACAAAAAGAGTTTTGGGGATTTTTAATGCTTTTTTTGTGCAAGTTTTTTCAGAATTTTTTGGCATTCATAGTTTGATAGAAAATTAGTTTAGTTGTAGTTTCAAAAACCTCTAAAACCACTAAAATCAGAATATTAATAAATCTGGCCCTTTAGGTCAGTTTTTGGTTGAATTCCAGCAAAACTGAATTTGAACCATAAAATGTTGTTTGACTGATGGACTGAAGAATGGAAGGCTCCAATTTTTTTCAGATATTGCAATTTGTTTTTCATCATACTTGAATATGCAAATTAGGATTTGATTATAGTTCTTTATTTGAATGGATCTTGTGGAGTATTTAGTTAAGTCTCAAAAATATGGCTTTGGTGAATCACTAACAGTTCTGGGAAATAATGCTGTACTGAGGATAAAACACATGCTGACATATTCTAAATGTTTTTCTGTTGCACCAGGTTTGTACAAGAGCCCTGGGGTGTACTACATGTGTTTATACCTTGCCCTAGCAGCTGTCCCACACTTCACTGCTGTTGGGCTGTTTTTAGCTCTTCAGGCAAATGTCTCAATGTATTCCTACGTGTTTTAGCAAACTACCCTATATTGCAACTCGGCAACTATATAATCCTTTGTTGAAATATATATATAATATAACTTTTTCCTCTCTGTGAGTTTTAAAGAGAAAATATGGTCAAATAATTAAAGTGAAACTGCTGAGCTTTTAACATTAGGACTAGGAAACAAAAAGCAGTGTAGTGTGGGTAGCTTTGCTCCAGTGATGGCTATGCATTTTGCAAAGATCCAGTTACAATAAACATTCTGCACCATATAATTATACTTAGTATCTATACATTGATAATGAATGCTCCCATCTGAAGAACATTGCTGAGTATTTTTAACCTGACAATCAATGGTCATTTTGCACAGTGTAATGAATGTGAGTATCTTTAGACTGATGAACTCACAAAAGGGTGCACTGAACAATCAACACTGATAATAGGCATGATGCACTATATAATGATATCTAATATTTATACACAGATGTCAAGCAGTTTATTCCGCATGTTGATGATGAGTGTATACACGCAAAATATGATCTTGAGGGTCCAATGGTATTTAGTATTTATATTTGATCTTATAAGGTCTGATGTTCAATGATTTGAAATATCAGGAATGTCTGGAAAATATTGCACATGACAGTATAATTATGTATGTTATGTGCTTATACTGAAAAAAAAACAGTACAGATGCACCGAATACAGAATTCGGCCAAGATTCTGCCTTTTTCGTCAGGATTCGGATTAGGTCAAATCCATGCTCCTGGCAGAACCAAATCCGAATCCTAAAAAATCATGAGACTTTTTGTCACGTAAACATGGAAGTTGAACATTTTTCACAGCATTCTGCATATGCAAGTTAGGATTCAGTTCAGTTTTCGGGGTTTGGCCGAATCCAAAAAAGTGGATTGGGTGCATCCCTAATAAACAGGTATTAAACATGTTTTGTCTCATATTAAACTCACGTCTTTGGTTACAATTCTGTCTTGTTGTTGGATCTGGAAATGTGACCACTGAACATAACATACTGCTCTGTATAAGAAGGTTTTGCATGTTAGTAGTGGAATCCTGGATATAAATGTTATTTAGCGCTCTCAAAGTAAGTTTGCATGTTTTTGTACGAGGAATTGGTAAAGCATACATTTATGGAAACTTACTGTGCTGAAAGGGATAATGACCCCACACTACTGTAGATATCTGTAGATCTAGCCTACATTAATAATGAAAGTATGCTGTAGAAAAATATATTAGTGGTCATTTACCATACCCATGCCATTTTAACTTGAGCTATTCTAAAGAACTGGGGTTCGAGTGCCGAATACAAAAAAACAGGTATAATCCACCATGTTTGTGCCCATGAATACAGTTCTGCCTGCATTTGGCAGTGATATATTCATGAGGGGTGGTGGGGGAGGGAGGCATGTAGGCATTCCCCCATCATCCCCTAACTTGTATGTCATGCATAAATACAAGTAAGGTAGTGCTTAGTGGCGCAAGGTGCATAGTGAAGTCAGACCCCAGATGCATACTTTTGCACACCTTAGTGCTCGTGCACTTGCATTAATTAAATTACCTCATTAATTAAATTACCTCAGAAACATTTCTTGAATCATTCTGCCCACCCCCTGTTTTTGGGAGTTACATTTTTCTCATCACCAGTAGGGTGAAGTCACATGGAGCTACTAGTAGCAGCTACTTGTCATGGCTACTAAAATAGACAATGCTGATCATTTACTGGTAACAGTCTCTACATGTGCTGTAACAGAGGCAATTCTCATTACTGTCTATGGCAGGGTATTCTCTGGTGTTTAGTAGCCTTGACAAGTAGCTGCTACTAGTAGTTCCATGTGTCTTCACCCTTAATGTTGTATGCTGTATGTGGCTCTGTGACATACACATTGAGCAACGAGATGAGCAAACTATGATTTGTTTCACCACATTTGGCACCATATTAAAAAACAAATTAAATTTTTATTATTGAAAGCTCTTAAAGTAGCCATATAATGGGGTATGTGGCTGACTGAACAAAGCTCAAACCAAATTAAGGCTTAGAGTGAGGTAGCCTTGCAGTTCAGCTGAATATATTTTGCTACATGTAGTTTCAAACAAATTCAGTCACGACTTTTAATTATAGAGGGAAAATCTTTTGCCCAGAATTCTCATTCCAACCCATGATCCTAAGTGTAGGACCTATAATCATCAGCTTTGGTGATCTTATTAAAAGAGGGGATTATTAAATATATGGCCACAAACATGCTGATAGTTGCTGACCAGAAGCGTCTATACATCCTTAGGTTGAAATATGATGGCCAGATTTCCTGCTTTAGGAGGGACTTTAATTTGTCCTTCTTTTTGGGGCCTGTCTATAAATAAATATATAAATTATCTTACTTATACTAAAACACTGGAAACTGAAACTGGAGACAATGATGATTGCCATATTTGTGTTATTATGCGGTTGCTGTTGGCAACACTGTGTGATATTTGACATATAAATAAATTGCCTAAGTATATTTTGCATATACAGTGCTACCAGAATAACTTGCAACTGCTGCAAATGCTACCTGCAACATAGATAAAATATAATGCTGGAATTCTGGGGAAAAATTTGCTTTATGGGAATACAACATGGCAATTTGCATCTAAAAAAGGGAACTTTTGTGCACTAAATCATGTTCATAAATAATGCTTTATGTATGTTTCCAGGCAGACTAAAAAAAGGATTGAAAAGAAAGACGTGATTTGAAACTATTACTAACGTAATCTATCACGAGTTGCCATACTGCATACAGACACAGAGAGAGAGCTGGGTGTCACATCCTCTTTATTAGCTGATTCCCTTCTGATACTGGCGGTCTGTTTGATTCACTTGTTAGAGCGTTTTCTGTGGACCCTTTTCAAAGTCACTTTTCTCCCTTTGATGATGTGTAATTTACATGCTTTTAATCAACCAAAGAACAAATGGGGGTTCGTTCCCTGCATAGAATAAGATGTGGTCACATAGTGAGCTGAGAGCGAAAGAAAAATCTACTGACATCATATTCATCACATTCCACTAAAATGTGTTTGATTTCAACTGACAGAAGCCTGCATATTACTTCCTGAAACTAAAAAGCCATCAGTGACAGGGTTCAGGCCATGCATATAAACTTCTACTTTTAACTTTCTATAAAGCCAGATAATATGTTTGCCAAAAGAAAACAACAGTAAACAATACAATGTACGCTGAAAGTAACTGCCACAACATAGTGCGAGGTAAACAAGGAGTTAACATTCCATCAGAACCCCAGGTAGGTTTAGTTGCCCTACACATTGCCTGCCATGTCTAGTGCAAGAGACCCAAATGACAAAGTGTAAGCATTAATTGTTGTGTGTCAGATGGACAGTATTGGAGAAGACAGAATGGTATGAAAGCTAGCGGTTATATTGCACACAGTGGGGAGCATTGAGACACTGTACGATAGTCCTACATATTTTTGTGCTAATTCATTTCCCTTATACAAAATAACTGTGGCAACATACAGAATACAAAATCCTGGTCAAGACCAACTCTTGCCCTTGTGCCACCCTAAGGTGGATTTGCCTACTGCCCCGTCTCCCCACCACTTTTACCGTTTTAGGGTCATGGGAACATTGCTAGTGCAGAGAGTGCAATTGCAGTTTTTGCACTTGAAAAGACAGAATTTCTGGTTTATTACCTAGAAATTCAGCTCTAAAAGTTATCAGGAGCAGTATTTTGCCACCCCTGATAACTTGTGGGGTGCTGACCTCTCTGCATTTCACACTACATCCTCCTTAATAATAATGGTAGCAGAGAATTTTGGGCTGGTATTTGGGCAATGTATTATTCTGTCTGTGACTTTTGTTTAAAGGGATACTGTTATGATTTTTGTGGGGTACTTTTTATTTCTAAATTACACTTTTTACACAGCAAATAATTCACTCTACCATTTAAAATTTTATTCTTGAATCAACAATTTTTTTTTAGTTGTATTATTGGTGTGTAGGCAGCCATCTTGTGCCTGAGTCTGAGCTTTCAGAAGGAGCCAGCGCTACACATTACTCACATTTTCCTATGAGAGTATTCTTTTAACATCCAAAATGGCTAAATCTCCCAGGACAGCTGCTATTGCTATAACCTCACTGCTGAATGATCATTGTGGATCAAAAAGTATTTTCAGTCTAAACCCTTTACATAATGTAATCCATGAGAACCCAATTCATATCAGGAATAATGTGCTAAAGTGAATTGATTATGGCACAACTGTTTTATGACTACTTCTCTGTCTTACAGGATAGAATGCTCTAAATGCTAAGCACATTTTCTCTAGGATATAAACACATGGTTTATATTCATGATTTGCTAACAAACCCATTTGTGGTATATGGTAATACCCACACCATGCACAAAGTGACAGATCCATGCGTTAATTGGCCTAAAATCTGCATAACTTAATCCTTGGATTTTTATGGCTGATTTACCTAAAAAAATGCAGTAAGCAAAACAAACCAGCACGCCTTGTGTTACATGAATTATTCAAACCTTCAAAACCTGGCAATACATGTTTTTAGACCCCGCACCCCTTTCCTTTTTTCATAGGCAGTTGTATCCCAGTTATTAGACATTTGGGTTTCAGGCTTTTATCAGCACAGGAATTAGGAGCACCACATCTTCATCTTTAAAAAAATGACATTTGACACATAGATTTAGTCCCTTGGCAGCAAGTAGACAATATACAGGTATGGGATCCCTTATCCGGAAACCCGTTATCCAGAAAGTTCCAAAATACCGAAAGGCCATCTCCCATAGACTCCATTATAAGCAAATAATTCTAATTTTTAAAAATAGTTTCCTTTTTCTCTGTAATATTAAAACAGTACCTTGTACTTGATCCCAACTAAGATATAATTAATCCTTATTGGAGGCAAAACAAGCCTATTGGGTTTATTCAATATTTATATGATTTTTAGCAGACTTAAGTTATGGAGATCCAAATTACGGAAAGATCCCTTATCCGGAAAACTCCAGGTCCCGAGCATTCTGGATAAATTAGAGGGCCTTTACTGTGCTAGACGTGCAGCCATTATAGTAATATTGCCATGGCTCTACATACTGTAAATGTGCCAACAAGTACTTCCAGATTACAGAAGGGGAATATTTCCTCCATTCTCATTGTAAAGCTCCCATTAATCATCCTGCACCAGAAGCAACTAACTAGTCTGTTCTATAGGAACGATTGTGCCTGAATAAATGTGCACAGTTACACGTATAATTAAAAGAGCAATAAACAATACTAGTGTATAACAAATACAAACAAAATAATTCATACATGATTAGAAGCTATAAAATAAGTAGAAATTCCTGCAGTAGGAAAAATGTATGTTTTTAAATGAAATCTGTTATTTTAACAGATTAGAACATTTTGGTGAAACAACAGAAAAGTGGTTATATTAATGAAAAGCTATTTAAAAATGTATGCTTTGTGTTTGCAGGAGAAAGAAGAAAGTCTCAACATTCCCTTTACCTTGACGCAGAGCTTTTATTAGGCCACGGGCTCGATATTGTGGGGTTTGGAGCAGTGGTATGGGTGTCGCCCAGCTTGAAGGTCAATTATACAGTGAGACTCAGTGAATATGATGTCCTAAATATATTCAGGGTGAGGGGGTGGCAGAAGAGGGGGTCGGCATGGGATCTCCATGGGGTTCAGATGCAGGGCACTGACAAAAGCAGGATCTGGCCAAAGATCAGATCTTCAAGTGGGGGCCGGTATTTCGGGATGCAAGGAGTGGATTTTAATGCCGAAGAGTGTGAGTATGCTTATACGTAGGCCAAAAAAATGCCCCATGTAGCCTAAGGGGCACATTTACTAACCCACAAACAGGCCGAATGCGTCCGATTGCGTTTTTTTCGTAATGATCGGTATTTTGCGATTTTTTCGGAAAATTGTCGCAACTTTTTCATTACCAATACGATTTGCGCGAAAAAAACACGAGTTTTTCGTAGCCATTCCGAAAGTTGCGCAAAATCGCGATTTTTTTCGTAGCGTTACAACTTGCGTGAAACGTCGCGCCTTTTAAGTTAACGCTACGAAAAAAGGCGCGACTTTTTGCACAAGTTTTAATGCTATGAAAAAAGTGCGACTTTTCGCGCAAGTTTTAACGCAACAAAAAAATCGCCAGATTTTGCACAATTTTCGGATTCGAATTCATGTCTTAGTAAATCAGCCCCTAAGAGTCTGGGCAATTTTGAAGGCAGTCTTGCTAAGCTCCTTGCATGCGGATCTCATTAATTAAGCATGGAAAGCAATCTGCAGGGTAGAAAACTAAATAATAAAAAGTAAGGTTATTTACTGTCTTTTTATATATCACCATGTAAGGTAAAATGACACATTCTGTAGAAGGCCTGGCATAATATGTTTGGGTAATTATTAGCACTTCACATTTCATTAAAAACTTGTGAGCTTGATAATGATATGCATATAGTGAGTCACAGCACAGGGAATGCAACGAGATGAGAAAGACCTTCATTTTTGGGGGGTAGGGGATAACTAGCAATTCTGAAAGCACAATAACCAGTGTTTTTTTATACCTTTTTTTAAAGGTAAAATATTTTACATAAATACATTTTTTGCTACACTGAAGTGCTTTTTAATGTGCACTTTTCGATATGCTAACTACAGCTTAATACAGATATGGAAGGATATTTTGTAATTACATAAAATGTATTTCTGTGCTGGGATTTAGTTCCAACCAGAGCACTATATGTTTGTAGTTACCTGCAGATGCTCAGGGTAAAACTGATTTGGTGTGCTTATGTGTATAAACCATGTTAAAAGTCAATGAGACGTTCCATAAGCATATAAATACAGGTCATGGAACTCCAAGGTGACTTCTAATATCCTCATATTTTACTAGGGGAGTCCTTTTTTCAAAATAATACAAAAGATTCAGCTAGTCATGTGACGCACATTACATCCTTAAGCACAGTTTATAAGAATATCATTTACTGGATATTTGTGGCTCTTTATATTTTTAAATCTGTATGATAAATATATAAAAACAGCAGACTTACAGCAATCCATCCCTCTTGGCAAAGCTACATTAGTGATGCACAGATATATGTAGAAAGCAACATGCCCCTAATATTATGACACCGCGTTTCATTCTCGTAGGGTTTTTTATCAAAACAGATACAAACTGGCAGTAATAACTCTTGAAAGATGGAAATGAAAGCATATTGTAAGAAATAGATCAATCTGTTCAATAAGGTGGAAATGAAAAGGATATGAACAAGATAACAATAAGAGGATATAACAAGTAAATGACCTCTTAACCCTACATGTATGAATTTTCTATTTAGAATGATGGAGGACAGTATGTTAATATTCCCCCATGCTTCCATCTGTTCAAGTCTTTCTTTAGAATTCCCAATTTTGCCCTCCCTCTTCCATTCTATGACATCATCACACTGTGCCACCACTGTAGTGATATCATCAGGCTGCCCAGCACTGGTATTGATGTCTTTTTTTAGCATTTGATCTGCAGGCCTGTATTTTCCTGCCTTTCTTGTAGAACAGTAGTCCCCAGCCTGTGGAGCTGGCTGCCCTGGGTGAGCTATGAGTAGTGGTCAGACAGACTTAGCTAGGTTTGACTAAGAAGAAAGCTTATTTTCTATGCTAGATACTACTAAATTCAATTAGGGTGAGCTATGGTAACTTATTAACTAAATTTATTTTCTGACCAAGGTATTTTTAGAACTATGCCTGAACAACTGCTACACAATGTTAAACTTTATCTCTAACCTTGTATGAACAAAGGGGAAACCTGACTAGTCTTTAGTCTTGAACTAATTCCGACAACTGGTAAAACACTGTCCTGGTCCTGCGTTTTAAAGAAGCCTGCAACCGCAACTCATGCTCTTCCATTATTAATCTAACCGCAGACAATCTTTGTCCCCTTAAGTTTGTTTCTTAAGTTTGTATTAATATTCCCCCATATAACCTAAAGAACTTGCTAATGAAATGTGTCCCTATGCAAAGCACCCTATTTCATTTTCCTTGCAACAGATGTTTTATATGAATTGCAAATGGAAAAACTCCAATACCAAATGTAAAGTAAATACTCAAAAAAGCAATATTCTGTTCCTCTAATTAACATAAAGATGCAGGACTCATTTTTTTCTCTAACGAATAAGTAAAAAATGAAGTTGTAGATGCATCTGACATTAAAATGTACTTTTCCTAAAGGGTTTGAATATATTTTTGTGCATAATTTATATGCATAATTTACAAGAATTAAAGAGGCTTTGCTGCTTTGAAGAGGAGGATGATAAACACAGAGATGAAAACTTGTTTGTTTTTTATACAGTTCAGGAATAAATACTGTGAGTTTAGCGCCATAGCAAAGGTCTTACAATTCAAGCAAGAGTCATACTGGCCAGTAGAACCAAGACAAGGTCAGAAATTGCTGAGGTGGTTACTCAAATCTCAACAACCCAAAAAGTAATAGACCATTTAGAGGGTTATATAATAAAAGGTGCAAAGTTTGCAGCCTTATAAACCACAAAAAGTCATGGTTATCATGATTTATTAATTTAATTTTCCTGTCCATCTGGGTGCTCATGAGCACTATTTGTTGACCCACCAATGAGGAAAATATCTTTGGAGTTTTTTTTCTTAAAGTGCTACTGACACTAAAAAGTTACTCTTCAAAATATAAATATACATAAAAAGTTGCCTATAGGTCATATTATTGATCATTGTTTGCTGATAGGGCTGCTTTTGTAAGTAATTGTTACTTGGAGTTCCTAAACCTGACTGTTTTGCCAACCTGACTGTCCCTTCTCAGCCTATCAAGTTATAACTTCTAATTCTAACAGCCTACTGCTGCACAAATATGGCCGCCCCCTCACAGAAGAACATGGGGGATCAGATAGGTAATGTAAAAGCATCAGGAAATACTTTTATTGCAAAATTATAAATACTGCCGGCTAATCAGCAGAAAAGTAGATGAGGAGCTACTGGGGGCATCTTTGGAGGCACAAAACTTCACTGCTAAAGGGCTGTGGGTGCCAAGAGCTGGTACAGAAGAACATAATGTACAACATTTCTACCACACTACTTAAGTTAAGCTTTTGTTCTCCTTTAAGTAAACTGTAAAACCATGACAATCAGATGATTTATTTTGTTCTTTGCGTATCAACAGGAGATTTCAGCACCTCTCAAACTTATTGCTCAAACTTATTGCCACAGCAGTTGATCCAGAAATTCATGAAATAAAGAGGCCCTGCACATACCAAAAATGTATTTTTGGGGGAGTATACAGCCAATTAAGGATTATTTTAATAAAAGTACCTGAGAAATTTCTATCTTGTTGAAATTCTGTGTTGAAATGAGCTTCTAGCAGATGTTTTGTTGTAAGCCTTGTTAATTTTAGAAAATGTGGCTCTAGCAAATCTGCTTTCATAAATTCTTTTATATTTGTAGATTTATTTTTGTTGAGAAAGCACATTTAGAGGCTTTCAGATGCTGGCATCAAACTGCCAAGCATGAAAATTATAGTTTTTCTGACTTCTGGCAAATTCTTTAAAAAGCTATCTAAAACTCTTTGGCTATGCTCTGTTTGGCAAACACACACTGGAACTGAGCATCGGTCAGGGTCCCAATGTGCTCTCCATATTCCTGGGCCCCTAGTTACAGCAGTGTATTCTGTCCCTGTTGTGTTAGCGCAGCTGGGATTCTTTACAAGTCACAACTGTTGCAATAGACTGAATGCAAGAAATTACTGTGTATGATCATTTATTAAAAGAAAACTTAATATAAAATAACTACCAGAAAACTCACACCCCTGATTTATCAATGTTTTTTTTTCTATAAAGGTGGGGTGTATATTACTAGTTTAAAAACTATGTGTTTTTCCATCATTGGAACCATTCTTATTCCATTTGCTACACCTTTGCTCTGATTCAGTGCTGTCCAACTTTTGCGGTGCCGAGGGCCAGAATTTTTCTCGCATACATGGTGGAGGGCCGCTAATGGAAGCCAGTTTTCGCCACTCCCCCATTTTAAACCACACCCACTTCAAACCACACCCATTTTATCACAATGGTCGCTGCAGGGATATCAACCATCATTCATATGTTAAAGAATTATATGATGTCATATTAAGACATACCCTTAAATCCATATGCCTCCTCCCCTGTGGATAGCACAGCAACCCCCAGCATATAATTACACACCTTAGGGACCATTTAATGGCTATTTCCAACTGCTAACAAACTCCCAGAACAAACCCCTGCCAGGTTCACCTCCCACAGGCAGCATAGGGTAGGCAGAGTATGTCACACACAGGCAGCACTCTGCCTGTCCTATGCTGCATGTGTGTGCCATACTTTGCCTGTCCTATGCTCAGTGTGTTCCATACCCTCCCTGCCCTATACTGCCTATGTACCATACTCTGCCTACCCTATGCTGCCTGAGTGTGCCATACCCTCCCTGCCCTATGCTGCCTATGTGCTATACACAGGCAGCATAGGCCAGGCAATACATACAATGTCTGAGGTGTGAAGAGGTGAACAATGTGGGTGATTACAGCCTGAGCCTGAGGTGTGAACACTGCAGGGGGTGAACAATGCAGAGATTAAAAGGTGTGAACAACACAGGGGATTACGTTTTTAAACAATACAGGGAGATTACAGCCTGAATCTGAGGTGATAACCATGTGGGGGGCCAGTTAATCTCAGTACTGATACCATTTAAAGTTTACACAAAGTTAAGCCATCAAAGCAGCCAGACAGGTGGGGGGCCAACAGAGGGGGGTCAAGGGCTGCATGCCGCCCGCGGGCCGCCAGTTGGACAGCCCTGCTCTGATTGAACACAAATGAAATTAAGGAGGAAGTGATGGGGTTAACAGAGGGAGCTGAATCCTTATGGGTTGAGCTTCTCACAGATAGTAAAGAATCTACCAAACTAATTGTAGGGGTATGCTATAGACCCCCTAATGTAAGCGAAGAGGAGGAGGCCCAGCTCCTGTTGCAAATAGAAAAGGCTGCTAGTTTGGGGCAAGTGATAATAATGGGGGATTTTAATTACCCTGATATTGACTGGGGCAATAGTACTGCCAGGACAGTAAATGGGAACAAGTTTATAAATTTGTTGCATGACAACTTTATGTCACAGGTTGTTGAGGAGCCAACCAGGAACCATGCTATACTAGATCTAGTGATCTCTAATGACCCAGAACGTATAGCAAATGTGCAAGTGGTTGAACCCCTGGGTAATAGTGACCATAATGTTATTTCATTTGATGTTTGGTGCAGGAAACAAATTTACACGGGGGCAACAAAGACACTGAATTTTAGGAAGGCAAATTTTAGCTCCTTAAGGGCAGCGCTTCAGGGCATAGATTGGGGCATTATGTTTTCTGATAAAAACACAGAGCAGAAATGGTTGTCATTTAAAATGATATTAAATCATTACTGTTCTCAATTCATTCCATTAATAAGAAAAAGTAGAAGTGTTAAGAGTCACCCTATGTGGCTTAACTCTGAGGTAAAGAAGTTAATAGGGAGAAAAAGGAAAGCTTTTAAGAAATATAAGTTAGAGGGGACAGTAGCTGCGTTTAATGATTATAAACACTATAACAAGTGTTGTAAAACAGCAATCTGGAAGGCAAAGATAGAAAATGAGGAGCGCATCGCGGCCGAGGCCAAGACTAACCCCAAAAAGTTTTTTAAGTATATTAATAGTAAAAAGATGCAGGTTGAGGGTGTGGCCCCATTGAGTTATAGTAACAATATGGTTACAGCGGATACAGAAAAGGCAGATGTGCTTAACCAGTTCTTTTCTTCTGTGTATACAGTAGAGGAGCCAGTGGGCCAAGTCCCACCCAATAGCTTCACTGTTGCCTCAGCTCCAACTACACAGTGGCTGGCACAGGATATGGTGCTTAAAGGGTTACACACGATAAATGTAAACAAGGCACCTGGGCCAGATGGAATACACCCTCGGGTACTGAGAGAGCTAGGGGCAGAATTACAGTGGCCCTTGTTTCTGATATTCTCAGACTCTCTTTCATCAGGTATGGTACCTAGGGATTGGAAGAAGGCGAATGTCATTCCCATATTTAAAAAGGGAGTAAGATCTCAGCCTGGCAATTATAGGCCTGTAAGTTTGACATCCGTGGTGGGCAAGTTATTTGAAGGCTTGTTAAGGGATCACATTCAAAATTATGTAGTGGAGAATGGCATTATGAGCAGTAATCAGCATGGCTTTATGAAGGACAGGTCATGTCAGACCAATTTAATTGCTTTTTATGATGAGGTAAGTAAGAAGCTGGACAGTGGGGATGCAGTAGATATAATCTATTTGGATTTTGCCAAAGCATTTGATACCGTTCCCCACAAACGACTGCTTTCTAAGCTAAGGTCTATTGGTCTTAGTGAAGCCGTTTGCACATGGATAGAAAACTGGCTACAGGATCGGGTACAGAGGGTGGTTGTTAATGATACATTCTCTACTTGGAATAAGGTTCTCAGTGGGGTCCCTCAGGGTTCTGTACTGGGTCCACTTTTGTTTAATTTGTTCATAAATGACTTGGGGGAGGGTATTATGAGTAATGTATCAGTGTTTGCAGATGACACAAAACTCTGCAGACCAGTCAATTCTATCCAGGATGTGACATCCCTGCAGCAGGATCTTGACCAACTGGCAATCTGGGCAGCTAAGTGGCAGATGAGATTTAATGTGGATAAATGTAAGGTCATGCACCTGGGATGTAAAAATATGCAAGCCCCGTATACCCTTAATGGGACTGCACTAGGCAAATCCATAATGGAGAAGGACCTTGGAGTCCTTGTAGATAATAAACTTGGCTGTAGCAAGCAATGCCAGGCAGCAGCTGCAAGGGCAAACAAGGTTTTGAGCTGTATTAAAAGGGGTATAGATTCACGGGAGGAGGGGGTTATTCTTCCCCTTTACAGAGCGCTGGTAAGGCCCCATCTAGAATATGCTGTTCAGTTTTGGTCTCCAGTGCTCAAACGGGACATTATTGAGTTAGAGAGGGTCCAGAGAAAGGCAACTAAGCTGGTAAAGGGTATGGAAAGTCTCAGTTATGAAGAAAGACTGGCCAAGTTGGGTCTGTTTACACTGGAGAAGAGGCGCTTAAGAGGTGACATGATAACTATGTATAAATATATAAAGGGATCATATAATAACCTCTCTAATGTTTTATTTACCAGTAGGTCCTTCCAACGGACACGAGGGCACCCACTCCGTTTAGAAGAAGGGAGGTTCCATTTAAACATTCGGAAAGGATTTTTTACTGTGAGAGCTGTGAAGTTCTGGAATTCCCTCCCCGAATCAGTCGTGCTGGCTGATACATTATATAACTTTAAGAAGGGGCTGGATGGATTCTTAGCAAGTGAGGGAATACAGGGGTATGGGAGATAGCTCTCAGTACAAGTGAGGGAATACAGGGTTATGGGAGATAGCTCTTAGTACTAGTTGATCCAGGGACTGGTCCGATTGCCATCTTGGAGTCAGGAAGGAATTTTTTCCCCTCTGCGGCAAATTAGAGAGGCTTCAGATGGGGTTTTTTTGCCTTCCTCTGGATCAACTAGTAGTTAGGCAGGTTATATATAGGCATTATGGTTGAACTTGATGGACATATGTCTTTTTTCAACCCAACTTACTATGTTACTATGTATGTAAATGAAAGACAATGAAAAGCTACCCTCCTACTTTTTGTTGACTGGTATCTGCATTCAATAGTAACTTGTATGCATTGTCAATACCAAATTTGTGCTTGGCACATTATGGATACGTAATCTATCTATAAATCCGAGTGGCTTCTACAGTTCAAATAAGCGGTAGGGAATTCCCCGGCATTTAAACTTTATAGAAAATGATTGTGGTTGTCTTCTCAGCACAACTGCTGTAATTGTCTTTCAATGGCAGCAGTGGTGGCACTAGCAAGCTTAAACATTACTTTTAAAGAAACCTCTGAATCCAAATAGGTGGCAGTAGGATAGCAGGTGGCAGTATGACACCTGGGAAAAATTTCCCTGTCTATGGAAACTGTTGACTAGGAGACCATGGAGAGTTTATGCTCATGGCTGTGGTTCAATAACATAGCACTCACATTAGGTAGTAGAATTATTCTAAATACGCAAAAACGAGGGAAAAGAAAACGTGTGCTTAATCCATAAAGTTATTTCCAAATTTGGCATACACAAGGTGTTTTCCATCTAAATTCTGTTGCGATTTTAGAATTATTCTAGGCAGTGTAAGACACAGCATCTGCGTGTGGATATTGAGATTTCCAGTACTCTCTTTGCCAATTAAGAGATAGTTAAAAATTCCTTCCTCTTGTGATTTGTTTGTCGAGAGAACCTACACAATCATTACACTGTCATTACACTGTTGCAATATAGAAAACCTCAGTATAATTTAATTTTACCAAAGAGACCTTTTAACCACAAAGGTTACTGTTGGTGTTGTAAAGCCACTCATTTCCAGAGGAATTAGGTTGCTGCCTGTTGTTTCTTGTAGTGTACAAATGGAATCCATGTACAAAAGTGTTTGCCATACCTGAAACAATGCCACTTGTTTACACGGAAACAAATGTAGGGACCCATAGGGTTAAGCTCCCTATGGTGTTATCCCTTATCTTTTCCTTATCTGTGCTGTAATAGGGCAGAGCCCTCTACACTCAGATTACAGTTATTAAGCTACCCCTTATAGGTTTAGCCAGGTTGACCCCTCCCCTTGGCAGACTATATAGTGTCTTGCACAAGGAAGTGGCTTCCTCTTTGGCTGCTGATGTCTCAAGGCTTCACGTCATCGGGCCTGAGGCAATTAGGCCTCAGTAAAGAGAACCAGCCGTTTGTAAGTCGGGGACAGGGCCCCGTGAATGAGAACTAGCCAGCACAGTCAGTTATATATAATAGCACCCTCTAGGAGTGGTGAGCATAGTCAGCTTATTTAGCAAGGGCAGCATTAGCCCCATCAAAGGAGACTGTAAGGGTTTAGTCTAACCCAGGCTTTGTATGCCTTGCTGTAGGGACCACAGTTAAGACGCAGGATTCAGGCAGTTCCTTACCCTGAACCATAGTTGGCTGGAGGGCATCCGTTCCAGTAAAGGGCATCCATTCTTGGTATACAGCTAATACTTTGCATATCCTTTCAAGTGGGTTATACTGTGCCTTAAGGGTCACATTCTGCTGTTATCCTATGTGACCATCCACTACTGTGTCTGTGAGTATAACCCCTGTTGCACTATCACATTGTGCCTTTGTTCAATAAACTTGTACTATAGTTGATAAGCAAGAATCCTCTGGCGTCCATCATTTACTATCTGCACAACACACCTCAGCTAGTTGTAGTTCAACTACACCCTCGCTCCATCTAATTCTCCCATATAGCGGAGGCTCACCCCTTTGCATTAAGTGTAAATGTAACCCATGCTCTCTATTTACTACTAGCCTGGGTTTATTCCTAATTGGGTCAGAAAAGCGTTACACAAACTTCTCTAGTAAAGTATTGGCGACAAACCTAACAAATCCTGTAGCAAAAATTGTCTTTGGCATCAAAAATCATGGCTTGGTTGCCTAATGGAGCTGTTCAGGTGCTTAAAGACACACCGAATATTGTGCAAACCAAAAACAATGTACTTAAATGTAAATACAGTGTGTCATTTTGCTGAACTGCTTTCTAAAGAGGAATCACACTTAGTGATCATATGATGCACAAGGCATGAATGGATGCAGGCAGGCAGGCAGGAACTGTGAGGACATTTCTCTTGTTCACTCAAATACTATTTAAAAATTTAGGCTGAAAAAACAACCACATGGGCAAAATTAAAAACCACTGACATTTTTTACCAACCAGTTTTTCTAACTAAATGACACCATTAATAAAAGTGTCAGTTTTGAATCGTGGGCGACTAATCTTTCTGTGGGACATTACCCTAAAAAGTTATCAGGAATGAGTTGCCACAACAAGTAAGAAAACACAGCGACTAAATAAAGACATTTGGGAAATCTTCAGAGATAATGAGGGATTTCTATCACTGTGCAAATATTGATATTTGACATGTCTGTTATCAGTAGCCATAATTGTATGTATTTAGTTGATAATATTTGCAAATACATTGTGACTATGCATGTACGTATGTGTAACCCTCTGAAGCCAGCAGCAGACATGCAGTGTATCACAAAGGTTTAACTGTAGCCTTACACTTAAATAAATACTATTCTACTACTACTCACAAACAGGTCCAGATCACAGTTTATTCTGTGTGACTGCAAAAACACTGCACATACACAAATTCCAAGATAGGCACTTCCGAATAATGTGCACAGGCTTCAAAATACAAACACTGAAACTTTGGCATTTTGTTTTAATATTAAAAAAATGTCCATCCAAAGTACAAAATAATAAAGAAAAAAAAAGGAAAAGCAAACAGCAAAGCGGATACGAATGCATAACCTCTGCTAGCAGAAGCAGAGTACCAGTGCTAGAGAAGGTCAGGTTTCAACGCTCTATATCCACTCAGTCCATTCTGTAGCCAGGAGTGGCTACACGCATGTACAGATTGTTATGTGTAGAAAAGAAATACTGCTCTCCAAATGTA